>NC_134696.1:39873997-40486497 GCF_050947455.1 Rhinoderma darwinii | reverse complement strand
AGGAATGAGGCCTACACTACTGAAAAATGGGTGTAGTTCATTGAACCTTTTACACTCAGAACTAAATAGGACTGCTAGGCAAACATGGGAGTCTGCCCTCCGGCTATTAAAGGAGCGTCTCAGGGCCTAGATCAGAGGTCTCAAACAGATGATCTGCGGCCCGCTGACAGCGGGAGAGCAGGCAGGAGGAGCGCCGCACACCACCCCGATGTAGATAGTGCCGCGCCAGACACCCCACCCTGTGGTCAGCCCTACACCCCTTCTCTATAGATAGCCTCATTGGGGCTCCCTCTAGGAGTGGAATCCCCAACCAGAGCGCTCTAGTCGCGGATTTCGCTGATAGACGAGGCCTCTCACGTAACTGTCCATATATGGACAGTGACGTCAGGGGCTCCTCCAGGGGAGAAATCCCCAGCCAAAGTGCCAGCAACGCTTTGGCTGGGGATTCCACTCCTAGAGGGAGCCCCAATGAAGCTATCTATAGGGGGATATGTGTGGCACTATCTACAATGGGGTGTGTGTGGAACTATCTAAAAAGGGCTGCCCAATCTTGACATTCTTGTGTCTGCCAAACGCTGCCAACCGAGCAGCCAGACTGCATTTAGCGACACTTAAACTGGATTGTTAAAACAAGCACGTGGAGTAAACTCACAAATTTCCGTTAAGTTTAAACCTAGCGCTATTATTATAGTAATGTAATATTATTATAGTGATGTAGTATTGTTAAAGTAATGTAGTATTATTATAGTAATATAGTATTATTATAGTAATGTAGTACTGTTAGTTATGTAGTATTGTTATAGTAATGCAGTATTGTTATAGTAATATAGTATTATAGTAATGTAGTATTATTATAGTAATGTAGTATTATAGTAATGTAGTATTATAGTAATGTAGTGTTATAGTAATGTAGTATTATAGTAATTTAATATTGTTATAGTAATGTAGTATTATAGTAATGTAGTATTATAGAGATGTAGTATTATTATAGTAATGTAGTATTGTTATAGTAATGTAGTATTATAGTAATGTAATATTGTTATAGTAATGTAGTATTATTATAGTAATGCAGTATTGTTATTATAGTAATGTAGTTCTGTTAGTTATGTAGTATTGTTATAGTAATGTAATATAGTAATGTAGTATTGTTGTAGTAATGTAGTATTATAGAGATGTAGTATTATTATAGTAATGTAGTATTATTATAGTAATGCAGTATTGTTATTATAGTAATGTAGTTCTGTTAGTTATGTAGTATTGTTATAGTAATGTAGTATTGTTGTAGTAATGTAGTATTGTTATAGTAATGTAGTATTATAGTAATGTAGTATTATAGTAATGTAGTATTATTATAGTAATGTAGTATTGTTGTAGTAATGTAGTATTGTTATAGTAATGTAGTATTGTTATAGTAATGTAGTATTATAGTCATGTAGTATTGTTATAGTAATGTAGTATTATAGTAATGTAGTATTGTTATAGTAATGTAGTAGTATTATAGTAATGTAGTATTGTTATAGTAATGTAGTATTGTTGTAGTAATGTAGTATTGTTATAGTAATGTAGTATTGTTATAGTAATGTAGTATTATAGTAATGTAGTATTGTTATAGTAGTGTAGTATTATAGTCATGTAGTATTGTTATAGTAATGTAGTATTATAGTAATGTAGTATTGTTATAGTAATGTAATATTGTTATAGTAATGTATTATAGTAATGTAGTATTATAGAGATGTAGTATTATTATAGTAATGTAGTATTGTTATAGTAATGTAGTATTATAGTAATGTAATATTGTTATAGTAATGCAGTATTATTATTATAGTAATGTAGTTCTGTTAGTTATGTAGTATTATTATAGTAATGTAGTTCTGTTAGTTATGTAGTATTGTTATAGTAATGTAATATAGTAATGTAGTATTATTATAGTAATGTAGTTCTGTTAGTTATGTAGTATTGTTATAGTAATGTAATATAGTAATGTAGTATTGTTGTAGTAATGTAGTATTATAGAAATGTAGTATTATTATAGTAATGTAGTATTGTTATTATAGTAATGTAGTTCTGTTAGTTATGTAGTATTGTTATAGTAATGTAGTAATGTAGTATTGTTATAGTAATGTAGTATTATTATAATGTAGTATTATTATAGTAATGTAGTATTGTTATAGTAATGTAGTATTATTATAGTAGTTCAAATAACGAATTGATTAACAATAATATTGTATTTTTATCAAATTTGAAAGTAATGCGGCCCGTCAACTTCCCATTTTTTCTATGTGTGGCCCATTTACCCTGCTGAGACACTGGGCTAGATCGAGTGAATCCCATAATAGCATATTATTGAATTGTTGTGAACACAATTCACTCGTGTATTTTCTTAGAAAATGCTCCAAAGTCGGGTCTTTTACATTCTGCAAATATCTGTTCTTCGCAGCCTGTATAACTAAACTGGAGTTTATAGACTCTGCTCGCTGTTCACTATATCACACAAAATAATGTATTTACAGCAGTGTATTTGAATGTAAAGCTCTGGGGGGATCTGTTACTTTAAGAACTCATTGCTCCTCGGGGAGTGCACTCGCTTAATATACGAGCTTTCCAGCATTATCTTCTGGGAAACTACTCATGGTTGTTACACCTGAAGAGGCTCTTGTAAATAAAATAATTAGACATCTCAATCTCATGAAATAGCAATCAATAACAGGACTTTAATGGGAACTGATCTGCAAAACCGGGATCTGCAGACATGGAATGTGGAAATATTACAATATTGATAGAATAAGCAGTACATACATTAATGTCATTATGGATACTGGATACGGGGTGCAAAGATGCATGGGTCATTAAAAATGTCAAGATATAGTGCAGACTTTCTAGATTGCCAATGTTTGTCTGGGTGCCCAGTATTAATTTGTCTTTCTAATCCAGTATTTGGCTCTACAATCTGACATGTCATATTATTGCAGCTGGGTGGGATGTACTATGTCACACTGGCCTCCCTGAAATGCGTTTTTTATAAATATTCTACTGTGTACTGCAGGTTACTAACAGAGTGTAAGTAAATGGGGGAGGAATCCTCCAGCTCACCGATCCTATATGTCCGAGCCCGGACAGCGCACGGATCCTCGTGGCCGCACACGAAGATCAAAGCAGAAAAAGAGAAACGTGATCCAGCGCTGGATTAAGCTTCTCTTTTTCTACTAACAGAGTCTATCACACAGGATTGCTTTTTCTGTTTGCTAGTAATAGCACATTACAGCATAGGTTTGATTTCTTGCTAAGACTATATGGACAGTGATGTCAGTCTTTTCTTATTGATGGAGTCCCTGAGCAGAGCATCAGCTAGCACTCTGCCCGGGGACTCCAGCACTGCTCCCGACCACATTGTCCATATATAGACAGTCATTTTTATATTCTCACTCACCTGCATTGCCCGAAAAAAGTCTGCTCGCTCTAGGAAAACAGTGCCAATTCCACACCTACTCTTCCTCTCTTCTCTGCTTCGCATCATAATTATGTCAATCAAACGGGATGGACGGGGATCAGTGCTGGAAAGGTACATACTGAGGACTCCAAAGTGTGAGCATATCATTGAGAGGACTCCGAGGTGTTCCAGCGCATGGGATTGCAGCGGGGGATAGGGTGAGTAGACACGAAAGATATACATATTTTCAATCTAGGACTGGACCCTTAAATACTGGTTATTTTGATTTAGGGTAGTTAAAGTTAGTGACCGATTTCCTTTAAAACTTAAAGTAAATGAATTTCAACTGAGAGGCCACACTTTTTTCCCAATAAACCCAGCTTATTTTTTTTATATTTATTTTAAAAGTGGGCTTCTATATTATTTGTGCCAAGCGCTATCCAGTATCAGGGAAGTAGTGGTTTGTTGGAAGGCTCTCCTCTATGTAACTCCCTGAGTATATTTCACGCATAGAATTAGTCATTCGAAGCACTTTGCATATATCTGAAAAATAAATATATATGCTGGCAGTGTCAACTGACTAATGAGACTGGGAACTGAAAGTAAAAATATATCACATACACCAGAGAACAATTACACCAGAAAAGAGGCGTAAATGCATTGACAAATCTCAACTAGTGTCAGCAGTGATGAAGAACACTAGATGTTGCACAAAGAGGTTTAAAACAACGTTGGAAACTCCTCCTGAGGGTAACAGATATCTCCCTATTCCTGAAGGGAAATTTACATGAAAGGATATACAGAGAGTAAAGGGGCCCCCGCAGCAGTCAAAATGGTCTTGGGCTCTTGTCCCCTACTTCATTGAGGGCAATGTGTAGTGATTCTAGCAAGGCACTTTCTATGGTTACTAAAGCTATGGCAGGTACGCCAACAGCGCTTTACATGACTATCCAGCAGAGACACTCTCTCCATTCATTGCTTTGTTTCTGTGTTGCATGATAGTCAATGGTGAGAGGCCCTTTTAATCACGAATACAAAACTTAATGGGGGTATTAGGTGTAATGTCTGAAAGGTCAGATCAGGGTCACGATTCTTACCAGAGAAGTGGAACCCTAAGCCGGCATTGGCATGCAGATTCTAAGGAAACTCCCCATTCTTCACCCTTAACCCCCACAATGACTTTCAAGGTCGGATTCGAAGGTCGCAGTCCCCAGGGTAGTCACCGATTGGTGGTCGGTAGGCTGCTAGAAATGTGAGGAACAAGGCAGAGGTGAAGTTCAGGAACGGAATCAGGAATCCTCACCGGGAGTAACTAGGGGGTCGTACAAGTACCAGGCGACAAATCCGGAGCAGCAAGACAAAGGCAGAACCCAGAAGCAAGGCTAAAATATTGTCAGTCAGCTAGAAGCATGGAAGCGGCGGCCGCCAGTGGGAGATTATCACTGGATCAGGAAGAGGTGAGAAGCAGTACAATTTGTTAAAAATCTGATGCAGCCAGCAGCAAGGAGCAGGAAACCCGTGCCTACCAATGGGAGATGGATCGTCAAGAGGTGCGTAACAATCACGTGGTCAATGATTTTGTAGTACCGCAATTAAATCAGTTAGATCTTAGATCAGCTCAGACGGATACTCATTTAGTAAATCAAATATGCCTGCATGGATACCTAAAAATAAATGCCATGATAAATGGTCCCCATTGCTAAATAATAACAAGAACCTTTTTGTATCTAATGTACACTCAAGAGATTATTGATAACAGATGCTGTCCATATCGCTACAAAGAAGTGGGAGAGTCGACTATGCTATTGCTTCTGGCAAAACGACGGGTCCGGTGCACAACAGACACAAACGGAAACCATGGGTACCGGATCCGTCATAATTGATTAATCAATGGTGATGGAAACCTCTGGTTTCCGTTCGTGTCAGTTTGTGTCTGTTCAGGGTCCCATTCTGACGGAAAGCTCAGACGGAACGTCAGAACGGGACCCCAACGCAGATGTGAACGAAGCCTTAGCCAGTGTTCCCGTATCCTGCTTCCCGTATCCTGTATCTGTGTTTGTTCCGAAGTTAAAGTCTAGTATTGGAGTCGTGTTGTGTCATCTGCCACACCAAGCATCATCTGCCAAAGCGTCTGTTACACCTCGTGTCTGTCCGGACTCTTACAGGTACTCGTGCTAAAGACTTTTGGACAGACTGTTTGGCCAGCTGCCACTCCACTATGGCCATAATCTAGGACCGTGACAAGAGGGAAACATTTTTAGAAAATAATTCCTTTTTGATGATATACTCAGAATCAAAATGTGACAAAACCCACATATGTATACCTTACTACCAATGATAAATCAATATGAACCTTTTTATGTGCAGTATTGTTTTTTAAGATCAATGGAAAAGAAATCATTGAAAAATACATACAGGGATTTTACAAAGCTTCTGTTTAATTACTCTGTTCAATGTACTTAATATATCTCTGACATTTGTCCATTAAAGTACTAAGTAGACCCTATATCCCTCTGACAACGATCAATCTGAGAAGACAAATGCTGGCATCCCGGTTTCGATGTCTAATGATTTTCCTTCCAAGAAGATGAACTACAAATGGGTTTTGCACAATTAATATTAATGTATAAGGGCACTACTGACAAATACAGGACTGAAACAACAGAAATAGTCAAGAAGCAAAGTCCCTACAATCAATTAAACAGAAAATCAAACATTAGAGGCTTTTCACATGTCAGCTGTATGCTTTTGACTAACCATAGGCATCTTATTGCAAGTCATCAGCTACTGGAATATTTGGTGCAATTCAAGTATCAGCAAAACAGATCTTATAGATGCCCTAAAAACACTTAGGGTATGTTCACACGGCTTATTTTCAGCCATTTTTCAGGCCATAAATGCCTCCAAACACCTGCCGATTGATTTCAATGGGAAAAACGGCGGTTCGTTCCGACGGGGCATTTTTTTACGCGGCCGTTTGAAAAAACTGCCCTTAAAAAAAGCCTTGTAAAAAGAAGTGCATGTCACTTAAGCCATTTTTGAAGCCGTGTTTCATTGTCTCAATAGAAAAACAGCTCCAAAAACAGCCGTAAAAACGCATCAGAAAACGTGTGCTGCATAAAAAAACAGCTGAAAAACAGAGGCTGTTTTCCACTGAAAACAGCTCCGTATTTTACAGTCGTATTTAGTCTAGCGTGTGAACATAGCCTAATAGGGAGGCTGTAACAGCCCCAATGAACGGCTCCCTGAACATACAGGAGGCAATAGGCAGAACGTATGAAAAGCGACATGTCCTATAGCTATAAACGAGTCAAGATTGCCAGGTGATCCCTCTCGAGTCTTGACCAATCAGCTGAGTTATAGACACATTACAATGCACACAATGGGCGCTTCTAATAGGTTCCTTAATATAAAGAGCTCTCATGTTAAAGATAATTTTTGCTTTTGTTCCCAAGCACAGACCTTTAACCGCTCCCGCAAGACGATGTACATGCAATTAGTCGGCGGGTTGTAGTTTTCACACTATAGTAGGTCATTATACATACATGTCATCATTGATTGTGCAGGCACAACTGTACCCACACGATCAACAGCGGGAGGAATGGCTCAGAGAAAACTCCAATCCCAGCTGTTTAACTCCTGATGCTCCACAATCAGTATTGATCACAGTGCGGACAGGGAAAGAGCATCGGCATTGCAACCGCCAGAGCAGACTGTGAAATACTGACAGTCCCTAATAAAGGCCACCGGGCTGTCTAGTATTAATCACGGTTGCCATAACAGATGCTTGTGCATTTTAAAAGCACGGGCAGTAATGTACTGTCATACAGATAAATGGGCATTAAAATAAATTATTTTCAAAAGAATAAAAAAATACAATGATTCCCTTAGAAATCAACGGATGCCTTAAAGGGGTTTTCCCACGAGAGACATTTATGACACATCCGCAGGATCTTGGGAAATATTTGCATGTTCATTGTGGTTTCTGACCGTATAAATCATTTTATTTTCTATGACACTACTCTGTAAATTTATTTTTGTCTATGAACAGAAGATCTGGACATTTTACAGTTGGAGGAACCACAAAAAAAAATAATTTTTCCATAAGCTGAAGCAGGTGTGTAACTAGTTTATGCAGCAGGACAACGATCCTAATCACAAAAGCATGTCTATAGTGAATGGCTGAGGAGAAGCAAAATGAAACTTGTGGATTGGCTTAGTCAAAGTCCTAACTTAGACCTGGATAAATGCTGTAGCAGCAGAAATTAGTAGTTCATGGAAAAAGAGGTTCCAATGTATAGCAGAGAGGGATCACATTCATCAGCAGTGATATAAAACATACAAAAAGCGTTTGGTTATTACTGTATTGATGCCAATGGTGATGAAGCCATTTATGAAGTTGAAGCAGTTACAAACTTTTTCACATGTTTTGTTGTTTTATACTGGAATTCTTGATTTTTCGGAGCATGTGGTATACCTTATGAATCAAACGGAGATTTATACACCATAAGAGTATGTTCACACGCTAGCTGGCTTTTACGGCTGAAATGACAGACTGTTTTCAGGAGAAAACAGCTGCCTCGTTTCAGCCGTAAAAGCTCCTCCTCGTATTATGCGAGGCGTCTTTGACGCCTGTAATCTTGAGCTGCTCGTCATTGAATTCAATGAAGAACGGCTCAAATTACGTTGCAAAGAAGTGCCCTGCACTTCTTTGCCGAGGCAGTCAATTTACGCGTCGTCGTTTGACAGCTGTCAAACGACGACGCGTAAATTACAGGTCGTCTGCACAATACGTCGGCAAACCCATTCAAATGAATGGGCAGATGTTTGCCGACGTATTATAGCCCTATTTTCAGGCGTAAAACGAGGCACAATACGCCTGAAAATAGGTCGTGTGAACCCAGCCTAACCCTTCATATGTGTATACCACTGTTCCTACAATCAGGAGTGAAATATGACCTTCAATTTGGTTAAACGTCTAATTGTTCGTTTTTTTTGTACGTTAAAGTTCTTTTAATTTTATATCAGTAAAAGTTATATTTTATGCAAAACTCAAGTCCTACTCCAGTGATTTTTTGTTAATACTAGTAGAGAATTTACTATTGCACTATTCCTCTGGTAAGAAGATTCCAAGTTCACCACATATTTTAATTCCTGCTGCAGAAAGTGGACTGAATTGCTGCGTTTTTCAGAGGAGATGTCACCACCTCCCAGCATTATGAAAAACGTGGCAAAATACAAACCATTTTCTGCAGTCAAAACCGCAGCGGAAAGTCTGCTACTTTCGGCAGCAATTCTGTTACATGTGGAAAAGCCCTTATAGATAGAGCAGAAGGCTCCTGCTGCAGCCAGTTGTCTTACAGCCAGAGACAGGTTTGTGAGGAAGTATGGGCGGTAGTTTGGATAATCTCCTGGGACACAGATAAAACGTTATGGTTATATTTCTAATAGATTTAATTGCAATATGAGACAGGATAGAATCAAAGAACAAAATTTGCTTGAACTTTGTTGTTGTATATTTTTAACATTTAGTGAACAGTTATTTCTGCTGGGACAGAAATGTGGTGTCCCAAGACAGATCAGACGATCTAGGAATGTCTCATTCAACCTGGGACAATTGGGTGGTATGAGCAAGATCACTGGAAGCAGACATCAAATTGCTTGCTGTGGGAAACAACTCTGTTTTCCTCCAAAATCAGTCAACAGCATATGGCTATAAAGATTTTTGTGTTGCCTTGTGATTTACTGCTCTAGGGTCCTCATACTGATTACACAGTAATAAAGAGAAATAACATGAGAAATCATACTTACTTTGTGCATATAAATGGATCTTTGTTCTATATCTTGCACTCTCTGTGCCTCCAATAAAAAATAATCTGTCTCTGAAATAAAAAGGATCTAAACATTTGTATATTTAACAAAAAAAAACAAAAACACAACAACCCCACAGCTGCACTATGATACAAACGTAAACATTTTTGTACAGGGCCAGTGACATCAATGAGTCAAAAATCCCCAAACTCTGTCTAAGTTGTCCAATTACGAATACCTACACTTACATACAGACACACACACACACACACACACACACACACATTTAAAATACAAACAAAAAAATAAACATTGCAAACCTCCTGCTTTGTGTCTACTGTGCTTATATAGACCTATGTGTCTCCATGGTTACAGACTACAGACATACCCGGTGTAGTCTGATTCTACAGTCATACTCTCTGTCCTCTACTTCTTACTAACCTTCGGTACGTACACTATCTGGCCATCAAAAGTATGTGGACAACGGACCATCAAACCTTGTTGGACATCACATTCCAAAACCATGAGTGTTAATATGGAGATGGGCCCCTTTTGCATCTATTACAGTCTCCACTCTTCTGGGAAGGCTCTCCACAAGATGTTGGAGTGGGTCAGTGCCCATTTAGCCAAAAGAGCATTTGTGAGATCAGGTTTGGGTTACAAGCTGCACTCCAATTCAGAGCTTGAAGGGGTATTCCCATCGTATAAGGTGATGGCACGTTGCTAGGATATGTCATCATTTTATGATCGGTGGGGGTCTGACCTCTGGGACGTACACTGATCCTGAGAAATCGCTGCTTTAGCGATGCAGCCCCTCCACTGTTTTTTCCTGCACAGCGGTGCACCAGCGACTTCGCTGATATTCTAATTCATTAAGAAGGACTAGTGTATCATCAAAAAGTTCATTTATTTCAGTAATTCAATTCAAAAAGTGAAACTCATATTATATAGATTCCTTACACGCAGAGTGATCAATTTCCCACATGTTTTTTCTTTTAATGTTGATGATTATGGCTAATAGTTAATGAAAACCCAAAATTTAGTGTCTCAGAGAGTTAGGATATTATATAAAGCCAATTTCAAAAATGATTTTTAATACTGAAATGTTGGCCTACTGAGAAGTATGTAAGGTATATGCCCTCAATACTTGGTCGGGGCTCCTTTTGCATGTATTACAGCATGAATGCGGCGTGGCATGGAGGCGATCAGCCTGTGGCACTGCTGAGGTGTTATGGAAGCCCAGGTAGCTTTGATATCGGCCTTCAGCTCGTCTGCATTGCTGGGTCTGGTGTCTCTCATCTTCCTCTTGACAATACCCTATAGATTCTCTATGGGGTTTAGGTCAGGCGAGTTTGCTGGCCAATCGAGTGCAGCGATACGGTGTTTATTAATCCAGGTATTGGTACTTTTGGCAGTGTGGGCAGGTGCCAAGTCCTGCTGGAAAATGTAATCAGCATCTCCATAAAGCTTGTCATCAGAGGGAAGCATGAAGTGCTCGAAAATGTCCTGCTAGATGCTGCGCTGACTCTGGACTTGATATAACACAGTGGACCAACACTGCTGCTCAGTGTCCAAAGTCCTGTTTTCAGATGAAAGGTAATTTTGCATTTCATTTGGAAATCTCGGTCCCAGAGTCTGGAGGAAGAGTGGAGAGACATCAATCCAAGTTGCTTGCGGTCCAGTGTGAAGTTTCCACAGTCAGTGATGGTTGGGGAGCCGTGTCATCTGCTGGTGTTGGGCCACTGTGTTATATCAAGTCCAGAGTCACGGAGAGGACAGATAGAAGGGAATATAACTGCATGATCACACTACACAGGCTTAGTTTATAGTCTGTTAGCATGAAGACACATTGGTGCAATATACACAAAATGGTAAGTCAGTTTGGAACGTTGCTTCATGTTTCATCGGGCATGCACTGGGACAATAAAACATGAAGACCCCCCTTAAGCAAAGTCATCTAATTATAAACTGTGGTAAATTATATTCCCTGCAATTATATTCTCTGCAGCCAATGTCTGTATAAAAAAAAAAAAAGTACCATTTCCAGCAGTCTGGACTCTGTGAGTAGATCTTACCCAGATATTGTTACAATGTATTGAGGTGCATCATGTCAGCTTTGTTAGCAGTCATTTCACAGAATGTAGGCTACTGTAACCATTTAGTGTGTAAGAAGAGAGTCGGTCATTCAGTACAGTACCATCCCTACTCCCTACCTTATAGGATCCCACACACTGGACTGAGACATCTGCATGGCAATGGTTTTAGATATAATATTAAGCATTATATATATCCATCTACATTACCATCATCGGCACAAAAGTCCAAATACGGCTCATTTTGAAAAAAGAAGTAGTATAAGGAAAACCTCGGACAAGGTAATGGATAGCACACTGGTGACTACAATCATGGAGGATTATACATGTTGCTTCATACTTACTGAGATCCTTCAGTTCCTGCTGTGTGTAATTCTTTCCTAGTAATCAAAATGAAAAATACTGATAAATGAATATTTCTCCATAAGAACTGAACAAAATCCCATCAACAATACATCCGTCAAGCATTTCTTCATTCACCTACCCCACCCAATAATGTCTAGGCAGGACCATATTCTCGCGCTCTCTTAGGCCAGGACTACATCTAGACTTTTTGTAGTGCTACTAATGATTTTAACTATTGAGCTACAGCTGCAGTCCACAGGAGTACATTGAGTTGCAGGAAATCTTGTGGACTGCAGCTGTCACTCAATAGTCAAAATCAATCAGTAGCGCTACAAAAAGTCAAGGTGTAGCCCTGGTCTTACACGCTATTCATTGTTCATCATCGTGACTTGACTTTTCATTTCAAATAATTCATTATATGGGATCAGTGAGTAAAAGCAAATGTGTATTGATCCCTTTAATTATGTATTCCTGACAAGGCGGTTTCAGCTGAAGTGTCATTTTAGTGAACTCTAGGCCTATTTAATGTAGCGATTAGAGGATTAATGGTCAAGTGAGGGCTACACAAGTCCAGCGTACACTGCGGCTAGGAAGGTGGATTTCTGCATACACTATAAACCATACCTAATGTTAATGGTCCTACATTGGAAGGGGAATCAATACTATTTAATTTAATTTAAAAGTCCACAGTGCCTAGATTTCATTCTGCAAACATATAGCTCCCATTTATAGAAAAGTCAATATATTTGGTAAGCCTAATCCCATAATCTGATATGCTTTTAATTCTATGACAACTATTACTGGTGACTTATTTGAACAAGTAGAGATGTGGTTCACACATTATTGACTAGAATGGTGGTCTTTACATGCATAATGTCTTGAAGTGTTTTTCTTTAACAAAAAACGACCAATACCCTGAGAGATAAGAGACACTGTGGGTTAAAGAAGTGGCATCAGTCGGTTTTCAGACGGCTGTGATACAGATACGCTTTAGGCCTTATTTACACGAGCGTAGTTCACGTCCGTTGTACGCATGTGAAAATCACATGCGTCGCACGGACCTATGTAACTCAATGGGGCCGTTCAGACAGTCCGTGATTTTCACGCAGCGTGTGTCTGCTGCGTAAAACTCACGACATGTCCTATATTTGAGTGGTTTTCGCACAGTCAATGGGTGCGTGAAAATCACGTGCGGCACACAGACGCACTTCCGTGTGCTGCTCGTGATTGGCGCAACATTTGTTTAAGAAATGAAGGCAAAAATAAAACCACCTCCTTCATTTCTGTTTTTAATCATAAAAACAGAGTGTCATAACGATGGCATATGCGTGAAAATCACACAGCCACCAAACACTTATGACACACGGAACTGCAACGCGCAAAAAATAAATTTTTTTTTTGCGCGCGCAAAACGCACATTTTTTTTGCACGCGCAAAACGCACGCGCTCGTGTGAATTTCACCTTAGTGTCTTTATTTCGGACATAACAGCCGGACCCCTGTGATTCTATTGAACCAAACTTAGATCACTATAAGGTTCTATTGTGATCTTAAAAGAATTGTCCAGTTTAGAAAACCTATTTTCTCTTAAACTCTATTAGGGTATTTGGAGTTAATAGAGGGAGATGCCTTGTTCAGGATCCTCACCTTACAGCCAGAGAGGAGAGCGGGTACAAAGAGCATCTCTCGCTGTCCTGTTTTACTTAGACAACCCATTGATATGAATGGGTACCGTGTGATGCTTAATTTCTCCTGTGGTGGCGCTGCAGGAAAACTAAACACTCCTGTCAGGTTTCCCCACAGATTACAGCAGGAGGACACTTTGTGATCATCTCAAGGGACACTTCTAAGGCTACAGTCAAACGAACGTAGCCAACCTTGGACGTGAAAAACTGCCATTTTCCACGTCCGAGGTGCACCCGTGTGGGACGCGTTATCACATATCCCCATGGACTAGAGTCTATGGAGGGATGCATGAAGCGCAAAAAAATAGGACATGTCCTATTTTATCACGGACCCTTTACATGCTACGCTGAAACAACGGTCGCGTGAACGGCCCCATTGAAGTACATGAGTTCGTGTGATGGCTGTTGTTTTAACGGCCGTCACATGGACTACATATACGCTCGTCTGAATGAGCCCTAACACGTAGGGATGGTTTAAAGTGGAGAACCCCTTTAGGGTACCCAAACACAAGATGAAAGTTGTTTAAAGTAACCGATTTCGACCATAAAGAACAATCATTGCGGGGAATTACAGAGCGATTGTCATATACAGTTCTTATTAGAAACATTTGTGTTATATATCAGCCGTATTTCTTCTTGTGACATTGGATGTGTATTGCACAACTATAAGGCTATGTTCACACGGGGTATTTTGGCGAGTTTTTTGACGCGGAAACCGCGTCGCAAAACTCGGCAATAACGGCCCGAGAACGCCTCCCATTGATTTCAATGGGAGGAGTCGGCGTCTTTTTCCCGCGAGCAGTAAAAAGAAGCGACATGCCCTATCTTCGGGCGCTTCCGCCTTTGACCTCCCATTGACTTCAATGGGAGGCAGAGAAAGCGTATTTCACGCTGTTTTATGCCTGCGGCGCTCAATGGCCGCAGGCGAAAAACGGCGCGAAAATCACCGCGAAAATCGGCGTGCAGGGAGAGGAATATCTGCCTCAAAGTTCCAAACGGAATTTTGAGGCAGATATTCCTCCCCCAAAATACTCCGTGTGAACATAGCCTAACGGCCAACGTAATCTAAATATTACAATAACAATCATGAAACTAAAGGATTGTACACTCCAATAAAAACATATGAGCAATGTAAGTGAGGCCTAACGCTTCTCTCCTAACGCTTCTCTCCTTATTTGAGGGTGATGTGCTTTTTTTAGGACATATATTCAGGGCCATTTATCATTTTATACCGATTAGTCCTTGCTATTCTGTTAGGCTAAGTTCACACTGGCGTTATTATCAGTTTACCTGTCCTCCGTCAGAGGAAGAGAGGATCGATACATTAAAAGGAAAGCAACGGTTTAGTTAGAATTACTATTGATTTCAATGGTAATTCTTTTGCATCAGTTGCTTTCAATTTGTCTCCGTTCGCTAGGTTTGCGTTTTTTGGAACGGAAACAAAAGTGCAGTCTGCAGAACTTTTATTTCCGTTCAAAAGAACAGAAACCTAGCGAACGGAGACAAATGGAAAGCAACTGATACAAAAGAATTACCATTGAAATCAATGATAATTGTAACGGAACTGTTACTTTCTGTTTAATGTTATGGCTGAACAGTGTAAATCCTATGTATATGACATATATATTACCTGTCGGAATACTCCTAACAAAAGGGGTCACTTGTAGCTACTGGGCCGAAATGCAAAATCTGAAACAGCTCCCCCCAACTATCATATGTCATTTATAATACTGGTGACTTCTTGGGACTCTGGCGTGACTGCGACCTGTGCACCGCCATAGATATTACCTAATAAAAAAATCTGCAACATATAAAACAGCATATAAATCCGCAGCGTGTGGATGTGACGTGTGATAGATAGCGCAGGGCGGTTTGTGCCAGTTTTCACCATGCAGGAAGGTTTACATGTGGTGTTTGTGATGAATTTATAAAGAAACGCTACAAGTGAACATGATAATATATAATCATCGCACCGCAAGTCTTGACAATTGTTATTTCCCTCCCCCCTCGTTACTATCGCGGTAATCGGACTGAATAGAACCGCAGCACACAAGACTAGATTCACACTGTCCTCTCCTCATACCATACTTGTCAGGTTCTTCGCCTCCCCGGCAGCTCTCAGCCTCTGCTCCACGTCCCCGGACACCAGCCTGGACTCTAGCGGCGGCTGCAGGGTGACGGAGTTCCAGAAGATCTTGCTGCACATCACGTCGTGCTCAGACGAACCTGCGAACACCGTGTAATCGTCATAACCGAGCTCTCCCGTGCGCTCCATGCCGCCTTGTATACACGGAAATGCTCATCACCCTGGAGATAAAATGCTGCGCAGGCGCAGAGCGGTCTTGAATGAGGTCACGTGCTACAATGGCAAGGAAAAGAGGTGATGGAGAAGCCTGACATACGGCAGCCAGAGGGGCTGGGACCGGGGCATGAGTTAGGGAACAAAATGTTTAACATATGGACCAATGAGGGTACAATATGTCCCTATATAATAAATCATCAATATCTATCAACTAAATAATAGGAATATTGTGTGATAACACAAATACAAAACCTTTCAATAATTATACATAAGCAAGTGCACAAAATCCTGGAGTACAGCTGTTTGGGGAATAACAAAACTGATACAAGGCAGATCCTGCAAATAACAGCCTGAAATGTCATAATCTCCACTGGTACATTAAAAAGAGGAGCGCTGAAGAATAGGACAGTGCCACGCCCGGCTGTTTCCATCCTTTCTGCCACCTCTTCACTCATTCTCCTCTGAATTGTTGTGGTCCCCAGCCTCACCAGATAGGACGGGGATAGAGGACCCTTGTTCAGGAGATACGTGCAGATCATGCCATATCCTGTGGAAATGCCATAAATGCCTAAGATGGGAGTACTCCTATAAGAGCAGGGCAGGGTCTCGGCACTGTACACACCTAGACAGTTTATTATGGCTGTGTACTTAATACTTTATTCTGCACATCCCTTTGCACTGTAATATCCGCATTGTACTAGATGTAAAGGGAGATCTGACTTGGTCTTACATTCTGAATATCTGTTATGTGTCGGTTGCTCTTCTGTTTACTGATACAAGCTTTACGGCATGCCCACACGTGGCGGTTTTCCTCCGCAACTGTCCGCATCAATGCCGCACAGAATCTGCGTTGCAGATTCTGCGGCGGATCTGCCCAAAATGTGCAGTAAATTGATGCGGACTAGCTGCTGCGTACTGCGGTAAAAGTGCTTCCCTTCTCTCTAGCAGTGCAGGATAGAGAGAAGGGACAGCACTTTCCCTAGTGAAAGTAAAAGAAATTCATACTTACCGGCCATTGTCTTGGTGACGCGTCCCTCTTTCGGCATCCAGCCCGACCTCCCTGGATGACGCGGCAGTCCATGTGACCGCTGCAGCCTGTGATTGGCTGCAGCCGTCACTTAGACTGAAACGTCATCCTGGGAAGCCGGACTGGAGACAGAAGCAGGGAGTTCTCGGTAAGTATGAACTTCTATTTTTTTGACAGGTTGCTGTATATTGGGATCGGTAGTCACTGTCCAGGGGGCAGAAACAGTTACTGCCGATCGCTTAACTCTTTCAGAACCCTGGACAGTGACTATTTACTGACGTCTCCTAGCAACGCTCCCGTAATTACGGGAGCCCCATTGACTTCCTCAGTCTGGCTGTAGACCTAGAAATACATAGGTCCAGCCAGAATGAAGAAATGTCATGTCAAAAAAGCAAGACGCATCCGCAGCACACATAACATGTGCATGACAGCTGCGGACTTCATTGCGGAATTTAGAATCTCCATTGAAGTCAATGGACAACTTCCGCAATGAGTCCTCAACCAGTCCGCCACACGTCCGCAACATCCATTGTATGCTGCGGACACCAAATTCCGCACCGCAGCCTATGCTCCGCAGCGGAATTTTCAGCCTCGTCTAAATGAAGCCTACTAAAAAGAAGTGGAAGGCAATGGAGAAACGGCTCCGCTGCAAATTAACGCTGCGGAGTGTCCGCAGCGGAATTCAAGAGCAATTCCGCCACGTGTGGCTTTGCCCTTAAGGTCGTGATGTGTCATGGCGGATTAGTTGCGGATTACAGTACAATGCTAGTGAATGGCGTTTTACAAAACCCCATTTACATGTCGCATAAAAAAAATTTACTCAGGTTTTAGGACATATTGAGTATTTTCAGACCTGCAGCCTGCCCTATATGTTACATAGGTAAGTAGTTGTTAAGGTTAAAAAAAGACACATGTCCAACCTATAATCCTACAGGGTTTATCCAGAAAAGGCAAAACCCCCAGGAGGTTGATGCCAATTTCCTCATTAGGGGAAAAATTCCTCCCCGACTCCAAATATGGAAACCAGAATAAATCTTGGGATCGACGTCTCATCTCCAAAATCGAATTTTGTGGATTTTTGCAGCAGATTTCTACCACCCCTGAATTTGCCCTAACAACCTCCACAAAGCTTGGGCATCCAATATCCATTTACCAGCCCCAGTGTTGTGTTTAGTCCCTTTCTAGCGGTTTACTTTTGCTGGCGACATCCCGAGCTCCCAGTTTGTAAGATCATTGTTTACTTATTATTTTTGTAGTAAACACTTCGGTAGTTGCTAAATACTTTCATATTGACTTCCGTATACCTCCCAGTGACCTGACGTCAGGAACGATCTGAAGACTTACAACTTTGTGTCAATTATATTATAGCTCATAATAAACTGGCCACAAAGTGTATAGGCAATAACTGAAATAGTGAACCAGCTTAAAAATATACTGTAGCTGAATAATCACCAGATATCTTCAGGTAAAATGTGAATGGGCCAATGCAAACAACAATCCAGGAATTCACTGGATTACAAGCCCGAATCTTCTTAGCATTGTGAATATTTCTGCTGTTACTGAATCTCTCCCAGGCTGCCTTCTAGAGATAATGTAAAGCTATGGCCCACCAATCTTCACCTCCCACGGTGGACTGGAGTTTGAAAATAAGGAGGGGGCATTTATTTTCCCCTTTCCATCGGCCAGAAACAAAATAAGAAAATACCTCACCGCTGCTCTTTTCCTTTCCGTGTCCCCTCAGGCTTCCTTAGCAAGCTGTGCAGCTCACACAAGGACAACGACCTGAGTGCTGTCACAGATAACATCCTGACACAGGCCGGCGCCAGTACGTGGTATGAGCCGTGGCATGCTGAGGGGAGAAGAGAATACATTTACACTACCTTGCTATGCCCCAGTGTAGTGAAAGTGTAGATTTCCATGGCTCAAATTATAATAAATGTGTTGAGCCACGGTGGCCCCGCTTTCTTAAAGCATAAGATGCCCAAAAGTCACAACTTTCAACGCAAACTGTGACTTTTGGACCATTTTGCAGCTTTTTTTATGCAAGAAAACTGTCATAGAAAGGTTGACAAATTCGCCCCCCCCCCCCCGTGTGTGATGGGAGTGCTGCTACATAGGGCACAGTCTGCAGCCACCTATCTGTGGATTTCCATATTCCTGCTCACAATTTAGATTGATCTGTATAATTATACATGTGATCTGGCCACACCTTCCTATGTGATGCCTGAGCAAGGCATTATAGGACAAATAGTTACCAGATGTAATAGCCGCAGGGAGTTATTTCTAATGAGGGACCATGTTGGTTTAGGGGTCTTTGGGCCCTTAAAAGGGCTTTCCACGGAGACACAATTTTTGCGACGGGCAGTGCTCAAGCACGGAGTTATCTGAAAGGACAAAGAAAACTGGGCAGGCATTGAAACATAAGCAGAGAATGAACGGGACGGGCATTGAGGAGACTGTGGACCAATGGGATGCCTCAAACCTGGTCTATGTCAGAAGTCCCGGGTTTGAGGTATCCTAATGATCCGCAGCCTCCTTAATGCCCACGCCGTTCAGTCTTTGCTTATGCTTTAATAACAGACCTGTGTCGATATTAGGGTTGCACGATGCATCAAAACTTCGATACTGTTTTGATGCCGTACACCCTCAAATGGTTCGATACGGTTATTTCGATACTAAGTTATGCGGCCGCACAGCTTAGCATTGTAACACATGAATGTAGTCAGAGCGGGGCTGCGGCTGTGTGATACAGACAGAACATGGCGGGCGCACTGCAATACACCATGTTATGTGTTCAGAGCCTGCGCAGCTGCTCATTAGTGCAGCGCCGGCCGTATCACCTTATGCTGACCGCGATCACAGGAGCGGGGCAATGGTTGTATTACACAGCCGCAGGCGAGACAAGAGAAATCGCTCATCTCCGTCATTATTCCCCTGAATGCTGCAATCAAAACTGACCGCAGCAATCAAGTGGTAAATGAGAAAGGGGGGTGCCCTTTGGATCACGT
This sequence comes from Rhinoderma darwinii, assembly GCF_050947455.1. NCBI lineage: Eukaryota > Metazoa > Chordata > Amphibia > Anura > Rhinodermatidae > Rhinoderma > Rhinoderma darwinii. The sequence continues at coordinate 40,466,800 of NC_134696.1, read as the reverse complement.
CACAGGGATTTCCTGTGATGCGATTGAGGGACATACCATATATGGGCAGACAGCCCAGGGTCCATTGAAGGACCCCAGGGCTGTCCTACCATATTTCTTGTTGTTAGGGCATACTTCGGTATGTCCTAACAACTGCCTGTGTACTATCAGTACACAGTCTAATGTACTGTAATATAGATATATGCCAGTACATTAAAGTTTAAAAGTAAAAAAAAAAAAAATAATGTTAAATTAAAAACAATAAACATTAAGTCTCAATACATAAGATACACATATTCGGTATCGCCGCAACCGTAATAAATTTATAGCGCCATTTATGAGGTTTACGCCGTTATAAAATAAAAACTGCTTTCTTTCACTTATTAATGTGAGGCACGAGTTGTTATGAATTTGAAACCTCCAGGTGCCTCACATTAATAGTAATTAACCCCATCATGTACCTCACACATTAACCCAATGTTGTCCATTATGACAGAGGAACGTGATGGGGTTAATTACTATTAGGGCTTATTTAGACAAACGCGATATACGTCCGTGCAATGTGCGTGATTTTCACGCGTGTCGCACGGACCTATGCTAGTCTATGGGGCAGTGCAGACTGTCAGTGATTTTTGCGCAGCGTGTGTCCGCTGTGTAAAAATCACAACCGGTCCTATATTTCTGCATTTTTCGCGCATCACACACCCATTGAAGTCAATGGGTGCGTGAAAATCACGAGCACCACACGGAAGCACTTCCGTGGGCCACGCGTGATTCGCGCAACAGCAATCAAAAGTATGTTTGGAAACAGAAAAGCATCACATGCTTTTCTGTTTACAAACATCCAAATAGACTGTCATAATGATGGCAGCCGTGCATCCTATGTGATGACTCACGGAGCTGTTAAGTGCCTTTTGCGCACGCAAAACATTGCGTTTTTTGCGTGCGCAAAACGAACACGCTCGTGTAAATCCACCCTTAAGGTGAGGCACATGGAGATTCAAAATTCATCACGCTCCTCACATAAAAAAAAAAGTTTGTTCTTCCATTTTTTTGATCGTTGGCAAAAGTATAGTTTTAGTATAGAGTATCGCAATACTACACAAAGTATCGGTATCGAAGTCCAAATTCTGGTATCGTGACTAGCCTAGTTGATACTCAGTGAGGTATCGACACGGGTCTGTCTGCGCAATAACACTCGCGCATGAGAGTGTGTCGAAGTAAAAAAACACTTTAATAAAAAGCAGAACTTCCGGCTGGCCAGAGGTAGGGGGAATAGGAACAAGTGTGTTCAGATTTGTGACACAATTTATATTAGGAAGTTTATTTAATTTATGCATTTACATAAAAAAAAAACACTAATATACTAATAGTATGTTTTCTTTTTCCCCCCGATAAGACAATTTAAAAAAACGAAAAAAAAACTTATACACTTTTTTTTTCCAGTGCTTCTAGGAGGAAAAACAGCCCACTCGCCACAATAAAGTTTTGTATTGAGTACCATATTGTGGGCTGAAATGTATGCAGTCATGTACCTGAGGCCTTACTGGGATCATTGCACAGGCGGGGGATGACATTATTAAATATCTAATAGGCTAGGTTTACAAAGGAGAGAACCGATTCAGCACAATTTGAATTTGTTCGGAATTTCCCAAAAGTTTAGGAGTCGTCAAAATCTTAAGCATTTAGGGTTCAAGGCACACGAATCTGCAAAAAGGGACATACCATATATGGGCAGACAGCCCAGGGTCCATAGAAGGACCCCAGGGCTGTCCTACCATATTTCTTGTTGTTAGGGCATACTTATGTCCTAACAACTGCCTGTGTACTATCAGTACTCAGGCTAATGTACTAGGATATAGATATATGCCAGTACATTAAAGTTTAAAAATAAAGTAAAAACAAAGTTTTGTTAAATAAAAAAAATACTCATACACCTTTTGTACAATAAACATTCAAATAAGTCTCAATACATAAAATATACACATTCAGTATTCGCGCGGCCATAATAACCTGCACAACAATTTTTTTACATCATTTATGAGGTGTGATGAATTTAACCTTCACGTGCCTCACATTAATAGTAATTAACCCCATCATGTACCACACACATTTACCCGTTATGACTGAGAAACATGATGGGGTTAATTACTATTAATGTGAGGCACGTGATGGTTAAATTCATCACACCTCGTGCCTCACATCAGAAAACGGAAGAACTTTTTTATTTTTTTATTACTGTTGGCAAAGTATCGAAATCGCAATACTAAACGAAGTATCGGTATTGAAGTCCAAATTCTGGTATCGTGACAACCCTAACATACATATATAGACCCACTATATAAAATGTTACCTATTTGATATAGATGCTGTTTTTTTTTTTTTAAAGTCTAAAGTAAGTCAAAATATTCAAAGTAAATGTTTATAATAAACTTTTATTACCTTGTTTTATTCTTGTCATTTGCAACAACATTGTAAATAAATAAAAGCAGACCATAAATGAAACATGTATAATATAAATATTTACGCACTTCCATCTTCTGCTGGTGGATATTACTGCGGTCGCCTTGTTCTTGTTGCTGTCCTGTCCCCTTTACCTGGCTGTATAGTTAGTGATTGATTGGATCTCAAATCATCTAACTACACTGCCTGGTAACTGGGCTGTTAAAATCCACACAATGCTCTTTATATACACCTTGGATTTGGTATATAATACTACAATGGTTTAGTGATACACATGGAACTGGTTACACCTTGCATTGGTAACAATGAAAACTCCACTAGTTTTAGCACTTGAAAAAGCCTGTAAGACCATAGAAGAAAGTGTTGCAGGTTCACACATATATGTATACCACAAAAGAGTACAATTCTACAGCAGTGAAAAACATCTATATACCCTGGAATATTACAGTCTAAACATCACTCATGCACATAATAGATCGGCTCATACTTTATTCACTGGTTTATTCTTAGTGTTAGGTTTTGATGGTAGTTTAGTTAGTGATTGTAAACTGTATTCATACACAATCAGCTAACTACACTGCCTGAAAGCCAAACACAATCTGAGGATCCATCCGTACTGCAGACCTGAAAATAGAAAGCAGCCCATTAACAGTGATACTTCTACAGTCATGTCACTCACAAGCAGCAAACAAGTCTTTATAATTTGCCATGAGTGGATAATGTCAGCCGTGAAGAACAGATTGCCGATGGTCCTCTCCAATTGCTATATCTCCAGAAATAGGATACTTACCTTTCATGAAATGGATTTTGAACTGCAGGGGAGCTGTGAGAAGTCCTGGAAGCTCCTCTAAGGAAAAACCTTCTTCTTTTGAACTCGTTGGACCAACCCGAAGTCTTATTGAAGTTTTTCCTTCTGTATACAAACCGTATCCATGGACATGTGTATGTGATGTAAAGGAAGGCAGGTGTATGATCGCTGCCAAGCCACATGACATGACAGACAGGGCTTGTTACCTATGACTGCATTTCAGAATGGGTTTCCATGGACAGCAGAAAATACAAAAACTTAACAGCAGTCATAGCAAGTCACTTTGACCTTTGCCAATAACTTAATGTTACTGGTAATAAAGATTATACATAGACAGAACAAGATTGAAAAAAAAAAATAGTTTACATTTGGCTTTGTGGAGTAAGTGCAGATTCTTACATGGAGTTTACCTCTCATTATTAAACTGCTCCTGCGCCTATAGGGGGATCGTTAGTAGCAGGCAGTGAGGTGTATTCGCTTACTGACACTGACAGCAGTTTACCGATGGGTCATGTGATCCCCAATGGCCACCCGCGTCTGCTGTGTGAACCAGAGGTCAGTCTCAGACTCACATCAAAGCTCTCATAGATTTGCATGGAGAGACTGATCTCCGGGAAGATGCTGGAGTCACATGACCCAATGGTGGACCGTAACGGAGCAGCTAACGGTCAAATAAAGTGCCCGGTGGGCCAATACACCCCACTACATCACATTTTAAAACTCTTGTGGAAAATTAATTGCAGAGTGCTTCTTTAAAGAAAATCTGTCCTCTCCCCGGTCTATTTTTAGTAAATACTTGTATTCCCCATGAAATAACAATCCTGGAACAGATTTGTGGCGTGCAGCTATGGGGCATTATACTGTGCGGAGCGAAGTTAGGGGGTGCATTATACTCTGTGAGGGCAGCTATGGGGCATTATACTGTGCGGAGCGAAGTTATGGGGTGCATTATACTCTGTGAGGGCAGCTATGGGGCATTATACTGTGTAGAAGTCAGTTATGGGGGAGCATTATACTGTGCGGAGGGCAGTCCTAGTGCATCGGAGAAGATTGCCACAGGACCCTATGGATATCTACATCTTGTTATTACCACAGGAGGTACAGTGAATTGCATCCATAACAGAAGCTAAAATATGGCTGCATTACAGTGTCCGAAACTACCCTGATGGCCAGTGAACCAACTGAATAGAGTAAAGCATCATCTCTATAACCATGAGGGGGACATGGAGATCTACGTGTGTCACCTGTAGGGGGCCACCCCTGTTGCTAGGCAACTGCCTGACCAGATCTGGGCCACAACAAACGACAGGGCAAATAACTATTCAATACAGAATCGAAATCATTATAAAGTGGAAAGTGCAATAAGAAGGTTCTGGGTGTCAGTTCACATAACTATACAAAGCATATAAAAAAAAATCCTTCAAATTATTACACTTCATTAAAAGACCGCAGTGTGGACATATAATGTAATAGAACTCCTGCGTCACGCACAACCAGCAGGGACGGGATCAGCCTTGTGGGGATGCTCACCTGTGGCGTCTCTATGCTGCTTCCTCCCTCAGCTTCACCTCATTTCTCACCTCACACCTCCTCTTATATAGGTGACATGCGGGGAGGGGATGCCGCGGGTGACCCGCGGGAATAATGTGCCGCTCGCTTCTCCCTCCTTAGTCAGGTGTTCGGTATTTTGAGCGGGAAGGAGCGGAGTGTCGAGGCAGTGAGGGGAGAAAAGTGTGCGGCGCCGTGCCCGGGGCAGGGGATATAGAATTAGTGATATAGTTTATACAATGATGATATAAATGAATAAATATGGAGGGTTTTAGAGTCTGTCATGTAGTGTACAGGAATGTCGTCCGATCCTTACTATGTTGGCTGAAGAAATGGCCACGGTTCATGCAGTGTGAGCAGGACTATTGGTGAATGGCAGAGGACTACTAATGGCAGTGTTTCTTGTCTGGGGATCACTTTTGCTATTTCATTTGGGGCACGGAGTAAATCATAACCAAATGGATGTCCCTGAGGTGTTATTTTGCATTTATGACATTGTCATAAAGAAGTATCATGTCTCCCCCAGAGCTTCTCTCTGATTGACTTTTGAGGGCTCAGAAAAGGTAATTTGCACACAGTGCGGGACATCAAACGCAGAATTGAGGGGCCATTTTGTCCACCAATCCCATTTCATATATGTCCTAATAATGATGACTTTGTCAACAGATGCGTTTTTAGTTAGGGTTACATGACGACTTTGGCCGCCACACAGGTTGTACCGCAAAAGATGGCTGAGTCGCATCGCCAGCATCGCAGGTAATGAAACTCAATGCACGTCCAGCAGGTTTGAATTCGTTGCGACTGCTGTCGCGGTCACGGCTACTTGACTTTTATTACCTGCAATGCAGGCAGCAAAACGCAGCAAACTTTGCCCGCACAACCTGTATCTTGGTGGCCAAAGTCGCCGTGCAACCCTAGCTTTAAATGAGATCAAAGTTATCCAAACTATCTTTTGACTATTCTCCCTTTTATTTTTTTTACACCATCAGACTAAGGCTTTGTTCACTTCTGAGTTGGGGTCCCGTTCTGACGTTCCGTCGGAGCTTTCCATCAGAACAAGACTGAACAGACACAGACGGAAACCAGAGGTTCCCGTTTCCATCACCATTGATTTCAATGGTGACGGATCCGGTGCCCATAATTTCCATTTGTCTCAGTTGTGCACCGGATCCGTCGTTTTGCCGGAAGCAATAGCGCACAGATACTCTGGTTTCCGTTCATGTCAGCTTGTGTCTGTTCAGATTCCCGTTCTGACGTAAAGCTCCGACGGAACGTCAGAACGGGACCCCAACGCAGGTGTGAACGAAGCCTAAACTGGGTAAAGTTTCACATTCACATTGGCGTTATGGCTTCCATTATTGCAGCAACAGTGACAGATACATTGTGAATTGAATTATATTGACATTTTTCTGACCATTGAAGAGCGAAGAAAACTTGACAGTTGGGTCCCAAAACCGGGGTGAACATATCTTAGAGGGGTTGTCCGGTTTCAGCAAATTAATGCTATTTTTAGTATAATAAATAAATACATTTTCCAATACACTTTCTGTATTAATTCCTCTGTTTTCAAGATCTCTGCTTGTTGTTATTCAGTAGGAACATTCATTGTTTACTTCCAGTGGCTAAAATTCTGTCCATGGTCATGTGATGGACACACAGGTGCACGGCTCGTTACAGTTACAGGATGTGTATCAGAGCTGTGTCTCCTAATGATCCCAGCACCTGTGTGTCCATCACATGACCATGGACAGAATTTTATCCACTGGAAATAATGAATGAATTTTCCTACTGAATAACAGCAAGCAGAGATCTTGAAAACTGAGGAATTAATACAAAAAGTATATTGCAAAATTGTATAATTTTTCATTATACATAAAAAAAATTACATTAATTTGCTGAAAACCGGACAACCCCTTTAAGGCCACATTCACACTGAGCGTGTATGGCAGTGCACAAAGGTCATACTTTTCTCTATTACCGAAACGTACGGCTTCTGTGTGCTAGAAGTTACAGTAGAGTCCCCATAATAGGGTGGTCAGTTCATACCACGTTTTTACCATACTGATGAGGTATAAATTTTTGTTTTCAAACAAAAAAGTATTCTATAGAAAAAAAGTATTCAACACAATGGCAATATAGTTGCATTCTGTTGCTATTTACATCCAAGGTTACAAAAATATGGAAAAACAGTATATGTTTGGGGACTGTATAGGGGGCCCTATCTACAGGGGACTATATAGGAGGCCCTAGCTACAGGGGGCTGAATAGGGGGCCCTATCTACAGGGGACTTTATAGGGGGCCCTAGCTACAGGGAACTATATAGGGGGCCCTAGCTACAGGGGACTATATAGGGGGCCCCAGCTACAGGGTACTATATAGGGGGCCCTAGCTACAGGGGACTGTATAGGGGTCCCTATATACAGGGGACTAAATAGGTGGCCCTATATACAGGGGACTATATAGGGGGCCCTAGCTACAGGAGACTGTATAGGGGGCCCTATCTACAGGGGACTATATAGGGAGCCCTAACTACAAGGGACGCTACAGGGGGCCCTATCTACAGGGAATGCTACAGGGGGCACTATTTACAGGGAATGCTACAGGGGCACTATTAAGAGGGAATGCCACAGGGGGCACTATCTACAGGGAACGCTACAGGGGGCACTATCAACAGGGAAAGCCACAGGGGGCACTATCTACAGGGAACGCAACAGGGGACACTACAGGAAACGCTACAGGGAGCACTATCTACAGGAGATGCTTTAGGTGGCCCTATCTACAGGGGCACTATCTACAGGGAATGTTACAGGGTGCACTATCTACAGGGAATGCTACAGGGGACGCTATAGGGGGCATTATCTACATGTGGATGCTACAGGGGGCACTATATATAGGGGGCCCTACCTACAGGGGGTGCTATCTACCGGTGGACGCTACAGGGGGCGCAATCTACCGGTGGATGCTACAGGGGGCATTAAAGGGGTAGTACAGGACTTAGAAAAACATGTCTGCTTTCCTCCTACAACAGCGCCACACCTGTCCACAGGTTGTGTGTGGTATTGCATCTCAGCCCCATACACTTTAATGCAGCTGGACTGCAATACCAGACACAACCCATGGACAAGTGTGGCGCTGTTTCTAGAAGAAAGCCATGTTTTTCTAATCCTGGACAACCTTTTTAACTACAGTGGACTCTATAGGGGTCTCTATCTACATGGGACTCTACGGTGGCCCTATCTACAGGGGACTATGGGTGCCCTATGTACAGGGGACTAAGGGGGCACTATCTACATGCCACTCTAGGGGGGGCACTATCTATAAAAGGCCCTATCTACAGGAGGCACTATCTACATATATACATGTGCTGAGCTTGATTTTGGTGCTGTATTTGTGTACTGAGTTTGGTTCTGGAATTGTATTTATATGCTTAGCTTGGTTCTGGAGTTATATATATGTACTAAGCTTGGTTCTGGCGCTGTATGTATGTACTGAGCTTTTCTTTGGTGCTGTATATATGTACTGAGCTTGGTTCTGGTGCTGTATTTATATGCCGAGCTTGGTTCTGGAGTTATATATATGTACTGAGCTTTGTTCTGGTGCTGTATATATATGTACTGAGCTTCTCTGGTGCTGTATATATGTATTGAGCTTTGTTCTGGTGTTGTATTTATGTACTGAGCTTGGTTCTAGTGTTGTATATATGTACTAAGCTTGGTTCTAGTGTTGTATTTATGTACTGAGCTTTGTTCTAGCGCTGTATTTATGTATTGAGCTTGGTTCTGGTACTGTACATATGTAATGAGCTTGGTTCTGGTGCTGTATACTTGGGTTGTCACGATACCAGAATTTGGACTTCGATACCGATACTTTGTGTAGTATTACGATTTCTATACCAAAACGATACTTTGCCAACAGTAATAAAAAAATAAATAAGTTCTTCCATCTCTATTTTAGTGTTTATTGTAAAAAAGGTGTATGTGTATTTTTTTAAATTTAACATTACTTTATGTTTTTACTTTATTTTTAAACTTTAATGTACTGGCATATAGCTATATGCCAGTACATTAGCCTGTGTACTGTACACAGGCAGTTGTTAGGACATACCTCAGTATGCCCTAACAGGAAATATGGTAAGACAGCCCTTAGGTCCTTCAATGGACCCTGGGCTGTCTTGCCATATATGGTATATCCCTCAATCGCGTCACAGGGATTTCCTGTGACGCAATCCAAGGGGCATCCCCCCTTCTCATTTTCCCTTTGAATGCTGCGGTCAGCTTTGATGAGATGAGAGGTTTCTCTGATCTCCGCCGGTACAGCGAGACTGCGGCTGTGTAATACAGCCTTTGCCCCGATCCTGACAATAAGGGTATGTGCACACGATAAGTGACTTTTACGTCTGAAGAGAAAACAGCTGCGTCGTTTCAGACGCAAAAGCTCCTCCTCGCATTTTGCAAGGCGTCTTTGACGCCCGTAATCTTGAGCTGTTCTTTATTGACTTCAATGAAAAACGGCTCAAATTACATTTCAAAGAAGTGTCCTGCACTTCTTTGACGAGGCTGTTATTTTACAGGTCGTCGTTTGACAGCTGTCAAACGACGACGCGTAAATTACTGGTCGTCGGCACAGTACGTTGGCAAACCCATTCAAATGAATGGGCAGATGTTTGCCGACGTATTGTAGCCGTATTTTCAGGCGTAACTCGAGCATAATGTGCCTCATTTACGCCTGAAAATAGGTCGTGTGAACCCAGCCTAAGTGTGCGCGCGGTCAGCATGATGTGATGCGGGTATTATTTTCTCATCCACTTGCTGCTACTGTATTATTCTGTGGATTTTTCGCAACCAATTCCATTGCGGAAAATCTGCAGTATTTACGCAACGTGTGAACTGACCCTTACACTGTAGTTATCAGCATCATAGCGCCTATTAGATTAGTTAGGAGATAGGGCATTAATAAACTAGTGACAGATCCCCTTTAACGTCTTTCTTTTAAATAGTTCTTTTTAGGTTACATTCCTGGTTTTGGCTAAAATAAATACATGCAAAATCTGCATCAAATGTGTGAACAAGGCCTAAGGATGCAGTCAAAAGTGGCACATTTTGTTGAAGAATATTCTGTGACAGAAAATCAGTTTCTGCAACAGGTACATGCAAGTTCCATTCAGATCAATGGAATTGATTTTCAGTCGCAGAAGTTTCTTTAACAAAATCTGCCACTTGTGATTGTGATTCCATGCAGTCAATTTCCTGCGACTGAAAATCAGTTCCATTTATCTGAATGGAACTTGCAGAAATGGATACACTTTCAGAGTAGGAACACACACAGCGTATCCGCCCTGAACACTGCAGGGACTGCCGTGCGAAAAACTGCACCACATCAAGGTATTAAGAGTAAGGGTATGTGCACACGAGGGAATTACGTCCGTAATTGACGGACGTATTTCGGCCGCAAGTACCGGACCGAACACAATGCAGGGAGCCGGGCTCCTAGCATCATAGTTATGTACGACGCTAGGAGTCCCTGCTCGCTGCAGGACAACTGTCCCGTACTGAAAACATGTTTTCAGTACGGGACAGTTGTCCTGCAGCGAGGCAGGGGACTCCTAGAGTCGTACATAAGTATGATGCTAGGAGCCCGGCTCCCTGCACTGTGTTCGGTCCGGTACTTGCGGCCGAAATACGTCCGTCAATTCCGGACGTAATTAGTGTGTGCGCACATACCCTAATAAAGGCGATGTGTTATCAAAATGTTGTAATTTTATGTGCCCCATTTAAAATAATCTTGTGTGAAATGTTGTAAATTCGAGTCCATCCCGCATCTGGGACAGTGCCCAAATCTTCTGTCCATTTAGGACGTGAACTAATAGATATTTGTTGAGATTTTTTAACCATCAGTCATATATCTTAGAGATAACACCCTTATTAGTCCGTGCAACTAAAATTTCATAAGCTACGAATGTACTAATTATTTATTTTTTCCCTCTTAAAATGTGATTAAGTGCATGAGATAATTGTTTATATCTAAATTTGATATTCCATGTAATTACTTCGCCTTCAAGGATCTCCCCCAATTCTTTAATTTTACCCCTTCTGAATACATCAGAGATATTAAAAACACCTTTTTTCTCCCAGAATTCGGCTAGATCAACATGTCGAAGCTCCGGAAAAAAATTATTATACCAGAGGGGTGCTAAATCCAAAAAGTCTATAGACTTCCTTTTCATGTAGTTGTTGACTGCCAGGTTATCCCAGTCCATGATGTATTTGAGTTGGAAGGCTAGAAAATACATTTTCATATTTAGGATTCCCAATTTTCCCCTTTCTATAGGCAACTGTAATTGTCGAAGTGTAACCCATATTTTTTTTACCGTCAAATTAAATTATTAAACATTGTTTGTAACTATTGTTTTGAAGAAGCTGGGATTCAACCAAATTTGGTGAGTTGGACAGGACGTACAGAAAATGTTCATACTTCCCCCTCCCTCTCTCCTGTGCATAGTCTGGGCTCCTGGGATAACGTTGCAGGCCATGTGACCCCTGCAGCTTGTGATTGGCTGCAGCGGTCACATGGGATAAAACGTCATCCCATGAGGCCGGACTGGAGAAGAAGCAGGGAACTCTGGGAAGGTATAACTTTTTTTTTCTCTTACTTGCGTTTTTTGCGGCGGAATCGCTGTGAATCCGCTGCAAATGTCGCAACGCACACTACTTTGTTGCGGGTTTAAGCAGCCCATTCAATTCAATGGGGGAAAACCCGCAACACAGGAGCAGGGATTCCGTAGCATTAATGGTCAATTAATGATGCGGCTGATAAAACCGCACCGCAGGTTAATTTATGTGTGTTTTTTTCGGCGGCTTTTTTCAGCTGTGTGGGGATAAGATTTGTTGAAATCTCACCCATACTGCTGCTACTGTAATATGCGGCGGATTTTCCGCAATGAAGATCCGCAGAGTTTACGCCTAGTGTGTTCCTACCCTCAGAATGTAATTGATCTTCAAATCGCAGAAAATTTCTGCAACAAAATGTAACACACAAACAAGGCATAGTAGTGATGTGCAATGAAATGCAATACATAAGCTAGGATGTGTTCACACTTGTGGCATGGTTTCCATTTTTCAAGGATCCATGACAGTCATAACAGATTCAGTAATGAAACATCAGGATCTGTTTTTATTTCCCCCGTTGGCTTATAATAGGTCAGTCAGGTTTCGGCTTTCTTTTTACTGGATATAAGGGTATGTTCACACGGCCTATTTACGGACGTAATTCGGGCGTTTTTGCCCCGAATTACGTCCGAAAATAGCGCTTCAATAGCGCTGACAAACATCTGCCCATTGAAAGCAATGGGCAGACGTTTGTCTGTTCACACGAGGCGTAATTTACGCGCCGCTGTCAAAAGGCGGCGCGTAAATAGACGCCCGCGTCAAAGAAGTGACCTGTCACTTCTTTGGCCGTAATTGGAGCCGTTATTCATTGACTCCAATGAATAGCAGCGCCAATTACGCCCCTAATGGACGCGGCGTTCAAGCGCCTGCACATGCCGTTACGGCTGAAATTACGGGGATGTTTTCAGGCTGAAACATCCCCGTAATTTCAGCCGTAACGGACGCCCTCGTGTGAACATACCCTAATAGTGCAGCATGTTAAGCTATTTTGCCTGTCCAAGTGTGAGCTGAGCCTAAACTCTGATTGAAACATTAAATAATACCATAGGTGGTTACGTGAATGAAATAATGTGTTGTTCTGTAATGAGTTTTTTTTACAGGATATTTATTTCCTGTTGCTTATATAGCGCCAACATATTCCGCAGCGCTGTACAGAGATTATCATCAGTCCCTGTCCCCACTACGGCTAGTTTACCTATTCGTTTATTTCTGGACTGTGGGAGGAAATCCACACAAACAAAGGCAGAATAAACAAATGCAGATGTTTTGCTTGGTCAATCACTAAAGTACAGCATAAAAATAATCACTATCTTTCCAGAACCAGGAATTTTATTAGTTATGCTGATGCTTTATTTTCTTGCATAAAGTAAGAGAAGTCCCTTTAAATATTCATACTCCATCCTATGCACAAACACCATAGCAGCCACATATAAATCAATAGTATATCAAATTAGAACTGTATTAAAGCTAGTGGAGCTTTAGTGTAAAAAAAAGTCTTGGACTATGACTGTAGGCGTTCGCATTATAAAGTTTGGTGGCTCCTAGGGTAGGTTCACACGGCACATGAATGTTCACACGAATCAGAAAAATACGAGGCTGATTTCAAGAAAAAACTGCCTCTGAATCCAGGCGTTTTTGGAGTTCATTTTCAAAGCTTTTTTGACGTTTGCAAAAGTTTTTAAAGCGAATTTTGAGGCGTATTTTCAAAGCATATTTTGAAGTGTCAATGGGAAAAATCTGCTTGTAAAACGCTTCATGAAGTGACATGTCACTTCTTTTTTACTAAGCGTATTTTTACGAAACGGTTTTTAATTCAGCAGTGTAAAAATACTCCTCATATGAACTACACATTGTATTTCCCATTGAAATCAACAGGAAGCTGTTTGCAGGCGTATTTCAAGTTTTTTTTCGTAGCGTGACACCAGGATCACACACACAGTTAGGGTATGTTCACACGCACTGTTTTCAGACGTAATTCGGGCATTTTACGCCTCGAATTACGCCTGAAAAACGCCCCTAATACGCCTACAAACATCTGCCCATTGCTTGCAATGGGTTTTACGGTGTTCTGTTCCCACGAGGTGTAATTTTACGCGTCGCTGTAAAAAGACGCCCGCGAAAAAGAAGGGCATGTCACTTCTTGGGACGTATTTGGAGCCGTTTTTCATTGACTCCATTGAAAAACAGCTCCAATAATGTCTGTAAAATATGCTGCGAAAAACGCGAGTTGCTACAAAAACTTCTGAAAATCAGGAGCTGCTTTCGCCTGAAAACAGCTCTGTATTTTCAGCAGACACAAAAGAAAGGATATACATCAGTCTTTTCTTTATACCTTTTCTTTTCCGCTTTTATCCACTTCTGACTTTGGCTCAAAAACTGCATCGAAATTGTGTGTGTGATCCTGGCTTAATATAATAATTTTACCCTCCAAAATACTGGACTGAAAATATGCCGTGTGAACATGCCCCTACAGTGGTGTGGGTTTCATGTCTATAAAGTTGAACCGCACAGAATATAACCAGCTTTACAAGACATTTGAGGCACCGTTAGACATGTGAAATCCTGTTAAGCCCCTATTACACCGGCCGATTTTGGCCGGTGCAACGAGCGCCGATCAACGAGACATCGTTAATTGGTGCTTGTCTGCTCCTGTCACACGGAGCTATGGATGGGGACGAGCGGTCCTTACTCCGATCGCTCGTCCCCATACACTATTATCATGTCGGCAGCGCGTCTCCCTGTTTACACAGTGAGATGTGCGGCCGACAACGATAATCTTTTACTTTTTTTAAAACGATGCGATCAGCAGATGAATGAGCGTTTACTCGTTCATCTGCTGATCTCTGCCCTGTTTACACTGGGCAATTATCAGCAACGAGCGTTCTATGAAGGATCGTTTGCCCGATAATTGCCCAGTGTAAAACCCCCTTTAGCTGTGGATTTCTGTTTAATGCCACTTATCAGGTCAGGTAATGCAGTTGCCTGTCAGACATGTAAGTGAGTCACCTGTTGGGATTGATAGCCAAGGTTACCGTGCTGCACCGCTCCTGCCGTTGTATTCAAACATCTCAGATTCCACCAAGCTGCATCCATAGAAAAGAATTTACTAACAAAGTCATTTCATTGTTGATCAACTGTTCCCCTTAATGAGTGACTCTTCCAACTGTCTTACCTGCAAGTGCTCTAGAACGTCCTCACAAACCTGCTCGACAAGACGCTCCTGTAGATGGAGGTAACCCACGTTCTTCATTGGAGGAAAAGCTGATCATGGCATCCAAACACACAAAAGAAAAGGAAAAAAATCTCTACTTCATAAATAAGATGCTCTGCTACCTGGACTAAACACATTCCCACGACTATGTGGCCTAGTATTTTAGGTTGTAAAAACTTTATGGCAATCCTGGGCTTGATTGGGCCTTGTGGTTACCATAGTAACCTGCCGGAGTGACACCTTTTTCTTTCCTGTACAAGTTCGGGCTTGTCCACAGTTCATATTTAATCAGTGTAAGAATGTTTGCTCAGATTTTGATGTCTAAATAAAAAGGAATGTGTGCAGTGATGTATTAAAGGTGACAGGATACATATCGGGATGTGTTTTAAAGGGCTTTAATATTATGGACGATTGGATGGTAAGGTACAATATGTTGTGATATTTGTCCTGTAATTCGTTTACAAGATCAGTCAACATCTTTACCTGAATATCATAAGACACGACGGTTCGCTCAGCAAGACATAGTGTCCTCTTACATGGCCTGACGGGCGTGTAAACCAGCGCCGATCAACGAGTCACCCTTGTTAAACAGCGCTCGTTTGCTCCTTTCACAAGGAGCTATGTATGAGGACGAGCGCTCTTTACTCCGATCGCTAGTTCCTATGATCGCTCGTCTCCATACATTTCTATCATGTCGCCAGCGCGTCTCCCTGTTTACACAGGAAGATGTGCTGCCGGCAATGATAATATTCTTGGCTGCATAAACGATACAATCAGGCATTTGCTCATTCATTGGCTGATCGTTGCCCCGTTTATACTCGCCAATGATCGGGAATGAGCGTTCTACGAACACTCGTTTGCCAGAAAATTGGCCTGTGTAAAAGGGCCTATAGACCTTGTGCCCCATTGTTTTCCCCATTGTTCTACCAGTAGGGGTTTGCACTGCAAATCCACCTCAGGATGCTTAACATTTTAACAGTTCCCAGATATAGTTATAATAATGCAGAAAAGAGTAGATAAGATACCATTAATTTGTAGATGTCACTGCTTTGCATTTATGCCACATTTTGGAATATAAAGGCCACGTCCACACATACCGGATTTGCTGTGGAAAATTTTCACAGCGTGTGGATGTTAAAATCGAATCCACTTTTCTGGTACTGTAGTCTGCTGAAATAGCATTGTGCCCAGTTGCCTAACATATATCATACACATTCTCCATGTTGTGCAGCATGTTCTTTTTTAGGGCTTGTCCACACGTTACGGAATTGCTGCAGAAAATTTCTGCTGTGGAAAAACCGCACCATTTCCTGCGGTTTTTACTGCAGAAAATGGTGTGGAATTTGCGGCATTTTTCTCAATGCTAGGAGATGGTGATGTTTCCTGAAAAATGCAGCAATTCAGTCAATTTTCCACAGCAGGAATTGACTTGCTGCGGTACAAAAAATACGCACCGCAGGTGAATTTCTGCAAGGAAATTTTACGCAGTGTGTGGATGAGATTTCTAAAATCTCACCCACTTTGCTGCTACTGTATTCTGCTGCGTATTTTCCGTCCGGACGGAAAATACGCAGCAATACCACTGCGTGTGAACAAGCCCTTAGTTGGATTTTTTTTTGAATTTTTCGAAACAAGCATTTATCCAAAATGTGGCCTGCTTGCATAACCCATTTCAGTTGGAATTGCCTATATGGATGCGTTTGCACTGGAATAAAAAACCAAACATCTCACATACACCAGTGGTTAAAATGGTAAAATAAATACTAAAATAGCAAAAGTCAGAGAAAATGGCTGTGTGTTGTTTGTATTGTGTGGTTCCTGTTTATTAATAGACAGGATGACGGCACAGTTTGTGCCATGTGTTTCAGTAAACCGTGTTTTTGCGTCTTTGTTTCCTTGTAGATCTAGTCATCCATTGTGTCACACTAGAATGTCTTAATACTTTGGGCTTGCCTGGGCCTGTAAGAGAATGCCAATCAGTAGAAAGTTCAAAGTACTGTACCATAGCATGACATGCTTCACCCGCTCACAGTCTCCTCCTGTACTGATACCATCCACATTTCCTACAGTTCATTTTCTTACAGAAATTATAATACAAGATGAAAGCAGCATCCAGAATGAAGCTTCACATTTTTCCCATTAGATTCTAGCAGCAGTACAAGCATTCAGGGTCATTGAAGGTGATTTTTTAGATTTTGGAAGCTTCGGATGCAAACTTAAACGACATCAATATAAGTATTAGGCCTCATTCACACGAGCGTGATATACGTCCGTGCGACGCGTGTGCTTTACATGCGAGTCGCACGGACCTATATTAGCCTATGGGGCAGTGCAGAAAGTCCGTGAGTTTTGCGCAGCGTAAAACTCCTGACATGTTCTATATTTCGCCGTTTTTCGCGCATTACGCACCCATTGAAGTCAATGGGTGCGTGAAAACCACGCATGCCGCACGGAAGCACTTCCGTGGGACGCGCGTGATTCGCGCAACAGCTGTCAAACTCTGAATGTAAACAGAAAAGCACCACGTGCTTTTCTGTTTACAAACATCCAAACGGAGTGTCATAATGATGGCGGCTGCGTGAAAATCATGCAGCCACGCATCATACGCTGATGACACACGGAGCTGTTAAGGGCCTTTTGCGCACGCAAAACGCCACGTTTTTTGCGTGCGAAAAATGCACACGACCGTGTAAATCAGGCCTTAGGGTATGTGCACACGATAGCTGCCTTTTATGTCTGAAATTACAAACTGTTTTCAGGAGAAAACAGCTCTGTAGTTTCAGACGTAAAAGCTCCTCCTCGCATTATGCGAGACCTCTTTGATGGCCGTAAATTTGAGCTGTTCTTCATTGAATTCAATGAAGAACAGCTCCAAATTACGTCCGTAAAAGACGCGGCAAAAAACGCAAGTACATGCATTTACGTCTGAAATTCAGGAGCTGTTTTCTCCTGAAAACAGCTCCATAATTTAAGATGTAAATGCAGTTATCGTGTACGCATACCCTTATACTTAAAGGGAACCGGTCACCTGCTTTTCACCTATTAAACCAGCAATACCTGGTAGAAATGGGTGAAAAATTATTTTTAATATAACCTATAATTATCTTCTTAGTCGGCTCTGTACCTTTAGTATTCAGTTTTTTAGTGTTCCCGCACCATATGCTAATGAGCACAAGAGAGTCATATTTTAGTTCGAAAAGAGTCATATGTTCATTCCTCAAGTCTTTCCGAGTTAACCCACGCCTCCTTACTTTTGATTGACAGCTCCTCGCCTACCCCAGCACACACGAAATCTCCCATTTGCGCATCGATGTCCTGTTCTGGTGCTTGCACATAATGGAACACCATAGTGGCGCATGCGCAGTAACCAGATCTGAGGCCCGGACGAAGCAGGGAAGGCTGTCAGACCATACATGACGGCCGCATGCGCGCTATCTCAGACGAGATTTTGGCACTCAGAGCGGGCCAGTGTTCGGCGGTGGGCGGGCATAAGAAAAGGAATGAATGAGACTGCCGGGTTATTACCACGAAAGGCACTAAATGTTCGCAGACTGTTACTTATGGTTGAAGGGGGAGTTTAGGAGATAACGGTAATTAACTTTTGACAGCAGCGGCTAGCGAGGGGTGAGTAGAGTTCAATAGGTGAAATGCTGATGACAGGTTCCCTTTAATAAGTGTTTGCCTCATTCTACATTCTAGAATTTTTCACAAACAATATTACACTAAATATTAGTGAATATGTCTTGTGTTTATTTTCCATTATGTCCAATATTCATTCTGTACAGATCTACAGTATGTATGTGAAGAATTCAATATCCTTGGATTATTTTTTACTGCTGACATTTACAATCTTGAGTTCATGCATTTAGTTATGCTGCCCCTGTGAGCAGCCAGCACAGTGAAGCAGAGCTGCCCTAAGGGCTAGTTCACACAGAGTATTTTGGAGCTGTTTTTGACTCGGAAACCGCGTCGGAAACAGCACCAAAAATGCCTGAGAGTTCAATGGGAGGCAGAAGCGTTTTTTCCCCGTGAGCGGTTAAAACCATTCGCAGGAATGAGAAGCGATATGCACTTTCTTTGGGCGTTTCTTTCTCTGACCTCCAATTGAAATCAATGGGAGGCAGAAATTGCGTTTTTCACTGCGTTTTTTTCCCACTGGCTCAATGACTGCGGGTGAAGAACGCCACAAACAACGTGTCAAGTGTTCTGCCTGCAAAAATCTTTGTGTGAACAGGGCCTTATGCATTCAATAGCTGTTGGCAAAACATTCAGCTGAAGCCTATGTTACCAATCTTCCCCATTTAGACCTTATTCACACGAACGTGTTATACGGCCGTGCTACGCGTGTGATTTTCACCCGCGTCGCACGGACCTGTGTTAGTGAATAGTGCCGTACAGACTGTCAGTGAATTTCACGCAGCGTATGTGCGCTGCGTGAAACTCACGACATGTCCTATACTTGCCCGTGATTTGCGCAGCACGCACCCATTGAAGTCAATGGGTGCATGCAAATCGCGCACGGCACACGGAAGCAACAGTAGTAAAATAAATGAATGAAAACAGAAAAGCACCACATGCTTTTCTGTTTGTAAACATAAAACCAGAGTGTCATAATGATGCCGGCTGCGCGAAAATCACGCAGCCACGCACCATATACTGATGTCACACTGACCTTTTGCGCGCGGTTCGCGGATTTACGGCCCCATTCTGTTCTATTGGCCGTGAACAACTTTCCGTATCACTATGGATAGGTGTCCGTGACCTAGAACTGTGCCGGGAATTATGGAGCATGTCCTATTTTTCATATTTTACGGGCCGTGCTCCCCAGTCTGAGAGAAGAGAGAGAGAGATGAAACTGAGGTGTCATACAAGGACAGTTGAGAACCGGACTAGGCTATATCTGTGCTAGGGTCTGAGCTGCAGCAATGGTTAAAGAGGCTCTGTCACCAGATTTTGCAACCCCTATCTGCTATTGTAGCAGATAGGCGCTGCAATGTAGATTACAGTAACGTTTTTATTTTTAAAAAACGAGCATTTTTGGCCAAGTTATGACCATTTTTGTATTTATGCAAATGAGGCTTGCAAAAGTCCAAGTGGGCGTGTTTAAAGTAAAAGTCCAACTGGGCGTGTATTATGTGCGTACATCGGGGCGTGTTTACTACTTTTACTAGCTGGGCGTTCTGACGAGAAGTATCATCCACTTCTCTTCACAACGCCCAGCTTCTGGCAGATCACGCTGTGACGTCACTCACTTCCTGCCCCAGGTCCTGCATCGTGTCGGACGAGCGAGGACACATCGGCACCAGAGGCTACAGATGATTCTGCAGCAGCATCGGCATTTGCAGGTAAGTCGATGTAGCTACTTACCTGCAAACGCTGATGCTGCTGCAGAATCAACTGTGGCCGATGCAGGACCTGGGGCAGGAAGTGAGTGACGTCACAGCGTGATCTCTCGAGAACACGGCTGTGTCTGCATTGCCAGAAGCTGGGCGTTCTGAAGAGAAGTGGATGATACTTCTATACACAACGCCCAGCTAGTAAAAGAAGTAAAAACGCCCCGATGTACGCACATAATACACGCCCAGTTGTACTTTTACTTTAAACACGCCCACTTGGACTTTTGCAAGCCTCATTTGCATAAATACAAAAATGGTCATAACTTGGCCAAAAATGCTCGTTTTTTAAAAATAAAAACGTTACTGTAATCTACATTGCAGCGCTGATCTGCTGCAATAGCAGATAGGGGTTGCAAAATCTGGTGACAGAGCCTCTTTAAGCAAACAGTATTTTGGGAGGTAGCCCACACTATGAAGAGAGCTGGCTGGGTGGTTAGATGAGGAATGTAAGGGTATGTTCACACGGCGGGGGTCCGTAACGGATGAAATTACGGGGATGTTTCAGCCTGAAAACATCCCCGTAATTTCAGCCGTACCGGCATGTGCAGGCGCTTGAACGCCGCGTCAATTACGGCCGTAATTAGCGCTGCTATTCATTGGAGTCAATGAATAGCGGCTCCAATTACGGCCAAAGAAGTGACAGGTCACTTCTTCTACGCGGGCGTCTATTTACGCGCCGTCATTTGACAGCGGCGCGTAAATATACGCCTCGTGTGAACAGACAAACGTCTGCCCATTGCTTTCAATGGGCAGATGTTTGTCAGCGCTATTGAGGCGCTATTTTCAGACGTAATTCGGGGCAAAAACGCCCGAATTACGTCCGTAAATAGGCCGTGTGAACATACCCTAAGGGTATGTTCACACGGCGGGGGTCCGTAACGGCTGAAATTACAGGGATGTTTCAGCCTGAAAACATCCCCGTAATTTCAGCCGTAGCGCCATGTGCAGGCGCTTGAACGCCGCGTCAATTACGGCCGTAATTAGCGCTGCTATTCATTGGAGTCAATGAATAGCGGCTCCAATTACGGCCAAAGAAGTGACAGGTCACTTCTTCTACGCGGGCGTCTATTTGCGCGCCGTCATTTGACAGCGGCGCGTAAATATACGCCTCGTGTGAACAGACAAACGTCTGCCCATTGCTTTCAATGGGCAGATGTTTGTCAGCGCTATTGAGGCGCTATTTTCGGGCGTAATTCGGGACAAAAACGCCCGATTTACGTCCGTAAATAGGCCGTGTGAACATACCCTTAAGGAGACATTCGTGAGGGTATGTTCACACGACAACGCCAAATACGTCTGAAATTACGGAGCTGTTTTCAGGAGAAAACAGCTCCTGAATTTCAGACATTTTTACAAGTGGACGCGTTTTTCGCCGCGTCTTTTACGGACGTAATTGGAGCTGGTTTTCATTGGAGTCAATGAAAAACGGCTCCAATTACGTCCCAAGAAGTGTCCTGCACTTCTTTGCCGTGGCCGTAATTTTACGTACCATCTTTTGACAGCTCCTCTGCACAGAACATCGTAAGACCCATTGCAAGCAATGGGCAGATGTTTGCCGACGTATTGGAGCCGTCTTTTCAGGCGTAATTCGAGGCGTAAAACCTCGATTACGTCTGAAAAGAGGTCGTGTGCACATACCCTTATAGGAAATGTGAGGAGTGAGCCTGCTGTGTCTAGCCGCACGAAAACAACTCAGTAACAGACGATTTTCATACAATATTTCTATAGGGGCCTCCTTAGTTAGCAGCCAGCCACCACTAACTACAAAAGGAGCGTTAGGCTTGAATCATGCAGACACAGTCGCCATCTTGTGGCCTACTAGGCCCACACTGACTTCTCCTTGCATTAAAGGAGGGGAGCCCTTGGGCCTTGCTCTGTCGGTCACACAGAACAACAAGCCAACTATCTGGCCAGTCTGCTACACCTGTATAGTTGTAACTAAGTGCTGTACTTTCTATATCGGGAAGAATGTATATAATATTTATAGCCGAGAGCACCATCATCAACTGTATAAGAACTGTACATATAGTTATGCTAAAGTACTTTAGAGACTCCAATAGATGGCGCCAAAGTATAATATACATTATAAACATGACATGCAGTAATAAAGGTAAAGGGCTTGTCCACTATCAGACAACTGATCAGACACAGATCCACCGGATAGGTCATCAGTGTATGATCGGTGCGGGTTGATCAGCTGCTTCGGCTGCCTCCGGGCACCAGACGTCCATGCCGGAAGCAGTTGGCTCCAGTCACGGAATGGCGGCTGAGCAGCAGTTGTGCAGCATGGCCGCTATGCTGTGTACGGAGCCATCTGCTTCTGGCTCCGTACGCTACATGCTCTGCATGCTGTGCAATGACATCCGGTGCCCAGAGGCAGCTGATCGGTGCAGGATCCGGGTTTTGGATCCGCACCGATCAAATACTGATGACCTATTCTGTGGATAGGTCATCGGACTGTCCGGTAGTGGAAAATCCCTTTAACTAGGAATGCCTTTATAGTACAAGTAATAAGATAGGCAGATAAATCAGGAAACAACTTAGGCCTCATGCCCACTGCAGTTTTTTTCCTCAGGGTGCTATCCAATGTTTTAACTGATAGGACCCTGACACATTAATTGCAATGGGACCATGCACACTTCCATTGCTTTAACGGAACCGTGCGGCCATTACGTCAAAAATAGGATAGATCCTACTCCTGTCGGCCTTTTCATTGATTTGGTCCGTGAAACAACAGACTGCACATGGAAGCCATCCGTTGTGCGGTCCGTGTCTCACGGAACCGTCATTGGCGTCCGTACAACGGCCAACGGAAGTGAGCATGCAGCCGAAGAAAAATATTAAGGACCATAATAGATTTCAGAAAGCTCCTGAATAGTTTTCTATGTGTCCTTTTTGTTTTTTTTATTCATGACAATTTTGAAGTGACTTTCCAGGTCCCCTACTAAACATACATTTTGTGTGTCCCCCCCCCCATACAATATAATAATCGATTTTGGGTGTATGAAAATCCGTGCCTTCATCTTAGAATGGAGTGGGCGGGTAAAAGCTGGCGAGTGCCATGACTTTTAGTGCCCACATGCTCCATTTACTAAGGCTCCATGCACACGTCCGTAAAAAATCTCCGTAATTGCGGACCGTAATACGGTCTGCAATTATGGACCTGTTCGGTTCTATTGGGCGTGGACACCTTTCCGTATCGCTACGAATAGGTGTCCGTGCCGTAGAACCGTGTCGGGAATTATGGAGCATGTCCTACTTTTAGTTTTATAAATGCGGCCCGCGGCCAGCGGCGGGTCGTGATTACGGGCACGGCCGTGTACATGAGGCCTAAGGGCCCATGCACACGAACATGTTCTTGCGGCCGCAGTTCACCCACAAATCTGAGGGTGAATTGCGGTCCCATTCATTTCTATGTGCCCATGCACACGACCGTCGTTTTCACAGTCCGTGCATTGCCCGGGAGCCTGAACCGCAAAAAGATAGGACGTCTTATTACGGCCGCATTTTGCGGTCCAGGCCTTTTGAAATTAATGTATATGGCCATGTGCACGGCTCGTGATTTGCCATCCGAGACACAGTCATGTGCATGAGGCCTAAAACCACTGCTTCTACGGAAAAAAATCTTCGCAATGCGGTGCTGTACAAAGGCACTTTACAGTGGCAAACAGAGTGCCTACCGCTCGGAAATACAGAACTGTAGATGTGTGTTCTGCCTAAAATACTCCAATAGATGGCGTCAAAGTACACTCCAAGTTATGTGCGATCCCTGTAGTAGTCACCATGACTTTCAGACTACCCCTTCTCCCCAGAGGGGGAGCAGTAGTCTGACACTGTGCTGATCGCTGTAATTAGACATACACACAGTTTAGTGGTGACCATCTGCATATCATGGTATCCGATGGAACATGTCACAATTTATTTCTGAATCCAGGATTAAATAGGGGCATGCAGAGGTACAGTGTGATCCTATAGACTTACTAAGGAAATGAAAAATGGATACAGAGGAACTTTACTATACAGGGTAATGTGAACTGTGAATGAATTACAGCAGGCAGAAGCTGATTATTTGGTTAATACATACTTTCCAGCTCTCCCAGAATACTGAAAGTGCAGGCAAATCTCCCAGGGTGCAGCTTATACTACTTCTCTATTTGTATACACTTCAGATTTTGGCTTAAAAAAATGAATGCCTTCTTGCATCTGTATTGCAATTGTTCTCATGTGAATTGATTATTCGATGTTTGGAATATGTCTCACCACATATGTCTTTTATTTATGTAATATATGATGGTGCCTGGGGGGAGGGTTAGGGAAAGGTTTTGTATTCTCTGTTTTGCATTGTCTAAATTTGAAACTTCAATAAAAAATATCTGATTTAAAAAAAAAAAAAAATGAACGCCAAATATTGAGCAAATTTGCACTGCGACTAAAATGTGTGGCTGAAATCTGTATGCAGTGAGCTCCCCCTAGTGGAGGCTGCTGGTAGACCTTATGAGAATGTAACCGCAAGCATGGTATGCAGCTCAGTGCTGGGTCCACTCCCACTATGAGCCCCATAGTAGTTTCGCACTCTTAAGTCTTTTTCACACAACAGGGATTCCCGGCCGTTTTGATGGCCCGGTAAACCGATGTGAACCGACAGACGGCCGTTCTTTCGCTCCCTCCTCCACCTCCTCGCAGTGCGAAGTGCATGGGAGGAGGGTATTTTTTTGCTCCCTGTAGGAGCGGAATCCCTAATCCCCAGCCACAGCATTGCCGAAGCTGTGGCCGGGGATTCCGCTCCAGGAGAAGTCCCTAACTTCACTGTCTATATATGGACAGTGACGACAGGGACTTCTCCTGGCGTGGTCCCCTACTCCTGAAACGGAATCCCCGGCTCTGTGGCCGGTGTTTCTGCTCCAGTAGAAGTCTCTGACTTCACTGTCCATATATGGACATAGTGACGTCAGGGACTTCTGAAGCGGAATCCCCAGCGCTGTGGCCGATGTTTCCGCTCCAGGAAAAGTCCCTGACTTCACTGTCCATATATGGACAAAGTGACGTCAAGGACTTCTGAAGCGGAATCCCCAGCGCTGTGGCTAATGTTTCCACCCCAGGAGAAGTCCCTGACTTCACTGTCCATATATGGACAGTGTGACGTCAGGGACTTCTGAAGTGGAATCCCCGGCTCTGTGGCCGGTGATTCCGAACCAGAAGAAGTCCCTGACTTCACTCTCCATATATGGTCATTGAAGTCAGGGACTTCTCCTGGAACGGTCCCCTACTGTGGCACTATCTACAGGAGGGTAGGGGGGGGTGCCATCTTTAGGGCGGGGGTGCTATGTAAATGGGCGTTGTGTGGCATTACCTACAGAGGGGCTGTGTGGCATTACCTACAGGGGGCTGTGTGGCATTACCTACAAGGGACTGTGTGGCATTACCTACAGGGGGCTGTGTGGCATTACCTACAGGGGGCTGTGTGGCATTACCTACAGGGGGGCTGTGTGGCACTACGTACAGGGGGCTGTGCGGCACTACCTACAGGGGGCGGTGCGGCACTACCTACAGGGGGACGTGGCAGTATCTACAGAGGGCAGTGTGTGGCATTATCTAGAGGGAAGTGTGTGGCAAAAAATTTACAAATGAAATTTATCCGTTTTTAAAAAAGGACAGGGAAAAATACTGATGCAAAACGGGTCAAAATCGTCCGACACTCGGAACACTGTCATGTGAATAGAGCCTAACTCTATGGTATGTTTTATTTATATTTTTCCATTGTGTAGAATCCACTCTCGGCTTTTACAAAAAAAACAACTTCATCAGACTGCGCTGTGTTCATCTGGCCTGTTGTGGATCCGAGGTAGGCCTAGACCTCTGGGCATGAATGTAGGGAAAAGCAGCCATATATGTACAACCACCATCTTCAGTATATGGATAAGGCAAAGTACTAATGTAAAATTTCAACTATTCATTATAGGTAAAAAGTTGCAAGTTATAATGTGGCTTGCAAACTGTCCTACCGTGTCGGAAACTTTGAGGTAGTCACGTAAAGCCCTTTGTACGGCTGTATTCAGAAGTTGCGGTTGAGGTGCAATTACAACCGCATTCAAGAACCGTATTCCAAAAATTGCATGCAGTTTTACCGCAATATACCATGATTTTTGATTCAGTTGCATTTTTTTTTACTGCAGCCACATCAAAAACAGCACGAAATAATGGTAACACTATATGCGTTTTTTGTATGCGTATACAACCACACCTTAACGGTCACGTCTGAACACAGCCTTAGGTTAGGGGTGTGATTTGCGACATAATATAGTCTCTGACAAGCCCGGATAAATCCAACTGAACAAGTCTTTACTATGGTACCGACCACAATGGCCACATATGAGAGGTGTACTTTTTGAACGTTACATAACCCAGCATAATCTTTGAACAACTATGATACAAGGGTAGTAGAGGTGGCAACAGTGGTTATTATCTACCATGATATAGGGGTATACTAAACTGTGGCTATTTATCAAAGTGAAGTTGTCTCTTCAGTCCCGGTCTATTCACAGCCGGCCTCTGTGGCCTCAGTTCTACGCTGATAGCGCTAGCTCGCAATGCCACCGGGCTCCTTGTGTAACATCCTTAGACACTACTCTCTAGTCTACAGACACCACCACAGCTACTCAGTGGTACTCGCCTTTTCGCTTTGGCTGGAAAAGTTTAATATTTTACACTTGTTGCTTTCTAATGCAGCTTGTGGCCTAGTGCATGTTGTCATTCCCTAGTCTATACTGATATACAGATAAAAAATAGAGTCTCCAAGGTGCTGCTGCACAGGGAAGGCAATGAGCAAGAAGGATATGTGATGTATAGGTAGTTTATTGAATACAAGGCTACGCGTTTCAATGCCGCACCGGCATCTTCATCAGGCCATAA
Source organism: Rhinoderma darwinii (assembly GCF_050947455.1). Taxonomy (NCBI): domain Eukaryota; kingdom Metazoa; phylum Chordata; class Amphibia; order Anura; family Rhinodermatidae; genus Rhinoderma; species Rhinoderma darwinii. Next base: position 40,439,820 of record NC_134696.1, on the reverse strand, counting down.
AAGAAACATAACAACTGCACAGTTTAAATACACACTGAACAATGAAAAAACCCGCCAATGTGACCGGGGTCAAAGTGCTCGGATGACGTCACAAATGAAAAGGAATGCAACCATCACATATCCTTCTTGCTCATTGCCTTCCCTGTGCAGCAGCGCCTTGGAGACTCTATTTTTTATCTGTATATCAGTATATCTCTTGCGGTTTTCCTTGGAACACCGGCACCGAGTCCTGGCAGCAGCAGCAACTATTCTCTCCACTGTTCGTTGTCCTTTAATCCTAGGTGAGCACCCAATTGGATTTCTGGATTTTGTACCTCTTTACCCATGGTAATCTACACTATGTGGCGCTGTGTTTTGTATCTCCTAATTCCCTAGTCTAGGCATAGCACACGGGGCTGTATCTCCTCGGCACCATTCCAGACCGGCTCCTGCCTATCTGGTCATGTGATCACAGGTCGAGCACACAACACATAGCGCTAAACAAAAGAGCTATGCAGTTTCGCCACTAGGTGTCAGCAAAGCACTAAAATTAAATACATATACAGGTTCACATAGGCTGCACGCTTGGTCTTAAACCTGCAAATAAAGAAAGCAATAAAAAAGGAACAGCAACACATCAAGGTGCCCAGGTGCACCTTAAAGTCTCAAGATCGCTTGCAATTTTTTTGGGTCTGTTCACATGTACGTTCAGTGTTTTCGTTGTTGCGCTCCGCCATAGGAGCAGTGCAAAGAAAATATCAGATTCGCCGGATCCGTTGCGTGATGGACAACAACTGTGCCTGACGGAACCCATTGACTTTAATTTTTGGCGGTTTTCTGTCATGAGGGTCGTTGCTTTGCCGGACAAAATAGCTGCATGCTGCGCAATTTTCTCCATCAAAAATGATAAAATCTGCGACAGAGATCTGAACAGAGCCTCACCCATAGGGAATAATTGAAGTTGGATTGTGAACAAGATGTGACCACACTTCCCACGTGACTTTCCGCCTTTGTGTAGTCCAAGCTTAATTGTTTACAACATTTTTTTTTTATCTGCCCAATTACGTTGTATAAGACACCACATCAGACTGTTTCCTAATCTTCTTCCCTTAGCGCACCAGGACGTACCGGTACGTCCTGCATTGAAGTGCTTTAAGCCACAGGGACGTACCGGTGTGTCCTGGCTAAAAACTGTCAACCTGTCAAAGGACAAGGTGACAGAACTGTGCCGTCAACTGTTTATGACAGTTGACCGGCACAGTAAGACGGCAGGGGACCATTTACAGCGGTCTCCTGCCGGCGATCGCTGTGATTGGTCAGTCAAAGCAGACTGACCAATCACAGCTCTATGACGTGGGTATGTGATGACGCTGGCTCAGAAGCTGAGCCAGCGTTATCACCGCCGGGAATCAGATGTCCGACACCCCTCTGCAACGGCCAGGACCGGAGCTAGGCTCCGATCCGGCCGATTAACCCCTTCGATGCATCGATCAACGTGATCGATGCATCGAAGTGGCTTGTAGCCTGTCGGCAACCACGATGGTTGCCACGGGCGCGGGTGTCAGCTGTTTGTCACAGCTGACATCGTGCCCTAACGACCAGGACCGGAGCAAGGCTCCGATCCGGCCGATTAACTCCTTAGATGCAGCTATCGCTGCATCTTAATGATTAGATCGTACCCTATGATTGCTAATAACAACCATCGGCACCCACGAAGGTTCCGATGGTTGCTATGGCAACCATAGCCTAACAATCGCTTCCTAGTACGGAAGCCTATTAGGCCCCGCCGGGAGGCGAAGCCTAATAGGCTTGCTGTCAGTGAATAGCTGACAGCTCTAATACACTGCACTATGTAGGTAGTGCAGTGTATTAGAATAGCGATCAGGGCTTCATGCCTTCAAGTTCCCTAGTGGGACAAATAAAAAGTTAAAACAAGTTAATAAAAATGTTGAAAGAAAGTAAAAAAAAATACTTTTCATGTTAAAAAACACTATAACAGCCTTTTTTCCTATAATAAGTCTTTTATTATAGGAAAAACCAAAAAACATAAAAAAAATACACATATGTGGTATCCCCGCGTCCGTAACGACCCAAACTATAAAAATATCACGCTATTTTACCCGTACGGTGAACACCGTAAAAAAATTAAATAAAAAACTATTCCAGAATCGCTGTTTGTTAGTCTCTACCCCTCGCAAAACAGAATAAAAAAAGGGATCTAAAAGTTGCATGTACCCCAAAATTATACCATTAAAAAACGCAGCCCGTCCCGCAAAAAACAAGCCATCCCGCAGCTTTTTTGACAGAAAAATAAAAAAGTTATGGCTCTCAGAATATCGTGACACCAAAAATAAATTATTTGAAACAAAAGGGATTTTATCGTGCAGACGCTACAAAGCATAAGAAAAACTATATATATCTGGTATCGCCGTAATCGTACCGACCCGCAGAATAGCGTAAAATTGTCATTCATAGCGCATGGCGAACGCCGTAAAAAAATAAATAATAAAAAACATCAGAATTGCAGGTTTTTGGTCACCTGGCTTGCCAAAAAAATGAAATACAAAGTGATCAAAAAAATCACATGTACCCCAAAATGGTACCAATGAAATCTACAGATTGTCCCGCAACAAATAAGCCCTCACCCAGCTCCGGGGGAGAAAAAATAAAGACGTTTTGGCTCTCAGAATATGGCGATGCAAAATGTGCAAAGTGTCCAAAAGCGGATAAGATCGGGCGCCATTTATCAGTGCGACACCGGCCACATATCTGCAGATTATTATTTATTTACACCATTATTATACCCTCTTATTATGCCCCTGATGTTCTCCGCACAGATTACATATTCCCCCACATCATAAACTCAAATACCAGCAATACCCCAAACAGAACAACTAGCGAGCAAAATCCACGCTCCAAAAGCCAAATGGCGCGCCCTGCAGCGTGCCCAAGCAGCAGTGTACGTCCACATATATGGCATCGCCATACCCGGGAGAACCTGCTTAACAGTTTGAGGTATTTGTCTTCAGTGGCACGAACTGGGCACAAAATATTGTGCACTAAAATGGCACATACCTGTGGAAATTTGCAATTTTCACTTTGCACCATCCACTGAGCATTCATTTCTAATAGAAAAAAAAAACCTGTGTGGTCAAAATGCTCACTACATCCCTTAATAAAATGCCTTTAGGGGTGCAGTTTCCAAAATGGGGGTCACTACTTGGGGGTTTGTTTTCCTATTTGACCCCAGAGCCCTGCCATTGTGGGCTAATGCTGCGAAAATCACCATAATAGGTCTCACATGCGCCTTTCACTCCTAAGCCCTGTCATATATCCAGGCAAATGATAAATGCCTTGAGGGGTGTAGTTTACAAAATGGGGTCACTTCTCATGGTTTTACACTCTACTCTGGTACCTAAGGGAGCTCTGCAAATGCGACATGGCGCCCATACACCAGTCCAGCAAAATCTGTCCTCCAAAAGCCACATGGCACTCCTTCCATTTTGAGCTCTGCCATGTGCCCAAATAGCAGTTTAGGGCCACACATTGCGTATTGCCGTACTCGGGAGAAATTGGGTAACAAATTATGTGTTGTTTTTTCTCCTATTACCCCTTGTGGGGAAAAAATTGGGTGCAAAACTACATATTTTTGGGTAAAAATTATTTTTTTCATTTTCACTGCCTGATTCTAATACAATCTATGAAACACCTGTGGGATCAAAATGCTCAGTACACTCCTAGATGATTACCCTGAAGGGTAAAGTTTCCAAAATGGATTCACTTCTCAGGGGTTTCTACTGTACGGGTACCTCAGGGGCTCTGCAAATGCGACATGGCGCCCAAAAAACAATCAACCAAAATCTACATGCCAAGTAGCACTCCTGCCATTCTGAGCCCTGCGGTGTATCCAAGCAGCAGTTTATAACCACATATAGGGTATTGCCGTACTCGGGAGAAATTGCTTTACAATTGTTGGGGCGCTTTTTCTCCTTTATTCCTTGTGAAAATGAAAACAATTCAACATTTTAGTGGAAAGAATGTAGATTTTCATTTTCACTGCATAATCCCAATAATTCAGCAAAAAAACTGTGGGGTCGAAATGCTCACTATACCGCTAGATAAATTCCACGAGGGGTATAGTTTCCCAAATGAGGTCACTTTTGCCGGGTTTGCACTATTTTGGCCCCTCAGTGGCTTTGCAAATGTGACATGGGGCCGCAAACCATTCCAGCAAAACTTGAGCTCCAAAAGTCAAATGGCGCTCCGTCCTTTCTAACTTCCGCCATGTGTCCAAACAGCAGTTTATTACCACATATGGGGTATTGCTATGCTCAGAAGAGTTTGCTTTACAAATATTGGGGTGTTCTTTCTCCTTTATCTGTTGTAAAAATGAAAAAATCTGAGCTAAAACGACATTTTATTAGAAAAAAATTAGATTTTCAATTTCACGGCATAATTCCTATAGATTCAGCAAAAACCGTGTAGGGTCAAAATGCTAACTATACCCATACAAAAATTCCTTGAGGGGTGTAGTTTCCAAAATGGGGTCACTTTTGGGGAGTTTCCACTGTTATGATCCCTCCAGGGCTTTGCAAACACGACACGGCACCAAAAACCATTCCAGCAAAATCTGCGCTTCAAAATCCAAATGGTCCTCGTTCCCTTCTGACCCCTGCCGTGGGTCCAAACATCAGTTTATTACCACATATGGGGTATTGCTGTAATCGGGAGACATTGCTTTACAAATGTTGGGGTGCTTTTTCTCCTTTATTCCTTGTAAAATCTAAAACATCGTATGTTTTTCCAGGAAAAAAAGTAGATTTTCATTTTCACAGACCAGTTCCAATAAATATAGCAAAAAACCTGTGGGCTAAAAATGCTAACTATACCTCTTGAAAAATTCCTTGAGGGGTGTAGTTTCCAAAATGTGGTCACTTTTGGGGTGTTTCCACTGTTATGGTCCCTCCAGGGCTTTGCAAACACGACATGGCACCAAAAACCATTCCAGCAAAATCTGCGCTCCAAAATCCAAATGGCCCTCGTTCCCTTCTGAGCGCTGCCGTGGGTCCAAACAGCAGTTTATTACTACATATGGGGTATTGCCGTAATCGGGAGACATTGCTTTACAAATGTTGGGGTGCTTTTTCTCCTTTATTCCTTGTAAAAACGAAAACATCGTATGTTTTTTCAGAAAAAAAGTAGATTTTCATTTTCACAGACAAGTTCCAATAAATTTAGCAAAAAACCTGTGGGCTAAAAATGCTAACTATACCCCTAGAAAAATTCCTTGAGGGGTGTAGTCTCCAAGATGCGGTCACTTTTGGGGGGTTTCCACTGTTTTGGCACCACAAGACCTCTTCAAACCTGACATGGTGCCTAAAATATATTCTAATAAAATAGAGGTCCTTTGCTTCTGAGGCCGGTGTTTCGGTCCTTTACCGCACTAGGACCACATGTGGGATATTTCTAAAAATTGCAGAATCTGGGCAATAAATATTGAGTTGCATTTCTCTGATAAAACCTTCTGTGTTACAGAAAAAACTGTATTACAAATGAATTTCGTAAAAAAAAAATTGAAATTTGTAAATTTCACCTCTACTTTGCTTTATTTCTTGTGAAATGCCTAAAGGGTTCAAATAATTTCTGAATGCTGTTTTGAATACTTTGAGGGGTGCAGTTTTTAAAATGGGGTGATTTATGGGGATTTTCTAATATATAAGGCCCTCAAAGCCACTTCACAACTGAACTGCCCCCTGTAAAAATAGCCTTTTGAAATTTTCCTGAAAATGTGAGAAATTGCTGCCAAAGTTCTAAGCCTTGCAACGTCCTAGAAAAATAAAAGAATGTTCAAAAAACGATGCAAACATAAAGTAGACATATAGGAAATGTTAACTAGTAACTATTTTGTGTGGTATTACTATCTGTTTTACAAGCAGATACATTACAATTTTCTCTAAATTTTGGTATTTTCTACAAATAAATATTGAATTTAACGACAAAATTTTTTCAGTATCATAAAGAACAACATGTCACGAGAAAACAGTCTCAGAATCGCTTGGATAGGCAAAAGCATTCCGGAGTTATTACCACATAAAGTGACACATGTCAGATTTGCAAAAATCGGCTGTGTTCTGAAGGCCAAAATAGGCTGTGTCCTTAAGGGGTTAAAGAGGTTGTGTTGCTTTGACAACTTCTGAAAATGAAGCCGGGCTGTGGGCAGCTTCTGAAACCCACAATGATCAGCTGTTATAGCGGGAGGCAGTTGTGGTCAGCCATACATTTCGGCCACTGCAGTTGAAAATTATTATTCCATGCTAGTACATACTAGAAAAAAATCATGACCCTATGGATGAATTTAGAGTAGAAGTTTTTGGTCGCACGGTAAAAACGACATAAAAAATATCGGTTTTACCGAGATATGCAGCGGTTTTTGATGCGGTTTTTGACTATGCAGTTCTTAGGGTATGTTCACAAGCAGTGTTTTCAGACGTAATTCTGCCGTTTTACGCCTCGAATTACGCCTGAAAAAACGCCCCTACTACGCCTACAAACATCTGCCCATTGCTTGCAATGGGTTTTACGATGTTCTGTTCCCACAGGCCTTTATTTTACGCGTCGCTGGCAAAATACGGCACGTAAAATGACGGCTCGTCAAAAGAAGTGCAGGACACTTCTTGGGACGTTTTTGGAGGCGTTTTTCATTGACTCCATCGCAAACCGCTGCAATTCACGGTAAAACCAAGTGTGTTTTTGCAGAGATTTTTGATGCGTTTTTTACAGCACGGCCAAAAACATCTAATCTAACTGCACCCTAAGGCTGGCTTCACACACCCTATTTACAGACGTAATTCGGGCGTTTTAGCCCCGAATTACGTCCGAAAATACGGCTCCAAAGCGGCAGCAAACATCTGCCCATTCATTTTAATGGGTCTTACGATGTACTGTGCCGACGGTCATTCTTTTTACGCGCCGCTGTCAAAAAGACGCCCGCGTCAAAGAAGTTCCTGTCACTTCTTGAGACGTAATTGGAGCCGTTTTCCTTTGACTCCATGGAAAAACAGCTCCAATTACGTCCGTAATGGACGCAGCGAAAAGCGCCTGCACATGCCATTATGTCTGAAATTACGGAGCTGTTTTCTCCTGAAAACAGCTCCGTAATTTCAGCCGTAATGGAGGCTGCCGTGTGAACATACCCTTACAGTGCATTCACATGAAATGCTTTTTCCATGCAGTAAAAGAGGCTTAAAAAATCGATACGCGATCGGTACGCTTCAAAAAAGCCGCCTTTTGCGATGCAGTTATTGCGGTTTCTACAGGTTTAACATGTAAAATAACGTGTTTCACCTCTAAAAAGCACACGGTCAAAAACCACATTGAGAAACTGCTGTAATACGCGGTTCAAACCGTATATGCTATGTCCTCGATTCTTGAGGCGGTTTTTATTGTGCCGTCAAAAACATTTTACGTACATGCATTGGCTGCATGCATCTCTTCTAAGGCTCATTTAGACGAGTGTGTTCTGCGTCCGCGTGCTGTCTGTTGAAATAACTGACAGGACACCGACCCATTGATTTCAATAGGGCTATTCAGACATACGAGATTTTTCACGCAGCTCGTGTCCGTTGCGTGAAACTTACTGCAAGTCCTATATTGGTCAATTTTTGCAGACCTTGTCGCCCATTGAAGCCTATGGGTGCGTGAAAAGCACGGACAGCACACGGACGACATCCGTTTCACGCATCAGTTGCTAAAGAAATACAGAGAGATAAAAAAAAAAAAAAGGAAGTGCTTGCAGAGGGAATCACGGATGTGAAAAACAGATGGCACACGTAAAGCACACTGATGGCTAATGGACATGAAATACGGTCTGTTTTTTCGCACGCAAAACAGAGACGCTTGTGTGAATGAAGCCTTAGTCTGGGTTCATATGTTGCGTTTATGTTGCGTTTTTTAACTGGTAGGGGAAGAATTTTTTTTTACGGATGTAGCCATCTTTATCTTGACTGATAACTTGCTGCAGCGTGATATCACACAACAAAAGCCATTGAGAAGTCATTGAAAAAGTCAAGATAAAGGATCTTGCCACAGTGTATTTAATGCGTTAAAAGTCAAGGTAAAGACGGCTACATCTGTATATAAGACCACGATCACACACACGGTTGTGATGTTGTTTTTGTGGCAGTTTTTGGCTTAGTTTTTCGAATGGACACAAAAGAAAAGAGATACATCAGTCTTTTCTCTAAACTTTTTCTTTTTTTTGATCCACTTCTGGTTTTAGCTCAATAAACTGTCCCAAAAATTGCATCAAAAACTGCATCAAAACTGTATAGGTGTGATCGTGGGCCTATAGATTCATGTGTTTTTTTAAGTGCTTTAGCTGTCATCGAGATTTAAATTTACTAGTCATAGGCTTACGCCTCTTGCCGAGTCCTGTCAGTGATCCGAGGAAAGATAGAACATGTCCTCGGATCATTTTTCATGGACCCGATTCACCCTCTAAAGTGAATGGGTTCATGAAGACTATCGGGTGCCGTCAAAAACGGCCCGAGTGGCACAACGGTCGTGTGCATGAGGCATTACAGCAGAAACACTTTGTAAAATGCATGGGTAATTAAAAAAAGCATGCATTTTTTTTAGATCCATTTTTGTTCCTAACTTTTTAAAAATGTAACATGTGAACGCAGCCTCAGATCTCTCACTGACCTTCATCTGATCAACTAATGATGTATAGAGACACCTGTGTCAGACTGACCTCCTGAGCGTGACCCTTCCTATTTAATCCCCAGTCAGAGACATGTGTGCTACACCTGAGGAAGCTTGTCTCAGGTGAGTGGGGGAAGTGATAGGTTGTGGTTGGGCTTTCACTATAGAAACGTTGCAGGATGCAAGTAAATAATGTTTTATAAAGCCCTATTCACATGCTGTAGGGAAGAAAATATGAATTTGAGTGGGTTTTCAGATCTGCTTCATGTCTCATCTGAGGTGTTTTTTTCCCCCCCCTCTAATGTGGCTTTTACCCATTGCAATACGTGTATTTTTTGCAGCATGTGATCGGTTTTAGGACCAGTTCAAACTGAGTTTTTAGCAGGCAGAAAAATAAGCCTCAAAGTTCCTTCAGGAATTTTGAGGCAGGCTTTGACCTGTCTGCACTTTCTTTGTTTTTTGGCTGTGGCCATTGAGCGCTGCGGGCAAAAAATGCTGTGAAAACTGCATTCTCTGCCTCCCATTGGTGACAATGGGAGGTCAGAGATGGAAATGCATGGAGGAGCATGATGTGTATTTTCTGGGGCGGGGGGGGGGGGGATGCCTCTGCCTCTGCCTCTGCCTCTGCCTTCCATTGGAATCAGTGGGAGGCAATTTTGGTGTGTTTTTATTTTTTTTTATTTTTTGTCAAACAGCCGTGAACTGGGCCTTAATGTGGTGTTGGCTGCTGTCACAAACTCTTGTTGTTTGTGCTCCACTCTAGGCTAGATCCACACGTCACTTATTTGTTGTGGGCTTTTGAGCCGAAGCCAGATATAGGTTTTAAAAGGGATGAGAAATCTAAAGGTAGAACCTCTGCAAAAAGATGCTGTGTGTGAATCCAGCCTGTGCCAGTATGTGGTGCACTCCCTCTACGAGGCTCTTCTGGGCTGTGGGCAAATGATCAGTGGTTTGTAAAGTTCTGCAATGAGGTTCTTATGGTCATTTCGGTTAGGACGATCGCTGGTGTATTGCTTTGTTATGGTGCTTGTGAGTGCCATGAGCTAGCAGTAATACCTATTGTCACTTTTGGTGGTGATTACACTTTGCTAATGCATTTTTATAGGGAAAGGATCAACCATAAGTAATTATTTTTTTTTTTTAATAACTTACTTCTTTTTTGCCACAAAAAAAAAAAAAAAAGCCAAGGTGAGTTAGAAGTCAATAGGGAAATATTAAATGCCCTAAAAATCGTGTGTGTCCTCTCTACACAGCTCATCCATCCCCTGTCACTGTGCCAGACTAATAAAAGTAAATCATGAAGGAGGAAATTGCGGCCACAGTTGTCTTCATCACGATGCTGGTGAAGAAGCACAGGCAGCTGAGCAAGCAGAAAATAGAAAGATTTGCTGCCAAACTGACGACCATACTATTTGCAAGGTATAAAAATCATTGGTATGAAGAAAATCCATCAAAAGGACAAGCTTTTCGGTAAGATGTGTAAAATGTGCGTTCTCTAAAATCACCAATATTACACACGTCTGTCTATAACCCTCCCAGCATGTTGCCTGAAGACCCAGTTCCTATAGAATGGGCTCCAAGTAATATAATTCACTGACCAGGCTAGCATTGGCATAACATTCAGACACTAGCGTTACTACTTTATTGTGATCCTTTCCCAATTTTCTTGGTGTAGTATTTATGTATAAGGCTGGATTCATGTCTTCCTCCTTATAATACTCTAAGGACTCTCCTCAGACATGTGGTTTACCACCTACTATACAGCCATCCTCTTCATTGGAGGATCTACTGAAGATTTAGCAGGTGTACCTCAAGGCCTATATGGCACCTGTTGTGAAATGCTGGTTAGATGTGACAATCGCACATATTCTATGGTGCAATGGCCTGTTGGTTGCATTATTGCCAGATCGAAACTTGTCACTTAGACGTCTTCTGTGTATCACTAGGATGTGGTGATTTAGTTTCAAACCAACTTATTGACATTTGGTGAAAAGATACAATTTATGCATATGACAAAAAAAGTGTGAAATTTGTTAACTTCACGCAGGAAGCTAGTAACTGGTATCCTGCAGGATTAGGCTAAATTAACACGGGCGTTGTGCATCTCGGACGTGAAAAATTGCTGTCTTTCACGTCCGAGGTGCATCCGTGCTCTGTGGGATGCAATACCACGCATCCCCCATAGACTAGAGTCTATGGAGGGATGTGTGAAAAAATAGGACCTGTCCTATTTTCTCACGGACCCTTCACACGGTCTATATGACGGCTGTCACACGGACGTTTAACGCATTGGTGTGCCTAAAGCCGTAAGGAAGACTGTAATAAACCAGGTAACAGTAACGTGGTGTCAATATTGCATAGAAGTATAAAAGTCCTCAGTTATATAAGAAAATAAAAATAAATGTGAAATTGGATCCAAATACTCATCTCCCACACAGACACTACTACAAAGATAAATGAGGGTTGAAGCCGCTATAAACTGTACCTATGGAGACCAGACTGTACAGTAGTGTCATGCCTATTGTCATTAGCATGTGATGTTTGGCTGCAGTCCATTGGGGGATAAAACCGGGTGACAAATTCTGCTGCAGCTGTACCATGTGGGTAGACTGTCACTTTGGTAGATCTGTGTAGAAGTTGGCTGGACATTTTTCCATCTACAAGTTCTACAATGAATGTGTTATGTTTAGATCTGAATATCTATCTACGATGAGAGATGAGTTTACTTGGGTCATGTGTGACTGCTACTGGTTGTAATCGGACTGTCTAAATAAAATCTCTTCCAGATGCATAAGAATTAACAAGTGTCAGTCAGTTGACTCTGTCTTGGAGAAGGCCTGTGCAGAAAGTGGTGTAGAATTTGAGGCTCTTGGACTGCCAAAGGAAATGACCATATGGGTGGACCCATTTGAAGTGTGCTGCAGGTAGACTTTTTTTTTTTTTTTTTTTTTTTTGTGGCCAACGTACAAAATATAGGGTGTAATCTTGAATTCATCTTTCTGCACAGATATGGTGAGAAAAATTGCCCCTTCACAATTGCGAGTTTCATGGGTAAAGAAGACTGTGATGTGTCTAAGAGAATCAGCACCGCTGTAGAGAAAGCCACCTCTGACTATCACTCTGGGACATCTTCAGATGAAGAAGCTGCCATAAAGGAACCAAAGACCATTCCCACCGTGAGCAATCCCAACAGTATCTACCAGGTCCACATGAAGGTGTGTATTTTCTTCATTCCTGGTATTGGCTTAAAATTGCGAATGTGAATGATTCCAACTTTGTCTGATAAAACATAGGAGCACTTTGAATGTAATGTAGCGATAAGCCATAGCGTGTGCGTGTGTGTCGTTCCCCCCCCCCCCCCCCCTGTCGTCTCTGGGCATTAAGGGACTTGCGTGAATGGAGTTTCCCTGCGGGTGGATGGAAGAACTTCTGTGCAGTGGAAAAAAACTGCTGCAGCTCATTCACTTGACAGACTAGTACCACCTCAAACTCCATAATCTGGAAGTGATGGCATCATAGCGATGACATCCCTACTTGTGGGGGGGGGGGGTTTGGTTATACTTTATGCAAGATCAATCCTGTAGGAAACTGTTTTAGAAATATTGATCGGTGAAGGCCAAATTTTTTTTTGCCCAGGGCCCTGTTTTCAATGAAACAGGCCCTCAACCAAGACCTTCCTTTTGAAAGTGCTGTTCTAATCCCTCCTGTAATTTTTTTTTTATTTTTTTAAAAGTGTGTTTAGTCACACAGCCATATTACAGATCCATATAGTGAGTGCCAGAAATACAGATTGGATTAACTTTAGGCTAGGGTTTTTTTCTGTTGTAAACATGGAAGGGGATAGAAGCGGTAGGAGTCTGTCTTCACTACTTTTGACCAGCATTTCTGCTTGTTGGATCCACTCCTGTTTCAATAAACTGCACGTGATTCCACGCTAATTGTTAAACTGCTTTTACAACTAGGTGGAACACTGAGTACAACTGGTCTGCTTAGTGCTGCAGCAACAAATGTTTAAATGTAACCCTGGTTTGTCTCTCGTACAGTGTCCAGATTACAGCCAGCCTATGAAGACTTGGTCCCAATTTCATCGGCGAAAGAACTACCCAAATGATGGGTACCACCAGCCTGCAGGCTACTATCCTCAGCACAGGGCTCACAAACCCTACAGACAGACCGCTGCATTTTCAGGTCCTCGTGTTGACCGGTATCACTGGGTAAACACAAGACGCTGACAAGAGAATTTCATTTTTAAACAATCCTACTCTTTTATAATGTTTTTATGAGAACAGACTATTTATGCTTTTACGTGTTTGTCTTGTGACGTTATGCTCTGACATGTTTGTTTTTAAAAAAAATGAATAAATAAGCAACTTATGTGCTGCACTGTACATTTCTTAAGATCATTCTGAGGTCTGTCTTTGTCTTGGCTTTCGCATTAAGTGTAGTTTATTTAACCCCTTAATGACATGCCACATACAGTTACATAAAAAAATTCTCTAACTATAGGAAAAGTTAACCTTAAAATTTTGGTATATCCACGTTCGTAATGACCCAAACTATATTTTGGTCGCTTTGCTTTCCAAAAAAAGAATGGTGATCAAAGGTTGCATGTACCCCAAAATGGTACCAATGAGGGCTACAAGATTGTCTTTAAAAAAAAAAAAAAATGCATTCACACAACTCTGTTGGCGAAAAAATAAAGTTCTGTCTCTCAGAATATTGCAATACAAAATGCAGTGTGTTCCAAAAGTGGGATGAGATTGGGCAGCGTTGGTCAGTGCAACACTGGCCACACACACACCTATGAATTATTTACCCCATTATTATGCTCTGATTTTACTCTGCCCAGCTTACATATGTCCCCACATTAACTGAAATACCAGTAAAACCCCAAACGGAACTACTGCCAAGCAAAATCCGCACTCCAGATTGTGCTCCCTACAGACCGCACAAATGGCAGTGTGCATACACAACATTCCCATACTCGGGAGAACCCACTTCACAATTTGAGGTATCTGTCTGCATTGTGCACTAAAATGGCATATCCGTGGAAAATTGCACACTTCACTTTGCACTGCATTAATATCTAATGAGAAAAGTATCTGTGGGGTCAAAATGCTCACTACACCCCTTAAGGGGTGTAGGTTCCAAAATGGGGGTCAAATTTTTTTATTTTTATTTTTTATTTTTTTTTAATGCGGGGAGGGTTTACTATTTGACTTCAAAGCCCTGCAATTGTGGACAAATGCTGCAAACCTCACCAATATGCCTCAAATGCGTGTGGTGCTCTAACTCCTAAGCCCTGTTATTTGTGCAGGAAAATTATATGCCTTAAGGGGTGTAGTCTCAAAAATGGGGCCACTTCTCGCAGTTTCCACTGTACTCTGGTGCCTAAGGGAGCTCTGCAAATACAACGTGGAGCCCGAACACAAGTCCAGCACCACCTGCTTGCTACAGGCCAAATGACGCTCCTTCCAATTTGAGCCCTGCCATGTGGCCAGACAGCAGTTTAGGGCCACATATGGTGTAGTGCCATGATCTGGAGAAATTGAGTAACCAATTGTGTGGTGGTTTTCTTTTATGACTTATAAAAGTAAAAATTGGGAACTAAAATGATGGTTTTGGAAAATTTCATTCTCCCTGCATAATTCTGAATCTATGAAATGCCTGTAGGGTCAAAATGCTCACTACACCCCTAGATGAATGCTCTTAGCAGTGTAGTTTCCAAAATGGCATAACTTAAGGGGTTTCCCCTGTATTGGTCCCTCAGGGGCTTTGCAAATGTGACAGCCTCCAAAAAAACAATACAGCAAAATCTGCATGGCAAACAGCACTCCTGCCATGTCCGAACAGCAGTTTATGACCACATATGGGGTATTGCCATATGCAGGATTCATTGCTTTACACGTGTTGGGGTGCGTCTCCTTTTATTCCTTGTGAATACTTTTTTGTGGAAAAAAAACATATTTTACATTTTCAGTGCCTAATTCCAATAGATTCAGCAAGAAACCTGTGAGGTGAAAATGCTCACTATACCCCTCGATAAATTCCTTGAGGGGTGTAATTTGCCAAATGGTGTCTTATTGGGGTGGTTTCCACTCTTTTGACACGGTTTAGGTGTTCCTTTTGCTATTGAGGCCTGTGTTTGAGTCCATAAGAACACTAGGGCCACATGTGGGATATTTCTCAACTGCAGAATCTGGGCAATAATTGAGTTGTGTTTCTCTAGTAACATTCTGTTAAAGAAATTTTAATTAAAATGAAATGTTGTAAATTTTTGCCTCCACTTTGCTTTAATTCCTGTAAAACCCCTAAAGGGTTAAACTTTCTAAATGCGGTTTTGGCTACTTTGAGGGGTGCAATCTTTTGAAATGGTGTGATTTATGGGGGCATGCTAATATAGAAGGCCCTCAAAGCCACTTCTGAACTGTCCCAAACTTTTTTGGACGTTTTCTTGAAAATGTGAGAAATTGCTGCTGAAGTTCTAAGCCTCCCAACGTTCTCAAAATACTTTTCTTTGTTTTTTACTTTTTTTTTTTTTTTTTTTATAGACATGGGATGTTCACTAGTAACACTTTCATGTGGTATTACCATAAAATGGGTTTGTCCAGCAGTCAGTGGCTGCGGCGGGAAGGGACATGGGCCAATCTTCAAACTAAGACATTCTATATAGTAGATTTTCCCCAATTTAGTGACATTATTTACCTCTATGGACAGCTGAACTTTGCACTGTGGTCTCTTACAGTGGTGCCATGTACACACTTTTTCTTTTAGTGGTTATATAAGTCTTGAAAGCAACTAGGTGACCTAAATAAATTATAACAATTTCTCACAAATGATATCCCTGGCGTCTTAGAGATAACTGGTACTTGTCTTTAGATGCATGATACAGTCTCAGTTTCAGGTAGTGTTTATGGACACCTATGTGTATTATTTCACATGGCACACACCTATTGTAACAGGCATCTTGCGCTGCACAATGAATGCCCCTGAGCTGTACTGGTTCAGTTGTCACTAAGTTTTAGTTCGTGCTGTGAAAACACCCTGGTAAATTTAAGGGGAATCTGAAGCCGCTTGAAACTAGGGAATCTTATTAGGGTATGTTCACAGTGATTTCAGCTGTTTTCGGGCTGTAAACATCCCCAAAAAAGGCTGAAAATTCAGAAGCAGACCGCCTTCAAACATCTGCCCATTGATTTCAATGGGGAAACACTGCGTTCTGTTCCGACGGGGCGTTTTTTACGTGGCTGTTTTTCAAAACGGCCGAGTAAAAAAAAAAACTCGTGAATAAGTTCATGTCACTTCTTGAGCTGTTTTTCATTGACTACAGAAAAAACGCTCCCAAAACGGCCATGAAAATCGCAAGTGGCTTAAACCTCAATCAGCAGCTGTTTTCCCTTGAAAACCGCTCCATACTTAGTCAACTCTATGTAAATATTGTCCCTCCAATACTTCATTTACTTCTGTTGGGGAAATTCTATCCATTATAATTAATTTCAATGATATTAGTCAACTAGTGAAATATGTAAGCGTGTACACCAAAAGGAAAGGGATTATAATAAGGTCGATAAAAACATTGCTGACACCACCTTCGTGGCAGAAAAGATGCATATTTAGGCGCACTGCCATTTTTGCAGCTTTTTTCTAGCCCGTGCCTGGTGCTTTGACGAAAAGTGTATGGCTGCAAGGCCAATTAAAGTGTGGCTTAAAAAGTCCACCACGGCTCAACCAATTAACTTTTATGCCAGAAAGTAATTTTGAAGTGCGGCACAAGATGTGACTAATTTATTGAGAGGTGTGCGCCTCTTAATAGATGACACACTTCTGACTAAGGCTGGCATATGTAGCCTGATGTCCAGGTCAGGTCGAGTGAAAACTGTGAATGGGGAGGGGAATATATTAAAGCTAATTATTTATTTTTTTACTCCCAGTGGCATAGCTGTAGGTCTTGAAGCCGAGGCACATAGGCACCCCTTTGCCACATCAGGGTCCCAGCACACAAGGTCCTGATGCTGCTCGTTGTGTGCTGGATACAAGGTCCTGACACCAGCCAGAATTTATAGAAATTCAAGCAAAAAGGGGGATCCTACTTATCGTTCCTCCCCAGTGAGATGTGCTGGTGAATGGTCACTGGTGTTGATTCATAAACGCTTGGCAACTACAAGGTAAATCCATTGTCTATTTATTGTTGTGTTTCTTTAAAACATTAGTAAAAGCTACGCGTTTCGAGACCGGATCGGTCTCATCAGGCTGAGAAAAACACAATAAATTTTTCTCTCTCTTTATACAGTTACTGATCTGGTGTCACAACTTATATGCAGTTCGGCACTCATCATGTGGATTTCACTCTCTCCAGCAGCATGGTGCCCCCTTCCTGCTCCCCCTGAGTGGTTTCCCTGCTGTCAGCATGGAGCTCTGCAGAGCAGCATGCATGTTAATGCTGCCATGCGGCTAATATTTGCTGCAGGGACTTTACTTGCTTTACCCCAGCAGAGCAACTCCTGTCCCAGCCGGGGTCTTTGCATTTGAACCATGGAGAGATGCATTCATCTAAAGCTGCAAAATATCCCCTCTGTGTCCATTAGGCTTTCTTCACACAGGGCAGATACGCTGCATAAAAAGAACAGCGTATCCGCCCTGGTCCCCGCAGGAAGTTATGACCAAAAGAATGCACCAAATTGTGGTGCAGTTTTTCGGCCAGGATGTACTCTGCGGAAAACAGCAGATAAAAAAGAAAAGAAAAGCCTCTACTTTACAATAGTCATGACAACGCATCCCTCTGACGTCCTGCAGCTCGGCCTCCTGGGATGACGTTTCATCCCATGTGACTGCTGCAGTCTGTCATTGGCTTTAGCAGTCACATGGGATGAAATGTCATACCTGGAGGTGGGGCTGGCACAAAGCCTGGAGATATGGGTAAAGAATAATCCTTTTCTTTTTTTTCTTAAGTTGCGTTTCTTGCGTATTTAATGGAAAAAACATGCAAAAGAAAAGCTGCGCATTAAAAAACGGGTTTTCTGCGTATTTTTTACACAGAGTGTGGATACGATATGTTCAAATGTCATCCACTCTACTGCGACTGTATATGCTGCGGATTTTCCGCAATAAAATCCACTACAAAGTACAGTAAGTGAATGGGGTTACAATGTAAGTGAATGGGGTATCCCGCGACATGTTCTAGACATGCTGCAGATTTTCAAATCCGCAGCATGCCGTTTCTGTTGTGGCTAAATCAGCAATCAAATCTGCATGTACACGTGTGGTTTTTGTTCTCATTTTGGTGCGTATTTCCAAGCTGGTTCCACAGCATATTTATTATTTTTTAATCTGGCCACATCTGTTCTAGGTACTGTATACTGTGAAATAAAAAAAAAATCTTCAAAAATATATATTCAAACACATATATTAGGAATCCCTTTTTTTTCTTTTTTTTTTTAAAATATGGGTCCAATTTTTTTGGTGCAATTCATCAGGTAGATGTGTTTGTTTTGCGTAGGGCTTTAGGCTATTGTTTATGCTAAAACTTAGACATTAAAGAGGCTCTGTCACCAGATTTTGCAACCCCTATCTGCTATTGCAGCAGATAGGCTCTGCAATGTAGATAAGAGTAACGTTTTTATTTTTAAAAGACGAGCATTTTTGGCCAAGTTATGACCATTTTTGTATTTATGCAAATGAGGCTTGCAAAAGTCCAAGTGGGCGTGTATTATGTGCGTACATCGGGGCGTTTTTACTACTTTTACTAGCTGGGCGTTCTGACGAGAAGTATCATCCACTTCTCTTCAGAACGCCCAGCTTCTGGCAGTGCAGACACAGCCGTGTTCTCGAGAGATCACGCTGTGACGTCACTCACTTCCTGCCCCAGGTCCTGCATCGTGTCGGCCACATCGGCACCAGAGGCTACAGTTGATTCTGCAGCAGCATCAGCGTTTGCAGGTAAGTAGCTACATTGACTTACCTGCAAACGCTGATGCTGCTGCAGAATCAACTGTAGCCTCTGGTGCCGATGTGTCCTCGCTCGTCCGACACGATGCAGGACCTGTGAGTGACGTCACAGCGTGATCTCTCGAGAACACGCTCTGTGTCTGCACTGCCAGAAGCTGGGCGTTCTGAAGAGAAGTGGATGATACTTCTCGTCAGAACGCCCAGCTAGTAAAAGTAGTAAAAACGCCCCGATGTACGCACATAATACACGCCCACTTGGACTTTTACTTTAAACACGCCCACTTGGACTTTTGCAAGCCTCATTTGCATAAATACAAAAATGGTCATAATTTGGCCAAAAATGCTCGTTTTTTAAAAATAAAAACGTTACTGTAATCTACATTGCAGCGCCGATCTGCTGCAATAGCAGATAGGGGTTGCAAAATCTGGTGACAGAGCCTCTTTAAGGTATGTGGGGTTTGTTTGTAATAGACGTCAATGGCAGACACATCCAAATACTTACAGTATATCTCTCTAACTAAAGCATAAAAATATTAACTCTAAGGCTGGGTTCACACGCCCTATTTTTAGGCGTAATGGAGGCGTTTTACGCCTCGAATTACACCTGAAAAGACGGCTCCAATACGTCGGCAAACATCTGCCCATTGCTTTCAATGGGTTTGCCAATGTACTGTGCCGACGACCTGTCATTTTACGCGTCGCGGTCAAAAGACGACGCGTAAAATTACAGCCTCGTCAAAAGAAGTGCAGGACACTTCTTGGGACGTTTTTGGAGCCGTTTTCTCATAGACTCTATTGAAAACCGCTCCAAAAACGGCGCGAAAACGCGAGTTGCTCAAAAAACGACTGAAAATCAGGTGCTGTTTTCCCTTGAAAACAGCTCCGTATTTTCAGACGTTTTTGGCTCATCGTGTGAGCATACACTAAGGGTATGTGCACACGATAACGACCATTACGGCTGAAATTACGGAGCTGTTTTTAGGAGAAAACAGCTCCTGCATTTCAGACGTAATTGCTCGTACTCGCATTTTGCGAGGCGTCATTGACGGCCGTAATTTGGAGCTGTTCTTCGTTGGATTAATTGAAAAACAGCTCAAATTACGTCCCAAGAAGTGTCCTGCACTTCTTTGCCGAGGCTGTTATTTTATGCGCCGTCTTTTGACAGCGACACGTAAAATTACAGGTCGTCGGCACAGTACATCGGCAAACCCATTCAAATGAATGGGCAGATGTTTGCCGACGTATTGGAGCCGTATTTTCAGACTTAATTCGAGGCGTAAAACGCCTCGTTTACGTCTGAAAATAGGTCGTGTGAACCCAGCCTAACAGTAAAAAAAAAAATGGTAAAAAGCATATCGTTGATATACAGTTGCATACTTTTTTGCAGAATACCTTTTTTTTTTTAAACAAAAAATAAAAGGTGGTGTAAACCTAGCCTTAACATACACCATAACATTGCATCACATGTATATCCGATGTACGATAACGTATATTGAGGGTAACACTTATCCAACTACAGTCACATTATGTTTTTTGCAGAAATCTGATTCTGTCTTGTCAAGTTTCTTTTGTCCTAAAAAAAAAAGTACAGATGAAATTACAGCTGATATCTGTCTGTGGTTACATATTAGTGTAAAATTCGAAACTTACCGTCCTTCTAATGTGTCTTATAAATATTCTGAACATCAAACCTACAGATTCTAACTGAAGAGAACTGTGAGGTTTAACACTTGTTACCTGTCTCGGTAAGTAATTATTTACTGTATATGTTAATGTAATATATATATATTTATATTGTAATAATATTGTTTGTTTGTTTTTCACCATGAAGCAATTTTAAATATTGTTACGAAATTATAATTTTTAACACTTTAATTTCAATAAAAATTAGGGAAAATGTGCACCTGTTTTATACATTACAATTGTTCAACTACAATGTCTTAAAAAATCAATGTTAATAAGCATTTTTTGCTATACGATGTATCTTCATCTTTACCTTTCTACTTATTCATTTCCCATTGCTTATAGAATGTTAACATATTCTGCAGTGATGTACACAATTTATAATTCTTTACATTAGCCTCTGTCTCCAGGGGATCACAATCTTTTTTCCCTTCATTTAGACACATGCACATGAGCTGGAGCTGATGTAATAAGAAGGCAATTGTTCTGCTGCATCTGTATTCTGTGAATGCCCCACATAATTATTCTTTCATAATATTGGGGAAGATTTATTAAGCAGATTTCTAATATTAATTGCAACAAAAATGGTCGCAAATTTATTGTGTGTTTTTAGACATGTGTTACGTCTACCTTGACCGTTTTAAGAAAGTGGCTATAAAATGGATGTAAATATAAGGGGTTGTTAAATGGGGGACACCATTTTTTGGTGAAAAGCAAAGTGTCTCACAAGTGTGTTTATCATGACCAATGTGCTATTTTGCTAAATTTGGCAACATTTTCTCTATTTCAATCATCACATAAAATGCTGGATCTTATGACAGTCTTAATAAATCTTTCCCGTAGTGTATTACGGTCATTTTTGGCATGACTAATCTCTTTTGGCAGGATGATGGGTAAGACGCTATAGCAATATATGCTTATGGGTGTATTTTGTATTTACAGAATTTGAAGATGAATCTCGGCATTATCTTCTTGATAGTCACATGTTTGCAGTCCTATACTTGCCAGTCATGTTCCCCAGCATATAATAGACTACCAGGTAAGGTTAACCCTTTGTGTCAGCTGCTTATGTGAGCTGATTAACTAATCATCACTTGTGTTTTTCCTTTATAGAAAACAGTGATATAACAGTCATATGCGGAGCAACAGATATTCAGCTGTCCATAAATGTCTGCCCAGTTTATTTTGCCAATTTTCTTCCAAACGAGCTTGCCCTGAATGGCAAACACAACTTTACACAATGCTTGGGTCTCATGGATAACTCAACAAATCCTCCAGTAATAAAATACACCCTGCACCTTGATGATTCGAATAATAATACTTGTGGAAATTTCATTGAAGTAAGTAATAATGGTGTTAGGAGGTCGCTAGGTCATATTATAGCCTTTTTATGCTGGGACATTGCTCAATTTCAGAGATTGTTTATTCTAGTTCACATTTAGCGGAGCTGAGGTTAGCACAATTTACTGTGATATTATGCTCACATAGGATTATAGGTGAACCTATTCCATTCATCTTAAAGCATACTTCACATGTAATAAAGACCCACAGAGTTAAGGGGGTATTCCAGGCACAAACATTGGAGAGGTGATAAATGTAAGAATAGTGGGTGTACGTCTGCTGGGACAGAGACTGATTGATTTCCATAACTGCTTTTGACCACCGCTCCATTTAAACTCCTCCTTCCCGTGTCCATGTGGTTGGGGAGATGGGGAATAGGGGACCCCTGTATTAGCAATCGGTGGGGTCCCAGAGGTCAGACCCCCACCAACCTAACATTATTCACCTATCCAGTGGATAGGTGATTGATATTTGTGGTTGGAATACCCTTCAAAATGACAAGCTTGATTTAGCTGTAATTCCAATATACTTTTGTTTACCTTGACAGATTATAAATGAAGTCGGCACGGGTCAGTTCAGTCATTATTCAAATGTCCAAGCAGTAAGCATCTCTGGATTTGTGGATTCATTGCCAATATCCGAAATGGGACTTGTGTCTTATAGCACAAACTTATACTATAACTTTTCTTGCCATTACCCACTGCAGTATATTTTGAACAACACTGAATTGTTAACGTAAGTATATAGAAAGGCTTTTATGATTCAATCCACTCGTGCTTTTGTTTAAAAAAACATCCGCTAGATTGTATAAATTATACATTTTGGAGTATCACATGTAATGAGATGGAATCTTGTTTATTCTGTTCTGGTGCCAAGATGTAAAACAACTAAGTCACTTTTGGTCCCGACTGAATCTCAATAAAATCCCATTGAAATTTACAATCCGGCATCTGTTACTTTTTCATAGTTCCTTTGGAGCAGTGGCTGTCAACAACAACAATGGTAGTTTCATCAGCACTCTACGTATGCAGATTTTCACGGTATGTCTAAGGAGTCATTGCTATATGTTATCAGTAGTCAGTTTCGAATTTTGTAATTTTATTATGTGATTTTTTTTCTAGTTTTTATGTCAGTGTTTAATGACTAATATTTTGTTTTTACCTAAAAGTGTGTGATACTAATATAACTCCTAGGCAGCATGCCCGCTGTCTTAGGGTTATGTTTGGCTCAAATCTTTACTTTACTTCCTATCACTTACACGCTCCTGTCACCTTCACAACAAAAACATCTCCAGAATCCGCACTTTTTTTATTGTGGAAACAGCCAAAACAATTATTGTCGCTCTGATTCACTCTCGTCTTGATTACTGTAACTCATTAATAATTGGTCCTCTCCTCACTAAACTCTCCCCTCTCCAATCTATCCTGAATGCAGCAGCCAGGCTCATCCTACTGACGAAGCGCTACATCAATGCCTCTGCCCTGTGGCAGTCACTGCACTGGACCGCTACACCAATTCCTCTACCCTCTGCCAGTCACTGCACTGGTTGCCTATTCCTTATAAATTACAATTTAAACTCTCACCCACAAAGCTCTCCACAGTGCTGTACCTCTATACATCTCCTCCCACATCTCTGTCTACCACCCTTCCCACCCTCTATGTTCTGCCAACGACCTTATATTAACATCCTCCATAATCCGAACCTCTCACTCTCGTCTCGTGCTGCACCAGTCCACTGGAATGCGCTACCCCGGACAATAAAATGAATTCTCAACATCCACAGTTTTAAGCGTGCCCTGAATACACATGTTTTTAGATAGGCCTATCATATTCTCTAATATGAATCTTTTCCTTTGCTCCCTATTACATTAGTCATCAGAACCTGACCCCCTCATTCAGCAGTATCCCCCACACTCCTTGTACCCTAATACACTTCATGTCTGTCATACACAGATACTGGCTGGTGACTGGCTCATGCAGCTTTATGTCTTACTACCCTATTATATAAAAGATGGCTGGACCATTGTACTTAAAGAGGCTCTGTCACCAGATTTTGCAACCCCTATCTGCTATTGCAGCAGATCGGCGCTGCAATGTAGATTACAGAAACGTTTTTATTGTTAAAAAACGAGAATTTTTGGCCAAGTTATGGCCATTTTTGTATTTATGCAAATGAGGCTTGCAAAAGTACAACTGGGCGTGTTGAAAAGTAAAAGTACAACTGGGCGTGTATTGTGTGTTACATCTGGGCGTGTTTACTTCTTTTACTAGCTGGGCGTTGTGTATAGAAGTATCATCCACTTCTCTTCAGAACGCCCAGCTTCTGGCAGTGCAGACACAGCCGTGTTCTCCAGAGATCACGCTGTGACGTCACTCACAGGTCCTGCATCGTGTCGGCCACATCGGCACCAGAGGCTACAGATGATTCTGCAGCAGCATCGGCGTTTGCAGGTAAGTCGATGTAGCTACTTACCTGCAAATGCTGATGCTGCTGCAGAATCAACTGTAGCCTCTGGTGCCGACACGATGCAGGACCTGTGAGTGACGTCACAGATCTGCACTGCCAGAAGCTGGGCGTTCTGAAGAGAAGTGGATGATACTTCTCATCAGAGCGCCCAGCTAGTAAAAGTAGTAAACACGCCCCGATGTACGCACATAATACACGCCCACTTGGACTTTTACTTTTCAACACGCCCAGTTGTACTTTTGCAAGCCTCATTTGCATAAATACGAAAATGGTCATAACTTGGCCAAAAATGCTCGTTTTTTAAAAGTAAAAACTTTACTGTAATCTACATTGCAGCGCCTATCTGCTGCAATAGCAGATAGGGGGTGCAAAGACAGAGCCTCTTTAACAAGCACTTTTTACATGTTGTGTCTCCCCTATTTCCGAGCAGGGTCCTCACTCCTCTTGTTTGAATTGTTAATTAGTTTTGTCTCTATGTAATGACTGATATTGTCTGTACAATGTACCCCCTGAATTGTAAAGTTCTGCGGAATATGTTGGCGCTATATAAAGATTATTATAAACATTTATGAAGTGGATCTGTGATATATTGTGAAGCTACTAGTGTTAACATACATTTATATTCATTTTGACTACAAGGATGGAAACTTCTCCACAGTATCAACTACAAATGGTACCATTTATGAACTGAAGAAAAAAATATATGTGCAAGTAACCAGCAATAACTCAGCTACGAGGTACAGTATGTGTTCATAGTTGATATGATCATTATTTTTTTTGGGGGGAGACTACTCCTGTAGAAAATAAAGTGGCAGCCATATTTATTGTCACCCAGCATTCGAAAAAAAAAGATTTAGCTAGAAATAGCTGAATAAGCCACTTATCTTACTAAATATTTTTGTTAAGTACAAGATGTAGTTGTCCTGCCATGTCTCTTTGACCTTTCTCTGCTTTCAATTAGGTGGTATATAAATCTACTGAGTAATCTGTGATCAGGGTCCTGGGTTCCATTCCATCCAATGATAACATCATCATTGAGTTTGCACATCCCCCCCGTGTGTTGGTTGGGGTTCCTCTGCTTACTCAGTTTCCTGATAAATTAATTGGCTTCCAATAAAATTGGCCCTAGTGTTTATGTGTGCGAGATTGTGGACAGGGACTCGAGGGATGTGAGTGATGACAATCTCTGCACAACGCTGCAAGATATGTTGGCGCTATAAATTAAATAAATTTCTAGTGCCAGTATTAATAAGATTTTTTTTTTTTTAAATCGATTTAAGTGAACAACTTGACAGGAGGCAGTTCAAGGGTTTATATATAAAAATTATATGTAAAAATTAGACCGGAATTAGAAATGCTGAATTTTCTTACATTCATAACTTTTTTCTTTCCACTTCAGCTACAATGTTAATCTGGATCAGTGCTTTGCCACACCCATCCCTATTGTCACTAATGGGGTAAATGAAAACTACTCCTTCTTCACAGGGTAATGTGATTATTTTACTTGGTGAGCTAAAGTAACAAAACTAGATTGTAGCTTTACTCACTATGTCTTATTAGAAGAACTACCTAATTGTGTATGTATATCAATCTTGATCTGTTACAGCTGTGATGTACAAAACAAGACTACCATTATTTTCAATGGTAAAGGCACATCTGCCAAGTTCAGTTTTGAGGCTTTCCGCTTTCTGCAGCACAATGGTCAAAAAACGTCATCAATATATCTGCACTGCCTAACCCGCCTCTGTCTGTATGACCAATGTCCTGTGAGTGATCATCTATTGCATTTAGTGTCCCTTTAACAGAAATATGTTCTAAAGTCTTTGTTATGTACATTTGCTGCACAGTACACACAACACCATCTA
Source organism: Rhinoderma darwinii (assembly GCF_050947455.1). Lineage (NCBI taxonomy): Eukaryota > Metazoa > Chordata > Amphibia > Anura > Rhinodermatidae > Rhinoderma > Rhinoderma darwinii. The sequence continues at coordinate 40,413,837 of NC_134696.1, read as the reverse complement.
TTGATATCTGTTAGCATCCTATTAAGGCTGATTTAAAAAAATTTCACTAAGATTACTGGCATAAATTAAAGCCTTTTTAAAACAGAATTTATTTACATGCTCACTTCCATCACAGAAAGGAAAGCGATTGTCTCATCAAGACAACCACAGTCCATAGGGCATACGGACCTCATAGACAGGCATTCCCTGCTTGGGCCCCTCTCTATGTGCCAGAATGGGGAGCTGTCCTTTTTAAAAAGGGCTTGTCCTCATGAGGCAAACCCTTTAATCCTTATTCTGTGAATGTGGCCCAAGGCATGCAAATGGTGGCATCTATAATACCTAGTGTGTAGCACCGATACAGCCTAATAAATACAGAGCCATTTATTACAACTTGCATGCATCTGTTTTGCACTAATCAGTTTTCATCAGTGCAATACATGGAAGCCATAGCTGTATGGAGGTAGGAATTGGGGAGCATGAATCCGAGTGAGGTCGCAACTATCTACACAACAACAAGAGTTACTGAAAAGACATTTGGAAAAAAGTGACCAGTTCTTTATCTCAAGTATCTCCAGTTCTAAGGAAAAACGGCTCTAGAAACATCTCCATATATATTAGCAACACTTTCATAAGATTCTTATCAAAATAGGAAAATTATAGAAAGAAATGTTTTAATTTAATTTAACTTATTTTTTTTAAAAAAAAGAAATGCACAGGCTCCCGCAAAAGAAGACAGGCTAATGATAATACAGAGCCGGTGATGATTTCATCTGGACCCATCTATGTGACAGGTAACATTTCTATGTCATGTACTGAGATTGAGGAAGACATTTGTGTATGAGTAAAACACCACATGTGATTGAATATAAACTGTTTTGCAGGGGAGACGGGTCAGGGGACCAGTGTTTCCAGTGGTGGTAAGCATTCGGCTCTGTATGTTCATAATCTGTTACATTGTCAATCGGTGCTCGTTTACCGATGTAGAAGCACCATTTATTTTGTGGCATGTGGGTACAATGTTCTGTCTGATCAAGTAGATTTTTGTGTCACTGAGAAACCCTCACCTTCCATAATTTCTTAAACTGCTTGTTAATATTTCAGAAGGTACGGTGTTGCTGCCTCTGCTCTATAATTTTTTCATAGAAGAGGCAGATAACATTTCTTGGTATTGAACTGCTTTAAGAAAATACTTTCTGGGTGCCCAATGGGTATATATGGGCACTTCTATTTTTGTTTACTGTGGTTTTATTAAAGGTGTTTTTTATACTAGTCAAAATAAATCACTTTCCCGTTCATACTCGCCTCTTTCAGGAATTTTATTGTGTTAGTGCACACAGATTAAGGAAAGAATTTGTGTAATAAAACATTGCATGTTATTGGTTGTCAACTGTTTTGCAGGAGGGACAAGTGAAGGGTACGGTGTTAACAGTGGTGGTAAGTATCCCTCTCTGTATGTTCTTGTATACACAATTTTCCTATGTATTCAAAATTAGATTTGGATAAGTACTAGAGCAATTGCTTATTACTGAGTATGTTCCCCTCCTTGTTTTTCAATGCAAAAGAATGGGGCCCGATCAGCACAGTACACACCTCCAGGGCACATGTACCTAATGGGCCACCATTTGGGCATCACTAGCATAGACTATTGCGACGTGCTTTATGTTCATGTCAGTGGGAACACAAGTACAGCACTTGTAGTAGTGGACATCAGGATATTTGTTGATGATGTCATTGGGATTTATTATGTGGATGGTGTAGATGGACTTGCAGCGTGATTCATGAACAAATAGGTGACTTGATTTGGGGCGAGACAGAGTTCAAATGAACTAGTACTGGCTTTGACTGCTGGCCACGGCTTCCAGGTGGAGAATGAATGGAGAGGTGGCATGTGCGTGGCTCCCTCCATTTTGCTCTATGGGAATTACAGAAACAGGCGAGCAAGCATGATGGCTATTTTTGTAACACCCATATAAGTGGATAGAGAGAGCCGTGCATATGACAACTCTCCATTCATTCTCTGGTGGGAAGTGCCAGCTGGCGGAAACTTAACCAGGTGGGATGGGGTCTAGGGAAGACCCACTCTAGGACACACATTTATCAGATATTTATGGCATATCCCATGGATGTCTTAGATGGGAATACCCCTTTAAGTAAGGATGAGCTGGATTACCAGGCACAGCCCATGGACAAGAGTGATAGTATTTCTGAAAAAAATAGCAGATGCTTTTATGTAATCTCTTTGACAATAACTTTAAGAACTGTCAGTTTTACTAATTAATCCCCACACATTTCATATTATATTAATGGTTTTTCCTTTGTTTTTTGTTGAATACAGGAACAAGTCACCTAACATTAGACCGTTCAGGACTAACTGTTGGTCTCATGGCTGCTATCATAAGAATGTGGCCCTGAAAAGTCTTCTGTGTTCCAGAAAATGGAAAATTAAAAGTACACAAACAATATAATAATTATATATAAAATATAATGATTATGAATAATGACGGAATCCCATATAGCATGCTAATTGTAAGAAAAGCTTATACGTTTTGTGCACACTGTGTAAATTGTATATCATTCCTCATGTAATAAAGCACACTTAAACATTGTTCAACAAAGTGTCAGCTTCATACTTTGTCCTTCCCATGCTTAAGAATACTGAACTGATTGATGGACAATGTGGTTGACCAATATGGTAAACTGTGTTACAAGTATGTAAGGGAATTTCAAAAATTCTGAGATGTATATGTTTCCGTTGAGATGAAATTATACAGGTTCCTGCTAAGTATTTTGGCAAGTATAAAACAGTCCTGGGCACCTTGCTGTGTCAACGGTGTCACCACAAAAATAGAAACAATGGCAAAAGTTTTTTAACAAGTGCAAAAGAAATTTGAAGTGATTTCCCAAAGCAACCAATCAGACTATGTTTTTCATTTTTAAAAGACTATGGAAACTGTTCCACTTTGTGCCCGTTTTATGGGCAAATACAGGATTTTTTAACTGGGCCCACAAAAGAGACGGCAAAATTCCTCCGACTGTACGGATTTTGCTAACTTTCTGCATGAATCGCATTACACATGTTTACATAGGCGGGATTAGGTATTAGTTATAGTATTTCTGTCATACTTCTAGTGGTCTAAAGGTTAAGCCGTTAATGAACACTATACATGGTGGTCTCCGGTGGGTTAATATCTAATATCCCTGTTGGTCAAGGGTATTTATATATACTGTAATTATATTATGTCATATTATTATTATGTTGTTTAGGAGGGAAAGTGTACCTATAATTTTATATATAGGGTCCATAATTCTTCACAAAGTCAAAGCTCCGGTTTTCTGGTACAGAGCTCAACACCCTTTGTTTTCCTTCACGCAGACATAGAATAACATGACAAAATTCAGTCTACATGCATCTGCCATTAGAGAGAGATCACTGAATATGGGTTTGTACAGCTCTCATTGAAAACAAAAATAAATTGACTATTGATTTGCCACATTTTTTTCTACAAACAACCAATAACCGACAATTTGGCAACATTTTGATCCGTTTTTTTGGCCCAATGTCTGCCAGAACTAAATGTTTACGGTACGATCACCCGACAGTTGGACCTTAATTACTGTTTTTGTCTATAAACCTACGTATCATCCAAAAGTAGAGACGTCTCATGAGTTGTGTATCTAATGGCCAGTTTAAATCGCATGTATGTCCAACCTGAAAGACTATTCAACACTTCTTCATTAAAATCTCTTGTCCTGTATAGTAGATCCTAGGAAGTTTTCTCCTAATACATACAGTATACACAGTGTAGCCATAACACTAAAACCGCTTGCCTAATATTGTGTAGATCCCTATCATACCGCCAAAATAACGAGAAGGAGGGCTCCTCTGTGCAGCAGGGAATTAACAATTGTCAATCTTTTGCGGTGTGATGGTTACCTATTATCATTGGGATAAGCTTACTTATGTCGGTTTTTCGTAAATGCATCAAAAACACCACGTGAGCACACCTTGTTCACCACTACTGCATGGTTAAAAAAAAAACTGGCAAAACCGCATTGCGCTATCAAACTTTAAATCCACTCATTGCAGATATACAGAGTGGGCCGTTTATATGGATACACCTAAATAAAATGGGAATGGTTGGTGATATTAACTTCCTGCTTGTGGCACATTAGTATATGGGAGGGGGGAAAGTTTTCAAGCTGGGTGTTGACCATGGCGGCCATTTTGAAGTCAGCCATTTTGTATCCAACTTTCGTTTTTTCAATGGGAAGAGGGTCATGTGACACATCAAACTTATCGAGAATTTCACAAGAAAAACAATGGTGTGCTTGGTTTTAACGTTACTTTATTCTTTCATGAGTTATTTACAAGTTTCTGACCACTTATAAAATGTGTTCAAAGTGCTGCCCATTGTGTTGGATTGTCAATGAAACCCTCTTCTCCCACTCTTCACACACTGATAGCAACACCGCAGAAGAAATGCTAGCACAGGCTTCCAGTATCCGTAGTTTCAGTTGCTGCACATCTCGTATCTTCACAGCATAGACAATTGCCTTCAGATGACCCCAAAGATAAAAGTCTAAGGGGGTCAGATCGGGAGACCTAGGGGGCCATTCAACTGGCCCACGACGACCAATCCACTTTCCAGGAAACTTTTCATCTAGGAATGCTCGGACCTGACACCCATAATGTGGTGGTGCACCATCTTGCTGGAAAAACTCAGGGAACGTGCCAGCTTCAGTGCATAAAGAGGGAAACACATCATCATGTAGCAATTTCAGATATGCCGTGGCCTTGAGGTTTCCATTGATGAAGAATGGCCCCACTATCTTTGTACCCCATATACCACACCATACTATCAATTTTTGTGTTCCAACAGTCTTGGAGGGATCTATCCAATGTGGGTTAGTGTCAGACCAATAGCGGTGGTTTTGTTTGTTAACTTCACCATTCACATAAAAGTTTGCCTCATCACTGAACAAAATGTTCTGTGTAAACTGAGGGTCCTGTTCCAATTTTTTGTTTTGCCCATTCTGCAAATTCAGTGCGCCGATCTGGGTCATCCTCGTTGAGATGCTGCAGCAGCTGGAGTTTGTAAGGGTGCCATTTGTGAGTAGCTAATATCCGCCGAAGGGAAGTTCGACTGATGCCACTCTCCAGTGACATGCGGCGAGTGCTACTCTGTGGGCTCTTGCTGAATGAAGCTAGGACAGCCACTGATGTTTCTTCATTAGTGACAGTTTTCATGCGTCCACATTTGGGCAAATCCAACACTGAACCAGTTTCACAAAAATTGGCAAGCAGTTTGAAAACTGTAGCATGCTACTGGAGATGGGTGGTCTCGTAGGGTGTCTTGCATTGAAATCTGCTGCAATGACCCGGCTACTGCGTTCACCAGACATCAACACAATTTCTATCCGCTCCTCACGTGTTAACCTCTGCGACATGTCAATGGCTGTAAAGAAAGAGAAGCTTGTAAATAACTCATGAAAGAATAACGTAACATTAAAACCAAGCACACCATTGTTTTTCTTGTGAAATTCTCAATAAGTTTGATGTGTCACATGACCCTCTTCCCATTGAAAAAACTAAAGTTGGATACAAAATGGCTGACTTCAAAATGGCCGCCATGGTCAACACCCAGCTTGAAAAGTTTCCCCCCTCCCATATACTAATGTGGCACAAACAGGAAGTTAATATCACCAACCATTCCCATTTTATTTAGGTGTATCCATATAAATGGGCCACCCTGTATATATGCTTTTTTATATGTTGCAGATTTTTATTACTAGGTAATATCTATGGCAGTGCAGAGGTACCAGAGTCTCCGGGCCTAAGGGGGTGTAATGCCACATGAGAAGTCACAAGTATTATAAATGACATATGATATTGGGGGTGGGGCCCTGTTTCAGAATTTGCATTAAGGCCCAAGAGCTACAAGTTACACCTTTGTTAGGAGTATTCCCACAAGTAATATTTATGACATAACAATAGGATATACACTGTTCAGCCATAACATTAAAATCACTGTGGCATGGATTCCACAAAACTTCTGAAGGTGTCCTGTGGTATCTGGCACCAAGACCGTTAGCAACAGATCCTTTAAGTCCTGTAAGTTGCGAGGTGGTGTTTCCATGGATCGGACTTGTTTTTCTAGCACATTCCACAGATGATCGATTGATTGAGATATATAGAATTTGAAAGCCAAGTCAACACCTTGAACTCTATGTCATGTTCCTCAGACTATACCTGAACAATTTTTGCAGTGAGACAGGGCGCGTTATTCTGTTAAAAGAGGCCACTGCCATTAGGTAATACCATTCCAATTAAGGGGTGTACTTGGTCTGCAACAATGTTTAGCTAGGGTATTAAATTTAAAAGTAACATCCACATAAATGCCAGGACCCAAGGTTTCCCAGCAGACCATTGCCCAGTTCATCACACTCACTCCGATTGCTTGTCTTCTTCCTACAGTGCATCTTGGTGCCATCTCTTCCAAAATAAACAACGCACACGCAACTGGCTATCCACATGATGTAAAAGAAAATGTGATTATTTAGACAAATCGGGAGTTAGCATGGGCACTCTGATTAACTTTTTTAGAAATTTGTGCTACAGTAGTGCTGGGATTCGACCAGACGGGACAGTCTTAGCTCCTCATCGCATATCAGTGAGCCTTCGGGGGCCCATAACCATGTTGCCGGTTTACCGGTTGTCCATCCTAGGACCATTTTCGCTCTATGCTAGTCACTGCATATCGTGAACACCTCACAAGACTTTCCGTATTGGAGATACTCTGATATACTTGTCTAGCTATCACAACATGGCCCTTGTCAAAGTCGCTCAGAACGACCCTTCTTGCACTCTCTCTGATCATATTTGACTATAGTTTTGGTTAATTCCTCCACATTCTTGATTGATAGTTGCCTCTGAATGTACAGTAAAAATATCAGGACTGTAAGACAATTATGGACATCTTTATTATAGATGTTAAATTACGACTATAAATGTAATATAGCTATCAACCATAATCAAACACATCGTAAATATACAAATAGTTTATAAATAATGATTTGCTAAACAGGAAAATAAATTGCGCCAATAAAAATGTATAATGCTATATATTAGAAAAATCGGTTGCAATCATGTTTTCAGTACGGGATAGTAGTTCCACGGAGAAGCAGGGAATCCTAGCATCGTACATAACTATGATGCTAGGAGCCCGGCTCCCTGCAGTGTGTTCGGTCCGGGACTTGCGGCCGAAATACGTTCCGTCCATTACGGACGTAATGTGCTCGTGTGAATCCAGCCTTAATGGTTTGATCTTATATTTTTAAATATTTATCTCTGACTAATTTTGCTTTTAAGATCTTTGGTATCTTGCTATAAAACAATTTATACATACTTTGGTAACTATACAAAGGTTGTCTGAAATGAGAAACATTATTTTTCTGGAAACAGCACTACTCTTGTCCTTGTCCCTTTCACTTAAAGGGAATGTGTCGCGAATGCAATTTTTTTTTTAAGTTACTTATTTTTATTGTATTTTTAAAGGTTTTTTTATGTATTTTTTTCTTCCACAAGGTGGGACGTATTAAAAATTAAATAATTGATGTTTTCCTATGTTGGCCACCAGAGGGAGCACTTCCCAGAATTACAGCAAGGTGAATCCGGCAAAAGCCTGACTTACAGCTGCTTTAAATGGGGGAGGGAAACTCACCCCCTTCCCTATTTTTGGCTACAAGCCAGGAAAAGGTGTCTTCAAATTGATAAGCATTGTCCAGCTCCCATTTTGTGAGTGAATTTACAATGGCAACTGGCAGAACTTTAAAACACACCAAAAGGCTAAGAATGATGAAAGTCTAGAGTGAGATCCTGTGGTGAATGACTTTTTAGTTAACAGGTTCACACGGCGTGTATTTGACACGATTTTTGGCGCATTTTACATGCCAAAAAACGCATCAAACTCTTGATTAAGCTTCCCATTTACATCAATGGGAAAGCACGCCGTTAGTACATACAACACGATTTTTTACGCAAGCGATTTTAAAAACACGTTGCGGAATAAAAGAAACGTCTAGTCAATTCTTTGGCATGTAAAGCGTGCCAAATGTTCCCATAGTCAATAAGAGTAATATTTACGCGCCAAAAAACTTGCAAAAAGTGTGCACAAAACGTGTAAAAAGCACCTTGAAAGACGCTTAAAAAAACACTTGATTAAGCTTCCCATTTACATCAATGGGAAAGTGAGCCCTTAGTACATACAACAAGCTTTTTTTACGCAAGCGTTTTAATAAAAACTTGTTGCGGAAAAAAATAAGCGTTGGGTCAATTCTTTTGCAAATGTGCCAAATGTTTCCATAGTCAATGGGAGTCCTAATTAGGCGCCAAAAAAAGGTGCAAACAGCACGCACAAAATTTATAACAAAACACGTAAAAAACGCCTGTATTTTAAAGGCTTTATTTTTTTGTTTTGGGAGGGTCTGCTCGACCGTTTGGACTATGTCGTAGATACGCTGGACTACTGCGATGATCTACGTAGGGTGTATTCACACGGTGCGGTTTTGCCGTGTTTTCGCCACGCAGCCGAAAAACCGCCTAGAAAAATTGAGGTAAAAACGCACGCGCTAGTCGATGTGGTTTTCGGCTGCTCTGGAAAAACGTGGCAAAACCGCACTGTGTGAATACGCCCTTAGTCCCATTTTCATAACCAGAAAGATAAAATAAAACACTGTTTTTGGCCCTTCGCGGCCTAATAATACCAGCCTGCGGCCTCCCCACTGCCGCTACTGGATCGTACCCGGCTCTTCCCGACACCCTTGGTGGCGATGGATATCGGGGTAATAATGGGGGGTAAGTGCTAGCTTTTTTACTGGCTAACACTAAGCCCCACCTTAGTAGGCACTAATAAACTAGTGACAGACCCTCTTTAACCCCTTCTATCCGCAGCCATTTTTCGGATTTCCATTTTGGGTTTTTCCTCCCCACTTTCCAAAAGACAAAACTTTTAAATTTTACACAGGGCAATTATCGGCAACGAGCGTTATATGAATGCTCATCTGCCCGATAATTGTCTTGTGTAAAACCCTTTTACACAAGCCAATTATCAGGCAAACGAGTGTTCATAGAACGCTTGTTCCCAATAATTGCCCCGTCTAAACATGGCAGCGATCAGCAGATGAACGAGCAAACGCTCATTCATGAGCTGATCGTATCGTTTTAAATGCTCAAAATATTATCGTTCTCGGCAGCACATCTCCCTGTGTGAACAGGGAGACGCGCTTCCGACATAATAGAAATGTATGGGGACGAGCGATCGGAGTAACAAGCGCTCATCCACTACTAGCTCCCTGTGAATGGAGCACACGAGCGCCGATCAACATATACACAGTATGTTTAACATAAAAACTTGATATATACAGTAAGTCATTTTTTGATGTCACATTCCCTTCAATAACCTAGGGAATTTTTTAGTTTTTCCATCCTTGAATCCATTAGCCATAACTTTTTTAATTGTAAGACTACATAGTTATTTGAGACTTTTTTTTTTTTTTTTTTGCGAGATCAGTTATATATATTTGAAACCTCATTTTCGAGTACATCTGTTTCTTGGACTTTGCCCCATTACTTTTATAATCGTTAATTTATTGTAAATGTTTTTTAACATTTTTTTTAGTCCCATTTTTTTTCCAATTCTGTACCATCATACACTATATGGACAAAAGTATTGGGATACCTACACATTACCCCTACAGGAGCTTTTATGACATTCAATTTGGGCTACAGTGGCAAAATGCAGCTTCTATGTATAGTGAATACATAGAAGATGCAGTACTAAAGCTAAATAAAATTTTTAGCATATGTATATTATAATAATGTTTAAGATGACAAAACACAAACATTACATTAAAAAAATCTTCAAAGATTTTTTTATTGTTCATAGAAATTAATGGGAGCGTCCAAAGTTATAGTTAAGTGCTCACATTCCGCTGTTTCCACAATTCTTTATTCTATCTATCATCTATCTATCTATCTATCTATCTATCTATCTATCTATCTATCTATCTATCTATCTATCTATCTATCTATCTATCTATCTATCTATCTATCTATCTATCTATCTATCTCACATCTATCTATCTATCTATCTATCTATCCATCCATCCATCCATCCATCCATCCATCCATCCATCCATCCATCCATCCATCCATCTATCTATCTTTAGAAGAAAAAAAATCTTATCCCCAGATGAAGACGGATAGAACACCAACAAAGCCACTTCTACTGTAGGATTATATTCTTTCGTGATTATTTTGCTTTCGTCATAAATTCCCTAATATTATTTAGAAATGACATTGAAATCGATATTTGAAATGTAATTGCCCTTTGCCTGCCAGGAGGGATGGTTAACATTTACAATGTTCTTGGCTTTAGTTTGTTGATGTATATTATTTCTGTAAATGTATATTGAAATTATGATTTAACACACAATATTCTCGTATTCATTCACAATGTACTTGAAAGATGGTATAGAATATTCTACCACATCGTGCTGTATACAGTCATGTCCCAAATTCTTACAGAGGAACTGATATCTCTTCACTAAGTATTGGCCATTGTATCTGTGATGGGATAGTTGGTGGCAATGAAATACATACCACTCTCAGCCCTGTAGTCAGAAATTCATTCCTTTCCCAAAATATCAGTTTCCAGGACTCTTAGTATAAATGCCTCTGACTGGCAGTTGTCTTAGCCATATATCCACCGAGGATCCTCTGCAGGTAAGTCCTCAAAATTACAATATTTTTGCTGCTGCAACCTCAGTTTATGAATTCCTATTGCATTATTTTATTGCATTTTTACATTGCATTGTTTTTTGCTGTATTGATTTGCAATCGCAATGTTGAATGTACATACGTATGGTTTATAAAAGGTTAACCACACACACGTATTATCATATGAACTTTTTCTAGATCCGTGGCTTTACAAAAAGATGCTCAGTCACACCAAAAAAAATGTCAAATACTTCCTGTAGGTTTATTTAAGAAAAATATAAAAAAATTAGATCACATGTGAATTTTCTTGTTCAAAAACATTCTGTTAATCCTAAAGGGGTTTCCCCACAAAGCATTTTTCACCTATCCACATGATAGGTGATTAAATTCTACATCGCTCGGGGCTCCACAGATGGGAACACCACTAATCATTATAATGGGGAACACGAGGCCACTATTGCTCCTCCCCAGCACATCCATGGTGAGAAGGAGTGGTGGTCAAGCATGCGCTCTGACATCCCATACAACTCTATCGAGATATGGGAACAGTCAAATACACTGCTCATTGCGGATTTGTTGGTGAGGAGGATTGAGGGACTTAAGACCCCCGTGCTAGTGAATGTAGGGGCCCCAACAATCTAACATTTATCACTTATCTTGTGAATAGGTTATAATTATTTATGGGAAAAAAAAATGAAATCAGCTAATGTTTTACATTTGCCTTTCTCTTTCTTTTTCCATTTTGTTCCATCACCTATCATTACAAACAGATATGTTTTTACTAATAAGCAAAAAGTATGAACAGCACTTCAGTCTTTCTGCTGCTTTAAAGGGATTCTCTGGGATATATATTTTTCTTATTTAGCCTTCCCGTTGCTGCCGATGCTTTCCCTGCTATAGTCGGGATATGGTGACACAGCTGCAGCAGGGAATGACTTTGTGCAATGTACAGACTGTGGGAGAACGGGGTCCATTTCTTAAGCCAAGGCCTGGAAGCGGAACCTAAAAAAAATAAATATATAAAAGAAGTCCTTCTAGGTCTGTTCTACTGGATCCACTTCTGGTTTTGGCTTAAAAAATGCATGTAAAATCTGCAACAAATCTGCACTGTGTGAACAAGGTCTAAGCCTAAAGAAGGACCAACAGGTCCAAAATGTTTTTTTTACAAATGTGGAACCACAGATGTCAAATGCCTGATGTACTCAATAATTTCACTCCCCATGAAATAACAATTCTGGAGCATCTTTACTTACAGCTCTACTTTGTGCCATTGCTCTGTTATTCCCCCTAGAAATGTATGAATAAATTGACCAGTGGGTATTATCAGTTGGGGGTTTCTCCCTACACAGACTGACAATGTCTGAACAATGCTGACAATGTGAGACTGCGTAGGGACACGCCCCTTTGACAAGGGGAACCGTAGCACCCAGTTGTCAATTTATTTATACTATTTATTTCTAGGAGGAATAACGGAATGGCCTAGCGCAGAATTCTAAGAAAATACGTTTCAAACTTCTAATTTCATGGGGAATACAAGTATTTTTCTAAAATAGACATTTCAGGATAGGTAACTGGTCCCTTTTAATAAATACTACTTAAGTGCAGGACAGTCTGTAGTGCTGGTCAAACTTTTTGCTTATTTATATTTGATTGGATTCTTGGGCATTGGGTACCAGAACTTGCACCCAGCCGCCATTTCTCATACAGTAGGCGAGTATGACCATTGCAACAAGATATGTTTTTGCTATTACTTCTTTGCTGACTCTCCCCTATAGAAGCTCCTATGGTCATTTTAATAACGTGTTATTTTTCCTTTCTTGTAGGCATAATGATTACACTTATTGTTCTTCTGCTTGGTTTAGCCGGACAACAATGTCTTGGAATAACCTTAAACTGTTCATCCCTTTACAACCGATATCCAGGTTTGTTTTCTTGCCTGCTACAAATCCACTTGAAATGACTCTGTGGTCACCTATCCCTAAAACACTATCCTATGATTTTACTGTGATGTGTTAAATCATTGAAATATAATTTTACCGCATTATTAAGAGCTTTGCAATACACTAAAGTTTTAATAATGATACAAAAACGATTGCAGTGTAAATATTACGTCGTAATTGTAATTCTTCTCTCCTGTAGTGGACAGTGATATTATGGTTAATTGTGGTCCATCAACAATTGTGTTGACCATCAATGCCTGCCCAATTCAGTTTGCCGAGTTTGACCCTACCAGCTTGGCTCTCAATGGGAAACAAAGCATGAATAATTGCATTGGCGCACTGGATACTACAGTTTATCCACCAGTAATAACATTTGTTTTCCCAATTAATGATACCACAGAAAATGCTTGTGGGAATAGTATAACGGTAAGTAGTAAAAAAAATGACATATTTAGCTTCTCTCTAATTACTTACCAGTTTACCATGTATGTAAAATAAAAACTAGCACGTTACTCCAGCCAAAAACGGTCATTTTTTGTAGTGTAAGGATGGTGCTAGATACTTTTTGTAGCGGCATTTTCCAATTTTTAGGGGCTATCCAGTCGATACAACCGCAGCCCAGAGGGTCAACTCAGGGCACTCCTATGAACTGCGGCTGTCACTCGATTAAAATTTTAAAGTCATACTAGAAAAAGTCCCCATGTAGGCTTAGCCTACAGCACTCTACACTGGCATCATGGCATCTGTTATTACAGGAGCCATGAGGGATATGTATCACTTGTCTAACAGAAGGTTCCCATTTACTTAAATCCTTTTGCTAATCCTGGACAACCCCTTTAAAGAGGCTCTGTCACCACATTATAAGTGCCCTATCTCCTACATAATCTGATCGGCGCTGTAATGTAGATAACAGTGGTTTTTATTTTGCAAAACAATAATTTTTTAGCAAGTTATGATCAATTTTAGATTTATGCTAATTAGTTTTTTAATAGACAACTGGGCGTGTTTTACCTTTTGACCAACTGGGCGTTGTAAAGAGAAGTGTATGACACTGATCAATCAGTGACCAATCAGCGTCATACACTTCTCTCCATTCATTTGTATTCACTGCACAACGTGATCTCACAAGATCATGCTGTGCTGTCACACCTTTACCGAAGTGTCGGGAGTGTGAATAGACATCGCATTCTGATTGGAGGAAATGTCTATTCACTCTCAAGACACTTCACTAAAGTTAATGTGGGTGTATGTGACAGCACAGCGTGATCTCGCGAGATCACGCTGTAGTGAATACAAATGGTCATGAATGGAGAGAAGTGTATGACGCTGATTGGCCACCGATTGGTCAGCGTCATACACTTCTCTTTACAACGCCCAGTGGGTCAAAAGGTAAAAAGACGCCCAGTTGTCTATTAAGAAACTAATTAGCATAAATCTAAAATTGCTCATAACTTGCTCAAAATTGATAGTTTTTCAAAATAAAAACCACTGCTGTTATCTACATTACAGCGCCGATGACATTATGTAGGATATATAATCTGTCAGATATCCAACTTTTTATCGAAAGAATAGAGCAGCACACTTTACACCAAAGAGAAATGAACGTGATGTACTCTAACATCAGTGTGAGCCTTTCCCCAACAGAAGCAAAGTTATGACTGAGCGCATGAATGTTTTATTGCAGCTTCATTACTCAGCCTTAAAAAAATATTTTCCACATTTTTTTTTTAAGACATATTTTTTATTGAAAGTTTTCAAGGTTATACAAAAATAAACAAGATTATTTAATTTTAGAGGAGTAGGATGTCACGAAAGCATAGAAATGCAAAACCAGTGTACACATACATGCATTAAAAGCACACTGGATACAGAATGAAATAAGCATAGTATCTGTAAATGGTAATGTAACCAGAGTAGTGAAGTCACAGAGACAAAAGGCATAACCTCCAAGGATATAATTACACCGGGTTACAGACATCCAATATTCAAAAAGATGTATCAAAAACAAAAACAATGTTTTAACAAATAAAACAGAACAGACATTTTACAAAAAATTTTCGCTCTAATATTTGTTGTATTTGTTTATTGTATGAATCACTTTCAGCTATTCACATCTCAACATTAATGATGATGTCCATCTCTTATATAATAAACCATCTGCTTTACAATAGGAGTGTTTCATGTTTTTTGTATCATTATTTTTTATATCACTTTTGACATCTAGACTAATGTAAACAGTAGCTTATATAAAAGTGGACCTGTCGTGAAAATATGCTGCCCTATTAAATAACAGCATTTTACCATGACAGTTCTGATTAGCTATTATACCCTTTATATCATAGCCGATAAGAAAGAATACAGTAGACTATAGTTAGAGGTCCGCTGTATTCATGAGCCTGGTGCTCCCCCACCTCCTCTCATGCCCTTCACCAATAATTGATGGTCTGTATACATCAGTTGAAAAATGACAACTGTATTTTTGAGCTAGAAATGTGCTCAATCAGCCATCACTTCCTCTCTTTTTTTTTCCTCAATGAGGAACAGCGCCTCCTATGGTTAAAAATAAAATAAAAAATACAAAACATTGATCTATCCTAAAGCATGATGGGAATATAATTCAGAATAAAAAGGTATTTAGTAAAGTTTATTTTTAAAAATGTATTTACCATGTTACGTTAGACCATTATTTTACTATTAATGTCATATTAGTTCTGACTGGAAATGCCCTTTAATTGCTATTTATTAATAACTTTGTTTCACCTAGCAAAGATTCCAAAAATGTCATGTTTAAATGTCATGTTTTATAGATCGAGGATCATGCGGGATCTGGGATATTCCAATCTTTCTCTAATATCCAAACAGTGGTCATCTCAGGTTATGTGAACACCCCGAACATCACAGGACCATCGTTTATTAGTTACAGTACAAACTTGAACTATAATTTCTCCTGCCACTACCCCATGCAGTACTTGCTCAACAACACTGAACTTTTGACGTGAGTAAATTTTATTTAAGCTGCAGAGATGACCTGAGAGGTCCTAATAAAGCAAACTGGTGCAAGTAAACCCCATAATCCCGACTCCACCCCGTTCCTTCAATTCGGGGGGGGGGGTATGGAAATTAGGGAGCTTGATTCCTCACTGGCAATCAGAACTACTGAGGGGGCTAATTTGTTAATTCTATACATCGCATAGACTCATTCCCTTTGAAGTCTATGGTGTTGCAGAAAGCAAATCTGCGAGATTTCTCAGCCCTCCTTATTGCCTGGAAGAGCTTAGGCACCCTAATTTGCATACAGTTCATGAAATCTCCCGAATTGAAGATCACGGGTCACTTAGTGGGTTCCAGATGTATCTACTAACTTTTCTTCATTAAAACATTTCATAGATGGGACGCTATTTTCACACTGAGTTTTTCCAGGCAGAAAATTGTGCCTGGAAAAATCAGCTCCGGTTAGTTTTTTAAGTGGTTTTACACTACAGTCGTTTTTTGACACGTTTTGTGACGTGTTTTTTTGGCGTGATTTTTTACTCGTTTCTTACGCTTTATTTTACCTATTTATTCAACAGACAAAGGAAAAAAGCGTGAGCGGTTAATTTTTTTAGTCTCCCATTGATTTCAATGGGGTTTTTGAGGCGGAAAATGCCTCAAGATAGGGCATGTCACTTCTTTTTCTCACAAGCGGTTTTTTCTTCTCGCGGGAAAAAAAACTCCTCCACCTCCCATTGAAAACAATGGGAGGCAATTTCGGCCGTTTTTTTTGCCATGAATTTTGCCGCGGTTTCTGTGGCAAAGAACGTGTCAAAAAACTCCATGTGAACAGGGCCTTAAAGTCTAATAGTTAAAAGGGAATAACTAAATATTAGTGAGTAAACACTCAAATTATTTTTGTTATTATTAGTGCTGATATTTGAAAAACATTTATAGTAAAAAAAAAAAAAACTATATTATTTTAAATCCTAATAAATTCAGGTATTTGCCCAACCCCAATATCCTACTCCCTTTACGTTATACTGACATGGGCCTGGGAAGCTGAGGTATGGGGAGAAGTTTGGTGGTCCTCATGCTGGAGAGCTGACTTTGTGCCTGTCTAGAGAACACTGTGGTCTTTTCCTGACTAAAAAAAATAGCAGCTCTAGTGTCAAAAATACATTGTGGCAGATTTACTATTACTATTTGCACCTTCTTTTTGAACCAAATCCTTATAGACAGATTTATCAATGAAATGCACCAAAAAGAATAGATGTTTACGACTGGCCTAACAAGGGGCGTGGCTTAGCGGAAAATGGGCGTTGCTTAAGATGAGCCAAAATTTTGCAAAAAAAAAAGTGGTCTAATGTAAGCCAACCAAAAGGTAGTATAAAGTTAGACAGAGGTTTCTAAACGTAACCCAAATTTATCCTTCAGCATGAGCCACTGTGATAAATTTTGCGAATCTAGTCTAATTCTTAACTGCGTGAATTTAAAGGCTATGTGAACCTTTGAACACTTTTTTTAATAACAATATATTATGGTATTTTAAGCAACTTTGTAATTGGTTTTTATTTTTTTTTTAAATTACTTTTTGAGACACAGCTTCTATGTATCCTGGATACATAGAAGCTGTATCTTGCGCTCAAACCCGAATCTGTCAGGTCAACAGGACTGGTGGCTTCGGTGACAGCGGGTCCTGCATGGATCTAGCTGTTATCGATCCCATCTAAGTTTCTAACCTAGATGTGATCGTGAACAGGTGGATCCTGCTTGTCAGAGAAACGCAGGACCCACAGTCAGCAAAGCCGTCAGTCTCCCTGCCCTGATGGATTTGGATTTTAGTGCAAGATACAACTTTCATGTATGCAGGATACATGGAAGCTGTATCTTAAAAATAATTATTATTTTTTTAAATAAAAAACAATTATACAGTTTCTTAAAACACCATAATACAATGTTTTATTTTAAAAATAAATAAACTTGTTCAAAGGTTTACCTAGCCTTTAAGACAGTATTAGTTAAGCTGCCCTATTGTTCTGACAATGTGAAGCTGCTAGGGAAAGAAAACCGCTGGTGACTACAATGTCCCCTCCATATTCTAGGTAAATGGATAACTAAAGCAGCTCTCAAGTAAAAGGACCCCCCCCCCCCCAAACTGCTCCCCATATATCAGCTTCCAGGACACATATGAGTGTGACATGAGGAAAGGGATGTTGGGTTTAACTGCAGTCACACCTAAGGGTATGTGCACACACACTAATTACGTCCGTAATTGACGGACGTATTTCGGCCGCAAGTACCGGACCGAACACAGTGCAGGGAGCCGGGCTCCTAGCATCATAGTTATATACGATGCTAGGAGTCCTTGCCTCTCTGCAGGACAACTGTCCCGTACTGTAATCATGTTTTCAGTACGGGACAGTAGTTCCACGGAGAGGCAGGGACTCCTAGCATCGTACATAAGTATGATGCTAGGAGCCCGGCTCCTTGCACTCTGTTCGGTCCACTACTTGCGGCCGAAATACGTCCGTCAATTACGGACGTAATTAGTGTGTGTGCACATACCCTAAGGCTTTACTGGGATTTAAAGGGATTACCGGAGACAATAGCGCAGCATACTGCGCTATTGTGTCTGGTAAAATCACGGACACCCCGACGGAAAGCCGACAGAACCTATTAGGGTATGTTCACACGAGGGCGTCCGTTACGGCTGAAATTACGGGGATGTTTCAGCCTAAAAAACATCCCCGTAATTTCAGCCGTACCGGCATGTGCAGGCGCTTGAACGCCGCGTCCATTACGGCCGTAATTGGCGCTGCTATTCATTGGAGTCAATGACTCTGCAGGAAGGAGCAGAACAACAGAATGTCACAACGCAGGTGTGAACGAAGCCTAGATTGTTTGATTTTAAAGTGCAAGAGCTAATAATCTAATTGTTATTTTATTGCCAGGTCTTCAGCAAATGTTGCTATCAACACAAATAATGGTAGCTTCATCAGCACCTTGAATATGCAAATATTCGCAGTAAGTAGAAAAACATAGTCGTTAAATTATATACCTGCCTTTTTATAGTATATTGTCCTCGCAGACAGCAGTGTAGTGTTGGTCTCCCTGACAGAAGCTGAGAAGCTGGATGAGTGTCAATGCATTCACAATAACATTTGTTAGCTAATAATTTTTTTTTAAAATTAAATCAATGACTTGTTTTTTACATTTTACTATAGAGGTTATTTTACATTTTACTATAGAGGTTATATATTTTACTATACAGCTTATTTTAAATTTTACTATATAACTTTACATTTTACTATACTGCTTACATTTTACTATACAGATGAACTGACAGCTCAGCTGAGAGCAAGTCATGCGTGTCTGCCACAGGATCCAGCTTATATTGATCACATCTAAGTTATGAGATGTTATCGATATTAGCTGGATCCTGTGTCAGAGACACACAGGACCCGCTCTCAGCCGAGCTGTCAGTTCAGTTGAACTGACAGAATCGGCTGAGAGAAAATGATACAGTTTCTATGTATACAGGATACATAGAAGCTGTATAGTAAAATGTAAAAAGAAAAAAAAATGTGATAGCTGCTTAAAAACAGACTTTGATTTAATAAAAAAAAATCCTTACCGTAGCCTATAAGGGCGGGTTCACACATGGCGGAATTCCACTTAAATTCCGCTGCGGACACTCCGCAGCGTTAATCCGCAGCGGAGCCGTTTCTCCATTGACTTTCACTTTAATTTAGCAGTGTTCGTTTACACGATGCGTACAATTCCGCTGCGGAGCATAGGCTGCGGAGCGGAATTTGGTGTCCGCAGCATGCTCTGTCTGTTGCGGAGCAGTGGCGGACTCATGGCGGAATTTCTCCATTGACTTCAATGGAGATTCTAAGTTCCGCAATGAAGTCCGCAGCTGTCATGCACATGTCATGTGTGCTGCGGATGCGTCTTGCTTTTTTAACTTGACATTTCTTCATTCTGGCTGGACCTAGGTATTTCTAGGTCTACAGCCAGACTGAGGAAGTCAATGGGGCTCCCGTAATGACGGGAGCGTTGCTAGGAGACGTCTGTAAATAGTCACTGTCCAGGGTGCTGAAAGAGTTAAGCGATCGGCAGTAACTGTTTCTGCACCCGGGACAGTGACTACCGATCCCAATATACATGTATCTGTAAAAAAACATATAAGTTCATACTTACCGAGAACTCCCTTCGTCTGTCTCCAGTCCGGCCTCCCAGGATGACGTTTCAGTGTAAGTGACGGCTGCAGCCAATCACAGGCCAAGCACAGGCTGCAGCGGTCACATGGACTGGCGCGTCATCCAGGGAGGTCGGGCTGGATGCCGAAAGAGGGACGCGTCACCAAGACAACGGCCGGTAAGTATGAAAATCGTTTACTTTCACTAGGGAAAGTGCTGTCCCTTCTCTCTATCCTGCACTGATAGGGAGAAGGGAAGCACTTTTCCCGCAGTCTGCAGCAGCTAGTCCGCATCAATGTACTGCACATTTTGTGCAGATCCGCTGCAGAATCTGCAACGCAGATTCTGTGCGGCATCGATGCGGACAGTTGCGGAGGAATTCCGCCATGTGTGGTCATGCCCTAAGTGTGCCTGTGGCCCTCCAGTGCTAAAAACTGGGGTCGACTTGGTGATTTTGCATTTTAATAGGGGGGAATATTTTTTCCGAATGAACCATATAATGATTTATTTATTTCATTTTACATTTCTTCTTTGAAATGTAAATATAATGCTTAGTGATCGTATTGACTTACTTCAATAGAACGAAGATTACTGTATAAAAA
Organism: Rhinoderma darwinii; assembly: GCF_050947455.1. Lineage (NCBI taxonomy): Eukaryota > Metazoa > Chordata > Amphibia > Anura > Rhinodermatidae > Rhinoderma > Rhinoderma darwinii. The sequence continues at coordinate 40,393,361 of NC_134696.1, read as the reverse complement.
TTTGTTTCTGGACATCTGAATCTTAACAGTGGCAGCACATAAGTAAACAGATCAATTAAGAACACGTTAATTAGGACCAAATTATAGGTAACGCAAACGGGGCAAATGCTGCTTGTAATCTTTTAAGATATTATAACTGTATAATTCTTTTACCTGTAGCTTGTTGTTGTTGTTGGTTTTTTTTTCCAGCTAGTATCCCCTATTTCTTATTCAATGTAACCCCTTCCCCTTATATTAACACAGTGGGGGAGATTTACTATGCACAATGATGAATTTGCACAAATTTTTCATGTGTTTTGCACCTTCCCCTCCAGTTTTGAACAATGTTTAGAAAAAAGGGGCATGACTAAGAGGAGTCATAAACTGCAGCAGATTTAGTAAAGCGTGCACCATTTATTTTGGCATAATACATTGGTGTAAAGTACAACAGCCAAGAGGTGGCATAAGAAACAGTGTCTAACACGTGTAGCGATTTACACCAAATTTATCATAAAGCATGCACCATTGTGATACATCTGGTGCAGTTTCTGCCCGACTATTCTATTTTTAACCTGCCTAACTTTACAACAGAATTATTAAATCTGGCCCTATGTTTCACCTATAGGCTTCCACGGACCTTGGTTTGGCCCTGCGGCTAAATAACATTTTTATTCTACTGTACTTTACTTATAAATAAAGCGAAATCCAGGTATTGTTTTTTGGATCTAGTCTGGTGATTACATCTTGATGTGGAGATAAGGATTTTTAGGTATAATGGGTACTGGCACAGAACTCGTGTCCGCATCATTCACTAAGAACCAATGACATTATTAGCCATAATCCAGTATGCACATGTCAGCACGATACCATTGAGCCCAATATACAACACACAGTATTTTTAATTTGACCATACAATATATGAATGTAATAAATCAAAGTATTTTTTTTTATAGGATGAAAATTTCACCATTCCCCTGCTATCTAATGGCAGTGCTCTTGCATTGAAGAAGAATGTGTATGTTCAGGTGATGGCCACTAACCTCACTGCCAAGTAAGCTGCTTTGTGTTTTGTATTTTTGTTATTTTTACGACCACATTGATAAGATCTTGTTTTTTGGCCTAACTATCAGCTTATACATTTTTGGACCCTTTACATGATCAGAATGTATTGTGCATCCAGTTCCACTGTGAAAGGATCATTGACTAAATTAATAAAGCTACATAGAGGTGAGAGGGCTCTTACCAAAATATTAATATGGTGCCCCCTTCTGGTGCTGGCTAACATTACCACACCTGCAACTGCTGGAACAGGAGATCTTAGTTTTTTTATTCTCCTATCTCCTTTTTCGTGATCTTTGGGTTAGTTATAGCTGTGGAGAGAAGATCACTGCCCAGCTTATCAACACCCATTAAAATATAGGATGCCACCAATCTGGTCTGGGCCGCGTTTCTGCAGGGGTCCCATAGCCTGTATGGTACATACATCATTGATTTAAATCACATACATAAGGCTCCCTATTGGTTAATGGACTTTGTTATGTAACTAATCGTAAGCAAAAGTTAATGTAGCCTTTAAGTCATGGTAGATAACAGTTTCCAAAGTTAAATGTTTTCTTCTTTTTTAGCTTCTATGTGCATCTGGATGAATGTTTTGCTACTCCATCCCCCCTGGTGACAACCGAACCGGACAGCAAGTTCTCTCTGTTATCAGGGTCTGTATTATAAAAATAATACATTCAACCTGTCAATAATTTGAGAATAATGCATGTTATTTAAAGGGATGGCCGACAATGTACAACAGTCCTGAACAACCAGGAGGCTTTCTTGCTTATGGTCTATATTGGCAGTGGGTGCCACGTGCCCATATGGCTTCTAAATTGCAATTAAAGGCTATGTATTTGGTCACCATGATCAGTATAAGGTTCTAGTGCTCAGGAATATTTCTGCTACAAGTACTGCAACTTTTCCTTGCAGACAAATTAGAGGCCATAAGAACATGTTTCACTAACTGGTTACGTAAGGTGAATCTTTCCGGCATTTATGTTGATTTCTATGAAATGTAGTGAAGTTTATGTCGCTTTTGTGATGCACATTGGTTAAAGGTTTTAATAACTGTACATTGACTTGTCCCTTAATGCTCTGTCTCTGCTCAGGTGTGTCGTTGCAAATAAAACTAAAATATTGTCTAATGGTCTTGGAAAATCTGCTCAGTTCTCGTTTGAGACGTTCCGGTTCTTGCAACACAGTGGTCTACCAACTTCTACCATCTACCTCCATTGTGCCACAAGACTTTGTCAGCCTGAAACTTGTGTAAAGTTGCAACAGGTAGGTTGTTCAATACACAAAGTTTAAGAAGTACAAATCAACCATATATAATAAACAATTCTATGTTTCACATACCAGCCAAAAACATGTAATGAATGTAATAAACCACATTACATAAATCTGATTGGCTGCCATAGCTAACCCCCATATGTGCCATTTTGATAAATATTCCCAAAATTGTGGCTGATGTTGTACAGTGGTATAATACCCACTAGTTAATTATGTCCAATGTCCTATGGTTCGCGATGTCCGATGGTTTAGCTCTCTTTTGTGCCCAAGTCCCTGATGTCTAGTGTTATAGTCCCTGGTGTGCTGTGGTTTGTTGGTCTAGTCCAGGGGTCTCAAACATGCAGCCTGTGGTCCGCATGCAGCCCCTAAGGCTGTCATCTGCGCCCACGGTGCACTGAAGCTCACACACACACCCCCTGTAGAAAGTGCGGCACACACCCCCCTATAGAAAGTGCCACCCCCCTGGAGATAACGCCCCACACAGCCCCCTGTAGATAGTGCCACCCCCTGTAGATTTCGCCCACACAATCCACCCTGTCTACAGCGCTACACCACCTCCCTGTAGATAGCTCTATTGGGGCTTTTTCTAGGAGTGAAATCCCCAGCCAGAGCTTTGCCGACGCTCTGGCCGGGGATTCCTCTGCTCAAAGAGCGCCTGACATCACTGTCCCATTAGGGGCTCCTCCTGTACCGGAATCCTCGGCCAGAGCGTTGCCGACGCTCTAGCCGGGGATTCCACTTCTATAGGTGGTTCCTAAAATCACTGTCCATCTATGGACAGTGACTTCAGGGGCTCCTCCAAGACAACGCTCTGGCCGGATTCGAGGCTAGGAGGAGCCCCTAACGGCACAGTGACGTCAGGGGCTCCTCCAGGAGAGGAATATATGGACAGGAGAGCAATATATGGACAGTGACATCAGGGGCTCCTCCAGGAGAGGAATCCCTGGCCAGAGCACTGTCAATGCTCTGCCCGGGGATTACACTCCTAGAGGGAGCCCCAATGGAGCTACAGATGTAGCCACCTTTATCTTGACATTTAACACATTACATTCATAGTGTCAAGCAACTTTAACTTCACTTTTGAATGGCTTTTGTTGTGTGATATCACGCTATCTACAGAGGTCGCTGTGGCACTATCTACAGAGGGCACTGTAGCATTATATACAGAGGCCACTGAGGCATTATCTGGGTGAGGTGGCACTATCTACAAAGGCCACTGTGGCATTATCTGCAGAGGGCAACTTGGCACTATCTGCAGAGGGCACTGTGGCATTATCTACAGAGGGCACTGTGGCATTATATACAGTGGGCACTGGGGCACCATCTACAGGGGGCACTGTGGCACTATCTACAGAGGGCACTGTGGCATTATCAATTGAGGGCACTGTGGCATTATCTACAGGGGGTGTGCCACTTTCTACGGAGGGCACTGTGGCGATGTCTACAGAGGGCACTATAGAAATATCTACAGAGGACGCTGTGGCATTATCTACAGAGGGCACAATCTAAAAATGGGCTGCCCAATCTTGACAGTCTTGTGTCTGCCAAACGCTGCCAACTGAGCAGCCAGACTACATTTAGCGACACTTAAACTGGAAAACTGGATTGTTAAAATAAGCACGAGGAGTAAACTCGTAAATTTCCGTTAAGTTTAAACCTACCGGTATTATTATAGTAATGTAGTATTGTTATAGTAATGTAGTATTATTATAGTAATGGAGTATTGTTATAATAATGTAGTATTATAGTAATGTAGTATTATTATTATAGTAATGTAGTGGTATTGTTATAGTAATGTAGTATTATAGTAATGTAGTATTATTATAGTAATGTAGTATTATAGTAATGTAGTATTATTATAGTAATGTAGTATTATAGTAATGTAGTATTATTATAGTAATGTAGTATTATTATAGTAATGTAGTGGTATTGTTATAGTAATGTAGTATTATAGTAATGTAGTATTATAGTAATGTAGTATTATTATAGTAATGTAGTGTTGTTATAGTAATGTAGTATTATAGTAATGTAGTATTATTATAGTAATGTAGTATTATTATAGTAATGGAGTATTGTTATAATAATGTAGTATTATAGTAATTTAGTGGTATTGTTATAGTAATGTAGTATTGTTATAGTAATGTAGTATTGTTATAGTAATGTGGTATTGTTATAGTAATGTAGTATTATTATAGTAATGTAGTATTGTTATAGTAATGTAGTATTATAGTAATGTAGTATTGTTATAGTAATGTAGTATTGTTATAGTAATTTAGTATTATTATAGTAATGTAGTAGTGTTATAGTAATGTAGTATTATTATAGTAATGTAGTAGTATTATAGTAATGTAGTATTGTTATAGTAATGTAGTATTAGGGCATGACCACACATGGCGGAATTCCTCCGCAACTGTCCGCATCAATGCCGCACCTAATCCGGGTTGCGGATTACGGCTGCGGATCTGCACAAAATGTGCAGAAAATTGATGCGGACTAGCTGCTGCGGACTGCGGGAAAAGTGCTTCCCTTCTCCCTATCAGTGCAGGATAGAGAGAAGGGACAGCACTTTCCCTAGTGATAGTAAAAGAAATTCATACTTACCGCCCGTTGTCTTTATGACGCGTCCCTCCTTCGGCATCCAGCCCGACCTCCTTGGATGACGCGCCAGTCCATGTGACCGCTGCAGCCTGTGCTTGGCCTGTGATTGGCTGCAGCCGTCACTTACACTGAAACGTCATCCTGGGAGGCCGGACTGGAGACAGAAACAGGGAGTTCTCGGTAAGTACGAACTTCATTTTTTTTTACAGATACATGTATATTGGGATCGGTAGTCACTGTCCCGGGTGCAGAAACAGTTACTGCCGATCGCTTAACTCTTTCAGCACCCTGGACAGTGACTATTTACTGACGTCTCCTAGCAACGCTCCCGTCATTACGGGAGCCCCATTGACTTCCTCAGTCTGGCTGTAGACCTAGAAATACATAGGTCCAGCCAGAATGAAGAAATGTCAAGTTAAAAAAGCAAGACGCATCCGCAGCACACATGACATGTGCATGACAGCTGCGGACTTCATTGCGGAACTTTGAATCTCCATTGAAGTCAATGGAGAAATTCCGCCATGAGTCCGCCACTGCTCCGCAACAGACAGAGCATGCTGCGGACACCAAATTCCGCTCCGCAGCCTATGCTCCGCAGCGGAATTGTACGCATCGTGTAAACGAACACTGCTAAATTAAAGTGAAAGTCAATGGAGAAACGGCTCCGCTGCGGAATAACGCTGCGGAGTGTCCGCAGCGGAATTTAAGTGAAATTCCGCCATGTGTGAACCCGCCCTTATAGTAATGTAGTATTATAGTAATGTAGTATTGTTATAGTAATGTAGTACTGTTATAGTAATGTAATATTGTTATAGTAATGTAGTATTATTATAGTAATGTAGTATTGTTATAGTAATGTAGTATTGTTATAGTAATGTAGTGGTATTGTTATAGTACTGTAGTAGTATTATAGTAATGTAGTATTATTATTGTAATGTAGTATTGTTATAGTAATGTAGTATTGTTATAGTAATGTAGTATTATTATAGTAATGTAGTATTGTTATAGTAATGTAGTATTATTATAGAGATGTAGTATTATTATAGTAATGTAGTATTGTTATAGTAATGTAGTAATATTATAGTAATGTAATATTGTTATAGTAATGTAGTATTATAGTAATGTAATATTGTTATAGTAATGTAGTATTATTATAGTAATGTAGTATTATTATAGTAATGTAGTATTATTATAGTACCGTAGTATTATTATAGTAATGTAGTATTATTATAGTAATGTAGTATTGTTATAGTAATGTAGTATTATTGTAGTATTGTTATAGTAATGTAGTATTATCATAGTAATGTAATATTATTATAGTAATGTAGTATTGTTATAGTAATGTAGTATTGTTATAGTAATGTAATATTGTTATAGTAATGTAGTATTATTATAGTAATGTGGTATTATTATAGTAATGTAGTATTATAGAGATTTAGTATTATTATAGTAATGTAGTATTATTATAGTGATGTAGTATTGTTATAGTAATGTAGTATTGTTATAGTAATGTAGTATTATTATAGTGATGTGGTATTATTATAGTAATGTAGTATTATAGAGATTTAGTATTATTATAGTAATGTAGTATTATTATAGTGATGTAGTATTGTTATAGTAATGTAGTATTATTATAGTGATGTAGTATTGTTATAGTAATGTAGTATTATAGTAATGTAGTATTGTTATAGTAATGTAGTATTATTATAGTAATGTGGTATTATTATAGTAATGTAGTATTATAGAGATTTAGTATTATTATAGTAATGTAGTATTGTTATAGTAATGTAGTATTGTTATAGTAATGTAGTATTATTATAGTGATGTAGTATTGTTATAGTAATGTAGTATTATTATAGTGATGTAGTATTGTTATAGTAATGTAGTATTATAGTAATGTAGTATTATTATAGTAATGTAGTGGTATTGTTATAGTAATGTAGTAATGTAGTATTGTTATAGTAATGTAGTATTGTTATAGTAATGTAGTATTATTATAGTGATGTAGTATTGTTATAGTAATGTAGTATTATTATAGTGATGTAGTATTGTTATAGTAATGTAGTATTGTTATAGTAATGTAGTATTATTATAGTGATGTAGTATTGTTATAGTAATGTAGTATTATTATAGTGATGTAGTATTGTTATAGTAATGTAGTATTATAGTAATGTAGTATTATTATAGTAATGTAGTGGTATTGTTATAGTAATGTAGTAATGTAGTATTGTTATAGTAATGTAGTATTGTTATAGTACTGTAGTATTATTATAGTACCGTAGTATTATTATAGTAATGTAGTATTATTATAGTATTGTAGTATTATTATAGTAATGTAGTATTTTTATAGTAGTTCAAATAACTAATTAATTAACAATCATTTTGTATTGTATCAAATTTGAAAGTAATGCGGCCGTCAACTTCACATTTTTTCTATGTGCGGCCCATTTACCTGGCCGAATTTGAGACCCCTGCTCTAGTCCCTTGTGCTCAATTCTTTAGCACCTTTATCCTTGGTATCCTACACTTGGTGTCCCAATCCCTGGTGTCCTATGGTATAGTATCCTAGTCCCAAGTGTCCAGTGGTTTAATTATAATTCTTCGTTTTGTGCCTCATTGCTTGATGTCTAGTGGTTTCATGCCCCAGCATAGGAAATAAAGGCCAGAGTAAAATCGTATTATTGCAAAACATATGAATAGACTACATAGCTGAGATCTTTATGTTTGCATTGTTTTATACATAAATCACGCCTACGATAATATGCAGTATGAGCTTTATTGCCTGTATACAGAAGATCTGCCTGCAGCCTTATGTCTATGCTCATTTACCTTTCTTGAAAATAATAGCAGTATTAATGGTGGGTTATATATACGCCTATATTCATTTGACCTTGTACGGTTTAGTATACTAAGCACATTATGCTCTAAATTGTAATCTTTATGCCCAAACAGACATGTCAAAGTGGGCCCATTATAGCCACTACATCCGCTATATCCGGGATAGCCGGTATTGGAAGAAGGAGGAGAGCAGCAGATGCGACAACAACTGAAGGAACTACTCAAAGTGTTACCGTGTCTTCTGGCCCTATAAATACCAAAGCTGAAGGTGGGATTAAAAACATTTAGAAACATTTGTGCATCAGCATATCTATCTATCTATCTATCTATCTATCTATCTATCTATCTATCTATCTATCTATCTATCTATCTATCTATCTATCTATCTATCTATCTATCTATCTATCGATGGACCATAAATTAGACCATTTGAGCAAACCTTTAGTTCGAGTGAGATACATAAGCACAGACATTTAAAGAAATTGCACTGACATGAGCTGTTTTAGTGGTGTATATGTATCTATTACATCTCTGTAATTCTTCCTGGAAATTTATGAATAAATTGGTAACTGGGTGTTACAATTTTACTTGTCAAATGGGAATCTCCCGAAATACTCTGACACTGTCCAATCAGTTCTGATAGTGTCAGACTGTGTAAGGTCATCCCCTGAATTCCTAGTTATCAATTTATTCATAGAATTCCAGGAGTAATAACAGAGGAACGGCAGAACGCAGATCTCTAAGAATAGATGCTCCAGAATTGTTGTTTAATGGGGAATATAAGTATTTAGTAAAAACAAACATGCATACATGTCAGGAGAGATGACAGGTCATTCTTAACTATTGGTGAAATATAATCTGAAGGTCTGACGTGAAGTGCCGGTGATCGGCTCACTTGGATCTTCTGCTATGTACACCGCACGGATCTCATGTCTTCCACTTACATCACAGGAAATGGTGCAAATAGGTCATTGTTTTGTAATGTTTAGGAAATCATTGTATAACCATTCTTAATATATACATTTAATTTTGTTTGGCGTCCACAGTCTACAGTGCAAGTCAGTCAAGCGGTAAATATCTCTATATATTATCTGTTATCTATCATCTATAATTGTGACTCTCTTATTATTCATATCAATTCGTATAATGTCACATAGTAGTGGTAAGCACTGTAAAATTTCTTGGGTTAAGGGCAATACAACATATATCTTTGCTGTGGGTTTTCATAGGTTACCATCTTCTCAACATATGATAAGCAGCGTAGCAGTAATAAGAGCAATTGCGTCTGGACATTACATCTTGGGGTCTGTAGGTGACCCGTGTAATAGAAGAGACCATCAGTGCTATGAGTAGGCATAATGACATGTCATGGTCTATGCACAAATGCACTAGATAGCTCTACCATGCCATACAAATGTATACCTCATTATCATAATCCATATAGATCATTATATACTGCCGCACATGACATTATGGTAGTTCAGTGGTAGACCTAGGTATAGCTTGTGTACTATGGCCCAAAGCTTTATATAACACTTCTGAAACATAGGGTACAGCCAGGGCTGGATTATAGGGATTGCAAAGGGGCAATAGCCCAGAGACCTTGACCATCTTATCGAGACCTCCACAACGCAGTCCCAGATGCTTTTAGCACCAAGACATGGGCGTTTGATAAGATTTAAAGTGCACCTGCAACAATACATACATTTTAATTTGTGGCAGTAGAGGTTATGCAAATTTTGCCAATATATATTATAAAGGGTCAGAGCGCTATTCTCCTGCCTGCACTACTGACTAGAAATATGATGGTCAAGCATGCATAGTTATTTCCATAGGGAGGGGGCCTAACAGCTGGCCGATACCTCTGGCGGTGATTATTTCACAGTGAAGCCAAAGATTGGACATGTTAAAATACAACATATGTCCCCCCAAGGGTAGACATGTAGGGACAGTGGGACTGAACTCATACTTATTAGATTGTCATCAGATTCTGTCGACGTCGTCGATCTGTTGACAATTATCTAATGTTTACGTCAAGCGCAAGGGAGACACATTCTATTCTATTCTGATACTGGTCGGGGGCCTCCACAAACTATTTAGCCCAGTGACCACCTCTTACCTTAATCTGGCCCTTGCTATAGCTTTTTTGAACTGCAGGCAAAATGTGGTCAGCACAGCGCTCTGGATGATCTAGTTACAGATCAGCCATAATCACAGCGATCGCTTGTCATTATGACACAGGAATACTTTCTTCATAGTGCGCCTGCTGCTTTCAGTCTGTTCACATTTATTTAACCATTTACAGCAATGAGGATTAATCCTTAATTTATCTTTTCCTAGGCGTATCTGAAGTAAATCAGCTTCAGGGAACATTAACAGGACTCATTGTTGGAATCATCATTGCTGCTTTGTTGGGGGTTGCCTTTGCTATAGCCAGTGTGATTTTGTATAAAATGACCCGCCTCCGAGGATCTCAGAATGATAAGAATGGTGTGGACAACTTCACCTACAGTGGAAAATAAGCACTTTCTGTAATAAGAGCAGTACATGCATGTTCTTTATTCACGTTGATTGATACGCTGACTCTCCTGTGTATTATAATCTGCCATGATGTTGAAATTTATGAAGACTAGTAGTTTTGATTTTTTTGTAATATGTTATTACATATTAATTCAGATTTATTTTTATGATTGCTTGTAAAATAAAAAGTAATTTTAATTTCATGGAAGAACAAAATGTTGGTATTAAGTAACTTTGAATGAATTATATGAATATATGTCAAAGGGGCTCAATATTAAAGTATACCTCCAGTAATAAATACATTTAATATGTGTTGCTACTAAGACAAGAATCTTTACATAATACTGAATTTGGGGACTCGGTGGTGATCGCAGCACCCCCAGTGCACGGCTGCATTAAAGGGGTTTTATGATGGTCAACATAGAGGAAGGCCCTCCTCCTGGTCCGGACCCCCGCCATGAGCCAGAACATCCCGTTCTGACAGATTTGAGCTGTCAATTTCTTACCGTGGGTGCCGAAAGCTGAAACTAATATGAAAGGGGTTGTCTCATCTTTTACTTGATCTCCTAGTCATCCATATGCAGTGTCGGACTGACGTTCTTTGGACCCACCCTCCATTTATATAAATATCTACACAAATATCTGTATACAGTTTGTTTGTACTTAGACTGTTGCAAAAGAAAACTTGTCTGCCATTATTCTGGGTGTCCATTCTCCACAGCCTTTCTTATTTCTCTAGACTAGGACATAGTGTGATCAAATATTGGGGCATAAAATGTGGACAGGTGTCTGGACACATACTGTAGGCACTTACCTATAGGCACAGTAGGCCTGTGAGAAAAGTGTCTGCTAAAGGAAGAATTCACATACAGTATGAATACCCTGAACACTGCACATTCATATGTAAATCGTGTATATTAATATGTAAATAAGGTGATCACAGTGCTGTGGGGGTAAGAGGAGGGCACCCAAAAAGGGACTGCAATGGGTGCTAGATGTTGTGAGGGGTCACCACAATGTCCTGCTTTATTTCAAGAGCAAACTAAATTTTAAAGCCATAAAAACGAAGGTGCAGAAGCACGCAGCTGAGCGCCCTGTATGTTCAGCTGTGATCGGCGCACCTTGTCAAGCTGAAGCCGGCTTATATCAATGTTCTATGTGAGCCGTCTTCAGCCCGACGATGAGCGATGATCACAAGGGGTCAACTGAGCGCTTCTGCACCTTCATTTCAGCAACGGTTGGGTCCCAGCACCCGGACCCCCACTGATCCAAACTTTTGATATATCTCTAAGACATATCAGAGATTTGATGAAAGTGTAGTTCCTATTTAAATCTAAGCAGAATTGATTAGAAAGTTGCAGAACTTTTTATTACTCGGTGAATAAGATTTATCCTTTTAAGGCCGAGTTCCCATGTAGCGTAAAGGCTGTGGAATTTTTACAACGGAATTCTGTGCGGAAATTCCGCAGCATTTACGGTAGCAGCAAAGTGGATGAGATTCAGAAGATCCTATGCCCAGGCTGCGGAAAAAAAATGCAGTGTAAGCATTAATAAATAGGCCTGCGGTGCGGCATTTAATTCCGCAGCATGTCAATTCATGCAGAGTTTTTGTTTATTTTTGTGTTGCAGGTTTTCCCCATGGAATTAAATGGGGATGCAAAACCCGCAACAGAAAGCCCAGTGTTGCGACTTTGCGGCATATTTGCAACGATTACGCTGCAAAAATCGCAACTCACGTAAAATAAAAAAATATCATACTTACCCAGAATGCCCTCCTCCTTCCTGCATTCCGGCCTCCTGGGATAATGTTGCATCCCATGTGACCGCCACAGCCAATCACTGGCAGCAGCGGTGGTCACATGGGATGATGCAGGCCGGCCTGCATGACATCAGAGGTGTTACATGGTACATCTGTCACATGGGCAGCGTTATCCAGGGAGGCCGGACAGAACTGCGATGGAGGGACAAGTCGCCATAACAACGACCTATGTTAGTAGGGAGTGGTTTTTACCGCTGCTTTCCGCAATGTGGTGCACTTTTCGGATGCAATGTAATGTGGGTTCCAAGTCGGATTATGCTGCGTGGTTTTTACACAGTGTATGGGTATGTTCACACGGCTTATTTACGGACGTAATTCGGGCGTTTTACGCCTCGAATTACGTCTGAAAATGCGCCTCGATAGCGTTGACAAACATCTGCCCATTGAAAGCAATGGACTGACGTTTGTCTGTTCACACGAGGTGTATATTTATGCGTCGCTGTCAAAAGACGGCGCGTAAATAGACGCCCGCGCCAAAGATGTGTCATGTCACTTCTTCAGACGTAAATGGAGCCGTTTTCCATGGACTCCATGGAAAACCAGCTCCAGTTACGTCCGTAATGGATGCGGCGTTCAAGCGCCTGCACATGCCGTTACGGCTGAAATGACGGTGCTGTTTCTCCTGGAAACAGCCCCGTAATTTCGGCCATTACGGACGCTGCCGTGTGAACATACCCTATCCGTCCTGTGAGAACCTGGCCGTACGCAGTGGAAATGCAGTAAAAACTGTTGAAAATCCACATATACTTTGCTATATTCCATGATTAACACTAAATCCTCAGGTAAAACCAATACGTAATAACCGCAGCGCTTCCGCAGCAATATAAGCAAGAAAAAATTCACTATTTGGTGCAGAGTTTTGTGACAGATTTACCAGCGTTTTTCTTGAGATTCTGCTGCAGCGTATCCTGTGTGCGGGAACATACCCTAAGGGCACGGCCAGACGTGGCGGCGTTTTTCCGCTGCAAATGTTGGTGCAGATTTGGGGCAATAACGCAACGAATCTGCACCAACATTTGCATATTTGACAGGTAATTCAGATGTTGCAGAAAAGACAGCGGACTTGCCACAGATTTCAGTTTTTGCATTGCAAAGGCTGAAATCCGCAGTGAAATTCCGCTTCTTCTCCGCAACAGACAGTGCATGCCGCGGAGGGAAAATTCTGCACCGCAGCCTATGGTCCGCACCGGAGTTTTCCGCAACGTCTGAACTAACTTGCCTCAAAATGTATTGAAACAAATCTAAAAAACGGCCGCAGGAGGACTGTCCTCAGCGGAATTCCACAGCAATTCCGCCACGTCTGGCCGTGCCCTAAAAGAAGGCTATCACTTTGTAGTTTGTGATCGTTTGTAAAATCAGCAGCCAGATCTATTTCAGAACTTGGTGATTACGCAATGAATAGTAAGTGTTTATTGGAAACTTGTACAGGAATCAGGCTAAACATAGACGCGTATATTAATAGGTGAGATAAGACTGAAAGAGAAACCAAAACTTCAATTACAGGAAACGCTTCTTTGGCATATCCAGTTATGTTAGCAGATGGTAAAATAATATTTAACATGAGAAGAACTGTAAATTGTTGGAAATTCTAGCATCTATTCTTGATGTAGCGTATATGATTTGGTTAAATCTATAACTATTGTATCTGGCACCAGTACATGATAAGAGATTTAATATTCCAATAGAGCACTGACATCTCGGTTTGGAGCAGGTAAAGCCAGGTGCAGTCCAAAGTAACAGCTGTAATGTGCACTTTACCGCTCTAAGGCCGGATTCACACGAGCGTGTGCATTTTGCGCGCGCAAAAAACGCTGCATTTTGCGCGTGCAAAAGGCACTTAATAGCTCCGTGTGTCATCACCATATGATGCGTGGCTGCGTGCTTTTTGCGCAGCCGCCATCATTATGACACTCTGTATGTTTGTAAGCACGTGGTGCTTTTCTGTTTTCATTCATACTTTTTACTGCTGTTGCGCGAATCACGCGCGTCCCACAGAAGTGCTTCCCTGTGCTGCGCGTGATTTTCACGCACCCATTGACTTCAATGGGTGCGTGATGCGCGAAAAAAGCACAAATATAGGACATGTCGTGGAGTTTTACGCAGCGGACCCACGCGTGTTGCACGGACGTATTTTACTTTAGTCTGAATAAGCCCTAAGGGTAAGTTCACATGTAGCATAAGTACTGCAGATTTTCTGGAACTAAATCCGCATCATAATACATCATAATCATAATGCAGTAGCAGCAAAGTGGATAAGATTTGAACATATCTCATCGACACGCTGCGTAAATTATGAGAGGAAAGAAACGCTCAGAAATCTATCTGCGGTGCGTTTTTTTTTAATCCGCAGCATGTCAATTGTATTTGCGTAATCAGTTTTTTTTTGTTGCAGGCTTTCCCCATTGAATTCAATGGGGAGGTAAAACTTGGAACAAACAGATGTTGCAATTTTGCAAAAATCGCAACTCAGGAAAAAAAAATACTTGCGTCTTCATCCAGGCCGGCCTCCTAGGATGACGTTTCAACCCATGTGACCGCTGTAACCAATCACAGGCTGCAGCGGTCACATGGGATGAAACATCATGCCAGGACTGCAGAACGTCGGAGGGACGCGTCACTATGGTAAGTATAACAGTTTTTCTTTTTTGCTTTGTGGGATTTCCGCGGCAGACATTCCGTGTGAAAAACTGCACCACAATTTGGTGCGGTTTTTTAGCCGGAATTCGCTGCGGGCAACAGGGCAGATACGCTGTGTACGTTTACGTAGTGTCTCCACCTTGTGTGTACAATGGCATAATACCGTTGCTGGTACATTATTACTTGCATGTGACCGGGCAGAGCTGCGGTTATTTCATTAGTAAGCAGTTCTAAAGCTGTTCACACACAATTCTATAATATTTTTTACATTGTACTGTTTTTTTACAGCTGATTACTTCTAACCCTTTATTTTAGAGACATTTTGTCAAGTCTCCTATGCTTTATATCTAAGGGCAGCATCTGATTAAGGGGGAGAAGCTGAGCTCGGAGATACATCGTTTTCTATGATTTTCAGTATTTTCATGTAAAAAGCTGTTTAACTCCGACCAGGCCTGAACATTTTTTTTCTCCATTTTTTCATCCTTTTTTTTTTTTTTTTTTTTTCAGTCATAATATTCGTTTTTATTAATATCAATTGGCTATGCATTTTAATACCAAACCGGTATGTTATTTAGGCCAATAAACAATAAGCATACATACACAAATGCAATAAATAGAGAAAAACTGCAGCAAAACATGCGCTTTGACCTAATTAGCATACAATCAATGTAATCATGATTCACACTAGTGGTATAGAATGCATTTTACACACTGATATAAAACAAAATTGCAAATATTTAGATACAACAGCAAAATGTACATGTTGATATGTCCAATACATAAAAAAACAGAAGTTACATCAGTACGAAAAGCAGTAGGTCTAAATTATGAGAACGGATCAGTTCTGTAACAGCGTGAAATAACAATAGACACATAAAGATTACCAACGAGTAAGGCCTCATGCACACGACCGTAAAAACGCCCGTTATTACGGGTCGTAATCACGACCCGTATTAACGGGCTCATAGACTTCTATTGGCGACGGGTGCCTTCCCGTTTTCTCACGGGAAGGTGCCCGTGCCGTTGAAAAAGATAGAACATGTCCTATTTCAGGCCGTAATAACGGCACGGACAGTCCATAGAAGTCTATGGAGCTCTCGTAATAACGGGTGGCTACATGTGTGCACCCGTCATTACGGCAGCGTTGCTAAGCGACGTCAGTAAATAGTCACTGTCCAGGGAGCTGAAAGAGTTAACTGATCGGCAGTAACTCTTTCAGCACCCTGGACAGTGACTACCGATCAGTATAAACCTGTAAAAAATAAAAATAAAAGACGTTCATACTTACCGACAACTTCCTGCTTCCTCCAGTCCGGTCTCCCGCCCGTTGCCTTGGTGACGCGTCCCTCTCGACATCCGGCCCGAAGTCCTGGATGACGTTTCAGGCCATGTGACCGCTGCAGCCAATCACAGGTCAATCACAGGCTGCAGCGGTCACATGGACTGCCGCGTCATCCAGGGATGTCGGGCTGGATGTGAAGAGAGGGACGCGTCACCAAGACAACGGCCGGTAAGTATGAATTTCTTTAACTTTTATTACAGAAAAGGCTGTCCCTTCTCTCTATCCTGCACTGATAGAGAGAAGGGGCTGCCGATTAGTGCAGTGCTATTTTGCCGCCAAAAACGTGCTCGTAAATACGGGTGGAATACGTGTGACACCGGACCCATATTTACGGGCACGGGTTCGTAAATACTGGTGCAAAACGGGTGGAATACGTGTGACACCGGACCCGTATTTACGCCAGTATTTACGGGTGGGAAAAAAATACGGTCGTGTGCATGAGGCCTAAGGCTAAGTTCGCATCTCGTTTTTACTGTACGTCTGACATGCACATTTTGACATGAGAAATCAGTGTGAAAACGTATACCACAGCATGTACATTGATTTCTGGGGTCTGGACGGATGCCCTAATAGTGTACGTTTTATGTGCTTACGTTGTATCCTTTTTTTTGCAATGTCCTGAAAAGCCTAGTCTACTACAGTATTGATTCTGTCAAAACAACGGAACCCTTGCACAACGGAGACAAACGGAAACCATTGGCACCGGATCCGTCACCATTGAAATCCGTTTGTTTCTGTCAGGGATTAAAAAAACAATAAAAATGTGAATAGCAGGGTGCAAACTTAAGAGTAATGAGGATGTAAAATTAATATATATATATTTTTTTTTATTCAATACAATATAAAATTCCATACAAGTAAGGAATAAAGAAAATACAATTATGCACATTTTTACATTTTCCCCCTACTCCCACCCCCCACCCTCTCAAGACCGATCTTGGTAAAACAAAAATTCTTACCACTCCCCCCAATAGGTTTTGCAGTGTTTGCCTTGATTATAGATTTTCTCATATTTCATTATAATTTTTACATTATTTACCCAAGCATTAAACTCCGGTGGGGAGCTAGATATCCACTTTCTAACTATTAGTAATTTTGCAATAAATAATAGTTTTATTAATCCACATTTTTTTTCCTTAGAAATTTTTAATTTGGAATCATCACCCAGCAACACCAGTTGAGGTTGAAACACTATATCTGGATCTATTTTTTCCAAAATGTTTTTAAAAATTCTATCCCAGTAATCAGCAATCTTAATACAATTCCATAACATGTGCAAATAGTTTGCTTCCGCTGCACCACATCTGGGGCAGTTAGAAGCTTTATTAATCGAGAACTTACTCAAAAGGACTGGTGTATAGTAAAGCCTATGTATCAAATTGAACTGAATAAGCTGATGGTTCATGCTGATCGATACTTTAGAAATATTTTGAAATATTATGTTCCAATCAAGAACACAATCGTTATTCAATTCCTTCTCCCATTTAATAACACAATTCAATTTTATTTTCCTTGACTTTATTTCCATCAGGGATTTATACAACCTGGAGAGAGGTTTTTTTTCACATTTGTATTTTCTCAGTTTTTTGTAGAAGTCATCCATATGGTCTTTATTGAGAGGACTGCCATCTTTAAATTTATCAAATGCGTGCTTTAATTGGATATAGGAGAATCTTTCCTTCTCCGTCAAGTCAAAATCAACTGATAATTTTTCCCATGTTTTGATTTTTCCTTCTTCCATTATATCTAATACATATCTAATCCCTCTAAGCTTTAACAATGGTAACTCTGGGATAGCCTTACATTCTTCTATATTAAGATTGTGCCATAACGGGGAAAAGGATAAAAAACCATTTCGACCAGTCATATTTCTTAAACTATTCCAGCATTCATGCAGGAGTTGTGCTGTCAACACGTTTTCCATAACTCCAGATTTTAATTGACCAGATTCTAACACCTCATAAATATCTGAAAAACGGCCTTTAATGTTAGTAATCAACCATTGTAAGAACTCGGCCTTATCCCATTCTTGTATGTATTGTAATTGTGCTGCTAGGTAATATACTCGAATATCTGGAAATGCTAGTCCTCCTTGTTCTCTTGAAGGACATAAGTAGTCTAGCTTAATCCGAACTCTCTTCCTTCCCCAAATCAGGTTATTAAAGATAGTTATGATTTTCTTAAAATATTTATCTTGTATCCATACCGGGGTAACCCCAAAAACACATAAAAGTTTGGGGATTAGAACTGTTTTAATCAAGACAATTTTATCGGCTTTTGATATTGGCAATTCGTTCCATATTCTTATTTTTTTTTCCATTTCGTTTATAAGGGGGAGCAAATTATAATCCAAAAAATTCTTTTATATTCTCTGAAATTTCTATACCCAAATATCTAAAACTTTCTCCTGGATATATGATTCGAATTTTTGTTTGTAGTACTAAATCGCTTTTATCTAGTGGCATTAATATGGATTTTTCCCAATTGATCTTTAGACCAGAATAGAATCCAAATCTTTGAATAGTAGATATAACATAATCCAATTTTTCTTCCGGGTTCGTCAAAAAAAATAAAAGGTCGTCAGCATATAAGATAATTTTATCCTCTTCCCCCCTAGCTCCAAAACCCACAATATTTCCATCCTCTCTGATCAAACAGGCGAGAGGTTCCATTGCCAATGCAAAGAGTAGGGGAGAAAGAGGACAACCCTGTCTTGTACCCCTACTTAAATTGAAAAATTCTGAGTTCTCACCATTTATGTTAATGTTTGCTCTAGGACCATTATATAATAATTTAACCATTCCTATAAAAAATTCTCCAAAACCTTGCTTTCTCATGACTGCCCATAAATAGCCCCACTCCACTCTGTCAAATGCTTTGACTGCATCGAGAGACAGAATGGAGCGGGGGGCCTCTCCTGGTGTAACTTGAATATTCCCAAATACCCGACGAACACACTGGTTGACCGTTCTACCAGAAATAAATCCCTGCTGATCACTATGTACTACAGTAGAGATTACTTTAGCCAACCTTCCCGCCAACACTTTGGCGAAAAGTTTAGCATCCGTGTTCAACAGGGAAATAGGTCTGTAAGATTCCATCCTTTCCGGGCATTTACCTGGTTTCAATATCAAGGCTATATTAGCTTCTACCATTGAGCTTGGCAATTTGCCCTCTACCACTGCCGAACCCAATGTTTTTAACAGGGCTGGTAATAGTTCTTCCCCAAATGTTCTATACAGTTCAAATGGGAAACCATCCAAACCTGGAGCTGTATTTCCTTTAACACTAGTCAATGCATTTCTTAATTCTTCCAGGGAGATTGGTCGATCCAACTCATCTTTCTGAATATCAGACAAGGGGGAGAAAGACATTGAATCTATAAAGAGCTCCAATTGTTCTTCATTATACTTTTTTTCCGGAGCCATACAATTCTGAATAATTTTTTATCCTTTTTCATCCTTACATTCCAAGAGCCATAGCTTTTTTATTTTTATGTAGCAGTATTATGGCTTGTTTTTTCCAGAATGAGTTGTATTTTTCAATGGTACCATTTTGGGGTGCATATAATTTATTGATTTATGAAGATTTTGTAAACTTGCCTGAAAAAGGGGCCTTTGTGCTCTGAAAGCCGCATTTTTTATGGTTTGCCAATAAAAGGTATCAAAATACTATACTTTTGTCTTTTTTGACACAAAAGAATTTAACATTGTATGTTATTTCTGGCTAACATGGTGCTACATTGTTTTTTACTGTACTTCTTGATTTATGAAGGGAATGCAAAAAAAAAAACAGCAAATTTTCCATTGTTTTTTTAGCTTTAGTTTTTACGCAGTGCGCTATGCAGTCTAGCTAATAAGTTATGTTTCTTCAACGTGTTGGTTTAATTGCGACAGTATTGTAGTTTTTTTTTATGGTGACCCATTTTTGAAGAAATGTAATAATTATAGGAAAAAAGGATTTCATTTATTTATTTTTTTACTTTTTTTTTGTCCCACTAGGGGATTTGAAGCAGTGATTCTTTGATCGCTTGTATAATGCTTTAGAATACTTATACTTAGTAAGGCAAAGCATTATTGCCTATCAGTGTATCTTTGGCATGGCCTAATAGGCAGTTACTCATGGCAGACCTGGGGGCCTGTATTAAGCCCCAAGATGCCGTTGTAACCCATTGGTGCCCTGCAATTGCATTGCAGGGTGTCGATGGACTGGCAGAGGGAGATGGACTTTGCCATGATGTATAATCCTGAAGACCATGGTAGAATAGAGATTTGCACGGCTGCTATGTTTAGCTCACAGAGGATAGAGTAGGCAGATACATTGCCCATTTTACTAGTCTGTAGTTATTCTAATGATTATTTTTCAGATAATAAATATTTTCTGCCGTGACTTCTGGATTTGGACAAAGCAGGTATTCTATTAACCCAGGATGCTATCCTTACCCTTATGATGCATGTAACATTTGGTATGAAGTGTGTCTACCAACATTTTCAGAAATTTGCCTGTGCAGCTCCCAATGTCCTACAGAACATAAGATCTATACTATGTTTCATGTTTCTATACAATGCATCAGCCAAGGAGATCATCAAGCATGGATTTAGACCATCCAAACATGGAATGCTAGGGAAAGGGGTCTATGTGAGCCGAGACATACATAAGGCTATGAAGAAGCCTCTAAACAATGATCCCAGAAAGGTTGTGTTACAGCTAAGGGTTAATGTTGGCAGAGTAAAAATAAAAATAGATTATCAGGACCACCCATTACAGAAGACGTGGTATGATCATGGTTATGACACTGCCTGGGTTCCACCGCACTGTGGTGTAAATCCTAGTGGCCAGGAGGAGGATTGCATCTATAATCCAAGAAGGATTAATGTGGTGGACATTGTCCATGGAAACTGAATCATTAACTCCATCATCGATAACAACAATTATATGATTAAAAAAAAAATAATATTCTTAATGTGTAACCTTTATACATAATTCCTGACTTCCATCTGATCTGAACGCTGCCCAATTCTTAATTTATCTTCCAAATTTTTTTTTCCTGATGATACATAAAGTAAATCAGTTACTCAGTCATCTATTATTTAATTATTTAAATTGGTTATTTAACTTTGTTTTGTTATATAATATATATATTTTTTTTTATAGAAATTTTATTTCCAATACAATAATTCAAAAAAAATCCTCTTATGACACATAAATTAAATTTAATATATAGATTAAAATTCTGAAATAAAATGGCGTTTACGCTACCACTAATATTCAGTGTAGGTACATACATATTACTCACATGATACACAATAATGCTGTCAAACACCGTCTGTCAGTCTCACCTTGCCCAACCTGTGGTTCTATGCAATCAGAGTGAATAAAGCTGTGTAATATGTATATAACACACATCAAAGTCAATTATCTGTAAATAATATTCATAAAAACAGCACATTCTGATGTCAGAACCTGATGATTACATAGAGATGATCAGCATTACATAGATATTACTTGTCTCTTCCTGCAGCGGTCTGTAACTTTTACAGAAAACCTCTTCTCTTGTGCCAACCACTGATTGACTGTCAACAGTGGACACAAAACTTCCCTTACTCTTCAACAAGAGGTCCTGCAGCAGCTAAGTTTATATATATATAAAATGTGGCCTTTACTATAAATTTATAAAGAATACTAGAGGTCACCTTAGAGTTCTGTGACCTATATAGCTGTACTCAACCTTTAGCCTCATGGTTTTATATGATCACATGACTGTGGTGACCGGTAATATTCTTATAATTTACAGTACATTATTACATGTATTATTATAAACGTAGGACACATATAAATGTTTTCTTTGTATCTCGGTGAGAGAGAGAGGAGAGAGGAGAGAGGAGAGAGGAGAGAGGAGAGAGGAGAGAGAGAGAGAGAATGTTGATAAGAGATTCTCCTGTGTGACACAGCATAAGTAATCTTCATTATTTGGTTGTGTGTCATAGAAAGGCCACAACGTAGTGATGGAAAGTTATTGTACAAAATAATGGATCTATAGCAATCAGAATGACATGTAATGATTAGTAAAAAAAAAAAAAGGGTGATTTGTAGAGCACTGGGTGGGCACCAAAGTACCTTGTCCTGCCTCTGTTATCACAAGATCTGCCGCCTCATGAGAGTCCAAACATCACAGGATCACATGCTGGAACTTTCACTCTTTTAGCCTCTCAGAAAGCAGAGAATTCCATAGCTTGTACTCAGGGGCGGGTCTATAGGGGGGCCTCAACACACCAGTATTATAAATGGCACATAATAGCTGGTCTGCCCTGTTACAGATTTAGACCTCATTTGTGACAGTAGTGCACTTGTAGGAAAGTCCTAAATCCTGGGTTGTGAACCCAAGCAAATTCGGCCCACAATATCTTTGATAATTTGTGCGAGGTGGAGCCACAGGTGCCATGTTTGGCTAAAAAACCAACTTGAATGAAATAATTAAACTGAAGCCCTGCAAATTAATAATTGTCCCACAAAAACTCCAACTAACTTACAGTATTTTGGAATCCATACAGTCTCAACAATGAATATTTAGAAGATAAACTCAAGCGCTCCTTTGGTGAATATGCAAAATAATAAATAGATTTATTCTGATAATTCAATGTTTAGAGATAAGTAACGCTTCGGCCATAAGCCGACCTTTGTCAACCTCTATTGCTGCTGGTCAATAGAAAGAAGGTCCTCAGAAAAATAGCGCTGTAGCATGGGCTAGCTAGGACCATGGGTATGTGTATGACTAGCTACCCTACCCTTTTTTCTATTGACCAGCGGCAGTAGAGTTTGACAAATACTGTCCGAAACATTACTTATCTCTAAACATTGTCTTATCCGCATAAATATTTTTTTTGCATAGTCACCAAAGGAGTGCTTGAGTTTATTTTCTAAATACTGATGGAGTGGGAGCCCTACCCATAGCACCCAGACAACCTGCAGAGTGACACAGATCTCACCTACAATCAACAATGAATAAACTGGCCCTCAGCAACACTCCTGAGCCACATCACCTATTGAACCCACAGTTATAGACAAATCATGAAGGTCTAAGGCACCGGGCTGGAAGCTTTAAATAAAGTAGGCAAATATGGCAACGTTTCAGCCACGAGGCCCTTGTCAAGGGCTGTATGTTTTATGTCTTCTTTGATGCAATAAAAGTTATTTGAAAAGTCTGTTTCCGATGCCTTGGATCTTCTGGTTTGGTGGGCCCATACACTAACTAAAAGGGTTTTATACCACTCACACAAGCTTTCTGAAAATCCATAGTCATAACAGAAAGCATGGCCACATACTCATTGGTTCACTTAGTTTTTTTAGTAGGCACAGATGCTGGATCTGCAACTACTAACCAATCCTCCTGTAGTATGTGCAGGGTCCTAAAGACCAGGAGCAACTGGGCTGTGATTACCTCTATGTATTTGATTGACTGTCTACAAAAAAATCCCATGTAATGGATCATATAATAGATAATCCAAAGAATAAGCACATTTTACATGCTACCAAAAGTTCAAAAAGAAGAAAACCCAATGCAACCTCTCATCACTAGTAAAAGCATTGGTAAGAAACAACTACAGTATATTCTGGAAGCCACAAGCTTTCTACCATCTGTATGCCCCTAGAGTGCAACTCCATTACAAAATTGTATGTGGAAATTGGAAAGAAAAATTCACCACCATGTCAAAATCAATGAGCATCACAGCAGAACACCATTCAGATAGAGAGCACTAGAGCACAGCATGGGAAACATAGAAAGTCCTCATAAAGAAGGATTTTTTTTTATAATGAGCAAAAGAGGGACTATACAAGGGAAAAGCTATAGGGGGTGCCGAGGTAGCAGTTGCACCAGGCCCCTGGTGCCGGGAGTAAACCAAAGGCCGCCTCTGCTACATAAAAGGCACTAGTATTATAAACGGTAGGTGGGGGGCCCTGTTATAGAATTTTTTTCAGTGTCTGCAGAGGAAAAATGTACCCGGTTGCATCTTCCTCTGCCAAAATCAGATGTTTGCTGAGGTCTTGGGAATCGGTATAAAAGGGGATGTCTGAGAGGAGACAACTTTTAAAGAGAATTCTCATCTAAATGAATTTTGAAAAAAATCTGATTAGTATAAGACCTGAGAACGGGACTGACTGTTGCCATTAGAAAGAACTGCACATGGGACCACCTAACCTAGGTCGGCTCTGAGCCAATGTTTTTGTCTCACTACTTCAAGCCTCATGATTACAACCAAGTTTTGTGGAATGGTCAGTGTACCATCCTTTTTATTGTTTCTACTCTGTCGATGCCTTCCTGCTACAACTGAAAATGCAACACTACACCTGCCTGTATGTCTTTCTGATTTTTGCGTTTCAAACCCCACTTCCAAACTTTTTTGGCTTATCCTTTCAGCCCTCAATTTCCTATTTTTGGATTTAACAGGTCTTTAATGTTGTCCATCTTTTCTCAGCTCGAAAGTTCTTTCCATAAAATGGTTTGTGTATGTGGGATGAAATTTGCATTAGTGTGTAAACGTGTTCTAAGGACATATTTCCTTATGAGTCATGATACACTATTCTCACCTTTGTACAAGACAAACATCTGGTAAGACAGGAAATACCAGTAAAATAAAAGTCCAGCCCAAACATTATTGCACAACCCATGCTTCGTTCACATCTGCGTTAGGGCTCCATTCTGACGTTCTCCATTGGCGGGCCGTGATTACGGGCACGGCTGTGGGCATGAGTCCTAAGGGAGTAATAGAAAGAGCTCAGAGCTAGATGTGCTAGATGTTGTGAGGGGTCACCACAATGTCCTGCTTTATTTCAAGAGCAAACAAAATTTTAAAGCCATAAAAACTAAGGTGCAGAAGCACGCAGCTGAGCACCCTGTACGTTCAGCTGTGATCGGCGCACCTTGTCAAGCTGAAGCCGGCTTATAACAATGTTCTATGTGAGCCGTCTTCAGCCCGACGATGAGCGATGATCACAGCCGAAGGAGCAAAGCGCTCAACTGAGCGCTTCTGCACCTTCATTTCAGCAACGGTTGGGTCCCAGCACCCAGACCCCCACTGATCCAAACTTTTGATATATCTCTAAGACATATCAGAGATTTGATGAAAGTGTAGTTCCTATTTAAATCTATGCAGAATTGATTAGAAAGTTGCAGAACTTTTTATTACACGGTGAATAAGATTTATTTGTTTATCCTTTTAAGGCCGAGTTCCCATGTAGCGTAAACGCTGTGGAATTTTTACAACGGAATTCTGTGCGGAAATTCCGCAGCATTTACGGTAGCAGCAAAGTGGATGAGATTCAGAAGATCTTATGCCCAGGCTGCGGAAAAAAATGCAGTGTAAACATTAATAAATAGGCCTGCGGTGCGGCATTTCATTCCGCAGCATGTCAATTCATGCTGAGTTTTTGTTTATTTTTGTGTTGCAGGTTTTCCCCATGGAATTAAATTGGGATGCAAAACCCGCAACAGAAAGCCCAGTGTTGCGACTTTGCGGCATATTTGCAGCGATTACGCCGCAAAAGTCACAACTCACGGAAAATAAAAAAATATCATACTTACCCAGAACGCCCTCCTCCTTCCTGCATTCCGGCCTCCTGGGATGATGTTGCATCCCATGTGACCACCACAGCCAATCACTGGCAGCAGCGGTGGTCACATGGGATGATGCAGGCCGGCCTGCATGACATCAGAGGCGTTACATGGTACATCTGTCACATGGGCAGCGTTATCCAGGGAGGCCGGACAGAACTGCGATGGAGGGACAAGTCGCCATAACAACGACCTATGTTAGTATGTGTGGTTTTTACCGCTGCTTTCCGCAATGTGGTGCACTTTTCGGATGCAATGTAATGTGGGTTCCAAGTCGGATTATGCTGCGTGGTTTTTACACAGTGTATGGGTATGTTCACACGGCTTATTTACGAACGTAATTCAGGCGTTTTACATCTCGAAATACGTCTGAAAATGCGCCTCGATAGCGTTGACAAACATCTGCCCATTGAAAGCAATGGGCTGACGTTTGTCTGTTCACACGAGGCGTATATTTATGCGTCGCTGTCAAAAGACGG
This sequence comes from Rhinoderma darwinii, assembly GCF_050947455.1. Classification (NCBI taxonomy): domain Eukaryota; kingdom Metazoa; phylum Chordata; class Amphibia; order Anura; family Rhinodermatidae; genus Rhinoderma; species Rhinoderma darwinii. Next base: position 40,367,205 of record NC_134696.1, on the reverse strand, counting down.
CGCGTAAATAGATGCCCGCACCAAAGAAGTGTCATGTCACTTCTTCAGACGTAAATGGAGCCGTTTTCCATGGACTCCATGGAAAACCAGCTCCATTTACGTCCGTAATGGATGCGGCGTTCAAGCGCCTGCACATGCCGTTACGGTTGAAATGACGGGGCTGTTTTCTCCTGGAAACAGCCCCGTAATTTCGGCCATTACGGACGCTGCCGTGTGAACATACCCTATCCGTCCTGTGAGAACCTGGCCGTACGCAGTGGAAATGCAGTAAAAACTGTTGGAAATCCACATATACTTTGCTATATTCCATGATTAACACTAAATCCTCAGGTAAAACCAATGCGTAATAACCGCAGCGCTTCCGCAGCAATATAAGCAAGAAAAAATGCACTATTTGGTGCAGAGTTTTGTGACGTTTTTCTTGAGATTCTGCTGCAGCGTATCCTGTGTTTGGGAACATAACCTAAGGGCACGGCCAGACGTGGCGGCGTTTGCAAATGTTGGTGCAGATTTGGGGCATTTACGCAACGAATCTGCACCAACATTTGCATATTTGACAGGTAATTCAGATGTTGCAGAAAAGACAGCGGACTTGCCACAGATTTCAGTTTTTGCATTGAAAAGGCTGAAATCCGCAGTGAAATTCCGCTTCTTCTCCGCAACAGACAGTGCATGCTGCGGAGGGAAAATTCTGCACCGCAGCCTATGGTCCGCAGCGGAGTTTTCCGCAACGTCTGAACTAACTTGCCTCAAAATGTATTGAAACAAATGTAAAAAACGGCCGCAGGAGGACTGTCCTCAGCGGAATTCCACAGCAATTCCGCCACGTCTGGCCATGCCCTAAAAGAAGGCTATCACTTTGTAGTTTGTGATCGTTTGTAAAATCAGCAGCCAGCTCTATTTCAGAACTCGGTGATTACGCAATGAATAGGAAATGTTTATTGGAAACTTGTACAGGAATCAAACTAAACATAGACGCGTATATTAATAGGTGAGATAAGACTGAAAGAGAAACCAAAACTTCAATTACAGGAAACGCTTCTTTGGCATATCCAGTTATGTTAGCAGATGGTAAAATAATATTTAACATGAGAAGAACTGTAAATGGTTGCAAATTCTAGCATCTATTCTTGATGTAGCGTATATGATTTAGTTAAATCTATAACTATTGTATCTGGCACCAGTACATGATAAGAGATTTAATATTCCAATAGAGCACTGACATCTCGGTTCGGAGCAGGTAAAGCCAGGTGCAGTCCAAAGTTACAGCTGTAATGTGCACTTTACCGCTCTAAGGCCGGATTCACACGAGCGTGTGCATCTTGCGCGCGCAAAAAATGCTGCGTTTTGCACGTGCAAAAGGCACTTAATAGCTCCGTGTGTCATCACCATATGATGCGCGGCTGCGTGCTTTTTGCGCAGCCGCCATCATTATGACACTCTGTATGTTTGTAGCACGTGGTGCTTTTCTGTTTTCATTCATACTTTTTACTGCTGTTGCGCGAATCACGCGCGTCCCACGGAAGTGCTTCCCAGTGCTGGGCGTGATTTTCACGCACCCATTGACTTCAATGGGTGCGTGATGCGCGAAAAATGCACAAATATAGGACATGTCGTGAGTTTTATGCTGTGGACCCACGCTGTGCAAAAATCACTGACTGTCTGCACGGCCCCATAGACTAATATAGGTCCGTGCGAGGCACGTGAAAAATCACGCGCGTTGCACGGACGTATTTTACGTTCGTCTGAATAAGCCCTAAGGGTAAGTTCACATGTAGCATAAGTACTGCAGATTTTCTGGAACTAAATCCGCATCTTAATACATCATAATCATAATACAGTAGCAGCAAAGTGGATGAGATTTGAACATATCTCATCCACACGCTGCGTAAATTATGAGAGGAAAGAAACGCTCAGAAATCTATCTGCGGTGCGTTTTTTTTAAAATCCGCAGCATGTCAATTGTATTTGCGTAATCAGTTTTTTTTTGTTGCAGGCTTTCCCCATTGAATTCAATGGGGAGGTAAAACTTGGAACAAATAGATGTTGCGATTTTGCAAAAATCGCAACTCAGGAAAAAAACAATACTTATACTTACCCAGAATTCTGTGCGTCTTCATCCAGGCCGGCCTCCTAGAATGACGTTTCAACCCATGTGACCGCTGTAACCAATCACAGGCTGCAGCGGTCACATGGGATGAAACATCATGCCAGGACTGCAGAACGTCGGAGGGACGCGTCACTATGGTAAGTATAAGGGTATGTGCACACACACTAATTACGTCCGTAATTGACGGACGTATTTCGGCCGCAAGTCCCGGACCGAACACAGTGCAAGGAGCCGGGCTCCTAGCATCATACTTATGTACGACGCTAGGAGTCCCTGCCTCGCTGCAGGACAACTGTCCCGTACTGTAAACATGATTACAGTACGGGACAGTTGTCCTGCAGCGAGGCAGGGACTCCTAGCATCGTACATAACTATGATGCTAGGAGCCCGGCTCCCTGCACTGAGTTCGGTCCGGTACTTGCGGCCGAAATATGTCCGTCAATTACGGACGTAAATAGTGTGTGTGCACATACCCTAACAGTTTTTCTTTTTATCATACCTACTATACTTTTGTCTTTTTTGACACAAAAGAATTTAACATTGTATGTTATTTCTGGCTAACATGGTGCTACATTGTTTTTTACTGTACTTCTTGATTTATGAAGGGAATGCAAAAAAAAAAACAGCAAATTTTCCATTCTTTTTTTAGCTTTAGTTTTTACGCAGTGCGCTATGCAGTCTAGCTAATAAGTTATGTTTCTTCAACGTGTTGGTTTGATTGCGACAGTATTGTAGTTTTTTTTATGGCGACCCATTTTTAAAGAAATTTAATAATTATAGGAAAAAAGGATTTAATTTATTTATTTTTTAACTTTTTTTTTTGTCCCACTAGGGGATTTGAAGCAGTGATTCTTTGAACGCTTGTATAATGCTTTAGAATACTTATACTTAGTAAGCCAAAGCATTATTGCCTATCAGTGTATCTTTGGCATGGCCTAATAGGCAGTTACTCATGGCAGACCTGGGGGCCTGTATTAAGCCCCAAGATGCCATTGTAACCCATTGGTGCCCTGCAATTGCAATTGAGGGGGTCGATGGACTGGCAGAGGGAGACGAACTTTGCCATGATGTATAATCCTGAAGACCATGGTAGCATAGACATTTGCACGGCTGCTATGTTTAGCTCACAGAGGATAGAGTAGGCACATACATTGCCCATTTTACTAGTCTGTAGTTATTCTAATGATTATTTTTCAGATAATAAATATTTTCTGCCGTGACTTCTGGATTTGGACAAAGCAGGTATTCTATTAACCCAGGATGCTATCCTTACCCTTTTGATGCATGTAACATTTGGTATGAAGTGTGTCTACCAACATTTTCAGAAATTTGCCTGTGCAGCTCCCAATGTCCTACAGAACATAAGATCTATACTATGTTTCATGTTTCTATACTATGCATCAGCCAAGGAGATCATCAAGCATGGATTTAGACCATCCAAACATGGAATGCTAGGGAAAGGGGTCTATGTGAGCCGAGACATACATAAGGCTATGAAGTACCCTCTAAACAATGATCCCAGAAAGGTTGTGTTACAGCTAAGGGTTAATGTTGGCAGAGTAAAAATAAAAATAGATTATCAGGACCACTAATTACAGAAGACGTGGTATGATCATGGTTATGACACTGCCTGGGTTCCACCGCACTGTGGTGTAAATCCTAGTGGCCAGGAGGAGGATTGCATCTATAATCCAAGAAGGATTAATGTGGTGGACATTGTCTATGGAAACTGAATCATTAACTCCATCATCGATAACAACAATTATATGATTTAAAAAAAATAATATTCTTAATGTGTAACCTTTATACATAATTTCTGACTTCCATCTGATCTGAACGCTGCCCAATTCTTAATTTATCTTCCAAATTTTTTTTCCTGATGATACATAAAGTAAATCAGTTACTCAGTCATCTATTATTTAATTATTTAAATTGGTTATTTAACTTTGTTTTGTTATATAATATATATATATTTTTTTATAGAAATTTTATTTCCAATACAATAATTCAAAAAAAATCCTCTTATGACACATAAATTAAATTTAATATATAGATTAAAATTCTGAAATAAAATGGCATTTACGCTACCACTAATATTCAGTGTAGGTACATACATATTACTCACATGATACACAATAATGCTGTCAAACACCGTCTGTCAGTCTCACCTTGCCCAACCTGTGGTTCTATGCAATCAGAGTGAATAAAGCTGTGTAATATGTATATAACACACATCAAAGTCAATTATCTGTAAATAATATTCATAAAAACAGCACATTCTGATGTCAGAACCTGATGATTACATAGAGATGATCAGCATTACATAGATATTACTTGTCTCTTCCTGCAGCGGTCTGTAACTTTTACAGAAAACCTCTTCTCTTGTGCCAACCACTGATTGACTGTCAACAGTGGACACAAAGCTTCCCTTACTCTTCAACAAGAGGTCCTGCAGCAGCTAAGTTATATATATATATATATATATATATAAAATGTGGCCTTTACTATAAATTTAGAAAGAATACTAGAGGTCACCTTAGAGTTCTGTGACTTATATAGGTGTGCTCAACCTTTAGCCTCATGGTTTTATATGATCATATGACTCTGGTGACCGGTAATATTCTTATAATTTACAGTACATTATTACATGTATTATTATAAACATAGGACACATATAAATGTTTTCTTTGTATCTCGGTGAGAGAGAGAGGAGAGAGGAGAGAGGAGAGAGAGAGAGAGAGAGAATGTTGATAAGAGATTCTCCTGTGTGACACAGCATAAGTAATCTTCATTATTTGGTTGTGTGTCATAGAAAGGCCACAACCTAGTGATGGAAAGTTATTGTACAAAATAATGGATCTATAGCAATCAGAATGACATGTAATGATTAGTAAAAAAAAAAAAAAAGGGTGATTTGTAGAGCACTGGGTGGGCACCAAAGTACCTTGTCCTGCCTCTGTTATCACAAGATCTGCCGCCTCATGAGAGTCCAAACATCACAGCATGACATGCTGGAACTTTCACTCTTTTAGCCTCTCAGAAAGCAGAGAATTCCATAGCTTGTACTCAGGGGCGGGTCTATAGGGGGGGCCTCAACACACCAGTATTATAAATGGCACATAATAGCTGGTCTGCCCTGTTACAGATTTAGACCTCATTTGTGACAGTAGTGCACTTGTAGGAAAGTCCTAAATCCTGGGTTGTGAACCCAAGCAAATTCTGCCCACAATATCTTTGATAATTTGTACGAGGTGGAGCCACAGGTGCCATGTTTGGCTAAAAAACCAACTTGAATGAAATAATTAAACTGAAGCCCTGCAAATTAATAATTGTCCCACAAAAACTCCAACTAACTTACAGTATTTTGGAATCCATACAGTCTCAACAATGAATATTTAGAAGATAAACTCAAGCGCTCCTTTGGTGAATATGCAAAATAATAAATAGATTTATTCGGATAATTCAATGTTTAGAGATAAGTAACGCTTCGGCCATAAGCCGACCTTTGTCAACCTCTATTGCTGCTGGTCAATAGAAAGAAGGTCCTCAGAAAAATAGCGCTGTAGCATGGGCTAGCTAGGACCATGGGTATGTGTATGACTAGCTACCCTACCCTTTTTTCTATTGACCAGCGGCAGTAGAGTTTGACAAATACTGTCCGAAACGTTACTTATCTCTAAACATTGTCTTATCCGCATAAATTTTTTTTTGCATAGTCACCAAAGGAGTGCTTGAGTTTATTTTCTAAATACTGATGGAGTGGGAGCCCTACCCATAGCACCCAGACAACCTGCAGAGTGCCACAGATCTCACCTACAATAAACAATGAATAAACTGGCCCTCAGCAACACTCCTGAGCCACATCACCTATTGAACCCACAGTTATAGACAAATCATGAAGGTCTAAGGCACCGGGCTGGAAGCTTTAAATAAAGTAGGCAAATATGGCAACGTTTCAGCCACGAGGCCCTTGTCAAGGGCTGTATGTTTTATGTCTTCTTTGATGCAATAAAAGTTATTTGAAAAGTCTGTTTCCGATGCCTTGGATCTTCTGGTTTGGTGGGCCCATACACTAACTAAAAGGGTTTTATACCACTCACACAAGCTTTCTGAAAATCCATAGTCATAACAGAAAGCATGGCCACATACTCATTGGTTCACTTAGTTTTTTTAGTAGGCACAGATGCTGGGTCTGCAACTACTAACCAATCCTCCTGTAGTATGTGCGGGGTCCTAAAGACCAGGAGCAACTGGGCTGTGATTACCTCTATGTATTTGATTGACTGTCTACAAAAAAAATCCCATGTAATGGATCATATAATAGATAATCCAAAGAATAAGCACATTTTACATGCTACCAAAAGTTCAAAAAGAAGAAAACCCAATACAACCTCTCATCACTAGTAAAAGCATTGGTAAGAAACAACTACAGTATATTCTGGAAGCCACAAGCTTTCTACCATCTGTATGCACTCCATTACAAAATTGTATGTGGAAATTGGAAAGAAAAATTCACCACCATGTCAAAATCAATGAGCATCACAGCAGAACACCATTCAGATAGAGAGCACTAGAGCACAGCATGGGAAACATAGAAAATCCTCATAAAGAAGGATTTTTTTTTATAATGAGCAAAAGAGGGACTATACAAGGGAAAAGCTATAGGGGGTGCCGAGGTAGCAGTTGCACCAGGCCCCTGGTGCCGGGAGTAAACCAAAGGCCGCCTCTACATAAAAGGCACTAGTATTATAAATGGTAGGTGGGGGGCCCTGTTATAGAATTTTTTTCAGTGTCTGCAGAGGAAAAATGTACCCGGTTGCATCTTCCTCTGCCAAAATCAGATGTTTGCTGAGGTCTTGGGAATCGGTATAAAAGGGGATGTCTGAGAGGAGACAACTTTTAAAGAGAATTCTCATCTAAATGAATTTTGAAAAAAATCTGATTAGTATAAGACCTGAGAACGGGACTGACTGTTGCCATTAGAAAGAACTGCACATGGGACCACCTAACCTAGGTCGGCTCTGAGCCAATGTTTTTGTCTCACTACTTCAAGCCTCATGATTACAACCAAGTTTTGTGGAATGGTCAGTGTACCATCCTTTTTATTGTTTCTACTCTGTCGATGCCTTCCTGCTACAACTGAAAATGCAACACTACACCTGCCTGTATGTCTTTCTGATTTTTGCGTTTCAAACCCCACTTCCAAACTTTTTTGGCTTATCCTTTCAGCCCTCAATTTCCTATTTTTGGATTTAACAGGTCTTTAATGTTGTCCATCTTTTCTCAGCTCGAAAGTTCTTTCCATAAAATGGTTTGTGTATGTGGGATGAAATTTGCATTAGTGTGTAAACGTGTTCTAAGGACATATTTCCTTATGAGTCATGATACACTATTCTCACCTTTGTACAAGACAAACATCTGGTAAGACAGGAAATACCAGTAAAATAAAAGTCCAGCCCAAACATTATTGCACAACCCATGCTTCGTTCACATCTGCGTTAGGGCTCCATTCTGACGTTCTCCATTGGCGGGCCGTGATTACGGGCACGGCTGTGGGCATGAGTCCTAAGGGAGTAATAGAAAGAGCTCAGAGCGCTGGGAAAGTTCTTTTAAGCAAAAGTTTTGCAAAGCATATAGTAACTATTCATAATTGCATATTACAAATGTAACGTACATATAATGTGCGAGCTCTATAATAAGCAAGTACAGCTTTATCATCATCATCGCAAGTGACAGCAGTGAGTAATGGGACAGCAAAGAGTAGTGTTAAGAAGTTTTAAGTTTGTGATTGCTTTTATTGTAAGCATGGCACTAAATCCTTTGGACTTTGTATTAGGAACGATTTTAAAAAAAATATATAAAATCTGAACCAGCAGAAAATTCACAAACTTTTATTACAGTGTTGTCACACCCGAACATACAGAAAATGAGTGATCTACAGCTAAATCAAATTTATTATACATATACTTTATTACCATTTTATATTCATCACCATTATCAATTATATACATCATTATGATAACACCATAACTTGAAAAAAGCCAAAGGATTCATAATGAATAAGGCAAGTAAACATTTCATACTATGGATATGGTCATATAAAAGTCACTGGAACACCTGGCGTACTGCAGAACATTTATGACTGGTTCATCTAATATGTTGCGTCAGAGCAAAGCAGATCGCAAAGTTGCGGATCATCTAATCATGCGCTTTCAGGATGACATGCTCAGTATCATCAATAGTCAGAGCGGATGAAAAACACGCAAGGTCCAAATACAGTTAAGTTTCTCAGATATACAGTAGAAGAACAACAACGTAAGATATGACATTGTGTTATCTGAGCTTTTGCCTATTTCACACCACCAGTAAACATACTGCATTATCTTCATGATGTACAATCCCAAAGGCTTTGGTAAGAAATGAATCTCTGCTATATATGTAGGATGTCCGCAATTTTCCAATATCTAATTTACAGTATTAGAATTTTAAAAGCTTCAATTATTGTGTGCACACCTACATACAAAGACAACACAATGAAAACATACACTTATGTCATTTCAATTAAATTGAATAGCAATCAAATAGATGATTAACAAAAATAAAACACCAGATTATCTAGAGATAGTTTTAGAGTTTGGGATATTGGGTTGGTATTTTAGTATTATGTTTGATTATCATTATGTTATGTAGTTTGCCCTTTTTGCCTTAGTATAGTGGACTTCAAACTTCAGTTGTTGCTACAACTCCCAACATTCTCTGAGTGTGGCCGGAGATGCTCAGGTTGGAGAACACTACTTTAAGCTAAAATGGAAATAGGTTTTTTAATAGTTAGATATTGTAAGGACTAAAATATTCATTATGGAATAAAATCAAATGTAATCCTGAGCTCAAAAGAGGTTATGGAATTGCAGTTTGTGTTATTAAAAGGTATAAAACTTTTGGTACATGATGATCATATGATATAGCTTAAAGTGTAGCTCCAATTTTAGGCTAAATATGAGAGAAATCCCTTTAAAGAAATCTCCTAATATAGGGCTTTTTAGCAGTACCCATTTAAGTTCCAGACAATTATACCACCACATGGTTTTTTGGCAATTAATTGTCTAAAAGGACTGATGTATTGAGGAGGAGCACTCACAACATCGGTCACTCTGATCCTGTTGGGGTCATAAATACAGTCCTCTTCCAATTCACTATACACCATTGCACATCCGGCAGGCACCCAAGCACAGTCATATCCATGGTCATGCCAGGTGAGCCGCAGTGGGTGATCCTGATGGTCAATTTTCTTAACCTTTCCTACCCTTATACAAAGCTCCAAAACCACTTTCTGATCTATCTCATGAAGTGGATATTTTGAAGCTTTCTCTATATCCCTACTAACATAGACACCTCTCCCTAACATCCCATGTTCAGAAACTTGAAATCCGTCATTGATGATACTATAAGCTGCATTTACAGTTGTCCCATGATACATGGTAAAGAACCTTCTTCCAGGATATCTTCGTGCCATTTCTCCAAAAGTAATCCAAGTGTCGGAAGGATAACCCTCAACCTAGAAAGTGATTTATTATGTTAATGTGCAACAAGATGGAAGGATCATCAAATCCCAACACAATATAATTCTTATTACACAGAAGACAATACGAAAAAAGTCTTACAATAATATAAAGATGTACAGTAGCCTCATTATTAAATTCTTGCAGAAGGTAGCAAAATGTTTACAGAGGCTCACAGCAGGAATTCCAACTATCAACATGTTCTGCGGGGACAGGCAATCTGATTATTATTTTTTTTTTTGCAAAATGGACAATCCCTTTCTTTAGAAACCAAAAGGGAGACAAAAGTAGGACTACTGGATCCATGTTCAATGAGGGGAAATTATCCTACTACAACGGTTCAGAACTTTAAAAGGGGTTGTCCACTATTGAACAACTGATGACCTATGCGGTGGATAGGTCATCAGTATATCATTGGTGCGGGTCCGACTCCCAGACCCCGCACCGTTAAGCCGCTCCGGATACCACCAGGCACCGGATGTTATGGCTCATTATGCGATGTACAGAGCCGGAAGCAGTTGGCTCTGTACATAGCATATTGCCCATGCTGCCGAACTGCAGCTCGGCCGCTATTCAGTGGCCAGAGCCAACTGCTTCCGGTATGTACGTCTGGTACTCGGATGCTGCCGGAGAGGCTTAACGATGCGTGGTCCGGGTGTCGGACCCCCACAGATCATGTACTGATGACCTATCCGGTGTATAGGTCATCAGTTGTCTAATAGTGGATAACCCCTTTAAGACTTATGCAGTTGGTTGTTGCATAGAAGTCTATTATGATATGTCTAGTTCAGCAGAACCATAGGAGGTCTGGGCATTGCGGGTGTAATTACAGTTGTGTGAAAGCAACCTAAAATGTATAATCGTGTGCATTTTTTTATTTTTTATAAACATTGCATTTTTATTGATCTTGAAGAGTTAACATTAGTAATAAATTAAACAATTGAAGTCGCAAATCAATTACAAAAACTAAATCATGAATATATCAAAACAGGTATTGAATGTCAAGTAATCAAAGTTGTAGAATGAGATCTATATTTGCAAGAGAGACATAGTTTGCATTTCTTAAGGAAAATGTATTTTGGGTTTAGAGCTGAGGCAGACATACTTTTGCACCAGCAGTTAAAGTTAATTCCCCTAATAATTTCTTAAAGGCGTCGTCGGCTTTCATGAAATTAATGTTATTTTTTTGTATAATTAAAAGTTATACAAATTTCCAATATACTTTCTCACTAATTCCTCACAGATCTCTGCTTGTTTTTATTCAGTAGTCATATTTGTTGCTTCCTTCCAGTGAATAAGGGTCTGTCCAAGGTCGTGTGATGGACACACAGGTGCTGGGATCGTTAGAAGATACAGCTATGATACACATACTGTAAGGCGTGATTCACACAACCGGGTCGTTCCCGAGCCCGAGTGTCGGCCGGTAAAATCGGCCATTTTGCCCGGCCGGTTTGCATAAAGTTATGCATCCGTGCCGGGCCGGGCAGATCCGGACAGTGACATCAGCGGCAGCTCCTGAAGGGGAATCCCCATGTGTTCGGGGATTCCGCTTCAGGAGTTTCCCCTGATGTCACTGCCCAGATATGGACAGAGACATCAAGCGCTCTGTCCAGGAGCGGAATCCCCGAAAACACAGGGATTCCACTCCTTCAAGGAGCTAAAATGGAGCTAGCACATAGCAGAGCAGGGAGATACCTCCCCGCTCTGCTATAGTGGCGTCGCTACAGTAGTAGCAGCAGCAGCTGCTGCTACTAGTGGCGCCATCGAAGGTGTCGCCGAGCCAGGGTGCTTTTAACAAGCAGGGGAAGGGAACCAGCGCAGCGCTCCCTCCACCTGCTGTACACCCCGGCCCTGCAACACAGTGTACAATGATGCCATTCGTCAGAATGGCATCAACTCCTCCTCCTCACATGCACTCTGCGCTGTGAGGAGGAGGAGATAGAGCGCAAGCGCCGGGAAACCCGGCCATCACTCGGAACACATTCCGGTGATGGCCGTGTAATACCCGGCCCCATAGACTTCTATGGGAGCCGGGCGGCCGGGTGCCCGGGCGAAGATAGAGCATGTCCTATTTTTTGACGGCCGGATTTCCCGGGCGTCAAAAAATCGGTCGTGTGAATAGCCCCATTAGAGGTCTATCATTCCTAATGCAGCCGGGTGCCGGCCGATTTATGAACGGCCGGCACCCAGCCGGGAAACCCTGCCGTGTGAATGAGGCCTAACTGTAACGAGCACCTGTGTGTCCATCACATGACCATGGACAGAATTTTATCGACTGGAAGTAAAGAATGAATGTTCCTACTAAATAACAACAATCAGAGATCTTGGAAACCGAGGATTTAATACAGAAAGTATATTGGAAATGTGTATAACTTTTAATTATACAAACAAATAACTAAGTTGCTGAATCTGGACAACCTTTGAGTAGTAGGGACATGTCTTTCTTTCCAGTAGAAATCGATTATTGAAGAAAAAATATAATATTTGCTTCCACAGCCTAAGTATTGTACTACAATTCCATTATAGATAAAATAGGGTGCCTTCTTGGAAGTTGCATTTGTAACATAGATTAGAATTCTTAGGAAAAATGTTTGTTAATTTAATTGGTGAGAGGTACAATCTCTAAAGTATTGTCCGTGAATGTTGGTAGTTGCAATTTTGCGAGATTCCCCGAGTGTTTCTCTTAAATAAGTCAGTTTTGATTTCCTGTGAGAGGTAGAAAATTTTCCTCAAACTGTTTCGAGACAGGGAAAGTGAATTTTACACCTAAATAAGAGATTTTGCCTTTAACCCATTTAAAGTCAGCTGTGGTAGAAAGTTGAGGGGCCAATTTGGGAGGAATACCTAAATTGTGAATTTGTGATTTGGACGTATTCACCTTAGAATATAAAGCATTACTAAATTTGTTAATGTCAATACCGAGGATGGAGATTTCTCTAGATTAGTGAGAGACATTAAAATGTGATCAGCAAATAGACCAGTACGATGTTTATCACCAGCGATATCAATGCCGGTTATATCTATAGAATTCCTGATGTGTTCTTCAAGAGGCTCCATTGTCAGAGCGAAAATAATGTGGGACATGTCTAGTCCCGGTCTAGTCCAGTTCCATTTATTATTGAGAACATCTTAGACATGAAACCTGAGGTTAAAACATTTGGTTTTGGAGTAGAGTAAAAGAGCCATTATGGCAGTTAGGTAGGAACCTGAAAACCATAATTTGTTCAAAATCGCCTTTAAACCCCCATTGGACTCTGTCGAAGGCCTTCTCCACGCCCAGGGAAATCAGGAGAAAAGGCATCAGACGATTAGATATTATATAAAATATAACAATAAAACGCCTAGTATCACCTCAGGTCTAAAGATTTTTAATGAATCCTACTTAAACATTATTGATTATACTGGAATATCGATTAGCCTATTGGCTATCACATGCATCTAATGAGATTATTTTCACTCACCTGGTTCTGTTGTATAGTGAAATAGATACAACACTATTTAGTACTGGTCACCGCTGCTGTTCTTATCCAAGATCTCAGATCTAGAAACAGGCAATCTATAGAAGATAAGTAAAAAGATACATAGGCCCATTCTGCTACAGATCAGGAACTATTTATGAGGCGATATTACAAAACTTCTTACAAGATTAACCTGATCCATTCATAAGGCGTAGCTGAATAATGCCAGTATATAACAGAAAGCAGAAAATAAAGTAAAAATGTAAATAGGTGACTTAGCACAATTATTAGGTGAACGCTAAAAGGAGAAATTCAAAAACAAAGAAACCTTGAAAATAGTTTTGTGGAAACCAAATTACGAAGAATAGAAAAAAGAAAGAAACAAAAAGCACAAATAAAAGCATAAGCTTAAAACCTTTCTATAAAGTAGGTCCATTTTTGGTCTGAATTGCCACATTGACAGCTTTTGATCATCTAAAGGGGAAAACATTAGTCCCTGACCCAAAATGTATTTCAGTGATACAGGTAGATTATTTGAAAATTCATTCCAATATATTGCTAGGTAGATTGTTCAACAGTGTCACATCTTATAAGTTAGGAAACGATTATTGAATTGAACAGAAAATACTATGTTTCCCAGGCTTTGTGATACCTTAACAATTTAAGCAATTTACATTTCCAATACGAATAAAAAAAAAAAAAAGCACAGCTGCATATACTTACCATTTGAGATCTTGCTCTAGAAAACCTTTGAGCTTCTGCGGTAATCTGACTAACTTTCACTTTAGCACCTTTTATCTCTATTGTTTATTAAGGGAGGATTGACCTTTAAAAATGGAAAAATGTAAAAAAAAAAATCCTTTTGATACTTCTATTCATTATTTACATCTTTTCCACTATTGCGTTATTTAAATATTTGTAAACCTCATTGCGTGATTTCGATTTTTAAGCTGCATTATGCATGTCAATCTCTGTCGAAATGAGAGATGAAGACACAGAAGGAGCAGATGTGAAGTAAAGTATGGTTGTTTGGATAGGTCTTCACATTTTATTTTGCTCACCCCACTGGCGAAATAATAATACCTACACTTACCGCGTGACTGTCTCTTTATTAACCAATTATTTGAAACATCTTTAAAAACAACTATACAGTTGAAAGAATTAGAGGGGTCATTTAATGAACCACATATTACAATAATAATAAGTATCAATACCTGCCCTTCAAGTCCTTTAATTCAAATATTATATTTTTGGTCTATAGTTATGATAGGCTACTGCTCCTTCTACCCCTTCACACCACCCACTTCTCCTCTAACAGAGCTGGGGTGACTAGCGGTGCAGTCCCACAAATTAGCAACTAAGCTGCGCCACAACAGAAAAGGAAAGGCAGCCAGCAAGCTGCTCCCTCTGCACTTTCCCCAGAACCAAAAGGCCCTTCTCTTTCAGTCATCAGTAGCCACCCCTCGCCCTCGTAAGCCACACCCATTTTTTAACCATATCCTGCCTCTGTTTCTCAGCCCCGAAACACAAAGCATTATCCATGTCATCATTAATTTTTTCAATATACCTTACACTTATTAATTTGATCTGTGTACATTTTGTATACTCCATTGGACCCCGCACTGCGGTGTACTCCGGCTTGGTGAATTAATTTTTACCTTGAAAATAGACGTTCTTGGATTCAGGGGTTGGAGCAGTTTGTACTTTTAGTAATCTTATTTGTCCTGGACTACACTTGAGGTAACCATAAGTCTTCACATATATAAATGCTACTTCAGACAACCCTGAAGAAATCTCTCCTTTTTCTTCACTATAAGGTCCCATAAAATTGCCTGTAATTTCTATTCATTTCTATGGCTGACGGACACCTTCCCGTATGTCTATGGGAGGGTGTCCGTGCCGTAGAAACCGGCTGAAAAAAATAGGACATCTACTATTTTTTTTATTTTATGGACCGTGCTCCTATACTCTATAATGGAAGCGTGGCCCATAAAAAAGGCTCCCTTTAAGGTTCCCTGCACATGCTGCACATTTTGTTGAAGAAATCCCGACGCAGCAGAAACAGACCCATTTAGATGAATGGAACAGATGCAGGAAATGGGACCTATAATGCCTTTCTTTATATAATTCTTCTGTTTATGTTCCTTTCCTGGTTTTGGCTTAAAAAATACATCCAAAATCTGCAACAAATCTGCACTGTGGGAACCCAGCCTAAGGGGATATTTACATTAGACTATCTTGGCTACACTGTAAAAAAAAAAACACAAAAATATTGTCGCATTTTCCTGTGAATTACCATGGTTTTGGTATGTGGGTTACAGTCATGCAGTTTTTACAGGTGAAACACATTTATTTAATATGTTTCACCTGTAAAAAATGCTCAGGCAAAAACGGACAATTACGCTATGTGTGCAGGGGGCCTTAAAGGGGTTTTCCCATTTTGGACATAAATAGCATATCCACAGGATATGCTAAAAATGTCTGATAGATGCGGGTCCCACCTCTACATTTTAGCAATTTGTGAAGGTCTCCGTGCTCTGACCCCCACCAATCAAGACTTATGACATGTCACTGACACGTCAGAAGTTTGTCAAACGTTTAGTTACCCTTTAAGCAAAAGTTTTGCAAAGCATATCGTAACTTCATAACTTCAGATGCCGTTTAACAAATGTAATTTACATATAGAGCACTTGTAAGGAGGTTAAACTGAGAGCCCCCTTCCCTAACTACAATGTATGGACTGTGAACGTATCTTTTGTGTAAATAAATTACCTGGCCTTTTAAGAGACTTTCTGGATGCCAGTTGATGATGCCTTGTAGATACACTTCATGGACAAAAGTATTGGGACAGTACAGGAGCTTAAATGACATCCCATTCTAAATTTATGTGCATAAATATACAATTGGTTCCACCTTTTCAGCAAAAACATCACGTGTGTGTGTGTGTGTGTGTGTGTGTGTCCAGAAGAGCCCTGATGTTCAGACAAGGATGTTGGACAGGAGGGTCTGCCTCTTAGGCTGGGTTCACACGAGCACGTTACGTCCGTAATGGACGGAATGTATTTCGGCCGCAAGTCCCAGACCGAACACAGTGCAGTGAGCCGGGCTCCTAGCATCATAGTTATGTATGATGCTAGGAGTCCCTGCCTCTCCGTGGAACTACTGTCCCGTACTGTAATCATGTTTTCAGTACGGGACAGTAGTTCTACGGAGAGGCAGGGATTCCTAGCATCGCACATAACTCTGATGCTAGGAGCCCGGCTCCCTGCAGTGTGTTCGGTCCGGGACTTGCGGACAAAATACATTCCGTCCATTACGGCCGTAACATGCTCGTGTGAGCCCAGCCTAAATCTTCATTCTAGTTCATCCCATAGAGGTTTATTGGGGCTGGAGTCAGGGCTCTGTGCAGTCCAAGGAAATAGAGGAATCCTCCAGCTCACCGATTCAGATATCCAATCCCAGACTGCGCACAGATCCTCATTGCGACATATGGTTAAAATTAGAACAAAGGAACGTGATCCAGCGCTAGTTTAAAAGGAAAGAATCCTCCAAATTTATTTTCATTGCTTTAAAAACCAATACACACAAAAGGGGTGGATGCAGCAAAAAGGCCCTCGAATTTCAGACGAGTCAATCGTCCTTACTCATGGAGTGAAGCTTTGTGGCAGAGTTTCTGTTGTCCCTAAATGCTTCCACTTTGCAATAATACCACATAGTTGACTGTGGAATATCTAGGGGGAAGAAGTTTCACAACCTGACTTGTTGCAACGGTGGCATTCTATGACCATACCACGCTAAAATTCAGTGAGCTCTTTGGAACGACCCATTCTCTCACAATTGTTTGTGGAGGCAGACTGCGTGGCTAGGTGCTTAATTTTTACACCTTTGGTAATGGGACTAAATTAAACACCAGAATTTAAATGCTTACAAGAAGTATTCCAATACTTTTGGTCATATAGCACACATTGTTCGGTTTTGTCTAATAAGTGTCAGGCCACGATACTCTGTAGAAATGCAGATTGTGCAGTCATCTGTGAAGGAAAGAGGCATGTAGCGTTCACAGAGGAGGAGTGAAGAATGGGCAGGTTCTAGAATATTCTAGTACAGACAAGTAAAGGAGTGAGGATGCGGCGGCGGCGCTGCTACACTGGTAGGAGGAACAACTAGAAGGCGCAAAAGGAGGAGAGTGGGAAAACCGTGTGGAGTGCAGGGAGAACATCTAGTGGAGACTAGGGAGAACATTTACCTTATCAGTGGAAGAATGGAGACTGCAGCTTCTGAGGGTGGATGCCAGAGAGTTACACTAGCCTGTGCAGAATGGAGGCAGATACTACTGTAATGTGGGGTGCAGTAGGATGCAAGTGTCATGGAGCAGGCAGTGAGCTATCGACTACAAATATAGTCCAGTATGGAGAGAGGATGGCCTTGTGAGTATAAGTGGGCCATTGCTAAAGCAGTGTCAACAGTAGAGTATTGGAGTTGCTGGAGTGCTAGCTTTGGGGAGCATCTGCTCGGGGCTGTGGAGATGGTCAGCCTGGGAGTAGGGACCATGAAAGAATGAAACGTGCACTCAAACCGCAACCAAAGTCTGTACTGGCCCTAATAAAGGAGTGTAGATAGTTCCCTGGACAGGTGGGCTTGGGAGGGAGGTTGGCCTGGTAATTGTAGTCCTGGAAAAGCCTGGACTACTGATCACTCATTGGAGTAGATTGTGGCAGGTTACCCTCAGGAGCAGCTCTCTAGTAGTTACCTTGATCCTTCAGTAACTGAAACTGAGAACGGAGACCTGAAAAGGGTCGAGACCTCCTGGAAGAAGTGCCTGTCAAACAAGGTTCAGGAAATATTGGATGACATGTCCTGTTGTAGACCTGCCCTGGAGGAGTGAGATTGGAGCTACTGAGTGGCAAGGCCCTGGGAGATTAGGACCAGGAGATGTAGAGAGGTGCTTGGAAGGCACAAATAGAAGGAAAGTGACATCTGCCAAAAAAGGAGGGATGTTGGGGAGAAGGAAGAGGGCTGTGTGAAGTAAGAGCTTGGTGTACTCAGGAAGATCGACAGACCTGTGGAAGGAAATGGTTTATAGGTAAGGCCGGCTTCCCAGATAGGTTAAAGGCTGTGGAATTTCTCTGCAGCAGAATTCTGTATGGAAATTCCACAGCATTTACAGTAGCAGCAAAGTGGATGAGATTCAGAAAATCTCACACCCATGCGGCAGAAAAAAAAAATGCAGTATAAACGTTAATAAATTGAACTGCGGTGCAGAATTTAAATTCCGCACAATGTCAATTTATGCTGCATTTCCGTTGTGGGTTTTCCCAATTGAATTCAATGGGAATGCAAAACCCGCAACAGAACGTTAAGTGTTGTGGCTTATTCACAGCAATTAAACCGAGTGAATGGCAACTACAGAATTTGTATATTTTTTTTTAAAATATACTTGCCCAAAACTCCCTTTCCTGCAGTCCAGCCTCCTGGGATGACATTGCATGTTACCTCCGCTGCAGCCAATTACAAGCTGCTGCAATCAGATGGGCTGCAGCATCATCCAAGGAGGTCGGATTGGACTGCACATCAGGGACTAGTAACACCGGCTTACAGAAGTATGAGCGTTTTTGTTTTTTTAAATTAATTAATTTTTTTAACGCTGCTTTCTGCAGCGGTAGTGCGGCTTTCGGATGGCATGTACTGCAGGTTCCAGGCTTGCTATGCTGTGTGGTTTTTACGAAGCATATCCGTCCCGTGGAAACCCGGCCTGAATTTCTGTTTGACTGTTTAGTGGCATTAAAGAGATTGTGCCATTTAAAAGTGTTGTAACCATTACGCTTGTTGTGCCTCATAAGAGGAATTAACTGTGTGCTTATGTGACACTGTAAATACAGTAAGAATATCTTGTTCAACATTCATTGAGCTTGCACGCGTGTTTCTGTAAAAAGGGGGAACCACTCAAGAATTCTCCTCTTCTAATTTTCGAAATTGTTGGCTAATACAACAATGTAGTCATACCTGAACATACACAAAATGTATGATTCACAACACATACATGATTATCAGATTTTATTTTTGTTGTAATCCACATTAATGTTCACGATTATGATAACACCGTATCACAACTTTTACTTGAAAAAAGCCAAAGGGTTCATGGTGAATAAAGCAAGACATTTCATATGTTTGCTTAGGCTTTGTTTATGCACATATGAAAGTTAATGGAACATCTGGCGTACATTTATAAATGGTCCATTTACGCAAACATGCGTCATAGAATAGCAGATGGCAATGTTGCGGGACATCTAAACATGGGCTTCCAGGATGACATGCACAATATCGTCAGTTGCTAGAAGGAAGGAAAAGCGTGCCACGTCCAAACCCAGTTACATTTCTCAGATGTAGCCGAACCACCCATTAGATCACACCTAGCTATCTGAGATTTTGCCTATTCCAGGACCACCAGTAAACCTACTTTGTTATCCTCACTTATAAGTTATCATGATGTAAAATCCCAAAGACTTTAGTAAACCAATGGTATTTGACCAACAGTTCTCCAGCTATTGCAAAGCTGCAACTTCTAGCCTAAGGCAGTGCTCTCAGGCATGCTGGAAGTTGTTGTATAGTAAGATCTTAGAACTAGATAATTCCTTATGGAATGAAACCAAACATAATCCTGAGGTCAAAATAAGTTATCGAAGAGCAGTTGGTGTTACTAATGGTATGCATCTCTTGGTACAGAAAGATCATATCATATAGCTTGAAGCGTAGCTCCACTTTTAGGTTAAACTTTTCTCTTCATCTGAAAAAAAATTCACAAAAAAAGAATATCTCCATATAGAGCGCTTTTAACAAGTTCATTCATTTTCAAGGCAATGTTAACACATTGTTTTCCGGCAATTAATTTTTTTAAGGAACGGATGTGTTGAGGAGGAGCACTCACAACATCGGTCACTCTGATCCTCTGAGGGTCATAAATACAGTCCTCTTCCAAATTACTTTTCACCATTCCACATCCTGGAGGAACCCAAGCACAGTCATACCCATGATCATGCCAGGTGAGCCGCAGTTGGTGGTCTTGACTGTCGATTTTCTTAACCTTTCCCACCTTTACAGAAAGCTCCAAAACCACTTTCTGATCTGTCTCATGAAGTGGATATCTTGAAGCCTTTTCTATACTCCTACTAACATAGACACCTCTCCCCAACATCCCATCTTCAGAAACTTTAAATCCATCCTTAATGATACTATTAGCTGCATCTACAGTTGTCCCATGATACATGGTATAGCGCCTTCTTCCAGGATATACTTGTGCCATTTGTTCAAAAGGAATTCAAGTGTGGGAATGATAACCTGCAACCTAGAAAGATTTATGATGTTAATGTTCAGCAAGATGGAAGGATCATCAAATATAAAGAACAATGTATTATTGCAAAGAAGACAGTACCGAAGAAGTCTTACAATATAAAGATGTAGCAGAAAATTTCATTACAGAAGCCCATAAGTGTAGGAACCCCATAGCAGACTGGCAATTTGTTTGTTTTTTTCCTACAATCCCTTTCATAACCAGTTAGTGTTCGCCCATAGGTGTTTTCACCTATAGCCACTAACGGGCTTTATTCTGATGCAGTAGCCTTTTTACGGTGCTGCATCACAATAAAACAAGGCCGCCGGGAGCAGTAAAAGCTCCCTGCATTGAGATACCTCCGGTAGCGGAGGGCCTAGAACAGACCTGATAGAGCGGGCGGGATCAAAATCAGCACCTATCCTGCCCATTTAAACCCTCAGCTGCAGCGGTCAATAGCGACCGCTGCATCTCAGTGATTTTAGAGGGAGGGTGCTCACGATCGCGGGCTGGCGATGGTATTTATGGCAGCCGTGGGCCAGGTCTGCCATTAGTGAATGCCTGTAAGGCCATGTTTTACACTGACCGGCAAGAATACATTGCAATACAGAAGTACTGCAATGTATTATAAAAGTGATTATATTATTGCATAGTAAAATCTTCTAGTTAGGACTAAGAAAAAAAAGTTTAATAAAGTTTATAATAAATAAAAATGGCAAGGAAAAAAAAAATGAACAATTCCAAAATTGCTGTTTTCTGTCCATCTGGCCTTAAAATAAAAAAATAGTGATCAAAAAGTTGTATGTACTCCAAAAGGGGACCAATAAAAATAGTCGTCCCACAAAAAAAAAACCAAAAAAAAACAAAAACCTCATACAGCTGTCAACAGAATAAAATAACTTATAGCTCTTAAAATGTTGACAAAAAATATAACAAATTCTGTGTAAAAGTAGTAAAACAAAAAAAATAAAATTATAGAAATTTAGTATCGACGCGATCGTAATGACCCACTGAGTAAAGTTATTATGTTATTTATACCACACTAAACGCCGTAAATTTAAGATGCAAAAAAGAAAGGTGAAATGCCGTTTTTTTTCCTGTCCCCCCTGTCTCCCAAAAAAAAGGTAATCAGTAAATTATATGTATCCTAAAACGGCGAGATTTTAAATTACAACTTGCCCCTGCAAATAAACAAATCCTTCTACAGCTATGTCGACTGAAAAAAAATAAATAAAAAAAAATGGAACGATGGAAAAACCTTAAAAATTACTTGGTCAATAAGGCCTAAAATAGGCTGGTCACTAAGGAATTAAGAGACCAGGAGGGAGACTGAAGGACCAATAGATCTATATTTGGTGGTGAGATAATCCTACAACTGTTCAGAACATTAAAGCAACATTTTGTTTTATTCAGTTGGTTGCTGCACTGGAGTCTATGGTGATATAACGCCAGTTCAGTAAAGCCGCAGGAGGTCTGGGCATCGCAGCTTCAATACAGACAAAAATTACATGTTACATTTGTGTGAAAGCAACCTATAAAGTATAATCACATACATCTAATGGGAAGATTTTCACTCACCCGATTCAGTCATGTAGTGAAATAGGCACTATTTAGTACGGCTGCTATTCTTATCCAAGATATTGGGTCTAAAAAAAAAAAAAAAAAAAAAAAAAGCATAGAAATCAAGCAAAAACATAGTCTGGCCCATTCTGCTATGGATCAGGAATTATTTATCAGGTGAGAATATGACAATTTTTTACCAGATCACCTAATCAGTTATAGTTGAATAATGCCAGTACATAAAAGGAAACAAAGTAACATTTAAATATGTGGTTTAGCATATCTATTAAAAAAAATCAGAAGCTAAAAGAGGAATTTTCAAATAAAGCCTCAAATTTGGCCAAAAATGTATACAAAAGCAAAAAAAATAATCAAAATGTTTTCTAAAATGAGTTTCTAAAGGTTTTTGTGAAGTTCACCTAACAGTATTAGCGCGGTCTCCAAAATTAGAAGGTACCTTGATAGTTCCAGGATACGAAGCTTCCCAGGTTCTGTGATACAGAGCCTTACATAGTAGGTGACAATTTAAGATAGGTATTCTAGGATATGCCCTCACTTTGCAAAAAGTGGTGGTCCGCTTGCTGGTACCTCCCACGGATTCTAGAGATTTAGGGCTTATTTACATGAACGTGTAATACGTACGTACAATGCACGTGATTTTCACACGTGTCGCACAGACCTATGTTAGTCTATGGGGCCGTGCAGACTGTCAGTGAGTTTCACGCAGCGTGTGTCCGTGTGTCCACTGCGTAAAACTCACAAGATGTCCTATATTTCTGCACATCACGCACCCATTGAAGTCAATGGGTGCGTGAAAATCACGTGCAGCACACGGAAGCACTTCCATGTGATGCGCATGATTCGCGCAAGAACAGTAAAAAGTATGAATGAAAACAGAAAAGCACCACGTGCAAACATACGGAGTGTCATAATGATGGCGGCTGCGTGAAAATCACGCAGCCGCGCATCATATGGTTATGACACACGGAGCGGTTAAGTACCTTTTACGCGCAGGATGGAAGATTTTTTTTTACTCTGTTGTATCTTCTATTAAAAGGATATACAAGAGTTAGATAGATATGCATTAGTGCAATATTTATCAACCATCTATATAAAGTATAGAAATGTCCAGAGCAGCACTGAAAAACACTCAATGTGCAGAGCAGGTGTAAATCCCAAGATATAGGCCAAGTTGAGAAAGGTTCTATACAGGACCGACATACATATACACATTCAGGATAGGCCATCAATATCTGATCAGTAGGGGGTATGGATATAAAACATAACATGCCGACACCACTAGAGGGAGCTCACTATGAGCTCAATAAAAGACCATATTCAGTAAGCTGCAAGGCTCCCACTAGTGGAGGCTGCAGACATCCAGAGGTCTTGATTTGGAACTCTGCATCAGAAAAGCAGAGCTCGGACCGCTATCAAGATATGTTGTGAAATAGCACAGAATAAAAAGGTGGCGATTCACTTTAAGGCACTTTTCACACTGCGTTTGGATTGCATATTTGCTGTATGTCTCCTACAATATACACCGAACATATCTATATCTTTTACACAGTGAACTAGAAGGGACCCTATTTTAACATCCACATAGTTGGAGGTATGGGAGTAGCTGTGTGCTTGCATGTATATGTGTATGTTTGTGTGCATGTGCGAGCAGAACAGAATTTCACCTTTTTACAATACAAACCTCTGGTTTACTGGCATTTCTTTGGTAATAGAGTAGTTGGCACAGAGTCTAGTCATCAAATATATAAATTACTGTACTGGAAAGTTACTTCTACCTGGTCAAGGCATTTGCGAGGAGCGGCCACAGTCAAATCCATATCTCCAAAGTTTCAAGTATTGTAAAGAGGGACAATTCATCAAAGACGCCGCTAAAGTTTCATACAGTATCCTGGCTTTATAGCGCCCCCCCACACAGAGTATCATGCCCCCACAAAGTATAATGGCCTCAGTGCCCTCCCCCCCCCCACGGTATAGTGCCCCACATAGTATAATGCTTCTGGCACAGTATAATTTTAGGAGACCCTGCGGGAATACGGTCCCACACTGAAACATTATTACAGAATAGATAACTATGATGATAGGAGCCCTGCTCCCTAAACTGTGTTCGGTCCAGGAAATACGGCCCATTCCTCACTGACCATACACGGCCGTGTGAAGCAGGCCTAAGGAATAAAGGTCCCAAGGTCGGCAAGCATTGTGCGCCTATTAAGCCCTGACAGGGACAGGCAGGTAAAAAAGACACAATATTGCAATATATTAGTATATTGTGCAAGCGATCCAACAATAGCTGGTACAAGTCCAGGGTGACTAATATGAAACAATAACAGTTAAGGCTTTTTCATATATACACACACGTACAAAAAACAAATATTAAAAAGTAAATAGAACAAAACACCTTTTCGCAAAAGTAATGTAAAAAAACATAATTGGTATCACCGTGTTCGTAAAAGTCCGAAGTATCATATAACATTTTTTAATCTGCATGGCGAACACTGTAAAAAAAAAATGCTTAAATAGGAAACGCCACATTCGTCACCTTAGCTCCACCCCCCAAAAAAAATGGCAAAAGCATATCTAACCCAAAATGGTATCTATAAGAACTACAACTTTCCCTGCAAAAAACCAAGCCCTCACACTGCCCCAGCGACCAAAAAAAATAAAACTAAATAAAAGTCCTGGGTCTCAGAATATGGCGGTACTTTTTTTTAACCTATAAATAACTTCATAAAATGTTGAGTCGCTGTAATCTCATTGATTCACAGAATAAAAGTAAACCAGTAATTTGTCCCGAAGGGTGAAAGCCATGAAAACAAAACCCAAAAGACAGTTGGGAAATTGCTGGTATTTTTCCATTCCACTAAATATTTTCTCAAAATTCCCAGTGCATTATATGGTACATCAATTAGTGGCAGTAAAATCTATGAGTAAAAGCCCTCGTATGGCTAGGTCAATAGAATTAAAAAAACAAAAAACAAAAAAAACATAACTCGTGGAAGGCGAAAGAGGAAGCAAAAATAAATAAAAAATGGCCTGGTCATTAACCCCTTAATGCACCTTGACGTAAGTGCACGTCATAGTGGAGGGAGAGCACTAGGGAGCCCGCTCATGTGCTGAGCACACTCCAAATGGTGTGGGTGTCCACTGTGTATTACAGCTGACACGTGGCACTATTTGCAGGAACAATCGCGCTGTTCCTGCCCGTTTAACCCCTCAAATGCTGCAGCTATGGTGTTAGAGGGCGGCGCTCTGACCGCTCATTGGTGGCCCCACAACTCCATCGTGGGGTGCCAATGGTGGTCATGGCAGTCCAGGGGCCGAATGAAAGCCCCCCAGGACTTGCATCACTGTTGTCGTTAAGCCCAGCCGGTATAGGGTTGTGTATGTACACACACACACACACACACACACACACACGCAGATGTTTGTCAACGCATTCAAGCCGTAATTTCGGAGGTAATTCGGGGGTTAATACACCCGATTTACGTCCATAATTAGTGTGTGTGTGTGAACATACCCTAAAAAGACAACCGTTTCATTTCAAAACGTCTAGCATTTTTTGAAGTGCTTATTGGTGTGCATGCGAGTGTGCCCTAAAACATTCGGTATGAAGAGTCTCTACCAACATTTACGCCTCACGCACACTACCGTTTGTGCCGTCAGAGTCCCATCAATGATCCGAGGAAAGATAGGACATGTTTGATCTTTCCTCGTATCAGAGAGTCGGACAATTTTTCACGTACACGATTCACCCGCTAAAGTGAAAGGGTCCGTGAAGACTATCAGGTGCCACTTGGATGCAGTCAAAAACGGCACAACGGTTGTGTGAAAGAGGCATTAAGCCAGGATCTCACACAGTTTGGATGCGGTTTTTTGAGCCAAAGGCAGAAGTGGATCCAGGAGGAAGGACAGGTATAAAGAAAAGACTGGTGTATCGCCTCCTTGTTACATACACAATCAGCTTTGGATTTATACCATCACTGGATGGCACGCTAAGGAGAGGGCAGACATACATAAGGCTAGAATATACCCTCTAAATACTCAACATAAAAAAGCTGTATTAACAGAGTGAACGCTAGCAAAGTTATAAAAAAAACAATCAGAACCACCCATAAAAACACTAGTATGGCTGTGACGCTGCTGCCTGGGTTCCACCATACTGTGGTGTAAATCCTAGTGGTTTGGAGGAGGATTGCAGCTACAATCCAAGAAGAATTAGGGCTTGTACACACAACAGAATCGCTGCAGCATGTTTGTATTGCATTTCCGTTAAAACTAGCAGACATTCTGCCACGGAAAAACCGCACCACTTACTGCGATTCTTACTGCAGAAAATGGTGCGCATTTTACAGCATTTTTGTCAAGTCTGTAAGATGGTGACATCTCCCCTGAAAAATGCAGCAATTCAGTCCACTTTCCATAACCGTAATTGACATGCTGCGGAACGAAAAATACGCACCGCAGGTGAATTTCTGATCAGAAACTTTACGCAGCGCGTGGATAAGGAGGAGATTTGTTAAATCTCACCCACTTTGGTGCTACGGTATTCTGCTTCACATTCTCCGTCCACGATTCCGGCCAGAAAACACGCAGCAATTCTGTTATGTTCTGGTATGCCCTTAAAGTGGTGGGCATTGTGTATAGCTATGGCTTAAGTGAACTGAAGTCCAGAAGCTGAACAATTTTTTCCACCAAACGCTCACTAACGTCAGTTCTAAACACCATTAAAACCGTGCACTGTCTATACCCAAGTCCCCCCAAAAAACACTGCCTGACATTTAAACACCCACACTGGCTGCGTTCCCTTTTTCAATGTTCATAGCACCTTTGTTTTCTTTAGTGCCTAGGGATCAATAACTACCTTTAGAAAGACAAAAAAAAATAATCTGCCAAAAGGCCATTTACAAAGAACGCAAATCCTGCAACAAATCTTGTTACGTCCTAAGTTTTTGCCACACAGCCAAGAACCACACCAAAAAAAACCAAACAAATAAAACTCAGCCATATGAAGAAGACTTGTATGAAGCAGGAGAAGTTAGGTTTTTAAACACACAAGTATCGAACGCATTAAGAATTTTGCAGGGGGGGGGGGAGGGGGGGCATAATATAAAAAAAAACAGCAATTCCACCACATTTGGGTTTTTTTTTGGGGGGGGGGGGGGGGAGAATTTGTTTTTACACCATTTACTGGGCACTGTAAAATTTATTTTTGCTAGAGGTTTACAGTAATACCCAAGTTATATACCGCAAATGTAATAAACAAAAACAAACCATAAGGCCCCATGCCCACGACCATGTTCGGTCCGTGATATACCGTCCACATGTCAGCCGCATGTCCTGGACCAAAACACAGTGCAGGGAGCCGGGCTCCCAGCGTCATAGTTATGTACGATGCTAGGAGTCACTGCCTCCCTGCGGAACTACTGTCCCATGCTGAAAACATGATTACAGTACGGGACAGTTGTCCTGCAGCGAGGCAGTTACACCTAGCGTCCTACATAACGAACGCTAGGAGCCCGGCTCCCTGCACAATGTTGGGTCCAGGACATGCAGACCGTATATCACAGAGACCATACACGGTTGTGCGCATGGGGCCTAAGAGACCTGGAGCGCACAGCCATTTTTTTTTTATAAAATCATCTATCACCGCGAAGTAAAAATTTATAAACATGAACATTACAGTCATTTTAATCAAACTGTATAAGCCCACTGACCACTTCACGGTGTCCCCTTTTAAGTCGGTACCCTTTTCTATTAGGTGCAGCACTGCATGAAGACTGCTGCAACTCAGCACCTGCAGGGGAAACAACACAGAAGTCCAACAGCACCCATGCTATGCCACCTTGGCTATGGCCAACATCCTCCTTCCCACACAACACCACAACCAAATGAACGGCAGTATAACAAAAAAAAAACCCTCACCTTCCCATGTAGCGTCAGCAGACAAAGAGGGCAAATAGGGAAACTCTTATGCAATCTCCGGCTAATTGAATCCACCTGGGCCAAATGGGTGGAGTACTGGTACCAAGGCAAAACAATGGGTGGAGTGCTGGTACCAAGGCAAAACAATGGGTGGAGTGCTGGTACCAAGGCAAAACAATGGGTGGAGTGCTGGTACCAAGGCAAAACAAAAATAATGAGGGGACAGAATATGCAAATATGCCTCAATGCCACAGAAACTACATGGACCGCACCGTCATTTTTTATATATATTTATTGCTCTATTGCTGCTAAGCAAAATTTAAAAGGTTGCATCTAAATGAGCCTTTTTTAGCCGTGTATTAAAAAATGCATAAAAAATTGCGTGCGGTTTGTGATGCAGTTTTCGCCTGTGCTATTTTTACAGGTGAAGCACACTTATTTGACAGATTAACCTATAAAAAACACACAGGTTAAAGCCGCATTGTAAACCATGGCAGATTGATGTAAAACCGTGTGCGGTTTTGCCACGATATTTTATGCATTTTTTTCACCGCACGGCAAATCCGCAATGTATTACAGTACCAGCAACGTAAATTAGATTCCAAGTAATCTCATCTAAACATTTTCAAAATCTTTTCACATAAACAATTTGGTGCGGTTTTTGGGATGGATTTCCCTGCGGGTTCTCGGTCGGTCCCGTGGGAACATACCCTTAAAATGGTACATGCGTTTTTTATGGTATTTTTGGTGGTGTTTTTGTTAGTGTCATTTTGTACATGATTTTTTCATGGCGTTTGAAGTCTTAGACTATGTTCACACGGCCTATTTTCGGTCATTTTTCGGGCCGTAAACGGCTGAAAAACGGCCGTAAAATCAGAAGCAGAATGCCTCCAAACATCTGCCCATTGATTTCAATGGGAAAAACGGTGTTCTGTTCCGATGGGCCACGTAAAAAAACGCCTGCGAAAAAAAAGGGCATGTCACTTCTTGAGCCGTTTTTGGAGTTGTTCTTCATTGACTCCATTGAAAAACAACTCCAAAAATGGCTGTGAAAAATCACGAATTGCTAAAAAAAAGTCTGAAAATCAGGAGCTGTTTTCCCTTGAAAACAGCTCCGTATTTTCAGAAGTTTTTTTAGTAAGTGTGTGAACATACCCTTATATCGAAGCCTGAAAAAATGCTATATCCAAACCATGCTGCATTTGGCAGAAAATGCCATTGACCAAAAAATTGCCGTATAAAATGGCATAAACCAAAACAAAGTTATATGTAGTGCCACACTAAAACTCAGAAAAACGCTCGTGTGAATCTAGCCATACACAGAGTTCTTTTCTGGCATTTTAAATACATTAAAAATTAATGTAAAAATTCCAGCGTTTTTTTAAAATATGTAATATGTTTTTACTGGCGTTTTTATTTTGTCTCATTTTGTACGTGCGTTTTTACTGGCACTTTTGTAGTCCTGTAGAGAAGCCTACAGGAAAAATGTCCACCACACCCAGAGCATGGTGTGTTTTGAAATAAATGCCACTGACCACAAAAATACCACAAACCAAAATGCAGTGTACATGCAGTGCGTTTTATATTTGACTATAGACTCTAATGTAAGATCAGGCTACACAAAAGAACGCACCAAAATAACGCTGTGTGTGAATCCTGACTAAGGCCATGTTCATATGTTTAGGCTTTAAACAGGGCCGGCTCCAGGCTTATGTGGGCCCTTGGGCGACAGACTTAGTAGGCCCCTTTGAAGGCGAACACACGGCGGCAGTAAAATGTCAGAAAACGTCACTTTGTGCCCCCATATAGACGTTAGGCCCTGTTTATGCCCCCATATAGAAGCTAGGCCCCCAGTTTGTACCCCTATAAATTTAGTGCCCCCTGCAGATAGTTCCACACAGCCCCCCTCCCAGGTAGTGCCACACAGCCCCCTCCCTGGTAGTGCCACACAGCCTGCACCTCCTAGGTAGTGCCGCACAGCCCTTACCTCCCGGGTAGTGCCACACAGCCCCCACCTCCCAGATAGTGTCACACAGTCCCCACCACCCAGGTTGTGCCACACAGCCCCCACCTCCCAGGTAGTGCCACACAGCCCCCCCTCCCTGGTAGTGCCACATAGCCACACTCCCTGGTAGTACCACATAGCCATATTCCCTCTAGGAGTGGAATCCCCAGCCAGAGCATTGCTGATTCTCTGGCTGCGGATTCTGCTTCAGGAGAAACCCCTGACATCACTGTCCATATATGGACAGCGTTGTCAGGGGCAGCCATAGTGCCGGGCAGAGATCTACTAGCGCCCTGCCTGGGACTTCTGCTCTGCTCCTGACATCACTGTCCCTATATGGAGTGCTAGTAAAGGGTCTGCTCATGTACTCCAGCTCTGGGGAAGCCCCTGACATCAGTGTCCATTTACGGCTTGTGATTTCAGGGAAGAACCAAGAGCCAAAGTCCTGGGCAGAGTGCTACTAGCATTCTGCCTGGGACACTGCTCTGCTCCTGACAATACTGTCCATACATGGACAGTGATGTCAGGGGCTTTCCCAGAGACGGATTCCCGGAGCAGAGCCGCTAGAAGTGGGAGTCGGTAGAACCCAAGGCCGTGAAGAGGAAGTGTCAACTGCTGCTGCACAGGGGTTGGCGTGCTGGCTCGTGGGAGTCCCATCGGTGGGGCCCACAGCAATCAGAAAATTATCACCTATCCTGTACCAAAGGCAGACGTGGCAGGATAACCAGAGCACTTATTCGGTCTGATTTGGTCGTACCATCTGAGTACTTGAGACACTAGGGTAATTGTCAGGCAGCATGCCGTAGACTGTGCTCTTTTCTCGTAAACAGCATGGGTTTCCCCTATAAGTTTGTGCAGAATACGTTGTGCTACATTTTGTTTTAATTCCCAGATAGCCAATATCACTTACTTTGTTAGCTAATCTATGTCCTGCTTCTAATTTATGATGCATATATTGGGTGCTTTCCTTAAATTATATAATTATATATACAGCCTCAAAGGGACAGTAATACCATGCTTATCTTCCCTGTAAACTAAAGAGGGTTAAAACAGATATATAATGTAATGCAAACAATTAAGGCCCCATGCACACGAACGTGCTTTTGCGGCCGCAATTCCCCCGAAAATCCACGGGAGAATGCGGCCCCATTCATTCCTATAGGGCCATGAACACGACCGTGCTTTTCATGGTCCGTGCATGGCCCCGGGGCCCGGACTGCAGAAAGAACGGGCAAGCTTTATTACGGTGGTGTTCTGTGGTCCAGGCTCATTGAAAATAATGGCCGCGGCCATGTGCACGACCCGCAGTTTGCGGGCGGCTCGCGGCTGTCACTCCGCGGCCGGCCGACCCGGAAATCACGACCGTGCACATGACTACGGTCGTGTGCATGAGGCCTAACCTTTTTCATCCCAAGGATGGGTTGGAATTGACACATACTACGTACATACTAGGTAGAAACTAGGTACATACAAGGTACATACTAGGTACATACTAGGTACATACTAGGACTCTTTCCTTCCTTATAATATAACCTGTACATCTTATTTTTATTGTTGATGTTTTTGTACTTTTGAAACCTATTTACTATAAAAGATAAACAGAACTATAACAGTGAAGTCATAAAAAATAACTGGTTCCATGCAATGTTGGACTGAAAATGAAGGCTAAATAACTTGCTGTAAGTTTCTTTTCCAGAGAAATGAAAGTTAGTCCTTGTGTATTTATATCTGCTCCACGTTCATGCTCTGACTCATACGGTCATGTTACTTTTCGTCCGTCAGACATAAATACTTATTCAGACAACGTATGAGAGCGCAGACAAGCTACTAATCTCACTCCACACATGTATGGAAATATTTCTGGATGTTCCCAGAACTGGAAGTTTATTTGTCATAGAAAAGTCGCAAATACATACATTTACGCAAAAATGTTTTACTTTTGATGCATTTACGTCGCTCACAACACTTTTTAAAAAGGTGTGCGGAACCTAGAGGAAGGGGCGGAGCCACCCGCTCCCTGACAAGTTTACTATAATTCACACCAGAAGCTGGCGTAAATTATAGGAAAAAATCTCATAGCTGGCATAGATTTCCATTTCTGGTGCATGGACGGCCAGAGATGAGCCTAATTTATTAAGAGGCACGAGCCTCATAATAAATTAAGCGTTTTTTACTACAGCGCCGTTCATATTAAAATTGGCGTATGAAACGCCAATCTTAATAGATCCCCCCCCATGTTTATTATGGAAAACAGTTGTTGAATACTGTTGAGTTCAGCGGAGGGTTGTTAGACTTGTGCAGGTAAACAGATGAGCAATAGTCAGGTGACAGATAATGAGAATCTGGGACCAAGTCAAGTCCCATCCTCACAATACACAGGCCAATGCCAGACATTAAAAATATATGGGCAAACAGAGTATGTGTTTGGAATAAACTGGCCACTAAGATTATAAGATAAAGCAGTAGCCAAGTACACTTCAGTCTGTAATGGCTGATAACAGAAAACAACAGGTTGTTATAAACTGCACAACAAATTTCGGCATCTACTAGGCAAATGAGATTCAATGTGGAAAAATTAAAAGTTAAGCATCTGAGTACTAATAATCTCCCTGTAAAATATGTCCAAGCGGAAGTAACTGTACTAAAAGATTATTGATTGAATAACTTGGAATGTCAATCAGCTGCTTCTAAGGCCATCAGAATATTGTTGTGTAGTAAAAGAAACATGGACCCACTGGAAAGGGACATAAAATTATTGCTTTACAAAGCATTAGTGTGACCTCATCTGTAATATGCAGTTCAGTTCTGGATACCAGTTCATAGAAAGGATGTCCTGAAGTTTGAAAAGGTACAAAGAAGAGCTGGTGAAAAGCTGTTCCATGTGAAATCCCCTAAAAAGACAAGGGAGCAGCATCTGTTTGATTTAACTGCAACATTACCACAGAGGAAATGAAACATTACAATACCAAGGCCCTGATGTATGAGGTGGCTCAAATGCCCTTCTACCACATAAGAAGACACCAGTATTATAAATGGCACATGGTAGGTGGGCGACGGTTACAGGTTTTGCATTGAGGGCAAGGATTTTCAGGTTATGTCTCTGAACGCCACTCTTTTCCCTCTTTTTTGAATAATAATAATAATAATAATTTATATTTTTCAGATCCTGAAGGTGATTGGACTGGAGGGTAACTTTAATAGTAAGGAAGCTGTTTTAGTGCAAGGGTAAGAGCTGCATATTTACCAACCAGACCACAAAAAGGGCATGGTCTATGCAAACTTGACGTAAAAGTAGATTTTCCAAGGCAGAACAGGCAAGGCTTAAAATGTCAAAATTTTGGGGATTGACATGTTGGTAAGTATGTGCAATGCAGGGGATTAGCTAGAGTGGGAAAAACCCTTTCCCCATACTTGTGTACGTTCTTACTGTGGTTAATTTGTGTTACTGCTGATTATTTAACTGAGTGTTTTCTATTTTCTCATTCTTCGAAAAACATAAAAAGTAATTAATCTTAAAATGAAAAAAACAAAACAACAACCCAGTAAACATGAATGATGGAATTGCCTTTTCGGTCGGGATCCAACATGGTGTAAAGGCTGCCGAATTTCTGCAACGGAATTCTGTTCAAAAATTCTGCAGCAATTACAGTAGCAGCAAAGTGGATGAGATTTTGAAAAGCGAATACCCACGGTTCGGAAAAAAAACTACAGCAAAAACGTTAATAAATTGACCTGCGGTGCGGAATTTAATTCCGCAGCATGTCAATTTATGCTGCGATTTCGTAGATTTTCTGCAGTTACGCTGCTTTTTACACAGTGTTTCCAACCCTTGGGAACCCGGCCTTTCTGTAGAGTTCTTAGAATTCTCTTTAGCTGTTTCTCATTTCTTTCTGTTTTACATGTGTTTTTTCACGATTTTCTAGACACTCATCAAAGTCACATTACAGTGATCATAAGGTTAAATCCTAACCCTGTAGTCGCTGAAAAATAGCAGCAACCATCACAAAAAAATCCAACCATGTCAGGTTTATTTCAATGGTTGCTTGCAACTTTTTTTTCCAGACGGAAGCATAGAGGTGATTATAATCCCACCATTTTACTGTGACCCTCAGCGATCAGCCGAGTTGTTATGGAGCACTAACTTAACTTGGGACAGTTGGTTTATTCACTTATATAGATGCCCATTCTGAGCTTTTTCAAGGTGTATGGGACCTACTATTGACATTTTATACCCAGCACTGCAATATTTCCTTATAGAAGTAAATATTCATATGTTACAGGACAAAAAAAGTATATACATCACACAATTAGGCCCTGTTCACAGGGTTTTTTGCAGGCAGAAATAAATCAGCCTTCAAATTCCTTCAGGAATTTTAAGGCAGACTTCATTTTCACCCTGCAGTCATTGAAGCTAATGCAAGGACCGCAGGCAAAAAATGCTTCAAAAAATGCTCAGAAGTGAGAGTGGCGGGTATTTTTTGCCTCCTACAGATTTCAATAGGTGGTCAGATGTGGAAATCGCTGAAAGCTGTCTGTGAAAAAAACGCCTCTGCCCTCCATTGGAATCAACGGGGGGTGATTTCGGCCATTTTTTGGCACTGATTCTGACGTGGTGTGAACTGACCCTTATTTATATGCACTTTAGGGGTAATGCTCAGTCTAGTTGTCCCCAGCTACACATCGGTTCACACCTTCAGGGTGACTGAGCCCATATCTTGTCAAGTCCATCCCATTCAGGATCCTTGATTCTACCTGTTCACTCATATACTATTAATGAGATGTTCAATATTCCAAATTGCATTAAGGTGCGCAGAATATATTTTGCAGTAAAGTCAATCACCAGGAACTTAAATACAGAGGGTGCCGTGGTAGCAGTCACACTCGAGCCCTGGTACCTGTGCCACATAAGAAGTGACTAGTATTATACTTGTTCAGATTGTGGTTGAATGTTGGTCATAGATCAGCCTTAGTCAGAACAGGATATGCTGTTGTTGATGACAATATTGTTTATGATGTTAATGCGTGGTACGGTCAGTCTGTAGCTATATTTACTGCTACTAGAATCATTAACCTCTTTCCGCAAAACAACGTAACTGTACAGCAAGTTTTTGAGTAACTTGTTGGATCTCGACATTTAACCTTTTAGATTCCGCGGTCAAAAGCGACAGCGAAATCTAAGTAGTTTAACAGAGGGAGGGGTGTGTGTGCTGGTGGGTTCGTTATGGCAGCCGCAGGCCTAACACAAGCCCCCATGTCTGCCATCTATATTTGCAATTTAGGCCCTGCCAGAATTACTGCAGCGTATTTGTAAAGAGATATATAATAAAGTTAGAATGTTATTTATTCCACACGGTGAACCCCATAAAAAAATCCCCAAATCATACTGGTGGAATTGCTATTCCCATTAACCCCAGCTAAACAAGTAATAAAAGGTAATTAATGATGTACGTGTAGCCCAAAATGGTACCATTAAAAAATATAACTCCCATAAAAAAAAACAAGACTTCCATTAAGTTACGTCGACGGAAAAATATAAAAGTTATGGCCCCCTGAATGCGACAATGCAAAAAATATACTTTTCTATAAAACATGCAGTTTTTGATCAATAGTAATAAAAAAAAAAAAAATATATATATATATATATATATATATATATATAATTTAAATATAAAGACTCAGCAGGTAAAATTACAAGCTAGGTGCCACTGGCAAGTGTCCGAGCACCTCTAATATATAATATATATGCAAGCTTCATTGTATCATTGAAAAACTCTAAGAAACGGAAGTCATTGCGCCACACAAAAGTTTTAGAATATAATTGCAAATTTTATTAGGACATAAAACATAAAATGACATATATGTATATAAAATTTAAAGGGATCTAAAAGAAACAGTGTGGTAGCTATACATAGGTTAGATCCAGAGTTTCCTACATGAAAAGTTCCCAAACAGCTGTGCAAGCCCTACAAAGACCACCGATAGATGTCAAGATAATGTGGCATAAGCATATACACAAATTATTGGTAAAGATGAAAAATGCAATGTAGAAGGAAACAACAGGTTAGAGCATATAACCATGTGTTCCTAATAGTCCAACCACAAGGGGTTGAGTTAACACATATGCCGTGAACAATTGGTCTAAAGAAGGAAAGTCAGAGTTAGGCAGGCACAGTGACGGAGTAAAACATGAACAACGTTCATGAAAATAGAGGGAAACTGTTAGAGCACAATAGGCATTGAAGCAGGCTTACCCATGGAGATGAGAAGTAAAGATAGCCCCACACTGCAGCCTAACACGGTAGCGCCCCGACGCGCGTTTCGCCGATCTAGCTTCCTCAGGGGGTAGTGTATTAAAAAATTTGGCATTGTCAAGTTTATATATGGCTGGGTGAGTAGTGTTAATTCTGTTCCGGTGTTTGTCCTCTGTTCCGGTCCCCGGCGCATGCGCGAGAGTCCGACATGAGCCGCGAGATCCCCGCTGTCCGTCGTCACGTCCCCACCGCGCCTGCGTGCCCCCAAGGACGCGTGTTCATGGAAACGAAGCAGGCGCAGCGCGAGCGTGAAGACGACAGACAGCCGGGCGAGGCTCCCAGACTTAACAACACATGCATGACCCCGGCACAAGGAGATAAATAAAGTAAGTGTGGCACAAACATTAACTATCGGGTCCTATCAGTAATGAAGAGCTGATTAGTATTATATTGTATCCCCAGTAACAGAAAGTGAATGGGGAAAGAAAGAAATAGAAAAAAGAAAAGAAGAAAGAAGAAAAGAAAAAGAAAGGAAGAAAAACAACAAAAAGAAAAGGAAAACAAGGTAAGTAAAGGTAACCAGTATAGGCACTGCAAATTCGTTATCACAATCACACAAGTGTGTTATTAGTGCAATAATGAGATGGAAGAGCTTTACATTGAAGTGAAGCTGACACTCATAAACGGATGGTGACCATGAGATTATGAGTTATATATACATATTAAAATAGTGACAAAAACCATGTGAAATAAAAAGAACATAATCAACGTGTAATGAAGATGCAAGCAAAAAAATTTGCTTGCAATAAGTGACAATCGTAAAAGCATAGGAGGATGTTCCAATGAGTGTGACAGGAGTAGTTGCTTTCAGATCTTATTGTAGATATAGAGCCAACAAAGGCCATGTTATATCCCCTGTTACAAAGTGAATTGGTGAGAAAAAATGAGAACAGGAAAAAAGAAGAAAGGAAAGAAAGGGTAATGGGATAAATGAAAATAACCTTGACTAAAAATTAATGAATGCTCCACATTTGTTATTACAATCACATAATTGTGTTATTAATACAACAATGCAGTGAAAAGACTTAACAGAGTACACTTGAATTATGACCATAAACTTCTAAATTAAATATACACGTTAAAATATTTACAAAACCCATGTGAATAAAGATAACATGATTAGCATGTATCAAGGACGCAAGCGAAAAAAGGCAAGCGATGAATAACCTACACAAATAAATTTAAGGGATCATACAAA
Organism: Rhinoderma darwinii; assembly: GCF_050947455.1. Taxonomy (NCBI): domain Eukaryota; kingdom Metazoa; phylum Chordata; class Amphibia; order Anura; family Rhinodermatidae; genus Rhinoderma; species Rhinoderma darwinii. The sequence continues at coordinate 40,329,737 of NC_134696.1, read as the reverse complement.
TGTAAACACATAATAAGGAGGGGGATAATGACAGAGTGTTACATCATACTCAATATAAAGAAGACCATCTTTTAAAAAAAAAAAGATATATATATATAGCAAAAACAAACAAAAAGAATAATAAATGAAAAAGTGAAAAAGTAAAAAAAAATATTAAGTGTAGTGAGTTTCTTCTCGTCCTTGATAGTTGGTCACTGTGTCCAGTATATGATCGGGGAATATATCAAAGGAACAGCGAAAAAAGAAGTCGCCCAGTCACCTAAATATGACAATGCGAGAAAAACAGGCATTAATAACAGATAATAACATTTAAAATTGAAAGGGAAATTACTAAAAAAGCGCGATCCCGCTTGTTTAACCCGTTAAATGCCACGTTCAATAGAGATCGCTGCATTTAAATTACTAAAAACAGGGGGGCGACCCCCTGTAACGTCTCAACGGCTCCTGGTTTGACTCGGCTCGTTCACTTCGCTTGTTGCCCACGGTGTCCCCGTGGGCAACTTCCCCATTTCCCTGGCTTCTTTGTACCCTTGTCTGTTTGTCTGTCGTGCACCTATTGAGTGTAGGGACCGTCGCCCAGTTGTAGCCCGTCGCCTAGGGCGGGTCGTTGCAAGTAGGCAGGGACTGAGTGGCGGGTAGATTAGGGCTCACTTGTCTGTCTCCCTACCCCGACATTACATTTGTTTATGATGTTAATGCGTGGTGCGGTCAGTCTGTAGCTATATTTACTGCTACTAGAATCATTAACCTCTTTCCGCAAAACAACGTAACTGTACAGCAAGTTTTTGAGTAACTTGTTGGATCTCGACATTTAACCTCTTAGATTCCGCGGTCAAAAGCGACAGCGAAATCTAAGTAGTTTAACAGAGAGAGGGGGGGGGGGTGTGCTGGTGGGTTCGTTATGGCAGCCGCAGGCCTAACACAAGCCCCCATGTCTGCCATCTATATTTGCAATTTAGGCCCTGCCAGAATTACTGCAGCGTATTTGTAAAGAGATATATAATAAAGTTAGAATGTTATTTATTCCACACGGTGAACCCCATAAAAAAAAATCCCCAAATCATACTGGTGGAATTGCTATTCCCATTAACCCCAGCTAAACAAGTAATAAAAGGTAATTAATGATGTACGTGTAGCCCAAAATGGTACCATTAAAAAATATAACTCCCGTAAAAAAAAACAAGACTTCCATTAAGTCACGTCGACGGAAAAATATAAAAGTTATGGCCCCCTGAATGCGAAAATGCAAAAAATATACTTTTCTATAAAACATGCCGTTTTTTATCAATAGTAATAATAATAAAAAAAATAAAATATATATATATATATATATATATATATATATATATATATATACAGTATATATATAAAACTATACATATCTGGTATACACGTAGACGTGTTCTAAGGAAACAAAACTGTAGTCTTTTCCCAGAATTTACAAGAAATGAAACTAAAACTTATATGCAGAGAATGTTGCAACTATATCCTTTGAACCCTTTCAAGTGGAGGCAAAGTCTGTCCTTAAAGGCTATGTAAAACTTTGAAACGCAAAACATTTTTTTTATAAAAAGGTGTATCAGTGTGTTTTGTGTAACTTTGTAAATACTTTTTATTAAAAATTATTTTTATTTATTTAGACACACCTGCTCTGTATTCTCTATACAGAACAGCTGTATCTAGCATTATTCACTGAATCCATCAGTCCTGCAGACCTGATGGGTTCAGTGTCAGCGGGTCTCTCTTTGGGAGAAAAAAAACTCCAAGTAGTGAACAGGGTCTAGATATCTCCTCCACAGGGACGGAACAGTCAACAATTGATTACAAGAGTGAACTCAAAGGCCTGTTGGATGAGGCTAAAAACAGTCATTTGATTGACGATATAGAATATTAATTTCTCCTCCCTAGTGCCCCGTGCATGGCAACATTCTACTGTTTGCCCAAGATACATAAGGGTGTGATTACCCTTAAAGGTAGACCTATAGTGTCAGGAGTTGAGAGCCTCTCTCCAAATTTTGGACTATATCTCGATAAAGTACTTCGACCTTTTGTGACTGGGTTACCGTCTTATATAAGAGCCACAACTGTCAATAGAAAAGCGGATGTGGCTAGGGAGTATTGATGTTAAAGCCTTATTCTCCCCGCATGAGATGGATGTGCGGGCAGTTGAATATTTCCTGGCGACAAGGCGATGTCAGTACCGTGCCCACAGTAACCTCTTGATGGAACTTTTGAGGTTCCTACTCACAAGGAAATACTTTCTATTTAATGGCAAGTTTTACCACCAGCTCAGGAGCACTGCGATGGGGAGCCCATGTGCCTTCACGTATGCCAACTTGCTGGTGGGAGGAGACCATGGTCTTGGTGATGAGGCAATACCATTAATTGATAAAGTGGAATTGTAGGCATGGTATATAGATGACATTTTTGTTATCTGGCGGGGCATTAGGGAGTAATTAGTGGAGTTCATAGGTGGGCTCAACACGTATGAGATGGGTCTTAAATTTACTTTTGAAATTGATGCACATTCTTTGCCATTTTTGGATGTACTGATTGGTACCTCAAATGATGCGGAGCTACATACAGAGGTGTATAGAAATCCAACGGCTACGAATTCCCTCTTGAGATGGGAGAGTAATCACCCACTCCCCCTTAAATTGGAGCATTCCCAGGGGCCAATATCTCAGGCTTCGTATAAACTGTTCATCCATCTGGAAATTCATACTTCAATCAGGGGATCTCAGTTCTTGTTTTAAGAATAGGGGATATCCTAATGAAGTACTTAGACCGACTTTCCAGATGGCGGTTTCTAAAAAACGTGATGAACTGCTTATTCCTAAGACTAGAACTAATGAGGATTGTGACATGATTCTGATGATCACAACATTTTACAATGGAGCAAATGCAGCGAAACAAATTTTCCAAAATATTGGAACATTCTTAAAATGGATTATGACATCAGAGATGTACTTGGCCCATCACATACAGAAGGGGTCGATCCCTAAGAGTCAGATTGGTCCATAGCCACTTTTCCCAGAGGCTAAGAAGGGGACGTGGCTGGATAGAATTATAGTAGGCTGTTTAAAATGCAGTGGATGCATAGCATGCAAATTTATGCAATGTGGTAAAAGCTTTTTAAGCTCAGTTAACTACAAGACATTTAAGATCAATGACTTCATAAACTGCAAGTCACGAGGAGTGATCTATAAGGCAACCTGTCGGTGTAAAATGGAATATGTGGGAAAGACAATCCGTGAGTTCCGTAAAAGAATAGGGGACCACATTGGTGGCATCACTCATGTTCATGGTATGGATACCCCCATTTCTAGGCACAATAACACAGTACGTAATGGTCTAAAAGGTCTTAGATTTATGGGAATTGATTTGGTTGCCCCATCGGTAAGACGGGGGACCTGGGACAAAAAAGTGCTTCAGAGGGAAATGGATTCGATTTTTAGGGACGGTGAACAGATTAAATTTGGGTGCTTTATTTAAACTACCCAGATATTCCCTCTACCTCCCCTTCTCCTCTGCCCCATTGCCTATGTGTATATATATATATATATATATATATATATATATATATATATATATATATATATATATATATATATATATATATTTGTGGTATACCTATTCTGTTTGGGACTTGTTTGTTCCTTTCTGGTGGCCAAGTTGTGAGCCACCTAAGGTGTGCAAGTGTACCTGGGCATATTCTGGTGCCTCACATCGGGGCCACCATATATTGTTTGACTATGTCCCCATTCTATTATTTGTGATATATGGCCTTTCAGCGATCGCCTGGGCAGCTCTATGGGCTAGTCTGACCTACAAAAGCCATACTGTTTTTGAATAATGACGGTCGCCATGGTGACGCATCTGTCCTGGTTAAACAAGCACTATAGCAACAACGCATGGTGCGCCGGCTCCGCTCGCCTTGGCGTTTGACTTCAGATGCCGAGCGACGTGAGCATGCGCGTTATACCCCCCGACCCTCAGTGTGTGACGTTTTGCGCCGACTGGAGGTGGAGTTGAATGGTACATTAAGGGACAAATGGAAGAGTGTCATTGAGCGCTGCTTATGAACGGTTTCACGCTGCCTGTCACTATTCAAATGTGTGCTCACTTTATGGATTTTATCTTTCCGTGATCCCAGTAGGCTTCTCTTGTTTCTGGATGTGTCGTTCCACTGAACCCCAAACTCTGCATTGACAGATGTGGGCATATATACCCTACTGTTTTTTCTTTTTTAAACAATATTGACCCTTGTGCCTTCTAAATTCACTTTTTTAATATAAACTCTTGGGATGACTCCCAAGAGGGAAGAAATGCATTGGGATGGTAGGGCTATGTATAGGTTCTGTGTAGTGTAGGGATAGGGCCTTATGGGCCAATCTCCCTTTCACGGTCAGTAACAGGAATATGTGTCCTGTAGTTCTCCTAAAAGTAGGGTAAGATAGGGAAAGTTGTTACTGTTTCTTCACTTACAATCCTGCTGTGAAAAAGCCTCTGAATCTACCGTCATCAACCATGGTGAAAGAGACATGCTGAATCCACGCATATGTCTGGTCATTTACACCCATTTATTACTGTTGATGTCATCTGATTCCTTATCTCTTTGCACACATTGAGGCTGATTGAATTGGTGGTCACTGAATAGACATACACCCCTCCGCTTTTGCATCATTTTTGCGTCACACATACAGTGGGTAGGATTTGGTATCTGTGGGTTGTGGTGACAATAAACAACCCTGATTTTCGTTACATATTGTTTGTCTTGTTAGTCTACATATACATTTTAATGGTAATGATTAAAAGTTGATTTTTAAGTACCTTTACTAATCTGGGTATAATTTTGATGGCGGCAGTGGCGGGTGGTCGGCATCCGTGTCCCTATATTTATGTGAGGCCGGGTATCATATGGCAATACCACTGGTACTGCTCTGATGGTGGCCCTATGCGCAATGCCAAGCATCAAATAAAATAGTATATAGCACGACGCCACTGGACTCTGGAGCAATGGAAATATGTTCTATAGAGTAATGAATAAACGCTAGTGTTATTAAAATGTAACATGCGTCTTTATGGCGAGGGCAGTAGTGTTTTTTGTGGCGATTTTCATTTGGTGTCATTTTGTACATGCTTTTTTTCCTGGCGTTTTTTAAGTCCTGTAAAGAAGTCTATGGGAAAAATGCCTGAAAAAACGCCATACCCAGAGCATGCTGCGTTTGGGAAAAAAAAGCCACTGACAACAAAATTGCTTAAAAAACGTCACAAACCAAAATGCAGTTGTGTGTAGTGAATTTTATACTTTACTATAGACTTTATTGTAATATTGGGACACATTAAAAAAAAGCAATTTAAAACGCAGTTAAAAACACCATTAAAATCACCACTAAAAATGCACAAAAACACATTAAAACGCTGTGTGTGAATCTGGCCTTATAGAGGTTTGATTTTTTTCACCTTCCTCGGTTAAGAGTAAGGGGATGTTCACACGCTTAACAAAAAAACGTCTGAAAATACGAAGCTGTTTCCAGAGAAAACAAACTCTGATTTTCAGGCGTTTTTGAAGCTGAAAATGAAGCTTCTTTTAGCCTGGGTTCACACAGAGTTTTTTTGACTAGTTTTTTGATGCGGAAACCGTGCCGCTAAACTCGTCAAAAACGGCCCGAAAATGCCTCCCATTGATTTCAATGGGAGGCGGAGGCGTCTTTTTCCATGGGACATGCCCTATCTTCGGGTGTTTACGCCTCTGACCTCCCGTTGACATCAATGGAAGGCAGAGAAAGCGTATTTCGCTGAGTTTTATGCCGTGGGTGAAAAACGCAGCGAAAATCGGCGTGCAGGGAGAGGAAAATCTGCCTCAAACTTCCAAATGGAACTTTGAGGCAGAATTTCCGCCTGCAAAAAACTTTTGAGGCGTTTTTTGAGGCGTTCTTCATAGTGTTCAATGAAAAATCAGCTCCAAAAAACGCCTCAAGAAGTGACATGCACTTCTTACGTAGCGTCTTTTTATGCTCCGGTTTTTAAAACAGCGGCGTAAAAGGACGCCCCGTATGAACTAAATGCTATTTTTCCCATTGATTTCAATGGGCAGATGTTTGTAGGCATTCAGCTTCCGTTTTTTCAGGCGTATTTCGAGGCGTAAACGCCCCGAAATACGCCTGAAAACACTGCGTGTGAACATACCCTTAATGAGAAGATTTTTTTTATTTTTTATTTCCTTCATCAATTCCTCCCTTTTCCTGCTTGAGTTTATTTAACATGTGTTTTCCTTCAACTATACTATGAAAATATGTCACTACGCCCTTCTGCTGTAAAAAATGTATAAAAGTTTGTTGACGTAACAGGTTAGAAATGAAACCAAAACTATTTGACAACCTAATAAAAGGCAGAGATGTGCGGAAAATAGCTGCACATCTGCTTCCTCTAACATCTGGTGAGTACATACCGAGAGCTTTACGACTTCATATTACAATAGATATATTACTGTAGACATATTATAGTCATATTATAGGGATATAAAGTACTAATGTAGGGACATACTTTTATCTATATGTACAACACATGAGAGAAAAATTAAAAGGGTTGGACTCGCAGTACAATGAAGGGGTTGTGGCAGAACTGGGTACTTCAGTTCAGTCCCATTCAAGTGAAGTCCCGAAAAACCCTTTAACGTATACAGACATATATAAATCACTCATTCCGTGGAGGCAAATTATGTTTTCTCACATAGACCGTTTCTGGAAATAAACTGGACCAGACTTTAGAGTTATTGCTGTAGACCAGTTTCACACAGTGCAGACTTAAATTGATTCTTTTTTGGATCTAGTCCCGGTTTTAGCTACAAATTAAAATTTTGTACTGAAAAGTTATGAAACATTGTAAAGGGGAGTTCTATATTCAAGGGCTCTGTCTGCTGTCAGTGGATGGAAACATTCTTGTTCACAGCGAGAGGCTGAAAACCTGTAGATCTGAGAGTTTGTTACAATTGTAGTCATTAACATGAATCATTTTCCCAATAAATGTGCATTATAACAAACTCTCAGAGCAGGAGAGATTTTTGCATCTGCTGCTGATGTATACAATTGTAATTTAAAAAAAATATTTTTAACAAAAAAAAAAAGGGAGTCAATTATGAACTGTAAATGATGTTACAATGAAATCGAAACTAGTTTCAACGTTTCCAAACAGCGGAGAAATGCACAAAACAGCACTTCAAATTCTACCAACATCCGGCAAGCTCATACTAAGAGTTAGGGCATGACCACACGTGGCGGATTTCCTCCGCAACTGTCCGCATCAATGCCGCACAGAATCTGCGTTGCAGATTCTGCTGCGGATCTGCACAAAATGTGCAGAAAATTGATGCGGACTAGCTGCTGCGGACTGCGGGAAAAGTGCTTCCCTTCTCCCTATCAGTGCAGGATAGAGAGAAGGGACAGCACTTTCCCTAGTGAAAGTAAAAGAATTTCATACTTACCGGCCGTTGTCTTGGTGACGCGTCCCTCTTTCGGCATCCAGCCCGACCTCCCTGGATGACGCGCCAGTCCATGTGACCGCTGCAGCCTGTGCTTGGCCTGTGATTGGCTGCAGCCGTCACTTAGACTGAAACGTCATCCTGGGAGGCCGGACTGGAGACAGACGCAGGGAGTTCTCGGTAAGTATGAACTTATATGTTTTTTTACAGATACATGTATATTGAGATCGGTAGTCACTGTCCCGGGTGCAGAAACAGTTACTGCCGATCGCTTAACTCTTTCAGCACCCTGGACAGTGACTATTTACAGACGTCTCCTAGCAACGCTCCCGTCATTACGGGAGCCCCATTGACTTCCTCAGTCTGGCTGTAGACCTAGAAATACATAGGTCCAGCCAGAATGAAGAAATGTCATGGTAGTAAAACCAATACGCTCCGCAGCACACATAAGATCTGCGGACTTCATTGCGGAATTTTGACTCTCCATTGAAGTCAATGGAGAAATTCCGCCATGAGTCCGCCACTGCTCCGCAACAGACAGAGCATGCTGCGGACACCAAATTCCGCTCCGCAGCCTATGCTCCGCAGCGGAATTTTACGCCTCGTCTAAACGAACACTGCTAAATTAAAGTGTAAGTCAATGGACAAACGGCACCGCTGCGGATTAACGCTGCGGAGTGTCCGCAGCGGAATTTAAGTGAAATTCCGCCACGTGTGAACCCAGCCTTATAAGCATATAGCAGGGGTGGACTAAGTTCTTGGTGCCAAAGGCAAAGATTTCCAAATGAGCCCTGTTTTTGCACAATACTAAGTAATTGGTAGGATATGCCGTCCCTTCCTGATCAGTGGGGGTGCTGGACGCCCGCCAACCCATAGAATGAATAATGAGTGGAGCTGGTTAAGTGCTGCTGCTCCTTCACAGATGTCCAGGTAATTACAACACTGTACAATGGGTGGATGGGAGTGCCACTGTGCAGGGAATAAGACAAAAGGATCCCCTCATTATTAGACGGGAATACACCTCTAATGTAGGGCTGGCCATCCTTATAAATATCAGATGTTGCCTACCTTTGTCCCACTCATGGAGTTTATTGCAATGACAAAGCATAGCACGATAAGTGTAAACTGTACTTGTTTCTGAAAATACACAAAGAAAAAAAACACAAAAAACTATTATGTGAAAATAATACCACACGTTGGGTAATATGGGCACTGATATCCTAAATAAGACTCAGTGAGACCAAATACAAAACGAGATACACCATTCTATTGTGGGGCCCCTTGTTATATTCTCTCTTTGTTGCTATCTGTGTGATTATCTTTATTGTTCATTATGTATTTTTAGCTCCTGAAAAACAAAGGTTATTGTTGAGGTGACAATCATCGTTCTTACAGAACCCCAGGTAAACTACAAAACCGGCATGAAGTATGATGTATTACACAACCAATCACAATGCAGATCTGACATTCATATACTAAGCTTACACACCTCCACTGCAATGACATTTTACATATTCATGTAGTTTACAGTGTTATGTAAATATATGTTATTGCACTTATAGGCTACATTCACACAAGAATATCAGATTCACGAGCGTGAATCTGGTTTGTTATGCATCAGTGTGCTTTGCGAGGGGCATGCATTATTCACACACTCGCAAAGCACATCTTTAAAAAAATATATATATTTTCAATTGAATTGGTGCGTAAATCACGCACAGCACACGGATGAAAAACGCACCAATATAAGAAATGCAGTGAACACACACTGCGTGAAAGCTCCTGCATGTGTGAATGGCCCATTGAAATCAATGGGTCAGTGTGCTGTGCGTGATTTTCACGCACAGCACGCAGACGAGTTTTACGCTCATCTGAATGAGCTCTTACATGTTAGTACTGAGTATACAGTCTAAACCACTACTGTCTTCTCCTTGGGGCCTGACAGTCTCTAACAGCTGGGTCACTGCGTGGTTGGTCGGGCAGCTAGTTTAAACCTGCACAGTAGATGTCAATCCCCATGGTGTATGTAATCCCATGTAATCCACCATGAGGTTCTAGGTGGGATTTACTACCCATTCTTCCTAACAAAGCTGGTTCTGCCGATTCCCCCATTTAGCAATTTCTAGTTACACCACTTGTAGTCATCATTTTTATGAGTAGTGTATACAATGCTCACTTCTGAGACTTTATCTCTGGAAAATCAGGGTACCCTGTGTAATGTTCTGTAATCTTATCCAGCCGAGAAGAGGTGGACATTGACCATGTATGCGAGTGACTCTCTTTTCTAAGTGAGTCGCTGGCTCTCCATAACTCATAGACTTCAGGAAAGAGGGCCACGCACGGTTACATCGCCTATATGGCTGCAATAGGGGTCAGGAGGGTGGGTTGTGGGCATTTACCAAAACTTGTACGTCATGTAATTCAACTATAAGTTTATAAATGGAACATGTTGCATGTATATTGCAGATATGGGGACCTATTGCTGTATAGGTTGATGCTACCTACCACTCACTATATCCTCTTACTTTATTATAGTCATCATGGCATTTCACTCTGGATATTCCTCCAACTACATTGGAGATATTTGGGGTGAAGAGACTTTGCCTGGATTTCAAGAAGTGATTCTCCAAAGTGCTGATCAGCCAAATGATGGAAGGATCTATGTTATGTACCACGGCACCACATTTTCTGCAGCTACAGATATCATCAAAACTGGATTTAGGCAATCTGAAAAAGGAATGCTGGGAAGAGGGGTCTACGTCAGTAGAGACAAGAACAAAGCTCTGAGATACCCTCTACTTGACAAAACAAATCAGGTTGTCCTGAAGCTCAGAGTGAATGTCGGCAAGGTTAAGAAGATTAATTATCAAGATCACGATATGCAAAAGACATGGCATGAAAATGGCTTCGATACTGCCTGGGTGCCAGCCTATAGTGGAATGGTGAACAGTGGGCTGGAAGAAGATTGTATTTGGGACCCCAGAAGAATCAAGGTGGTGGGCATTGCTCATGCCTCACCACAACATCTGTTACAGCTGCAGTATTTGTTACTACAGTATGCAAATTAGGTACAATCATAAAATGTTCTATCTTTATCAAAAATTATGCCAACCTACAACTCTCCTGGCTGTCCACGACCGCATGTTAATAGGTAACAGTCATGTGCCAGGCTGTACCTGACTCCTCCCTTTCCCGTAGATTCATCTTACAGTGTTATATACTGTATAATAGACCATATGAAACTCTATGGGGAGAGGAGCCATGTACGGACTGAGCTGCAGCTGCAATGGTTCCTGCCTCGTGGCTGTATGGGCGGCAGGGGGTGTCAGCAGGTAATAAAGGGGCATTATTTTAATAAAGATAAATTAGAAACTTATTTGATTTCTAGTAAAACGGCTACGTATGGTTAAAAAGAAATTCAGAACTAAAGGATTTTACGAGATTTAAAAAAAATTATGACTTTTTGCTAAAAACAGTGCCTCTTGTCCATGGACTTTTGCTAGTATTGCAGCTTAGTCTCATTTGCTTGAATCACGCTGAACTGCAATGCCAAAAACAGCCCATGGACAAGAGTTGCGCTGTTTCGGGGAGGGGGGAATTACCTTTTTTGCTAATCCTGTAAAATCTATTGAAATATGATGTGATTAAACCACAGTTAAGTGTTTTACACACAGATTCCCATTAAATTGTAACATCTGTAGAAAACACTTTGTATGCTGTCTTATTAGTTAAAAGAGTATTCCAACCAAAATATGTAACTCCTATATTGTGTATTTGTGCGTAGATAATGTTTTATCCTCCATAATCACATTTCTATGATACTGTTTTATGGTTATTTTTAAATATCACAGTAACTGTCATTCTTATAATAGATTCAGGTTGTGTCAGTCCTGCCTCTTCCAATAGTATCACTGAATAGTCACTTATGTTTCAAATGTCTTGACCTGTAACATTGAGTGCATAAGTAAAAGATGCGTTTCCCCAAAAATTTCTTGTTGCTTGCTTTTTCTAGGTGTCTGAAATGGGATTAACAGGGTCTTGCGCTTTTCACAATCCCTTTTTGTTAAAATAGTCCCGCTCAAAGTTAGACGATCACGAACGACTTTTATCCATGCAGCGCCACCACAGGAGCATTGAAGCATTACACGGTACCCATTAAACACACTACACAGTACCTATTTAAACCAATTGTGTCTTTGTAATGCATAGATAAGCCACATTTACTAAAGCAAGAGAAGCTCCTTGTATGCGCTCTTTACTCCGTCTGATAGATGAGGATGCTGAATGAGGATCCACCTCAAAAAGTTGTTAAATTTACAATTGGTTTGGAGAACCAGGGAGAAGTGGTACCTAGAACCGGTCCCCCCTAAGGATGCAGATACAATTGCTTAGTCTAGCGCTGGCGCTTTACAAATTATGCAGACGTCATTACGCCAACTGCGTCATTCTGCTGGACTCTGCCTGGACTCTGCCTGTGTCGCTGGAGGATGGCGAGGAACGGGAGGCACTGTCTACAAGGGACTCTATTGGGGCACTATCTACAGGGGCTCTATGGGGCCTATATCTACAGGGGGTTCTATGAGAGGCACTATCTACAGGGGGCACTATGAGGAGCACTTTCTACAAGGGCCTCTGTGAGGGGCACTATCTACAGGGTGCTCTATATGAGCCACTATTTACAGGGGGCATTGTGAATAGCACTATCTACAGGGGGCTCTATGGAGACAGTATCTACCTGGGACTCTATGGGGAGCACTATCTACAGGGGGCACTATGGGGGCACCATCTACATTGGGCTCTGAGTGGAAATATTTACAGGGGGCTCTATGTGGGGCATTATCTACAGGGTGCTCTATATGAGTTACTATTTACAGGGGGCATTGTGAATGGCACTATCTACAGGGGGCACTATCTACAGGGGGCTATATGGAAACAGTTTCTACCTGGGACTCTATGGGGAGCACTATCTACAGGGGGCACCATCTACCGGGGGCTCTGAGTGGCAATATTTACAGGGGGCTCTTTATGGGGCACTATCTACAGGGGCCATTGTGGATGGCACTATCTACAAGGGGCATTGTGAGTGGCACTATCTAAAGTGGGCACTGCATGTGCTTTACTTTACAGTGCTTGGCATAATTGTACTCAGGAGTACTATTATATTCAGGGGTGCAGTGTTTGGTACTATTATATTCAGGGGCACAGTGTATGGTAATATTATATTCAGGGGCACTTTGTTTATAGGTGCTTAAATGTAGAAAAAGTGAGAAGCTGAAGACATCTGAGTGACAAATGCTGCAAAAATGGTTCATGGCCGGCAGAAGTCGTCATGAGGTCTGGACCGCATGGAAAAGAAAAGAGAAAAATAGCGAATAGAATCTGAGAAGATGTCACCTGTTAGTCACTGGATTTATACAGGAGCTGTAACTTCTCCTGACGTGTCTGTTATAGGAAATCCTTGTATTCCACAAATAGTCTTTGTATAGTCCAGGACTAATAGACAAATGGATGTTACCATTCCCCATGTCAGGAGGATGTGTCCGTACAAGGTGTGATGCTGTCAGCAATGATTGGAGACTGTCAGCATGTAGGGACACAGCCATTTGACACAGGGAATCGTAACACCTATTTGTCAATGCTCGCACAGAAAGGTTGTTTCAACTATAGACAAGGCACGGCAGGGCAGTGGTGGAGAAGGAAGGCTTATGTTTGGGGAACACCCCAGATCCTATGGTCTACTTGATACGCCATTGCATGCACATCTATGACAGCCCTATAAGGCATTGGACAAATTAAACTGTAGTACAGCTGTGTGTATGGGATTTTAGTCTGGTTTGAAGTCAGGGTCCTTTGGTGGAAAAAAAATGTATGTACACCTTTGCAAAGCAGTTTGTGTCAGCGTATACAGTGGTCCCTCAAGTTACAATATTAATAGGTTCCGGGGCGACGATTGTAAGTTGAAAATATTGTACTTTGATACCATAACTCTATGGAAAACTAAGAATTGGTTCCAAAATGTCAATCACAGATAAGAAAAAAAGATGATTTAGCAGATAACTAATACAGATAAAGCAAGTTCTCACATATAAAGGTCAGAACTACTGGAGCCGCTGGAGGCTGTAAATCACTTGCTACGATGAGGACAGGAGCTTCTTCAGGAGCCTGTGCAGTAAACAGTGTAGCAGAAATATAACATGGAGCCGTCCCCACCTGATGTCCAAAGAAACAACTTATCATGGCTTAGGTAAAGCACAGTACGGTATTGTAGAGAGGTGTTGCTAGACAGCCAATCAGGGCATACAACAGGTGATTTAACAGTAAAATACGCATGCTGATTGGCTGGATCAGGTATTTTTATTTACACAATAAAGAAAAAGTCTCTCAGCAGTGTGTCATGGAAGTTTTGCACCTGAAAGGTGTCTCTTTTTTGCGGTGGATTCCAATTCCAGTTTTCTTTTCCTCGATCCTTGGCTGGCACCTAGTGCCCGTGGGAAACAATACTGGCAGCATCCTTCCAAACCTATATACTCTGCTAAAGTGTTGTGCCTATCCTAGCACAACACTTTAAGATGAGCCTTAATGCCCTGCACCTCTGTGGGTCCTAGTGGCCATTACGCCTCTATCTTTTACTGATCCCGACTAACCTCGGCTGCAAATCCAGGAGTATGATACCCAAACCACACAGTGGCACACACAGTTCTTAGTCCAAGTCTGGTTGCCTTCTCTTCAGAATGACCACTCTAAACTGTTTGCAATTAACTGTAAACAAATTCTTGCTGTTTGCAGAACAACTTATTTCTATACATCCACTATTCGATTCGCAGGAGGAGGCTCAGTACTCTTGAATTTAAGCCGGTTACTGACACTTCTTATGTGAACTTGTAGACAGGACTAGTCAGTAGTTCCCTTTTTGTCCTAACAGCCCCTCATTCTTTATGTCTGGAGAATTAGGCCCCTCAGCAGGCCTCAAGTCATCCAGTCTCTCTCTCTTGGTTCAGCCCGACTCTGGGCACAGCCACGTTTAGCCTTTGCTTCTGGGCATACAGTCTCCACTTCTCCCCTTTACTGTAATGGCGCTGCTCCAACTATCAACTGTCCCCACGCTCCTCATCACCTTCCTGCTCTCCTCACCCTAGCTACCAGTACAATGCCCTATTGGATGCCATGGCAGCGGTTCCACCAGTGATAACCAGGAGCGCTGACACGAGATGGCGTGGAGGAGAGCCTGGACCAAACAGACATGGGAAACACACAGATACAGACAGACCACACCAGGACAAAGAGAAAATGGGGACACAGAATACTCTCACTCCCACTACACATAAGGTGACGTATAGGCATGTGTAACAATTTAAAGGGGCCATAATACCCCCTTATATGTTTGCACACCATTTACTGTGCTTCCATGGTTTTTAGTCTTGTTCTTGGGATTCACTATTTCCATCCAAAAGTTTTTTGGTGTTTTAAACTGTGGTGGTGGTGGGACTGTGATTTAGGGTGCCTCTATTAAAGCGTATCTGTCACTTCTAAATGCTGTCCTGCCTGAGGGCAAAATAAAGAAGTGGCAGACACTCCGATTTCAGGATTTTATCACTTATTTAGTAATGTTAGGTAGTTATGAGTATTTCGATTTTATAGCAATGCAGCCGATGAGTCCAATTATATATATTCATGCTGCCCCTCCAGCCGCTGATTGACACTTTTCTCCCTACGACTTTGCGTATATTACATCTAACTAATGACACTACAAATAAAACCTGAGACATAACATTTAAATTAAAAAATATTACATGAGCCAAATAAATGAAACAAATGGAAATGATGGAATAATACTATATGACTACAAGGTAATAATGAACAATCCGGAGGTATTACTATATCATATCCTATAAACCAATGGACTTACTGTTTTATGCAATGGGAATCTCAGCTCTTAGTGACTGTCTTCAAAAGATCTTGGGGGCAATGAAGGCTGTGGGACAGTATTTTTAGAGCCGTGACATGTGGGCTGTGCTTCACTGTGGTAGATATATTTCATTTCAGTTTAAAGGAACAGTTATGGAAAATGAAGTTGGAAAAGATAAGGTCATGCGGCTCAGAATACTCAGAATACTCAGAATACTCCAACTACCAGAGTAGCTTAACAACAAACATTTATTCTGAAATGTAAGCACAATAAAAAAAATATATAATCCGGCATGAATAGGATTGATAGGTAAAGGATTATCAAATGTTCTGGATTATCAGACGATCATAAAAAAGTACATTAAACTGATTTGTAAGGGTAGAGAGCCTTCAGTAAGACAACCCACGCTACTTTTAACATAAAATCTACTATTATTATTACTTAAATTTTTAGTCAGAGGACTTTCCTTATTCTACCACTTTACAAATCACTAGTAAGACCGCGCACGGAATATTGTAGGTGTTTTTCCCATGGGCCTCTATTTAGGACAAAAATGTCATCAAAAACGCATGTACAAAATGACACTAAATGAAAAACGACACCAAAAGCGCCACTAAAGACATCTAAAAAAACACGTTATTTTTTTATAAGGCCAGGATCACACACAAGGTTTTTATGTCGTGTTTGTTGCAGTTTTTGAGACAAACACAGAAGTGGACAAAAGAAAAAAGATGCATTTTCTTTTCTTTATACTCTTCTTTCCTTTTGGATTCACTTCTGGCTTCGGTTCAAAAGGTTGAGACAAAAACTGCACCAAAATCTGCATCAAAACTGTGTGCGATCCTGACCTTACGCTAGCGGTTTTAAATGTGTTTTTAGATGCAGTTAAAATTTTAAGGGTAATCACATAGACCATGACATGCAGATTTTTCAGGAGGAATGAGTGTCAGATTGTATTGCACAGGGTGAAACCACAGTGACAATCTGCAGCTTTTCCGCACAAGAATAAGCATGCTGTTAATTTGAAAATCTGCATAATATTCTAAATTCCGTGCAGATTTTTTTCTGCTAATGGTCTATTTATACCCAGGACTGTAACGTTAACAAGATGGCATCCACTACGTCTAAGGAAAAGGTTTCTACACAAACAGAGATGGGAATTATTTACTGTTAGGGTATGTTCACACGAGGGCGTCCGTAACGTCTGAAATTACGGGGATGTTTCAGCCTGAAAACATCCCCGTAATTTCAGCCGTACCGGCATGTGCAGGCGCTTGAACGCCGCGTCCATTACGGACGTAATTGGCGCTACTATTCATTGGAGTCAATGAATAACGGCTCCAATTACGGCCAAAGAAGTGACAGGTCACTTCTTTGACGCGGGCGTCTATTTACGCGCCGTCATTTGACAGCGGCGCGTAAATTACGCCTCGTGTGAACAGACAAACGTCTGCCCATTGCTTTCAATGGGCAGATGTTTGTCAGCGCTATTGAGGCGCTATTTTCAGACGTAATTCGGGGCAAAAACGCCCGAATTACGTCCATAAATAGGCCGTGTGAACATACCCTAAGAGCAGTAAGACTATGGAACTCTCTGCCAGAGGAAGATGTCATTGTGAATTCATCGTAAGAATCTGAAAGGGGCCTGTATGTCCTTATTGTATGTAAAGTATTACAAGTTACAGTTACCAGATTACTGGAAATGGGTCATTGATCCGGGGATTTATTCCATACATACTTCATGCCATACTTTTTTCCCTAAATTGAGAAAAATTAGCTTTTACCTAATGTGATTTTTTTTCCCCCTTCTTCTGGATAAACATTGCAGGAGAAAAGGCTGAACTGGATGGATTTTTTGTCTTTTTTCAGCCTTATCTTACTATGTTATTTCTGGTCATTCTTTGAAACTTCACATTCTTAGCATTTTCATGCTGGAAACAAGTGTTGGATTATCAGACTTTATTATCAAATGTAACATTTCGCTGTTTTTCTAATTTCTTCTTATTATTTATTATATACCTGTACTCAGTGTTGATACTGAAGTTTAAGTTGGCAGGTATTTTGAGCTAAAATGTGAAATGGTGCCCCTCTCCCAGTCATATTCTGCCACTGTAAAATATATAGTAAATGAGCATTGGTGCATTCGTCGCTGTAGTTTTACAAACACTACTAGTATGTAAACCACAAAATCTGGAGCTTCACAAATATAAATTACACACGTCTCACTTTTACCAGACCTTTGCAGGAATAAAATAATGGCTTAATATTCAAGGCATTCAATTCTAGAAGTTTCCATGTTACCTCATGTTAAGAGGGCACTTCGTTATGGTCGATTTCTAAGGTTAAAGGGAATAAATAGAGACTACAATACGTTATTGGAGCAGTCAATGGAGATTATAGACAGATTAAGAAAAAAGGGTATATTTACACGCTGTGTTTTCAGGCATATTTCGGGGCACATCTGCCTATAGGCATGGGAAAAGCGGCATTTCGTTCAGAAGGGGTGTTTTTTACGCTGCCATTTTTAAAAAGAACACCCCATATAAAGTAGTAGCATGACACTTCTTGAGCCATTTTTGGAGTTGACCTTCATTGTGTCAATACAAACAGAGCTCCAAGAACGGCTCCAAAAAACAACTGAAAAAACATTTTCAGCTTCAAAAACAGCTGAAAATCAGAGGCAGTTTTCCCTTTAAAAGATGTAATGGCAGGAAGGAGGTGAAGGGAAAGTGAGCCCTAATCTACCCACCGCCCTGTCCCTGCCTACTTGCAACGACCCGCCCTAGGCGACGGGGTACAACTGGGCGGCGGTCCCTACGCTGTTTAAGTGCACGGGAGAACAAACAGGGAACACGCAAGGGAAGGGGCAGTAGCCACGGAACGCCACGAGGAAAAGGAGCGGTGAATCAGTAGTCATGACCAGGATGAAGTGAGTATACCAAATCGGGCACGGAGAAGGAAGCAAGCCAGGGGCAAAGCAAAGCAGGTTAAAGAAACGCAGCAAGGCAGAAGCACGGCAGAAGCAGGCTGGAGCAAGCAGCAGTGAGGCCAGGAATCCAAAAGAATTACAAGCACTGAGGAAGAGAACAGGGCAGGTAATAAAGGACAGGGGGCGGAGCTAACTCCGACTGACCAGGCCGCGATAGGCTCTCCCACTCCTGAGCCTGCCACCCTGGTTGGTGGGAGATGGTGTCAGTCGAACAGGTCTGGCCTCAGGTGTGGATTGATTAATCCCAGGAGTATACCTAGACGTAGTACCTGGCAGATCCCTAACAAAAGAGCTCTGTAATTTTCAGCCGTTTTTGACTTAGCGTGTGAACATATCCTTAAACCATTTTTTGTAGCTGTTTTTCATAGGGTCAATTAAAAGACAGCTCCAAAAACTCCTAAAAAAACCCTCAAAAAAAATGTTTTGCTTCAAAAACAGCTGAAAATCAGAAGCTGTTTTCCCTTGAATTTTCAGCCGCTTTTAATTGTGCGTGTGAACATACCCTAAGGCTTGGTTCACACTACCTATTTTCAGACGTAAACGAGGCGTATTATGCCTCGTTTTACGTCTGAAAATAGGGCTCCAATACGTCGGCAAACATCTGCCCATTCATTTGAATGGGTTTGCCGACGTATTGTGCAGACGACCTGTTATTTACGCGTCGTTGTTTGACAGCTGTCAAACGACGACGCGTATATTGACTGCCTCGGCAAAGAAGTGCAGGTCACTTCTTTGCCACGTAATTTGAGCTGTTCTTCATTGAACTCAATGAAGAGAAGCTCAAGATATACGAGCGTCACAGACGCCTCGTATATTACGAGGAGGAGCTTTTACGGCTGAAACGACGCAGCTGTTTTCTTCTGAAAACAGGCTGTCATTTCAGCCGTAAAAGCAAGCTAGCGTGTGCACATAAAATGAGGGTATAATAACAAAGGAATAAAAATAGTAGTAAGTCTAAGAACAAGCGACTCGTGTTCTCCTTCCAATATAGTCCTCCTGCAGGTCTCATTAAAAGTGCCATAAGGAAACACTGGCACCTTATTGAGGCAGATGAGGATTTGATAGAAAAAGCTTCTCAACCTCCAATAGGAGATTTAGGAGATGCAAATATTTACTAGAGGAGTTAGTGAAGGGGAGATTTAGGGACAAGAAGGGTGATTGGCTGTGAGAAGTGGCACCAGTAGGTAACCACAAGTGTGGACATTGTTCTTACTGCAAGTATATGTATACTGGCAAAAAAGTGAGAGTAGGAGCTATACAGCATGACGCCTCGCAGCTCATCACCTGTAGCTCCGATTTCATAGGATATGAAGAGGTCAGAAGGAAGATCACGTGAGCGGCGCTGGACCAGAAAAACGACAAGATTCAGGGATCAGTAAGTATTTTTGCACACAGCACCCAACTGCAACACCAATATACAAATGGAGGGTGCAATAAAAAAAATAATGTGGAGTGCTTCTTTAAGTACAGGGAAGGGATCTGCTAAACTACTTAGTCATTTGGGGGAGACCACAAATGTATGCTGTTTGCAGTATTGCAACGTGTATTTACCCCTGTAGATGGTAGTGACAGACATGTCAAGCTATGAGATACGGAGCTAATTGAATTATTAAAGCGGAGGCACTAGGACCTTTGGGTCTAAATGATAGGAACGACCTATCGGCATCTCTTAGGTAACTTCTGTTTTATGATGTTTTGTATTCGATTACTCTCTTTGTACTTGTTTTTATAAACTAACATGTGTATATGTTTAATAAGTATAAACTGTTGCATTGTATATTTCTTAGGCCTTATGAACACTTCCGTTGGCAGTCGTACGGCCGCTAATGACGGATCTGTGAAACACGGACCGCACATGGATGGCTTCCGTGTGCAATCCCTTTGTTTTACGGACCAAATGAATGAAAAGGCAGAGACTGTTCCGTTAAAATCGGATAGGAGTAGAACCTATCCTATTTTTGCTGGAATGGCCACACTTTTCCGTTAAAACAAGGGAAGTGTGCATGGCCCCATTGAAATGAATGTGTCAGGGTGCTATCAGTTAAAACAATGGATAGCACCCTGAAGAAAATAACTGAAGTGGGCATGAGGCCTTAGTGCTTCGTATGGTGGGGTATTTAAGCGTCAGCACGCTAGATCCCATCAGGCCTTGAGAAAGCATCTGGAGGACGCAAAACGTCCGTAGGCCGACTGTCATGTAACCTGCCTCCACACTAAATAAAAAGCTGCATTGTGATTATCTGGAAGGGTGAGTGCCAAGCAACTTTCTTCAATGTTTTATTATATTTTATTATATTTTTTAATGTATTCACAAAAATACATGGTTAAATCTGCCCAGACTCTTTAGTCATCAGCATAAAGCCGGGGCTACACCTAGACTTTTTGTAGCGCTACTGATAAATTTAACTATTGAGCTACAGCTGAAGTCCAAATGAATTAATTGAGATGCATGTAATCTTGTGAACTGCAGCTGTCACTCAAGGGTTACAATCAATCAGTAGCGCTAAAAAGTCTCAGTCTAGTCCTAGTAATAATAATCATCGCTATTTCAATCTTATTGTTTGTGTAAAACTCCTTTAGAGTTAATACTAACTTACCAACCATTAATAGAAACTGGGATCCTGGGGATGTGTATGGATTAGTTCCACTTTCAGATCCATTACACTTTAAATCTCCCGAGCTATGCTTAGCATGATCAGTGCTCCAGCAGTCTGCTGTATGATTTATTTCTGAATGAAACTGACTGCTGCGTTCCCAAACTATCGTAAAGATAAACCCATTACATACTTTATTATACTACATACTACTTATAATACATTCAGACCACAATATAGTGCAAATATAATACTGCCATATATACAGCCACCATATAGTGCCTAAATAATATGTAATATCTTAAAAATGCTACTTAAAGGGAACCTGTCACCAGCATTTCACCTATTGAACTCTACTCATCCCTCGCTGGCTGTTGCTGTCAAAAGTTAATTGCAGTTATCCCCTCTCCTAAACATGTGCCTTTTATGGTAATAATCCGTCATTCTCGTTCGTTCGTTCGTTTGTTCGTTCGTTCGTTCCTCTTCTTATGCCCGCCCACCGCCGAAAACTGGTTCACACAGAATACCATAATCTCGTCTGAGCTAGCGCACATACGCCCGTCATGTATGGTCGGACACCCTTCCCTGCCTCAAATCTAGTTACTGTCCATGGCCGCTATGGTGTCCCATTTCGCACACGCACCAGAACAGGACATCGATGCGCAAGCGTGGGATTTCTTGTGTGTTGGGGGAGGCGAGGAGCTGTCAATCAAAAGTAAGGAGGCAGGGTAAACTCGGAAAGGCTTGAGGAATGAAGATAAGAGTCTTTTATGCTCATTAGCATACGGCACAGGCACACCAAAAATATGGAATACTAAAGCTAAATGATTTTTCATCCACTTCCACCAGATATTGCTGGTTTAATAGGCGAAATGCAGGTGACAGGTTCCGTTTAATAGTAGCAGCAACTGTAATAAAATAAAAAGCAGACAGCACTCACCCCTACAATCATCGGGCAACCCCTTTAAGCGTTTTCCAATTTAATTATTAAAATGTACTCTATATATACTGTACATACTGTGTATATGCCAAAATGAAGGGATTTGGAAGTACTGGTACATCCAAATACAGTGATTAACAGCAGCACTCCTGTGGTATTGGCTGGAGTCTGAGAAAGCTCTGATTCTGGCTATTTAATCCTATGGGGAATAGTAGAGGGCTCGCTTTGCTATCTCTCCATCAGTCCAGAATCATAATCGGCAGGACTGAGCATTTTAGATGGACAATCTGGGGTCTAACAATGGCCCCCACAGCTGTCCCATGAGAATCCTAATAATGCAATGGGACAGAAATCTAGATGTATAATGTTTAATAAAGTTAGGCTGGGTTCACACCTGCGTTCGGCTTTCTGTTGTTTTGCTCTGTCAGAGGAGAAGAACAGTGGAAATACTGCTAGTGCCGGTTCCGTTGCATGACGGACACTACCGGTGGCCAACGTAATCCATTGACTGTGATGGGTTCCGTTCAGTTTCCTTCGGGTTGTCTGTGGTTTTACCGGAAACAATTGCACAGCATACTGCGCCCCCTGGGGCTGTCATCTGCGGCCCGCGGGACACAGAGCCGCTAGTATAGGCTTTGCTCCGAGACTCTGGAATTCCCTGACATCGCTGTCCACATATGAACAGCGATGTCTGGGGCTTCACCAGAGCCGAAGTCCCGTGCAGAGCGCTAGTACAGGCTCTGCTCCGGGACTCTGTGGAATTCCCTGACATCGCTGTCCATATATGGACAGTGTATCAGGGTCTTCTTCAGAGCGGAGACCCAGGCAGAGCGCTAGTATCGGCTCTGCTCCAGGACTCTGTGGAATTCCCTGACATCGGTGTCCATGTTTGGACACACAATGTCTGGGGCTTCCCCAGAGCCGGAGTCCCGGTCAGAGCGCTAGTATAGGCTCTGCTCTGGGACTCTGGGGAAGCCTCTGACATCGCTGTTCATACATCGACAATGATGTCAGGTGCTTCCCCAGAGCAGGAGTCCCAGTGATGTCAGGAGCACAGCTGGAGTCCCAGGAAGAGCCTACTAGAGCTCTGCCCGGGACTCCAGATCTAGGGTTGCCCCTGACATCTCTGTCCATATATGGACATTGATGTCAGGAGCAGAGCTGGAATCCGAGGCAGAGTGCTAGAAGCGGCTCTGCTCCGGGACTCCAGCTCTGGGCAAGCCCCTGACATCACTATGGCAGGATCTGCGGAGGGCACTGTGGCAGCATCTGCGAAGGGCACTGTGGCAGCATCTGCGGAGCACACTGTGGCAGCATCTACAGAGGGCACTGTGGCAGCATCCTCAGAGGGAACTGTGGCAGCATCCACAGAGGGCACTGCGGTACTAAGTGTTATAGTAGTTCAAATAACTAATTGATTAACAATCATTTTGTATTGTATCAAATTTGAAAGTAATGCGGCCCGTCAACTTCCCATTTTTTCTATATGCGGCCCACTTACCGGCCGAGTTTGAGACCCCTGCCTTAGAGGCTATATAGACCTTTGGAGGGCAGTTTTTTTTATAAATGTAAATATTTATTGATTAAAAAAATGCAGTATTTGTAGTTAACTTTTATTAAAAATGTTGTTTACTTTTTGAGATGCAGCTTCTATACATTCACTATACATAGAAGTTGCATCCCGGCGATTTTAGCCGCATCCATCAGTGAACTGCACTGGCGACTCGGCTGTCAGTGCTTATTGTGTCCATCTAAATCTTTCAATACCCCTATTACCTATCATACCTAGGTTAAACCAACCAAAGAAAGAAAAATGTCACGACCATGTATTGGAAAAGATACAAAAAATACTTATTAACCCCTTAACGCACCATGACGTAACTGTACGTCATGGTTTGCCCTGCATTAAGGCACCATGACGTACAGTTACGTCATGGCTAAAAACTGTCACCATGTCAAAAGACATGGTGATAGAAGAATGATATCGGCTGTCACAGACAGCCGATAGTCGCGCTGATACGGCGAGGGACCAGTTACAGCGCGGCGCCTCCTACGATCGCTGTGATTGTTCAGTCAGTAGTGACAGACCAATCACAGCGTTTTAGTATAGAAAAGCTGTAGAAAGAGCTGGGTTAGGGATTTTAACGTGACAACTGCTGTCAAAGACAGCAGATCGTCACTGACAAGATGTGGGGGACCAGTCACAGTGGTCCCCCGTTTGCTATCACTGTGATTGGTCCAGTCAGTAGTGACTGAACAATCACAGCAAAACCCGGCAGAAAGAGCAGTGACAGATCGTCACTGACAAGCAGTGGGGACCAATCACAGTCCCTCGTTTGCGATCTCTGTGATTGGTCAGTCACTACTGACTGACCGACCAATCACAGCAGTCTAAGAGTTACCTGGCAGAAGGAGCCAGGGGAGGAGTTCACAATGTGACAACTGCTGTCAAAGACAGCAGATTGTCACTTTTATGTTGTTTTGGAAAAGTCGTTGTTGATCACTGTGATTGGTCAGTCTGTAGTGACTGTTACTGTTAACTGACCAACCACAGCTTATTGATGCCAGTTTCTGGGCATCAACATTTGCTCACAGCGTCTGATCTCCTCCTTTTGTGAGAGAGAGAGTGAGGAGATCAGACGTGTGTTAGTGAGAGACCGTGAGAGAAGACAGAGAACAAAGAATTATATCAATTTCCTGCCAGTGTCACTGACAAATGCCCCTTCCCTGCTCTACCCAGTAAAGTACCCAGAGAGTGAAGTGCCCTGTACTGTGAATTGCCATTGTCCAGTGCCCCTTACCTGCTCTACCCAGCACAGATCCCAGAGTGACTTGCCCTGTGCTGTGAATCGCCATCACCTGCCATTGTCCAGTGCCCCTTACCTGCTCTACCCAGTACAGATCCCAGAGTGAAGTGCCCTGTGCTGTGAATCGCCATCACCTGCCATTGTCCAGTGCCCCTTACCTGCTCTACCCAGTACAGATCCCAGAGTGACGTGCCCTGTGCTGTGAATCGCCATCACCTGCCATTGTCCAGTGCCCCTTACCTGCTCTACCCAGTACAGATCCCAGAGTGACGTGCCCTGTGCTGTGAATCGCCATCACCTGCCATTGCTCAGTGCCCCTTCCCTGCTCTACCCAGTGAGGAACCCAGAGTGACGTGCCCTGTGCTGTGAATCGCCATCACCTGCCATTGTCCATTAGGGATAGTTGTACGTTTGATAGGAACGTTTTAGTTAAAAAATAATAATAATAATATAATATAGAAAAAAAACTAAAAACTTTGTTACATTATATTGCTGTTACAGTAGAGTTTACTGTAACAGATTACATATTATAGGTACGTTCACCTAGATCACTAATACAGAACAGTTTACTGTATTATATTTCACATATATATATATATATTGTAAAAATCATTATGGCAAAGCGACTGTATACCACAGAAGAGGCATTTCAAATGCTCTATTCTGATACCGATTCTGCCAGTGAGGGTGGATCCATATTTCAACTTTCAACTTCCTCCAGTGACGATGAGGAAACCCCTCAAACCTCTGAAATGAGAAGCCATCAAACCCTGCCTG
This sequence comes from Rhinoderma darwinii, assembly GCF_050947455.1. Classification (NCBI taxonomy): domain Eukaryota; kingdom Metazoa; phylum Chordata; class Amphibia; order Anura; family Rhinodermatidae; genus Rhinoderma; species Rhinoderma darwinii. The sequence continues at coordinate 40,304,241 of NC_134696.1, read as the reverse complement.
GCACAAGTGAAGAGGACTGGGCACCCCCATGTAATTTTAACCCTCAAATTCCTGAATTTATTGGTGCCTCAGGAATCAGAGTGGATACAACAGGGCTAAATGAGTTTGAATTTTTCAAACTTTTTATAACTGATGATTTTATTAACTCAGTGGTTGTGCAAACTAACCTCTACGCACAACAATTTATTAATGCAAACCCGCAATCCTCTTTTGCCAGACAATGCAGGTGGCATCCCACTGATGCAACCGAAATGTTAAAATTCTGGGGGTTGCTGATGAATATGGGCCTGACAAAGAAGCCAACAATGCGATCATACTGGTCAACAGATGTGTTACCTCATACACCAATGTATCGTGATGCAATGCCCAGAGGAAGGTTTGAGGCCATTCTTAAATTTTTACACTACAATGACAATACCCAGTGTCCACCCAGAGATGACCCAAACTCTGATCGCCTCTTTAAAATTCGACCAGTCATTGCTCATTTTACAAAAAAATTTAAAGAATTATACACCCCTCAGAAGCACATCTCAATCGATGAGTCCCTTGTCCACTTTAAGGGAAGATTAAAATTTAGGCAGTACCTTCCAAATAAAAGGTCCAGATATGGCATTAAAATTTATAAGCTGTGTGAATCAGAATCCGGGTACACACATACCTTCAGAATATATGAGGGGAAGGACACAAAAATAAATCCCCTAGACTGCCCCCCCTATCTAGGTACAAGTGGGAAAATTGTGTGGGACCTCATGTACACCCTCCTTGAAAAGGGCTACCACTTGTACCTAGATAACTTTTACACAAGTGTCCCGCTTTTTAAAAGTCTTGCCCTAAAGCAAACAGTGGCCTGTGGAACGGTCCGTAAGAACCATCGAGGCCTTCCAAAGACCCTCATAGCCCAGAAATTGAAGCGAGGCGAGAGCAGGGCGATGTGTAATGACGGGGTGCTGGTCCTAAAGTATAAGGACAAAAAAGATGTCCTTATGCTTACAACTATGCACAATGAAGAGAGCACTCTTGTACCCATGCGTGGCCGAGCAGAAGTAACACCAAAGCCCGTATGTATCCAGGCATACAATAAACATATGGGGGGAGTCGATTTATCGGATCAGATGATAAAGCCATATGATGCGATGAGAAAGTCCCGTACGTGGTACAAAAAACTAGTTGTACACCTGATTCAAATGGCGTTGTACAATTCCTATGTGTTGTACAGATATGCTGCCCATCAAATAAAGTACCTGGATTACCAGGAAAGAATAATAAAAAAATTAATTTTTGCAGACATCGAAGAGGGGGGAGAAAATTCAGCCTCCGGAAGTGATGCCTCCAGAATTGTTAGAGGGCAACATTTCCCATCTGAGGTGCCTCCCACAGGAAAAAAAAAAAGACGGCCCCAGAAAAGATGCTGTGTCTGTTATAAAAGAGGAATTCGCAAAGAGACAATTCATCAGTGTGACACGTGCCCCTCCAAGCCTGGGCTTTGTATCAAAGATTGTTTCAAAATCTATCATTCCACTTTAGAATATTAATTTTACAACTACTTTATTGGCTCTGTTACCTTTGCCCTTTTTAGATTGATTATTTAAATGTAATTTACCCTTTTGCCAATTACTTTACTGCCCCATTACAAATTGGAACACACACACACACACACACACACACACACACACACACACACACACACACACACACACACACCAAAAAATTATCATTATACCCCTAGATGAATACTTTTAAAGGTGCCACAAAGGACACCTTTGTAAAAATAAAGTATACATTTTTTTCTGTGCCAACCCACTGCATAAATTGCTGGCAAATGCTTGTGCTGCCAAAATTGTCACTATGATGAACACCATTACAATTGTTCACACAAAAGTGGATTATCTGTAAAAACCCTCAAACAAAACTAAAAATTCTCACTATACCTCTAGATGAATACATTGTGGGGTGCATTTCTTCATTTTCATGTTTGCTTTACAAAAAATCCTGTCTTTAAGATGACAAATTTGTCCAAAAAATGAAATAAATTTTTTTTTTACTCTCTTTCTATTAAATGTACCAATAAAATGTGGGGTCAAAATACTCACTACACCGCTAAATAACTATTCTAGTGTTCCAAATATGGGGGATTTCTATCATTCTGGCAGCTCAAAGCCTCTCCAAATGTACAGTGGGGCCTAAAACATTTTCAAGCAAAATATGAGTCCTGAAAGCCTCCGGGTACTCCCTTCCTTTTGGCCCCTGCCGTTTGTCCAGGCAACGCATTAGGGCCACAATGGGGGTATTTTTGGAAACAGGAGAAACAGGGTGAAAGATTTTGGGGTGTGTTTCTTCATTCTCATGGTCGCTTTACAAAGAAATCGGTCTTCAAACTGATACTTTTATGAAAAAAGTGAATATTTTTTTTTTTCACTTGCTATGCATTAAATTTAGCAAAAAACTGTGGGGTCAAAATACTCACTACACCCCTAGATAAATACCTTAAGGGGTCTAGTTTTCTAAATGGGGTCGTTTATGGGGAGTTTCTATCGTTCTGGCAGCTCAAAGCCTCTTCAAATGTACAGTGGGGCCTAAAACATTTTCAAGCAAAATATGAGTCCTGAAAGCCTCCGGGTACTCCCTTCCTTTTTGCCCCTGCCGTTTGTCCAGGCAACGCATTAGGGCCACAATGGGGGTATTTTTGGAAACAGGAGAAACAGGGTGAAAGATTTTGGGGTGTGTTTCTTCATTCTCATGGTCGCTTTACAAAGAAATCGGTCTTCAAACTGATACTTTTATGAAAAAAGTGAATTTTTTTTTTTTTTCACTTGCTATGCATTAAATTTAGCAAAAAACTGTGGGGTCAAAATACTCACTACACCCCTAGATAAATACCTTAAGGGGTCTAGTTTTCTAAATGGGGTCGTTTATGGGGAGTTTCTATCGTTCTGGCAGCTCAAAGCCTCTTCAAATGTACAGTGGGGCCTAAAACATTTTCAAGCAAAATATGAGTCCTGAAAGCCTCCGGGTACTCCCTTCCTTTTTGCCACTGCCGTTTGTCCAGGCAACGCATTAGGGCCACAATGGGGGTATTTTTGGAAACAGGAGAAACAGGGTGAAAGATTTTGGGGTGTGTTTCTTCATTCTCACGGTCGCTTTACAAAGAAATCGGTCTTCAAACTGATACTTTTATGAAAAAAGTGAATTTTTTTTTTTTTTCACTTGCTATGCATTAAATTTAGCAAAAAACTGTGGGGTCAAAATACTCACTACACCCCTAGATAAATACCTTAAGGGGTCTAGTTTTCTAAATGGGGTCGTTTATGGGGAGTTTCTATCGTTCTGGCAGCTCAAAGCCTCTTCAAATGTACAGTGGGGCCTAAAACATTTTCAAGCAAAATATGAGTCCTGAAAGCCTCCGGGTACTCCCTTCCTTTTGGCCTCTGCCGTTTGTGCAGGCAACGCATTAGGGCCACAATGGGGGTATTTTTGGAAACAGGAGAAACAGGGTGATCGATTTTGGGGTGTGTTTCTTCATTCTCATGTTTGCTTTATAAAGAAATCGGTCTTTAAAATGACACATTTGTGAAAAAAATTGAATTATGTTTTTTTATGCCTGCATTACATGAATTCTTACCAAAAAACTGTGGGGTCAAAATACTTACAACACCCCTTAATAAATACCTTAAGGGGTGTAGTTTTCAAAATGGGGTCATTTGTGGGGGTTTCCATCATTCTGACACCTATGAGCCTCTGAAAACCTGGCTTGGTGCAGGAAAACAAAATGTACTTAAAAATGTATAAAATTATTATTAAATTTGTAAGTCTTCTAAATTGCACAATTTTTTTTTTTTTTTTTAAAAGTGCTGCCAAAATAGAGTAAACAGATGGAAATATATATTTAATAAAAAAAAATTGTACAGTATGTGTGTACAAATGTGACATATTGCAGTTAAAAATAGGGAAAAATGTTGATTTTTACAAAATTTCTTCAATTTTTCTATTTTTTAATTAATTTCCGCAAATCGTATCAGTCTACTTTTACCACTAAAATAAAGTACAACATGTGACGAAAAAACAATGTCAGAATTACTTGGATATTCAAAACTTTCACAGAGTTATTCTCTGATAAAGTCAGACATACCAGATTTGACAAATTTGGCTTGGTCATTAAGGTCCAAACAAGCTTGGTCACTAAGGGGTTAATGTTACATGAACATACACATAAATAATACTAAAAATACGAAATAAAACAACCCCCGTAGGATAAAAATGGAATTAGAATGCTGAAGCAGTGGATAAACCAGATGGTAACATGGTAACAGGATCCCCCAGGTACAAAAGTGTATACAGAGTAATTTTAGGCTTCGTATTTTTAGTCTTATTTATGTGTATGTTCATGTAACATTAATAAAGTCTTTTTTGTATCTTTTCCAATACATGGTCGTGACTTTTTTCTTTCTTTGGTTGATTTGATATGTCACTAGGACCACAGTAATATATGGGGCTATTGCTCGGTTTTTCTATCATATCTAGGTTGATTAACTTTGATATAATCGGAAAGAGGGTTACAGAATAGCAAAATCAGTTTACTAAGCCTGAAAGGTCACAAAATGAGTTGAGTGTGTAAAATTTCAGATGGACCTAGAATAGAATTTCAGGTAATAATTAACTTTAATTAGTGCTGCCCAACTCTACTATCACTCCTGTTTGTGAAAATAGCAATTCTGATCATAAGTATATATGAAGGAATTGCTGTATAAGCGATTCTCTGTTGTATAAACCTAGGTTCACTAAACATGCACTAACATTTTAAAATAGTAAAAATTAAGTATTAGTCAAATTGTAAGTAAAACTTAAACATAATATAATAATGTAAAATAATGCAATCAATACCCCACGGCCTGTTTACATGTATAAAATATTGTTATGGTTTTTATGGTTTCTATTGATTTTAGTGATAATTGCCGGCTGTATCATTGATATGGATGGACCGCTCGTAGATCATTTATTGGTCGTGTGATAAATTGTGACGTGTAAATGCAGCTTTATAGATGAAATATCTATCCTTATCTTAGACAATAAACAGACTACGTACTATCACTAGTTTTCACAACAGAAATATAAAAAGCCTCAGGAGATGATCTTTAGAAACGAAACTTAAGGAATCTATATAAGTTAAAGTGTTTGCAGGTCCATCACTCCTGCGGCAGATGTGCTTTGGTAAGTACATTAAAGAATCCAGTGTCCACAAGGATTTAGTTTATTTGGTTATTGGGGTTTGTTCAAACGGCTTGTTTTCAGGCTTATTTTGGGGCGTAAAAGGCTCGTATTATGCTCCAAAATACACATGAAATAAGCCTGCAGTTTGCCATTGATTTCAATGGGAAATACACTGCGCGCTGTTCACATGAAGCATACTTTTACGCTGCTGAATTAAAAAAACACCCCATAAAAAGAAGTCACATGTCATTTCTTGAGATGTTTTTGGAGCTGATTTTCCATTTACGCAGCAAAAAACGCATAAAATAATGGCTCAAAAAAAGCCTCAAAATCAGCTTCAAGTTAAAAAAAATTGTATTTTTCAGCCACTTCTTTTTGTACGTGTGAACATACCCTTTTAGGCCTTAAGAAGTGACATGCTACTTCTTTTACGAGGCTTCTTTTTACAATGCGTTTTTTTAATTAATACAGCTTAATGTATTTCCCATTGAATTCAATAGGAAGCTGTTTGTAGGCATTTTGCGAGTGTTTTTCCAGGCGTATTTCAAAGCGCTTACGCTCAGAAATACACCTGAAAAAACTACATGTGATCATACCCTAAGGGTATATTCATACGGCCTATTTTCAGCTGTTTTTCAGGCCGTAAACGCCCCCGAAAAACGGCTAACAATACGGAGGCTGAAGGCCCCCAAACATCTGCCCATTAATTTCAATTGGAAAAAAGGCGTTCCATTCCCACGGGGCGTTTTTACGCAGCCGTTTTTAAAAACGGCGTGTAAAAAAACGCCCTGTAAAAAAGAAGTGCATGTCACTTCTTGAGCCGTTTTTCATTGAGTCAATAGAAAAACAGCTCCAAAAACGGCCGTAAAAAAATGATGCAAAAAACGCTTGATGGTTAAAAAAAAGCTAAAAATCAGGGGCTGTTTTGGTTTGCCGTGTGAACATAGCCTTAGACTGCTCTAAGAGGATATTGTAGAAATGGCAAAATTAATAGAAAAGAATCAAGCTCTAGTTAGGGATATATAATTGATGTTGAAGTGTAATCGGAAATTTAATAAAAATATAATATGAGACTAAGATGTCATATAGATAAGATGTAAGTACAGTATCTTGGATCATAGGTATATTTGCTTTTCAGGCATTTTTTTTATGCATTCTTCAATTAAAATTGCTATTAGTTGGCCTAACACCCCAGTGTTGTCAACAAAAATAGTTTATTTTCTGCTGGTTATTAATTTGTATTATATATATTTTTTCGTTCCACACAGTCCCATTGCACAAAGGGCAATTACTAGTTAGTGTGTATATAGTAACTGCTTGAAGTTCTTAGAAATAACGATTTTCTTAATAATGTGTTTCAGTTTACTGCAGAAGAAAAACACGTGATCAAGACAGCAAAATTATCATTCCAGATTGAAGCACTAGGTATAGTAATTGTAGTTTAATGTTTTTAGTCCAGCCAGGCTTTAGGAACTCCTCTTTAAAACGTAAATGGGTTTTTCCACTGTAGTAAGTGATGTCATATGGCTAGGAAGGGGATCTGACTGCAGGGACAACCATCCCCCTATTCCTCAGAATAAAACTTAAAGGGGTTATCCCACAAGTCATTTTCATGCCTAAAGTTCAGAAATGCTGTTAATTGTAGTTTTTAAGTAATTTTTTGTGTTACCAGCACATAAAAATATTTTTTTTCAGATTTTGTTTGCTGCCTTGTGTCCCCCTTGGTGCTTCTGCTAATTTGTACTGCTGGGGGAGGGGTTGGTGCAGAATATGTTTTCATTCCCATCTGGCAGCTGACCATATAGACCCTTCTTACTTTCCCTGTAGATAGTTAACATGAGATCCAGAGTAGTGAAGGTATTTGCTATGTGACTTCCACAGTATAACTACCTTAGAAACCAATACAAATATTTTTAAATAAAATAATAAAGACTGAGTGGGCATATACAGGATTCATATCCTCCATCAGGCTGCAAAGCTTTACAGTCCTAACAAGCTGAGAAGAATGGCAGCATAGCATACTGCCATGCTACTGCTAAGCCTCTGCTCCTTCCCTGACAAGCAGGGCAGAAAGCTAATTGATTGGCTGCTCTGTAGTGAACAAAAAAATCACTATGTAACGACCTGGCTGTGGGGAAAATGCATGAGCAAGCGTGTCTACTGTCACTGAGCTCAATAGGTGGAAGCGCACATTACTGTACATGTTAAACACTAGGTGGCGCCATACTATGTAAGTAAATGTCATAACTTCACTGGATCATTTTTTGTGACAGCATTTAGGCAAACATTGTTCAGACTTTTCTGATCTATACCACGGGTCGGCAACCTACAACGCACCGCTCAGTTCTCTTGGTCATCGCCGCCACCATTACAGGTTCACCTGTCAAATAAGAGCTGAATTTTATTTTATATATCACTGGAAAGATAAAAGTTTTGTGGCCAGATTTGTGTCAGACCCTCCAGCTGGGGTTGTGCACCCCCCAAAATAAATCTCTGGCAGCTCTTTTACATATGTTCTCCCCCAAGGTGCTCCAATGTGCAGCCCCTCCCCACAAGCTCGTGTTTAGTAACCGCTCCTCTCCTGTGAGCAGCCCCCCACAAGCTGGAGTTTAGTAGTCGCTTTCCCTGTGAGCAGCCCACCACAAGCTAGTGTTTAGCAGCCTCTTCTCCCCTTTGAGCAGCCCCCACAAGTTGGTGTTTACTAGCCTCTCTATCCTGTCAGCAGACCCTTACAAGCTGGTGTTTAGTAGTCGCTCTCCCTGTGAGCAGCCCCCTACAAGCTGGTGTTTAGTAGCCTCTTCTCTCCTGTGAGCAGACCTCACAAGTTGGTGTTTAGTAGCCGCTCTCTCCTGTGAGCAGACCCTTACAAGCTGGTGTTTAGTATCTGCTCCTCTCCTGTGAGCAGTTCCCCATAAGCTGGTGTAAGTAGCTGCTCTCTCCTGTTAGAGGCCCCTCACAAGCTGGTGTTTAGTAGCCTCTTCCGTCCTGTGAGCAGCCCCTCATAAGCTGGTGTTTAGTAGCCGCTCTCTCCTGTGAGCAGCCCCCCGCAAGCTGGTGTTCAGTAGTGGCTCTCTCCTGTGAGCAGCCCCCCGCAAGCTGGTGTTCAGTAGTGGCTCTCTCCTGTGAGCAGCCCCCTGCAAGCTGGTGTTCAGTAGTGGCTCTCTCCTGTGAGCAGCCCCCTGCAAGCTGGTGTTCAGTAGTGGCTCTCTCCTGTGAGCAGCCCCCTGCAAGCTGGTGTTCAGTAGTGGCTCTCTCCTGTGAGCAGCCCCCTGCAAGCTGGTGTTCAGTAGTGGCTCTCTCCTGTGAGCAACCCCCCCCCCCCCCCCCCCGCAGGCTGGTGTTCAGTAGTGGCTCTCTCCTGTGAGCAGACCCCCAGAAGTCGGTGTTCAGTAGTGGCTCTCTCTTGTGAGCAGCCCCCCGCAAGCTGGTGTTCAGTAGTGGCTCTCTCCTGTGAGTATCTGTGTTAGCAGCTTTTCTCACACATGAATCCATCTTCAGCCCCTCACCGACCAGGCTTACTGCAGACCACTCTGAGGCCTGTGTTCAGCTGAAAGTCACCTCGTATGCAACACAAATGGATTATCATTGCAAAGAAAGTCAGGCACAATAGTCACACTAAAATGTAAGTTTAATTACTTGATTAGTGTCACATACATAATAACAGTTTGTCTTATATGACTTTCATTTTTGCATGGCACACTGAGTATTTAATCTCTGATTTATTTTTCTTTATCGGCACACCTTACGAAAAAAGGTTACCTACCCCTAAGCTATACAATGAATATGATATTTACTAGTGGGACAGCCCCTTTAACTAGCACTGCAGATCCTTTACTGTTTTTTCCCCTGCATAGCGACGCTCCTGGGCACCAACTGTGCATGGACCTATAGCACAGCCCAATTTTCCCCATTGTGTTGCAGTTCCTTGCACATTGGGTGGCCAAGAGAACTGCTGTGCAGGAGAACTACTGAAGGTACACCGGTCCCGATGGTCAGAAACTCTACCTATCAGAATGTTATGATATCTTCTACCAAACATTCTAAGATGATAATGTTAAATGATAAATCTTTTTTAATATTCCCTGATTTAAACAAATCTTGCGGTGCGGATACTCAACTTGCAGCATGTCAGTTTCAGTTGCGAAAACGCTGCAGAATTTCCACATATGCTGAATCTGTGCAGTGTTTTTGCTGTGTCGACTTGTTACTGGGTGTTTTTCAGTGCCCAATAGGTAAACCATTCATGGCCATCTCATAGATGACTTGTTTTGAAATGCACTTGTGTCATGACAAGATAATTTTAAAGAGGACCTGATATACTGTAGTAAATACATAAAATAACATGTCTTGAAAAAAATGTCTTAGAACTTTGCTGCTCCTCTGTTATTTATCCTGAAATGTATGAATAAATTGACAATTTATAGGTAGTGTCACAGTGTGTATGGGCATGCTCCTTTGAAAAAGTGTATAGTAACAGCCAGTTTTTATTTTGTTCTTTAATTTTCAGGAGGAATAATAGAGGATCGGCAAATTGCAAATTCTAAGAAAAGATTCTCCCTGGGGTCTACTAATTCAGACATATTAGGAGAGCTGACAGGTCCTATTTAAGTTTAAAATAGTGATCTTTGTTTTTGAAAGGAACCTACTTAGAGTTATCAGTAGGAGAAAAAAATATTCAAATTCGGTGTAATGTCTCCTATAAAAATGTAAATGTCCTTATAAGTGTAATTGCAAAACATATTTTGAATTTTTCCATCTATGTGTTCTTATGAGAGCTTTTTTTTTCAACGTGAGAGATAAATAACATTATATTTTAATAGTTCAGACTTTTACAGATGCGGCAAAACCAATTCTGTTTATTTTGTCAAATAGTTACATTACTTTAGGAGAAAAATGAAAAAAATATTTTTTTTAACTTTTCATCGTTTTTTTCTATATTCCTAAAAACATTATTTGTTTATTGTTAAAAAAAAGTTTAGTCCCATTGGGGGACTTGAACATGTGATCGTTAGATAGCTTGCACAATACACTCCAATAATTATGTATTGCAGTGTATTATGCTTTTTGGCATCTCCTATTAAGCCCTGCCTCTGTCGGGGCTTAATATGTGGCCCAACATGGCAGAGCCCCGGCCACCATGACAACCAATCGACACCTCATGATCGCGTATCAGGGGGGTGGCGATGGGGTGATAGTGGGGTCCCTTCTCTGTCTAAAGGCTTACATGCCCCGGTTGCTGTTGACCATGGCATCTAAGTGGTTAAACTGCCAGGATTGGAGTTATCACTCATGAAATGTCGGGAAGGATTTAAACTAACGGTTAATTTCATTAATTCTGCCTGGAGTGTTCCTTTAAGAAGTTGTTTATTTTTATAGAAAATGAGGCAGAGCAGGCAATAAGCAAAGTAGGCCCCCAAATATTTATGCAAAAATGCAATGCTAAATAATACTTCCATACAATGTTCACACAATACAGCCCTTTAGTTTCCAAATGATACTTCCATGCACAGCATAAATAAAACCTTCATACAGTATCCATATAACACTACTATGTAGTGCCCACTTTACACTGCCAAATATTTCCCACACAATAGTACCATTTAGTGTCCAAATAATACCACCACGACTACCAGACTATACCTAAATAGTGAAGGGGTAAATCGTCCACGGTGGTCTAGGGCAGCAAAGAGGTTATTGGTAAAGTCTTTGGTGGTCCAGGCAGGTGAGATTTAGATGCTTCATTTCAGGTTTCACTTTGGTGGCCCCTACAAAAAAGAGTCGGCCACAGCGTAAAACCTGCTCTGTTAATAGAATATACGCAGTCATTTACAACATAAGTCTAATACATATTTTCTTTACAGAGAGCATGGCCAGAGCATATGAAGATTTATGGAAAGAAGAGACCCTGCCTAATTTTGGTGAAATCTTACTTCGCAGCAATGACAAGCCAAACAATGGGAGAATTTATGTGATGTACCATGGCACCACATTAGAGGCAGCCATTCAAATTATTCAGAATGGTTTTAATAGATCACGTAAGGGCATGTTAGGCAAAGGCATATATGTCAGCAGAGATATAGAGAAAGCAGCACGGTATCCGTTAGATGATCGTTGGGATCAGGTTATCCTGAAGTTGAGAGTGAATGTAGGTAAAGTAAAGATGATAGATCGTCAAAACCATCCATTGCAGATAACATGGCACAATGAAGGGTATAATACTGCATGGGTGCCCGAGTACTGTGGCATGGTTAGCAGTGGATTAGAAGAAGATTGTATTTGGGACCCTGAGAGGATTAAAGTTGTAGGGATTGCTAGATCCCCACCATTGTCTGTACACAAATACCTTATAAAGTTTCTTTCAAGGTATGCAGAGTGATCCCTCACTGCCAAAATATACAGAGCACATATCTCCTGTGTGTGCCAGTGACAATTCAAACAATAGCCATACACATTCAATATTTTTTTTAATTAAAACTCACTTGAAATCCCTGTTTTTATCATCACGATCATTCCCCCTTTAATTTAATGAGCAGGCCTGATAGGGCTTTAATCACCAGAGAAATTGTGTGTGTGTGTGTGTGTGGGGGGGGGGGGGGGGGGGGTTTCTATGCAGTTTTGTGTACGATAAATTACTGTACCATTTCTGTGATTTTTTTGCGGCTTGAATATAGGAAAGAGATATTTTTTACAAATTTTTGTTAACTTTTGATACCGTTCCTGTTTCACACTAAATAACCTATTAAATTAATCTCTTCAGGACTGAGCCTGTTTTGGCCTTGAGGACGAAGTTGATTTTATTCAAATCTGACATGTGTCAATTTATGTGGTAATAACTTGGGAATGCTTTTACCTATCCAAGTTATTATTCTGGGTTTGTTTTCTCGTGACATATTGCACTTTATGTTAGTGAAAAAATTTGGTCGATAAAGGTAATATTTATTTGTGAATGACACCAAAATTTTATGAAAATTTGCAACAATTAGCATTTTTCTAAATTGAAATGTATCCGCTTGTAAGAGAGATAGATACCACACAAAATACTTTCTATTTCAAATATCCCATATGTCTATTTTATGTTTGCATCATTTTTTGAACCTCATTTTATTTTTCTAGGATGTTACAAGGCTTAGAACTTTAGCAACAAGTTCTCATATTTTCAATTTTTTTTAAAAAAGTCTATTTATTCAGGGACCAGTTCAGTTCTGATGGGGCTTTGAGGGCCTTATATAGTAGAAAGTCCCCATAAATCACCCCATTTTGATAACTGCACCCCTCAAAGTATTCAAAACAGCATTCAGAAAGTGTTTTAACCCTTTAGGCGTTTCACAGGAATTAAAGCAAAGTCGAGGTAATATATTTTGTTCTGTAACACAGAAGGTTTTACCCGAGAAATGCAACTCAATATTTATTGCCCAGATTCTGCAGTTTTTAGAAACATGTGGCCCTAGTGTGCTAATGGACTGAAACACAGATCTCAGAATGAAAGGAGCATGTAGTGGATTTTGGGGCCTCCTTTTTTTTTTAGAATATATTTAAGGCACCATGTCAGGTTTGAAGAGGTCTTGTAGTGCCAAAACATAGGGAACACACAAAAAGACACCATTTTGGAAACTATACCCCCCAAGGAATTTATCTATGGCTATAGTTAGCATTTTGACACCCACAGATTTTTTGCTAAATTTATTTGAATTAGTCTGTGAAGATGAAAATCTAAGTTTTTTCTGAAAAACTTAGACATTTTTAATTTTTGCAAGGATTAATTGAGAAAAAAAACACCCTAACATTTGTAAATCAATTACTTCCGATTATGGCAATACCCAATATGTGGTAATAAATTGGTGCTTGGACCCACGGCAGGGCTCAGAAGTGAAGGAGCGTCAGTTCTGATTTTGCTGGAATAGTTTTCAGTGCCGTGTCGCGTTTGCAATGCACTGGAGGGGCCAAAACAGTGGAAACCCCCCAAAACTGACCCCATTTTGGAAACTACACTCCTCAAGGAATTTTTCTAGGGGAGTAGTTGGAAACCCCACAGTTTTTTTTTGTAGAATTCATTGGAATTAGTCTGTGAAGATGAAAATCTATGTTTTTTCGTAAAAAACTTAGAAATGTTTAATTTTCACAAGGAATAAAGGAGAAAAAGCATTCAACAATTGTAAAGCAATTTCTCCCGATTACAGCAATATGGCATATGTGGTAATAAACTGCTCTTAGGACCCACGGCAGGGCTTAGAAGGGAAGGGGCGCTATTTGGATTTTGGAGCTCAAATTTAGCTGAAAGGGTTTTCGTGTGTCATGTCGCATTTGCAAAACCCCTGAGGGACCAAAACAGTGGAAAATCCCCAAAGTTTGGGAAAGTACACCACTTAAGGAATCTATCTAGGGGTACAGTCAGAATTTAGACCCCCACATGTCTTTTGCAGAATTTATTAGAATTAGGCAGTGAAAATGAATATCAACATTATTTCCACTAAAATGTTGAATTTTTTTCCATTTTCACAAAGGATAAAGGAGAAAAAGCTGCCCAACATTAGTAAAGCAATTTCTTCAGAGTATGACAATACCCCACTTGTGGTCATAAATGTTTTTTTATTAGAAATTAATTAACCCTTTCCGGAGTGATCAATTTTTTTCTTTTTCGTTTTTCCCTCCCCGCTTTCCAAGAGCCATAACTTTTTTATTTTCCGTCAGTAGAGCAGTGTGAGGAGGAGTTGTGGGAGGAGTTGTAGTTTCCATTGACACTATTTAAAGTACAATTTAATGTACTGGGAAACTGAAAATAAAATTCATTGCATGCTGAAATTGGAAAAAAACTGTGATTCCTCTATTGTTTTTTTGGGTTTTGTTTTTAGTGCTTTCACCGTGCAGTAAAAAGGACAACTTACATTTTTTCTACGACTCAATACGATTACGGTGATATCAAATTTATATAGTTTTTTTTTATATTTTAGTACTTTTACAAAGTAAAAATTATTTCTTAAAAAAAAAATTGTTTTGTTTTACCACTTTCCGAGAGGCATAACTTTTTTTTAATTTTTTGGTCGATTGAGAGGTGTGAGGGCTTTATTTTTTGCGGGATGAGCTGTAGTTTTTATTGGTCCCATTTTTTGGTACATGCAACTTTTTGAGCGCTTTTCATTACAATTTTATTTAGAGCCAAGGTGACCAGAAAACAATGATTTTGGCATTATAAATTATGTATTTTTTACAGTGTTCACCGTGCGAGTTCAATAATGGAATATTGTAATATTTCTGACTTTTACGGATGCATCGATACCAATTTTGTGTATTTTTTTTATTTTTTACATTTCTTTAGAGAAAAAATGGGAAAAGGTTTTTTTTTGGACTTTAATAAATTTTATTCACATTTTATTAGTCCCCATATGGGACTTGAACCAGCGATCATTGGATTGGTAGGGGCTTATTTTTTGCGGGATGAGTTGTAGTTTTTATTGGTACTATTTTGGGGTACATGCGACTTTTTGATCACTTTTTATTCTATATTTTGGGAGGCATGGTGACCAAAAAAATTGTGATTCTGCCATTTTTTTTTTACTTTTTTTTTTGCGGTGTTCACCGTGCCGGAAAACCTAATATTATAGTTTTATAGTTTGGGTCGTTACGGACAACGTTCCATCTAAGTCTTGGCAGCTCCTGAGCGGGGCACGTAGGGAGCAGGGCAATGGTGGGCGATCTGATGACCAAAAGTAATACCCCCAGTAAACGCTAATATAGTGACTAAAAAAGAGAATAAGATAATATGTTTTAAATTAGTTTTAATTACTTTTTTAAATACTATAATATTAAAAGTCCACCAGTAAAATAGACTGGAATAGATTATAGACTGAATAGATTATAGTTAGAAACACCAATTATAGGCATCAATGAAAGAATCAATCTCTTACACTACTGTCCCTATAGATAGCGCCACACAGACGCCCTGTAGATAGCACCACACAGACCCCTGTAGATAGCGCCTCACATACCCCCTGTAGATATCGCCAAACAAAGCCCCGCTGTAGATAGCGCCACACACAGCCCCCCTGTAGATAGCGCCATACACAACCCCCTGTAGACAGCGTCACATACATCCCCCTGTAGATAGCGTCACACACAGCCCCCTGTAGATAGCACCACACACATAAGCAGTAGAGAGCGCCACACACATCCCCCTGTAGATATTGCCCCACACATCCCCCTGTAGATAGTGCCACACGCATTCCTCTGTAGATAGCATCCCACACACACACACACACACTGTTCATAGTGCCCAACAGCCCCCTTGTATATACTGCCACACAGCACCCCTTGTATATACTGCCACACAGCCCCTCCTCTTGTATATAGTGCCACACAGTCCCCCCTTGTATATAGTGCCACACAGCCCCCCTTATATATACTGTCACACAGTCCCCCTTGTATATACTGCCACACAGCCCCCTTCTTGTATATACTGTCACACAGCCCCCTCTTGTATATAGTGCCACACAGCCCCCTTGTGTATACTGCCACACAGCCCCCCTTCTTGTATGTAGTGCCACACAGCCCCCCTTGTATATAGTGCCCCACAGCCCCCTTTATATATACTGTCACACAGCCCCCCCTTGTATATACTGCCACACAGCCCCCCTCTGGTATATACTGCCACACAGCCGCCTCTTGTATATAGTGCCACACAGCCCCCTTGTATATACTGCCACACAGCCTAACGTGGCCTGCAGTATATAGTATTCATTTGTATCTGCGTCCTCAGGAAGTAAATTCAAACGAATGTAGCTGTCGCTAGCACCGGAGCCCCCTCCGATGCTAGCGATGCCACTGTATCTCCCCGCCGCTCGTGACAGTGCGCAGGCTTTAAAAATTTGTGAGCCCCCCAAACGTGGAAGGTGCGAAGCTGCACACCTTATAGGGAACACTGGTTACGGACGCGGAGATACCAAATATGTGTACTTTTTTCTAACATGTTCATATTTTTCCTATCATAAAAAACTATAATATGCTTCGGTACATGGCAGAGAATCAGCAAACCTTTAAAAAAGAAACAGGAAGCAAACCACAAACAGAAATCTCAAATAGGATTCCAAATGGGACAATATGAGCCAATATCAAAAGAATACAATACAACAGCCGTATAGGGCAAAAAGCCGGGGCATGGGCAGCGCAGGCAAGCCCGACGCCGCCCGCAGATGTGGGGAGAGAGAAATCAAAACCCAATGTCCATTCGCATTTGGACAGAATTCCTCTAAACCTGAACCTATGTAAGATGTATACTGATAATGAGTAAATAAACAGAAGCTTGAGTGATGTATCAACAAGATACAGGATACAAATAACCCGAAGGGGTAGCGAAATGTGATAGTAAGTTATCTTACACTCTTGCACTTTGTATTCTTGTGTGGTTCAGCATGTGATAACCTTCCAGGTTTACTAGTTGCACATAATACATTTATACGGCTATTGTATTCTTTTGATATTGGCTCATATTGTCGCATTTGGAATCCTAGTTGAGATTTCTGTCTGTGATTTGCTTACTGTTTCATTTTTATAGGTTTGCTTATTCTCTCTGTTTTTTAAATGGTTTTATATTTTGTATGTAGTGTATAATAAAGTTTGGTCTTTTCATTCCTGTTTTTTTCGTATCCCTTTCTTATTATTTTGTGTGTGCGCAATTTTGTACATGTGCCTTTTCCTCTCTCCCAGTAAATACATTATACTGTGGCACAGGTTGCTGTTATGGCTTTTATGGAATCACTAGTTGAGCAATTCCCAGAGTGAAAGTTGATGGAATTGCTATGTGAGTGATTCCCCAAAGGCAGCTGGAGACTGTCTGGAAAGCATGCAAGTAAATCCGCTCAAATCTATCACAACTCTGATCAGAGGAGTCTAAGGCTACTCCATGGTCTTCACCAGAGCCCACCGCAAGGCAGGTTGTATTTGGCTGCATAGAACCCAGGTTGCTTTAATGGAGTTCGGTGTTGGACAAGAGGTGCAATGCAGGCAATACCAGAACAGATAACAAGACAGCCCGAGGGTAAACAGAAAGTCCAAATCACAAAACTAGAGGATATCAGGAATTGCAGAGCTCAAAACCAGCCGGGAGCAGAATGTCCAAATCAATAAGCAAAGGTTAAATCCAGAGACAAGCCAAGGTCCCGTTCCAAAAGTTCAAACAGTCAAAGGTACTGGGTATAATCAGGAGCTTGTTAAAACACATGCAAACAAGGAGAATCACAAGCAAAGAAAACAGAGCCAACCCAGGTTTAAATACTCCACCCTTCAATCTGATAAGAAGAAAGACAGAGAGGTGGCATAGGCTCTGCAACTAAAACCAGTGCTGCCCAGAAACTAGACTAGTAGTCATGGCAATCTTAAAGGGACGGATGTTGCCTAACAGTACCCCCGTTTTGTACGAGGGGCCACCGGACTCTTAAACCTTGGCCTAGGTTTCAAAGGAGACTTCAAATGAAAGACTTTAACTAAACGATTAGCATGTACTGAATAGGCAGGAATCCAAGTTTGTTCTTCTGGCCCAAATCCCTCCCAGTGCACCAAGTACTGTAGAGTACCCCTGACCCTTCTGGAATCCACAATACTCTGAACCTCAAACTTCATATCTCCTTCTACCAGAACTGGAGAAGGAGGTTCCTTGAGTGGATTAGATGGTGGAAAAAACTTTTTAAGGAGGGATTTGTGACAAAACATCATGAATTTTAAAAGACGGAGGAAGAGCTAGACGAAAAGAGACAGTGTTGATAACTTTAACAATTTCATATCGACCAATAAACCTAGGATCATAACTTGAGAGACGGTACCTTCAGTCGCAGATTCTTAGTACCAAACCACACCTTTTGACCCACACTAAACACAGAACCCACCATACGTTTTTTCAGCATTGTTCTTTTGAATAACTTGGGAGTTCTTCAGGTTCAATTGAACCTGAACCCAAACTGTGCACAGTTTATTTGATTCAACTTCTACCTCTGGGTTATTACTAGAAGAGGTGGAAAATGAACCAAAATGAGGATGAAAACCATAATTACAGAAAAACGACAAGGTATCGAAAGAAACATGGTGGCAATTATTTATAGCAGATTCCGCTAAAGTAAGATATGAGACCCATTCAGCCTGATTACCTGCAACATAGCACCTAAGATATTGTTCCAAGTTTTGATTAAAGCACTAAGTTTGACCATTAGTCTCAGAGTGAAAAGCAGAAGAGAAAGATAACTGTACACCAAGTTTCTTACAGAAATCTCTCCAGAAGTTAGCCGCAAATTGTACACCTGTATCAGAGACAATATTTTCCGGAATAACATTCATACAAACTGATCAATAAATAATTTAGACAGAGTTTTGGAATCAGGAAGTTGAAGAAAATGAATGAAATTACACATTTTACTGAATAGGTCCACCGCAACCCAAATAACAGTTTTCCCTTAAGAAGGAGGCATATCGGTGATAAAACCCATAGACAGATTAGACCAAGGTTTCTGCGGAACAGACGATGGCAGCAGTTCACCCATAGGACGAGTTCGAGGAGTCTTAGCGCGAGCTCAGACATCACAAGCAGAGACATAGGAACTCACATCATGAGATAAAGACAGCCACCAGTAGAGCTGTAAGACAAATTTTTTAGGACCAGTTATCCCTGGATGGCCACAAAAACCAGAATCATGTAACTCATTGAACAAACGAAACCTGAACTGAGGAGGTACAAATAATCTCCCAGTAGGAGTGGTTTGCAGAGCGATTTGCTGACATTCTTTAATCTCAGTTGCAAAATCAGGCAATATTGCAGAAATCACTATTCCCCAAAGGCAGCTGGAGACTGTCTGGAAAGCATGCAAGTAAATCCGCTACCTCAAATCCGTCATATCTCTGATCGGCAGAGTCTAAGGCTACTCAATGGAGCCCACCGCAAGGCAGGTTGGATTTGGCTGCATAGAACCCAGGTTGCTTTAACAGAACTTGGTGTTGGACAAGATGTGCAATGCAGGCAATACCAGAACAGATAACAAGACAGCCCGAGGGTGAACAGAAAGTCCAAATCACAAAGCTAGAGGATATCAGGAATTGCCGAGGTCAAAACCAGCCAGGAGCAGAATGTCCAAATCAGTAAGCAAAAGGTAAATCTAGAGACAAGCCGAGGTCCAGTTCCTAAAGTTCAAATAGTCAAAGGTACAGGGTATAATCAGGGGCTTGATCAAACAAATGCAAACAAAGAGAATCACAAGCAAATAAGACAGAACCAAACCAGATTTAAATACTCCACCCTTCAATCTGATAGGAAGAAAGACAGAGAAGTGGGATAGGCTCGGCAACTAAAACCAGAGCCGCCCAGAAGCTAGACTAGTAGTCATGGCAATCTTAAAAGAGAGACGGATGTTTCCTAACAATGGCAACATATGGTGTTCCCTAACAGCAGGCTTACTTTCTGGGTCCCCAGGGCTGACTGCAGAGACGTCCCCAATTTCTGATCGTGTCATTAGGATTTTGGCAATCAAAGGGTTAAACGTCTGAGATCGGAATTTCCTCTGATCCAGGTTTTATTCAGGCGGCTGCTCTAAGAACAGGAGCTGATAGGTAGTGACTAGCACGCCCTGGAAGAGCCAAATACTGGCGAGTAGTGGAGTATGGTGATGATGCTCTGCACAACCTGATAGGGAGAGGAAGAAGGAGTACCTGATATAAGGGGGTGTTTGGGTGCCCAAAGAAAGAGTGAGCAGGTTACCAAGTGAAGTATAGAGAAGGCTGCTGCAGTTGTGCAGAGCCAGAGATGTCCGGTGACCTGAGTAGGCTTGCCTTACTGCAGGAGGGCAATGGGGTGACACAGCCTATGAGGAACTGAAGCAGACGACTGCTGTTGTGTGGAGTGTAGCAAAAGGCAAGAGTCACGGAGACAATGGGGAGCTATCAGACTGTTAAATAGTCTATATAATACTATATGCTAATACTATATAGTCTAGAACGGACAGAGGAAGGCTGTGGTTGAGGGTGGCTTAGCGTGTTCAACTGGTCCATCGCTGAACCAGTTCTGGTGGCAGACAATTTGTCAGAAGGAGTGGTAGCTCTGGTAAGTCTGCTGGCTGAACATTTGACAGTAGTGTCCTTTATCAAATAAGCCCTTAAAGTGTGGGGTCAGAGCTATTGGTTGGCAAGGGGCCTTAGAGACTATGGCCGCAAGATGGGAAACGGCACCGTTAAGGCGCAAACGGAGGAAAATGACGTCTAACAAAAAGGCGGAAAAGTAAGCGGAGGGTTATGTGTGTTAGGCTCAGTTCACACAGAGTTATTTGGCGCTGATATTGACGCAGGAATCAGCAATAAATAACGGCAGACGTTGCCCCCCATTTCAATGGCAGGTAGAGACGTTTTCTTTCCCCAGACGGCTTTTGGCTGCTCGAGGGAAAAAAAAGCGGAATGTCCTTTCTTGCTGCGGTTTCAGCCTCTGACCTCCCATTGAGATCAATGGGAGGCAGAAAAAGACCCATGCTTCTGAGCGTTTTTCGCAGCATTTTTTGCCCGCAGTCCTTGCATTAGCTACAAAGGCCGCGGGCAAAAACATAGCAAAAATGCGGAAAAAAAAAAGTGCGGGCAGTTCAAAATGTGCCTAACAATTCCTGAAGGAATTCAGAGGCCGATTTTCTGCCTGCAAACAACTCTGTGTGAACAGGGCCTAACAGTAACGTTCAAAAGACTGACACTTTTTTAAACAATATTTTTATTGTTATTCACAGCTGTAGAAAATGTTACAAAGTCAACATGATTTGAGTTGTACAATTTACATATCATCATATCTCAGATCGCCATACATAGACATATGATATGCAACAATTCAAATTGCGTGAACAAACTTGATTTAGCATTTTATGTCGCCCAAAAATTAGAAACAAAATACACAACAGACAAGAAATAAAAATAAATTCACACGGCTGCATGTTGTTTTAATGGACCGTGTGAAGGGTCTGTGAAAAAAATATAACGTCCTATTTTTGTCCATTTTCACAGATCTCTCAATAGACTCAAGTCTATGAGGGATCCGCGAAAATAGATCCTGCACGGGTGCAAAAGGATCATGAAAAAGTGCCATTTTCCCAGCAGATTTCGAACACATTCGCCTGAATAGAGCTTACGAGTCACTATTATCTCATGCATTTTTGGTATCTGGGACTGCAACCATTGAAGTAAAATGCATTATTTTGTTTTCAAAAGAGCCAAATGTACCCCCTTATTGCTATGAAACTGGAATCTTCATTTTCTCATCTATCGGAATATAATGAAAAAATCGACTTTGTGGGGTCAATGGGGTCTTAGAAGCCCAAACTTCCTTTAGGGCAAAGCCCCACGTGGCGGAATTGCTCTGGAATTCCGCTGCGGACACTCCGCAGCGTTAATCCGCAGCGGACCCGTTTCTCCATTGCCTTCCACTGCTTTTTAGTAGTGTTCGTTCAGACGATGCGGGAAATTCCGCTGCGGAGCATAGGCTGCGGTGCGGAATTTGGTGTCCGCAGCATACAATGGATGTTGCGGACCTGTGGCGGACTGGTTGCGGACTCATTGCGGAAGTTCTCCATTGACTTCAATGGAGATTCTAAATTCCGCAATGAAGTCCCCAGATGTCATGTACATGTTATGTGTGCTGCGGAGCGTATTGGTTTTTTAACATGACATTTCTTCATTCTGGCTGGACCTATGTATTTCTAGGTCTACAGCCAGACTGAGGAAGTCAATGGGGCTCCCGTAATTACGGGTGACTATGTGTGTGCACCCGTAATTACGGGTGACTATGTGTGTGCACCCATAATTACGGGTGACTATGTGTGTGCACCCGTAATTACGGGAGCGTTGCTAGGCGACGTCAGTAAATAGTCACTGTCCAGGGTGCTGAAAGAGTTAAGCGATCGGCAGTAACTGTTTCAGCACCCTGGACAGTGACTACCGATCACAATATACATCAACCTGTAAAAAAAATAGAAGTTCATACTTACCGAGAACTCCCTGCTTCTTTGTCCAGTCCGGCTTCCCAGGATGACGTTTCAGTCTAAGTGACGGCTGCAGCCAATCACAGGCTGCAGAGGTCACATGGACTGCTGCGTCATCCAGGGAGGTCGGGCTGGATGCCCAAAGAGGGACGCGTCACCAAGACAACGGCCGGTAAGTATGAAATTCTTTTACTTTCACTAGGGAAAGTGCTGTCCCTTCTCCCTATCCTGCACTGACGCAGGATACTTTCCCCTCAATACGCAACGGCCAGTACGCATCAATTTACTGCACATTTTGGGCAGATCCGCCACAGAATCTGCAACGCAGATTCTGTGCGGCATTGATGCGGACAGTTGCGGAAGAAATACGCCACGTGGGGCCATGCCCTTATATATACTTGCGCTTCCTTCCACAAGGCGTGCAGGTTGGGATAACCAAAGAGACCATGTAAAAGGTAAGCTTTGTTTAACTCACACTTTGGACAATGCCGGAGATAATGCACCGGAGCATTTCTATTAGGTAGATCAAATGCATAAGTTGCTTTATGCATAACGCGGAAATGTTCCACTTTGAGGCCTTATTTACACGAGCGTGTGCGTTTTGCGCATGCAAAAAACACAGCGTTTTTTTGTGCACAAAAGGCACTTAATAGCTCCGTGTGTCATCAGTGTATGATGCGCATTTGCGAGATTTTCTCGCAGCCGCCATCATTATGACACTCCGTTTGGATGTTTGTAAACAGAAAAGCACGTGGTGCTTTTCTGTTTACATTCTGAGTTTGACAGTTCGCGCAGTTCGCACGGAAGTGCTTCCGTGCGGCATGCGTGGTTTTCACGCACCCATTGAATTCAATGTGTGCGTGATGCACGAACAGCGCACAAAGATAGGACATGTCGTGAGTTTTATGCAACGCACTCGCGCTGCGCAAAATTCACGCACTGTCTGCACTGCCCCATAGACTAATATAGGTGCGTACGACACGCGTGAAAAGCATGCTTGTCGCACGCGCGTATATTACGCTCATGTAAATGATGCATAAGGGTATGTTCACACGACCTCTTTTCAAACGTAATGGAGTCGTTTTACGCCTCGAATTACGCCTGAAAAGACGGCTCCAATACGTCGGCAAACATCTGCCCATTGCCTGCAATGGGTCTTACGATGTTCTGTGCAGACGAGCTGTCATTTTACGCGTCGCTGTCAAAATATGACGCGTAAAATGACGGCTCGTCAAAAGAAGTGCAGGACACTTCTTGGGACATTTTTGGAGCTGTTTTCTCATAGACTCTATTGAAAACAGCTCCAAAAACGGCCGTAAAAACGCAGCGAAAACGCAGCGAAAAACGCGAGTTTCCCAAAAAACGTCTGAAAATCTGGAGCTGTTTTCCCTTGAAAACAGCTCCGTATTTTCAGACCTATTTTGATAAGCGTGTGTGTGAACATAGCCTCACGCTTGTAACCATTAAGCTTGTCAAGCATCATAAAGAGGAGGGAACCGTATGCATGTGGTGCTGATGTGATAACAGTTGTGCTCAGTAACAACATTCATTTCATCTGCAATTGTGTCACCCCCACATTACACATCGCATGTAAACCCCAGAAAACTTTTTTTTTTAGGGGAGGGACAGATAAGACATAACAGCATGACGTAATTGCGCCTGTACCATGCTCTACACCCTCCTTCCTCCTTGTCGGAACATGCTGAATGCGAAGAAAGTAGCTAAAAACTTAGCTGCATCCCATTGAGGACGCACAAAGCCCGCTGACGGACCGTATGGACACAGACTCCCTCGATCTGACCTGTGACTTAACCATAGCCTCTCACCAATGTCTTCAAGGACCAAGAGGAAGCCCTGAGGAACAGGTCACCCGAGACTCTACCATGGTTACAACCTCCACATGCCAACTTCCAGATGCGGGACTCCCTTATCAGCTATAGTGAAAGTCTGTGGCCATCCCACAATACAGAAGCAACTGAAGCTTAAAGGCTGTGTACATCTTTTTTTTTTAGTAAGTTGATCAGTCAGTGTGTTTTGTGTAACTTCTTTATTAAAAATTTTGTTTACTTTTTGAGATACAGCTGTTCTGTATTCTCTATACAGAACAAGCTGTATTGTTCGCTATTCACTGAGTCCCGCGGACTTGACTCGTTCAGTGTCAGCGACTCCTGCGAATCTCTGACATGCAGGATCCACCTATAATCAATCACATCTAAGTTATAAACTTAGATGTGACAGATAACAGGTGGATCCTGCATGTCAGAGACAGGCAGGACCCGCTCTCACTGAACCCGTCAGGTCAGTGCACCTGGAACAGGATTTAGCGCTAGATACAGCTGTTCTGCATAGAGATTACAGAGCAACTGTATCTAAAAAAGTAAAACTATTTTGTAATAAAAACTAATTAAGAAGTTAATCTAATCACACTGACATCAATGTATTAAAAAAATCAAAAAACATTCAAAGGTGTACATACCCTTTAATTCTTAGCAACAGAATGGTGAGAAGCACTGTCTTCTTTTTCTTTATGATCTGTGACCTAGAGGATGAGCTATTATTTGTTATCACCTACAAACGAGAAACAAAGTGAGCTAATTCTGAACGTTGTTCAGGTTAAGCACAACCCTTAAATTTTTGTGTAATCCATGGTCCAGCCTGGACTATAAGAAATTCTAGGAATAAATCTCACTGAACTGAGATTGATCACTAAGCATTTAAGAGGGGAGGAAAGCCCTCAGGTAAGAATTATTTGTCTTATGTACTAGAAGCACGCTGTCCATTAACAGAAGTGTGTTACGCAGTAAAAATGGCCCCTGAAATCCGGTAACAGGAAATCTGGAGGGATGATGTCACCAAAAGAGTAGTCTGCAAATAAAGCAGAAACTACCAGTAGGATGGAAAACCTCTAGATTTGCGGTGCTGGACTTAGGGGCTAGAGGGGCCTGGGATCAATGCTGGTAACAGAAATGAGGAGAATGATGTTCTAAAGGACAAATTGAACACAGTAAAAAAGATCAATGTCACACTGGAAGGCCTAACTACACAAATGGGAGTGGTGCCCAGCAACATCTCACTGATTTGTGTGGACTTAAATCAGGGAAAGGCTAAAAGACTTTGAAATGAAAACCTTGAAAAAGTGGTGGAGAATATAAAAGAGGATGTGGCAAAGGTAGTGGTGGAGAATTTTTCATTTAAAGAGGCTCTGTCACCAGATTATAAGTGCCCTATCTCCTACATAATCTGACCGGCGCTGTAATGTAGATGACAACAGTGGTTTTTATTTTGAAAAACAATCATTTTTGAGCAAGTTATGAGCAATTTTAGATTTATGCTAATTAGTTTCTTAATAGACAACTGGGCGTGTTTTTAGTTTTTCCCAACTGGGCGTTGTACAGAGGAGTGTATGAGGCTGACTAATCAGTGACTAATCAGTGTCCTACGCTTCTCATTGTTCCAGCCCAGCTTCTTTCACTGCATATCACACTGTAAGGGTATGTGCACACACACTAATTACGTCCGTAATTGACGGACGTATTTCGGCCGCAAGTACCGGACCGAACACAGATCAGGGAGCCGGGCTCCTAGCATCATACTTATGTACGATGCTAGGAGTCCCTGCCTCGCTGCAGGACAACTGTCCCGTACTGTAATCATGTTTTCAGTACGGGACAGTAGTTCCACGGAGAGGCAGGGACTCCTAGCATCGTACATAAGTATGATGCTAGGAGCCCGGCTCCCTGCACTGTGTTCGGTCCGGGACTTGCGGCCGAAATACGTCCGTCAATTACGGACGTAATTAGTGTGTGTGCACATACCCTAACAATTGGCTGGAACAATGAGAAGTGTATGACACTGATTGGTCACTGATTGGTCAGTGACATACACTTCTCTTCACAACGCCCAGTTGTTAAAAAGTAAAAACACGCCCAGTTGTCTATTAAGAAATGAATTAGCATAAATCTAAAATTGCTCATAACTTGGTAAAAAATGATTGTTTTTCAAAATAAAAACCACTGCTGTTATCTACATTACAGCACCAATCACATTATGTAGGAGATAGGGCACTTATAATCTAGTGACAGAGCCTCTTTAAGTAAAGAAGTCTGTAAAAAAATGTAAGGTGAAGTGTTACAGGCCTGGGCGACAGAATAAAAAGTTTTATTGACCTTAATCAAATTAATCGGCATCCCTTTGCAGCTTCCTGCTGGGTGATATATATCACCCAAGTGCTGGATTTACTGCTACACTGCTCATTACTGCTATATAATGTATTTTATGCTGCAGCTTCTATATGTGTGGTATATAGAGATCGGAGAGCAGGAGCACAGTGAGAGAGGCAGAAAGAGACACACGGAGATGCTGCTGCAGCTTCCTACTGAGTGTTACATCTCACCCCAGTGCTGGATTTACATCTACACTGCTAATTACTGCTGTTTAATCTCTTTCATGTGCTGTAGCTTCTATATATCTGATAGACAGAGATAGAAGAGCAGGATTCTTCTCTTCTCTATGTGCAGTGTATAGAAGACATGATAGCAGTTAGGCTGGGTTCAGACACCCTATTTACGGACGTAATTCTGGCATTTTAGCCTCGAATTACGTCCGAAAGTACGGCTCCAAAGCGTCGGCAAATATCTGCCCATTCTTTTTAATGGGTTTTACGATGTTCTATGCCGACGGTCATTTTTTTTACGCGCCGCTGTCAAAAGACGGTGCGTAAAAAAGACACCCGCGTCACTTCTTGAGACGTAATTGGAGCCGTTTTCCATTGACTCCATGGAAAAACAGCTCCAATTACGTCCGTAATGGATGCTGCGAAAAACGCCTGCACATGCCATTACGTCTGAAATTGCCGAGCTGTTTTCTCCTGAAAACAGCTCCGTAATTTCAGGCGTAACGGAGGCTGCCGTGTGAACATACCCTTAGACTCCGCTCACTAGCTCAGAGAAAACTGAGAATTAAAGATAGAGCCTGCAGAGGACAAAACTGCTAAATAATGCAGATACAAGTCATTTAATAGCCAAAAATAGTGTTATTACTCATGCACAAACATATGAAAGTTTATTCAGAAAATGAAAATTCACCTGAAATGTTAAGTATGCTTTAAATGAATCTTCTCTCTTACTAATAAAGAAGGAAGTTACATATTTTACCATGGTATATAAGAAGGTCTCAACTGCACCCTGGCCTTTATTTACTTTCCACAACCAAACTCTGCTTCTGCACTGAACGAACTGGTTGCGTTCACTAACCAGATAAACTGTTGTCAAGTTTTGATTTCTGGAGACTTTAACCACATTAGGACACAGCCTGTTTTGGCCTTCAGGACACAGCCTATTTTTTCAAATCTGACATGTGTCACTTTATGTGGTAATAACTCCGGAATGCTTTTACCTATCCAAGCGATTCTGAGATTGTTTTCTCGTGACATATTGTACTTTATGTTAGTGAAAAAATTTGGTCGATAAATTCAATATTTATTTGTGAAAAACTTCAAATTTTAGCAAAAATGTGCAAAAATTAGCATTTTTCTAAATTTAAATGTATTTGCTTGTGAAACAGATAGTAATACCACACAAAATAGTTACTAGTTACCATTTCCTATATGTCTACTTTATGTTTGCATCATTTTTTTTCACGTACTTTTATTTTTCTAGGACGTTACGAGGCTTAGAAATTTAGCAGCAATTTCTCATATTTTCAATAAAATTTCAAAAGGCTATTTTTTCAGGGACCAGTTCAGTTCTGAAGTGGCTTTGAGGGCCTTATATATTAGAAAGTCCCCATAAATCACCCCATTTTGAAAACTGTACCCCTCAAGGTATTCAAAACCACATTCAGAAAATATTTTAACCCTTTAGGCGTTTCACAGGAATTAAGGCAAAGTAGAGGTGAAATTTGCAAATTTCATTTTTTTTGCCGAAATTCATTTGTAATAAAAAAAAATCTGTAACACAGAAGGTTTTACCAGGGAAACGCAACTCAATATTTATTGCCCAGATTCTGCAGATTTTAGAAATATCCAACATGTGGCCCTAGTGTCCTAATGGACTGAAGCACAGGCCTCAGAAGCAAAGGAGCAGCTAGTGGATTTCGGGGCCTCCTTTTTTTAGGAATATATTTTAGGCACCATGTCAGGTTTGAGGAGGTCTTGTGGTACCTAAACAGCCGAAACCCCCCCAAAGTGACCCCATTTTGGAAACTACACCCCTCAAGGCATTTTTCTAGGGGTATAGTTAGCATTTTGACCCCACAGTTTTTTTGCAGAATTTAGTGGAATTAGTCTGTGAAGATGAAAATCACCTATATTTCTGTGGAAACATAGAACTTTTTCATTTTTACAAGGAATAAAGGAGAAAAAGCCGCCCAACATTTGTAAAGCAATTTCTCCCGATTACGGCAATACCCCATATGTGGTCGTAAACTGATGTTTGGACCCACAGCAGGGCTCAGAAGGGAGGGAGCGCCTTTTGGATTTTGGAAGCAAATTTTGCTGGATTGGTTTTCAGTGCCATGTCGGGTTTGCAACGCCCCGGAGGGACCAAAACAGTGGAAACCCCCCAAAAGTCACCCTATTTTGGAATCTACACCCCTCAAGGAATTTTTCTAGGGGTATAGTGAGCATTTTGGCCCCTCAGGATGTTTTTTAGAGCTAGGGTGACCAAAAAACAGTGATTTTGGCGCTTTAAATTCTTTATTTATTACAGCGTTCACCGTGCTCAATAAATTACGTTTTAATTTATTCTGCCGGTCGGTACGATTACGCCGATACCATATGTGTATAGTTTTTTTTAAGTTTTGCAGTGTTTGCACAATAAAATGAAGTTTCTATAAAATAATTTATTTTCTGGGACACGCTATTCTGAGCCGTAACTTTTTTATTTTTTCGTCAAAAAAGCTGTGGGAGGTCTTGTTTTTTGCGGGACGGGTTGTAGTTTTTATTGGTACCATTTTGGGGTAAATGCAACTTTTTGATCACTTTTTATTCTATATCTTGGGAGGGGTGGTGACCAAAAAATAGCGATGCTGACAGTTTTCAGTTTATTTTGTTTGTGGCGTTCACCGTGCGGAAAAATTAACATTATAGTTTCATAGATTGGGTCGTTACGAACGCGGCGATACCAAATATGTGTACTTTTTTTTAACGTTTTCATTTTTTCCCTATAATAAATGATTTATTATAGGAAAACAAAACCTTTTATTTTTACACTTTTATAAAACATTTTTATTAACTTTTTTTTACTTTTTACACTTTATATTTTTGTTTATTAACTTTTTTTTTTACTTTTTACACTTTCTTTTTTTGACCTGCAGCTCTGATCGCTGCTAGAATACATTACACTACCTAGGTAGTGTAATGTATTCCAACTGTCAGTGTGACGTCACAGTCACTTTGACAGTTGGTCTACGAGGATCAGCAGAGGCTGATCCTCATAGGCTGACATACATGGCAGACCTGGGGGCCGTTGTCTGGCCCCCAGGTGCCATCACAAGCATCAGAAGCCCCCACGATTGCATGGGGGCTGCTGATGCGCTACAAACCCGCTACATGCGGAGATTGCAATCGAGCCCCGCATGTAACGGGTTAATTGCCGAAATCAGCGGCGATGAGCCGCTGATCGGCAACACTGGAGAGTGTCCGCTGTCGGGGACAGCTGATCTCCAAGTTCCCGATGCACACTGTCGCCGACAGTGTGCATCGGGAACGACACAGTGACTTCCTGTCACTCTGACAGGAAGCCTATCAGGACCAGCCGAAGGTTGGTCCTGATGGGCTTCTGTCCATGGCAGACCCGGAAGCCAGTGTTTGGCTTCCGTTTGCCATACTAACTATCGGCAGACCCCGCGATTTCGGACGGGGGTCTGCCGATATGTTAGAAACCCCTAAAATTCGGCGATTGCACCCGATCGCCGAATTTAAGGGGTTAATGCGCCGAAATCAGCGGCAAAGGACCGCTGGCCGGCAAGAGGGGAGTGTCAGCTGTCGGCGACAGCTGACCTCCTGGTTCCCGGTGCACACTGTCGCCGACAGTGTGCACCGGGATTAACTCAGTAACTGTACGTCCTCGTGCGGGAAGTAACTTCCCGCAACGACGTACAGTTACGTCCTGGTGCGGATAGGGGTTAAAGGACCAGTGTCACGAAAAAAAATTTTTTTATATCAATTTGCTTTTAGTGTTTTATTAAAAATTGTTTTATTTATTTGTGTGTTTGTGTTTTACTTTTTTTTATTTTTTCACTTTTTCTTCCCTATGGGGGCTGCCATTTTTTTTTCCATCTCTGTATGTGTCGATTAACGATACATACAGACATGGAATACGGCACATACAGTCCCATAGTGAATGCGAACGGGGCCCGTTCCATCCACTATGCTGTACGCCGTCTGTGTGGGAACGGCGCATGCGCCGCTCCCACACAGTCCAAGTTGAACTGTGCGCCGTCCGTCGCCATTTTCTTGTGGACCGAAAGTCGCGGCCGGACAGTAAGATTACTACTTCCGGTCGCGGCTTCCGGACTTGTGCACTTGGAGCGGAGGGAGCAGACCGGAGCGGACGGAACGGAGGGAGCGGCGGCGGCAGGAGCAGGTAAGTTAAGTCTATGTATGTACGTGTTTTACTGTGTGATTACTACTGTATGTAAACCTACTACACTGTGTGTTAGCTCAAAAAATGGCGACACACAGTGTAGAAGTTTTGACCGCTCAATCCCCTCCTTTCTTCTGGCACTAGCCAGGATAAAGGAGGGGGGGATTCTGTGAGCTCACTAGAGCGAGTGAGTTTTCTCAAATTTTGCAGCATAAAGCAATGTGGTTGCTTTACCACATGCAATGCTGCAATTTTGGGAATTGCTCCATCTAGTGACCAGCGCTGGGAAATGTTATTAATTAGAATCTAATTTATAATATTTCCTGACTCGTGAAAAAATTAAAAAAATTAGAACAATGTTTAATCACCTATACACTAACTGTTTAACTAAAAAAAAAAATAATAATTTTCTAGCGACACATTCCCTTTAACTGTATAATAGACAGACAAATAGATGGGGTTAGATTAGTAATGAATAATCCTACTTCAGATAATAGGGCATTTTCATAATTCAATGTTAAGAATAGACTTGGCGCTGACCAACAATTTGTCAATAGAGCTTATTGAAAGAATGGGTTATGAGCCTAAGGGTATGTTCACACGATGAGAGGCATTTACGTGTGAAAAGACAGACTGTTAACAGCTGCCTCGTTTCACACGTAAATGCTCCTCCTCGTAATTTACGAGGCGTCTGAGACGCTCTGAGACGCTCGTAAGTATTCAATGTTAAGAATAGACTTGGCGCTGACCAACAATTTGTCAATAGAACATATTGAAAGAATGGGTTATGAGCCTAATAGAATATCTGCCCACTCTCCTATGTAGCTTGACATTTGCTACACTACAGGTAGTATTAGTCGCAGTAGGAAACTGCCGTTCAGACTTAACCTGTATTGGCTGTTTATTATCGACAAACATGTCAAAATAGAAAGATATATAGTCCCGTTCTGGGACACTAATAACAGCACCACCCACATTCGTTATGTATGGGATCCATTCAAGGCATTTCTGAGGGGTATTCCCATGAAATAAATATTTACACTTCTAAATCCTTTTTTAATCAGAAGATGTTGAGGTAATATGTAACTCAGAATGGGGGAGAGTTCTCAGAGGATCCAACAGGAATAAATAGGGAAAAATTGTAGGATGCTCAAAAAACTGTATAGGGACTGCTTATGGATTAAAGCTTAGCTCTGGAAGAAATTTTTTGCTGGACAAAAATATTTTTGTGAATCATGCAAATTTACTGGCCTATATTGTCCATAATCAACAAGAAAGTCATAGTATGGGTATGTTCACACAGGGCGGGTACGCTGGATAAAAGCACACAGTGTTTCCGCCCTGGGAGCCGCAGGAAATACCAGCCAAAAAACTGCACCAAATTGTGGTGTCGTTTTCGGTTGGAATGTCCGCTGCGGAACACTGCATACTCTGATGTCCTGCAGTCCGGCTTCATGCGACCACTGTAGCTTGTGATTGGCTGCAGCAGTCACAAGGGATGAAACGTCATCCCAGGAGGCCAGCCTCTGAAGTGTGTTTTTTGCAGCGGAACCGCTACTTTTCTGCAGAAAAAAACGCAACATCTGCTATTTGTTGCAGGTTTTACCTCCCCATTGAATTCAATGAGGAAAACCCGCAATGTCAAAGCAGCGATTATGCAAATACAATTGACATGCTGCGTATTAAAATACTGCACCGCAGGTCAATTTCTGAACGTATTTTCCGCTCATTATTTACGCAACATGTGGATGAGATGTGTTCATATTTCATCCACTTTGCTGCTACTGTATTATTCTGCGGATTTTACACAACTAAATCCATTGTGGAAAATCCGCAGCGCTCCGTGCAAATTTACTCTTTTACTTCCAACTCTCTCTCAGGATCAGGAGAAAACGTTATTTTAGTTCTTGTCATATTTCCCTTGGCTGTGTAAATCCTCTTCTAGTGTTGACCTTAAGGGTATGTTCACACGCACTAATTACGGACGTAATTCGGGCGTTTTTGCCCCGAATTACGTCTGAAAATAGCGCCTCAATAGCGTTGACAAACATCTGCCCATTGAAAGCAATGGGCAGACGTTTGTCTGTTCACACGAGGCGTAATTTACGCGCCGCTGTCAAATGACGGCGCGTAAATAGACGCCCGCGTCAAAGAAGTGACCTGTCAGTTCTTTGGCCGTAATTGGAGCCGTTATTCATTGACTCCAATGAATAGCAGCGCCAATTACGTCCGTAAAGGACGCGGCGTTCAAGCGCCTGCACATGCCGTTACGGCTGAAAATACGGGGATGTTTTCAGGTGGAAACATCCCCGTAATTTCAGCCGTTACGGACGCTGTCGTGTGAACATACCCTAAAGGGGTTTTCTGATTTCATTTAAAAAAAAACAAAAAACAACACAGCCATGGAGTTTTTATCTATTCTAAAGTCAGCCCCTACCTTTATTCCTTTGATTTAAAGTACCGACCGATATCCGCCTTCTTTCAGCGCGCCATTTGTTTACATCTTAGTGCTGGACTTGTGGGGCATGTCAGTAGTTTAAGCCTCTTGTGCTGTTCTAATTTGTATAAGGGTATGTTGACACGCTTAACCAAAAACGTCTGAAAAACTGAGTTGTTCTCAAGGGAAAACAGCTCCTGAATTTCAGACGTTTTTTAAGCCACTCGCGTTTTTCGCGGCGTTTTTTACGGCCGTTTTTGGTGCTGTTTTCAATAGGGCCTATGAAAACCGGCTCCAAAAACGTCCCAAGAAGTGACCTGCACTTCTTTTTTGCAGCCGTTTTTTTACACGACCGTGGCTTGTCGGAACAGAACGCCGTTTTTCCCATTGAAATCAATGGGCAGATGTTTGGAGACGTTCTGCTTCCAATTTTTCGGCCGTTTATGTCCTAAAAAACAGCCGAAAATAAGCCGTGTGAACATACCCTAAAAGGGAAAGCGCTCTTCTTTATTCTGCATATGCCAGGATGCAGCTACTGTGCATGAGCTGTGCAGACAGCACAATACTACACTCTGAAACAAGATGTCATTGATGATGTTCCGTCGATGGGGGTCACTTTACTTGTTCTTTTAGAAGTATTTCGTTTATTGGATAAGACAATCTTAGGCGTCATGCACACGACCGTAGTTTTGCGTCCGCATACTATCCGCAATTGCGGAGCTGCAATTGCGGATAGTATAGAACACATGCTTTCCTATGGGCCAACGCACATGACCGTGGTCTCCATGGTCCGTGCATTGCCTGGAGTCCGTACCGCGAAAAAAATAGGACATGTCATTATACAGTCCGCATTTGCTGTCCGGGTACATTGAAATGAATGCACATCTTGTGTATGCACGGCACGTGATTGCGGACGGCCCGCAGATGACACTCCGTTGCCCGTCTGTGCCGTAATCACGGACCATGCACACAGCTAAGGCTGTGTGCAGGATATCAGACGCTAATATCACATTAATCCTAATAAATAAAGGGAAAGACCCATTTGAAAAATAATCATACAGACCTTTATCACTACTTAACCCCTTGGAGACACGGACAATTTTGGTCTTGTGGACACAGTCCATTTTTTCAAATCTGACATGTGTCTCTTTATGTTGTAATAACTTTGGAATGGTTTTACCTATCCAAGCGATTTCAAGCAATGTTTTCTCGTCACATATTGTACTTTATGTTAGTGGAAAAATGTGGTTGATGGATTCAGCATTTATTTGTGAAAAACACATATATTTAGAGAAAATTTAGAAAAATTTAATCTAAATTTAAATGTATTTGCTTGTAAGACAGACAGTTATATCACACAAAATAGTAACTAGTTAACATTTCCCATATGTCTAGGACGTTACAAGGCTTACAACGTTAGCAGCAATTTCTCACTTTTTCAAAAAGATTTCCAAAACCTATTTTTTAGGGACCAGTTTAGATCTGAAGTGGCTTTGACGGGCCCATACTTTTGAAACCCCCATAAATCACCCCATTTTAAAAACTGCACCCCTCAAAGTATTCAAAACAGCATTTAGAACGTTTCTTAACCCTTTAGACGTTTCACAGGATTTAAAGCAAAGTGGAGGTAGAATTTACAAATTTCATTTTTTTTGCATAGATTTAATTTTAATCCATTTTTTTTCTGTATTACAGAAGGTTTAACCAAATAAACACAATTCAATATTTATTGCCCAGATTCTGCAGTTTTTAGAAATATCCCACGTTGCCCTAGTGTGCTACTGGTCAGAAACTCAGGCCTCAGAATCAAAGGAGCATCTAGTGGATTTTGGGGCCTCCTTTTTATTAGAATATATTTTAGGCACCATGTCAGGTTTGAAGAGGTCTTGTAGTGCCAAAACATAGGGAACACACAAAAAGACACAATTTTGGAAACTATACCCCCCAAGGAATTTATAAAAGGGTATAGTGAGCATTTTGATCCCACAGGTTTTCTACTATGTAAATGTATTTGAATTATGCCATGAAAATTCATAACATGAAGTTTTAGCTCAGTTTTTTCTCATTTTTATAAGGAATAGATTAGAAACAGCATTCCAACATTTGTAAATAAACTTCTCCCGAGTACGGCAATACCAGAAATGTGGTCATAAACTGCTGTTTGGACACATGGCAGAGCAGGGGCGCATCTAGGGGGGCTGGTGGGCATCTGCCTCGGACGCAACTATGTGGGATGGAAGGGAGGTGCGCCGGACTGGGCGGCAAGGGCTCCTCCTGAGTGGAATCCCTGGCCAGAGTGTTGGTGATGCTCTGTGTGACACTGAAGATGCAGATATAAGTGAATATGGCTATTGCTAGCACCGGGGGCCCCCTCCGGTGCTAGCAAAAACCACCGGGCATGTGGGCCCAGGGAGGATGGGTGCCCTGTGCCGATCTATGTGCACAGCGTTAAGGGCAACTGAGCGGGCCTCCACCCCCTACGGGCCCCTGTGCAGCCGAACTGGCTGCACAGGCGATATGTCCGCCCTCTTCTATAGATAGTGCCCACACCCCCTATAGATAGTGCCACACACCCCCTATAGATAGTGCCACACACACATCATATAGATAGTGCCACACACACACACACACACACACACACACACCCCTATAGACTTGAATGGGCAACACTGAGCCACAAATACAGACAGGAATAAGACCTGCTCTGAGTTTTGCTGCCCGGTCCCACGGCCTCCACACGGATCCGTGAAAAACACGGTAGTGTGGTTGGGGCTATAGAAAGGAATGGGTCAGTGTGCTGTCTGTTAAAAATGACAAAAACAACGGTTGTATGCATGTAGCCTAATGTAAAGTAAGATTGTACAGTACAGAGAAATTACTAGTGCTGGTTAGTGCTCAGATGTCTAATAAATAGAGTAACATAATAAAGGTATATATACAGGATAGTGGCAACCACATGCACAGCGCGCATTTCACTGTTTCTTCTTCTGGGGTCAACTAAGTTGATAAAGTTAGATGTGATCGGTATAAGGGTGCAGTCACATGCGACAACTTTTGTTGCAGAAATTTCTGCGACTGAAAATCAGTTCCATTCTTCTGAATGAAACTTGCGGAAATCCCTCAACCGGCTTCAAAAACAACCCCATTTTAATGCATGGAACTGATTTACAAGTGCAGAAAATTTCTGCCACAAAATCTGACACATGTAAATGCCCCCTTAGGGGCACACAGGAGCAGCTGCGAGCCGAGCTGTCGGTCCAGCAGACTGATGGATTCTGCCTACTGCAGGTGCTTTGCAGCTTCTACGTATAGTGCATACATAGAGGCTGCAGCGCAAAAATGAAATAACATTTTTAATAAATGTCAATTTGAAAAGTTTATAGAATTACATAACACATACATTTCATGAGAACAAAAAGCTACAAAGAGCCTTTAATGTAATGCTTTATATATGATGATTTCAATTAGTTGTAGAAATAATTGTAAATACATGAAAACCATCAACTATTATTTATTGTTGATTAAGTTTAATTGTTCATAAATAGTTTTTGGTGGTTTCATGAATTGTGATGCCTAGATGCAGCTCAGGGGCAGGCGAGGAAGGCAGAAGGCCCCCCATGCAAGAACAGTATACGGGCCCCTTGTTCTCCAATATTTCTTCAAAGTACAGCCTGCACTTATGTCTCGAACAATTCACCAATTATTAAGAGCTAATGTCATTAGCTCAGTCCCTTACATGCAATCTAATAGACAGTAGGAAGCAGCTTTTAAGGTGGCAGAAGGACCCCCACAAGTGCATTGTATGTCCACTCCGATGCAACTTTAAATATACAATAAAAATCTCTATCTTAGACTATATACATACTACAGACTATAATTTTTTTTTTAGAACAGATATAGTAACATTTCTGTGTGTAAATTCTCTTTCTGGGAACGCCTCCAGCAGATCATTTTCAGAAACGAAACTTAGAGAATTTATTTACAAGGTGTAGTGCTGTCTGGCCAGTCACTCCTGCAGCAGATGTGCTCTGGTAAGTTCCGTCACTTCTTCACAGTTTTGCCCCAGCTCAGGAAAAGTTGAGGGATTTTGCCAGAGCAGCTTGGGCAGCATTGTAAATACAAGAAGAGCCGTTTATCAGCAGCAGTGACGTCTTCCTGCATTTTCTCTTATCATCACATGCTTATCGGAGCTAAGGAAGACGGAGTATATAGCTCCTGAGGAAACATTTATGGTCCCTATAGGTATTGGTAGTGGGAGAGCTGCATAGGGCATGGCCACACCTCTCAAGTGTTTCTCTTTTGGAGGGACAGTGCCTCTTTTTGACATTGTCTTGATCACCTCCTTGAATGTCCCTCTTTTTGACCTGATAAGTAAATTTGTATTTATACTGTTTATATTTTTTTTATATTGTTTTAGAAAGCATTTCACTGGTTCCTTACTGCAATTTAAACCCTATAACAGAATTTTTTTTATAAAAAGAAAATACAGTGGGTTTACTCTTCAGATAATATTGTAGGCAACAGACCAGTCAGGATTAGTTTCTGATCTAAAATGTATTGTTTATATTAGAATTTTATACATATGAATATGCATAGGGGATGAATATTAGTAACCAATCACTCAATGCCAAGAGGCATTCCTTAAAGCGTCATAACCTACGTAATAACAAATAATATTTCATTAGTATTAAGAGAGTTAATATGGTAACTTCGATTTTGTGAATGATTCAGCAATATTCCTAACAAGTTGTATCATTTTTTGTGCCAGCTAGACCTAATCATATCAATCCTTGAAATTACGTAGAAAAAACGGTTATGTGTATAGTAATAGGCACACAGACTGAAAAATGAAGGAACATCACAGATTCCAAGAACACCAGAAACATATAATAATCTTCATACACTGTAATTTTCACTATCACTTATGTTATGTTCTCAAAGTGGAGCTCAGCGGCCATTTTGTGCGGCTTAATAAATCTCCATTTCAGAGCCCACCTGCAGTACTTGATTATTTCCGGTGTTTATACTATGTGGACCCTTCAAATGTTTATACATGGAATTAAAAACAGTTTTATAGGCTATGTACATCTTCCATATTCTTAGAAGCTGTATTGTTCCATTAAAGCCAATTCCATCAGGTCAATTCTGCTTCAAAATGTGTACATATAGAACCATATAGATACACATAACCATAAGTAATGGTCCCTCCAACTGATTGGGAGGGACCCTGACCCTTCTGCTGCATCTTTGTCTGCCGGCTCTGTCCTCCTTCACTTCCCACACCCCAGCACTCACTGTTTCCCCCCTGTTTCAGAATGGATGGGTAATTTACATGTTCCTGTATGTAATGTTGTTTTGGCCAGAGTAATGAGTCATGGTGGAAAATAAAGTGAGGAGAACGACAAACTATCCCTAAAGTACAAAAAAAAAAGTGTAAAACAAGCATAAAAAGAACTGAGAAAGATAAAAATAATAATGAAGCAATGAAAGCATGAAAATATTAAAAAAATACAGATAAAATTACAAATAACAAATATTTTGGTTTTTTTAAAACTGAAATTACTCAAACAATAGCAACATATTTCTAATGATAAGTGAACTGTGCAAAAATAAAGAAGTAACAGAGACACTTTTTGTTATTTCTGAAATGTCAGAATCTTTCTCCATAATATTAACCCCTTTCCGATATCCGCTGTGTATATATATATATATATATATATGGCGGAGGTCGGGTGGGGGAGTATGGACTGGGTTCACGGGCTGAGCTTGCTCCATAAAAATGAGCGTCTCGGCTGTAACTTACAGCCAACACCAGTGTAACGAGTGGGATCCCGTTTGAGCTAGATCCAGCTAGTTTAACCCCTTAGATGCAATAGCGACCGCTGCATCTAACCTGTAGAATGAAGGGGACGGCGCCCTCTGATGGGCCAATGGTCTTCCACGATGCGATCACAGGGTGCCGATGGTTGTCATGGCAGCCTGTGGGCCTAATGAAAGCCTGTCAGAAACACAATATACTGCAATACATTAGTATTGCAGTATATTATTTAAGCAATCCAACGATCTTATATAATATTCATTAAAAGTTAATTTTCCCCCAAAAGGAATGTAAAAAAAAATAATTAACATAACTGGTATTGCCACATCTGTAAATGTCCGAACTATTACAATATAACATTATTTAAACCGCACGGTGAATGCCATTGAAAAAATAAAAAAATAATTAAAAAGCCAGAATCGCTGTATTTTGGTCACTTAATCTCCCACACAAACATTTATAAAAAGTGTTGAAAAACGTGCATGTCCCTCACAACGGTACCAATAGAAACTACAGCTTGCCACGCAAAAAATATTCCCTCATACTGCTCAATTGATAAAGAAAAGAGAAGAGTTATGGCTCTCAGAATATGGTGACAGAAAACATTTTATTTTTCACAATAAGTCTTTACCTTGTAAAACGAGTAAAACATTTTAAAAAAAAGTAGATGAATCGCTGTTTTTTTCCCCTTCCACCCTACAAAATATTTTGGATTCTGGGAGGTGAGGCAAAAAGAAAAAAAAAGAAAATCCAAAAAATGGCTCCAGCGTGAAAGGGTTAATTAAACAGTAATATTTATGTAACTCATTATGGTTCAGTATTCTTAAACCGAAACCAGGGGTGACTCCAAAACATAGAAGAGGTACAAATCTTTCCATTATACTTCCTTCTGTTTATGTTCCACTCAAGGGCGTCTCTGAGGGTGGTCACCAACAAGATACATTATCCAGGGTATTTAGATACAGGGCTTGGACAGCAAACTGAACATTTGCCTCAGGAGAAGGAGAGCCTAGCTACAGCTCTGGTTCCACTACTGGTTTTAGCTCTCAAATATTGAGGCAAAACACTGACCAAATCATTAAGGCCTCATGCACACAACCGTAGGCGTGTGCATGGCCTGTGATTTGCTGCTGGGACGGCCACGGAGTGTCATCCACGCAAATCACGGACCGTGCACATGGCCATGCACATTAATTTCAATGAGCCCGGACCGCAAAATGCGTCCCATATAGGACAAGTCCTATCTTTTTGCAGTCCAGGCTCCCGGGCAATGCACGGTCGTGTGCATGGGCAGATAGAAATTAATGGGACCGCAATTCACCCGCAGATTTGCGGGTGAATTGTGGCCGCAAAAACATGTTCGTGTGCATGAGGCATTAGTGTGAAAGTGGCCCAATATGGAGGGGAACACATTTACTAATCCTGAAGGCCAAAATCAGCTCTATGATTAAGGGTTTATTTTCTGTTTTGCCCCTGTAGTTTATCTGTCACCCTCCTTTATGGCTTCCATTTTCACCTTGCTTTTTGAGGCTTTGCCGCATGAATTAGACGTTAGGCCGGTTTCACATGATTGTAATAATTCTTTGATGTTGAAGTGTTATCTGAAACTGAATAAAAATATAATGTGAGACTGAGATTTTTCATGTTACATAAACACAATGTAAGTACGATTGCAATTTCTGCATTTTTAGTCACTCTTCGTTTAAAACAACAATGCAGTTTACTTTGTATGTAAAAATAAAGACTCTTTGAACTCTCACCATCTACTGGGTATAAGGGGTACTGCAATTTTTCTTTTTTGCATGGTCCACAAACATGAATGATTTATTAGTATATAGTTAGTGTATATATTAACTGCTTGTAGTGTTGAGAAAATACTAATTTCTTACTAACGTGTTTCAGTTTATTGCTGAAGAAAAATACAGACGTGAGCAAGACAAACGTATCACTCTACATTAAAGCACTAGGTACAGTAATAGTCGTTTAATGTTGATGATATGAATTGTTTACAAATAAATGACAATACATATTATATTTTATTAATACATGAAACTTTTTAATGGAGACAAAAGCCAGCATTACCCTATTCTCTGATTTCTATTATTTGTTACTCTTGTAACCCCCAGAAGTGGGGCTAGGTTTAGTGCATACTCTTTATACATTGAACTCAACAGTAATACAGTATGCAGTAAGCGTCTAAGCTCCCTCTAGTGGCAGCTACAGGCAGCCTGAAAAATATAAATTATCTATGTCTATAGTTGTGATTTGTAGCTCTATAGCAGAACAATTTTGTTTAAATGCTATAAAAATATGCTAAAAAGTTTATGAGATAAATTTTTTTTGTAATTTCAAAATAAAATAAAAAATTTAATGTAGGTATAAAAGTTTATCTTCAAGGGAAGAACTGTATATTGGCAGCCAATCAGCATCAGACCTTGGCAATGCCGATTGGCTGAGAATTGCTGATCGACTTTATTAGCCTTTCAGTAGTCCAATGTTAATAAGCAGACACAGCGTACAGCCAACTAATTCTGCTTTGTGCACTCCTCATTGTTTTTTTTGTTTTTTTTAAATGGTCACTAAGTTAACACCTCATGGCCATCTCATAGTTGCCTGTATTTGAATGTAGACGTCTCATGAGAGGATCGCTAAAAACTATATAATCGTGAACTTTTTAAAGAGCTCTACTTAGAATTACAAAAAGGGAGTAAAACGTTGAAATAATATTCAATTCTATTTCTATATTCACTGAAAATGTAAATGTCCTCAAATGTCATAAGTTTAATTGCAAAAAATATTTGGATACAATTATGTCAACAGAGCAGATACTTGATAACAAGAAGGTTAATTAGGTTTTACCTTAAGACATCTCTGGTTTGACGTAAAAGGGTGTCCGGAGTTTTCCTTTAAGAAAAGTTAATAGAATACAGAGTTAACTTACAATACAAGTCTAAAACTGATTTTTCTTTACAGAGAACATGGCCTACGCATATGATGATCAGGGGGGATATGGAGATTTCTGGGAAGCAGAGACCCTGCCTAACTTTCGGGAAATCTTACTTCGCAGCAACGACAAACCAAAAAATGGGAGGATTTATGTGATGTACCATGGCACCACATTAGATGCAGCCATTGACATTATTCAGAATGGTTTTAAGAGATCACGTAATGGCATGTTAGGCAAAGGCATATATGTCAGCAGAGATATAGCGAAAGCAGCAGCGTATCCGGTAGATGATCATTGGGATCAGGTTATCTTAAAGTTGAGAGTGAATGTAGGTAGGGTAAAGATGATTGATCGTCAACACCATCCATTGCAGAAAAGATGGCACAAAGAAGGGTATGATACTGCATGGGTGCCTCAGTACTGTGGCATGGTTAGCAGTGGATTAGAAGAAGATTGTATCTGGGACCCTGAAAGGATTAAAGTTGTAGAAATTGAAAAATCCCCACCATTGTCTGTGCACAAATATCTAAATGAATGGCTTGTAAGGTGTACAGATGATGAGTGATCCCTCACTGCCAAAATATACACAGCACATATCTGCTATGTGCCACAGTCAATATGTATGCAATACCTATACACATTACATTAAAAAAATACAATGTACTGTATGTGTTTTCATCATAATTATGTCAATGTAGTACATGAGAGGTGCAAATAAAAACGCCAATAAAATGCATACAGGGACATGACACATGAGAAGTGACTAGTTGTGGTTACATATAGATGCATAAAGGTAAGAAATATTAACATTTTCATTTTTTATTTCATCAATTTATATAGCGCCAAAATATTCTGCAGTGGTGTACAGAGATTGTCAGCACTTACATTAGTCCCTGTTCCCAGTAGGGCTAACAATCTAAATTCAAAATTAAAGGGGTTGTGTTACCACAGTCATTATTGGCATATCCACGGGATGTGGAAGGAAACGAGAGAACCTGGAGGAAACACACGCAAACATGCGGAGAACATCCAACGCCATGCAGATATTCTCCTTGGTGGGATTCAAACCAGCACTTAGTGCTTTATGGCAGTAGTGCTAACCACTAAGTCACCAAGCTGCCCATTTTCGAAGGTCGGGTCAGGTCTAATGGGACATGCTAAGAGGGTTTCAGAGAGTGATGGAAACCTGGGTGAGGTCATGTAAAGAGACTATGATAGAGGAGCACAGTCAGGTTTGGGGAGTATTCATAAATCAGGATGGAAGTGTTGGAGGTGCACCAGTTGTGAAGAGATTTGAACTTAAAGAGGCTCTGTCACCACATTATAAGTGCCGTATCTCCTACATAAGGAGATCGGCGCTATAATGTAGGTGACAGCAGTGCTTTTTATTTAATAAAACGATCTATTTTCACCACTTTATTAGCGATTTTAGATTTATGCTAATGAGTTGCTTAATGCCCAAGTGGGCATATTTTTACTTTAGACCAAGTGGGCGTTGTACAGGGGAGTGTATGACGCTGACCAATCAGCGTCATGCACTTCTCTCCATTCATTTACTCAACGCATAGGGATCCTGCTAGATCCTTATGTGCTGTCTTATAGTAACACATTAACAATACTGAAGTGTTTAGACAGTGAATAGACATTCCACGGGATGTCTATTCACAATCTCTGCACTTCGTTACTCTATCTGTGGTAGTTACAGCAGAGGAAGCGTAATCTCGCGAGATTACGCTGTAAATGACAGGTAAATGGGGTGTCGTGCTCCTAGCACCAGGTGAGCATACCACTACAACACCTTCCACTCCAGATTGCTGGTGGGTAATGCCCTATGTTTGCGCCATATTTTTTCCTTTCAGCTCCACTCTGCAGGCCTCAGGGCGCTAGTTATGGGACACAGTCCACAGGACTCAGGGTAGCTACTTCCCAATAAGCACTGGTTATACCATCCTTCCAGGCAGGGGCGGGACCCAGGACGAAGGCTTCAAGATGCGCCCTCCATCCGTCAAATTTAGCTTAATAGCTGTTGAATGTACATCCGTTCATGTTACACCGAGGACACACAATGCATCTAACAAGCCAAAAGATTAAGACAAGGGGAAGATATTGTGACTGCACACCTAGATATATATATATATATATATATATATATATATATACTCTACAAACATATAGACTTTTCACCTGCACACACTCTGCACACCTGCATACAATTCAGACATATGCACTTTGTACACCTGTACAGTCTTCAGTCACACAATCTCCATACACTCAAGTTTCTTGCTCACAATCATCTTGCATACACCCACTGGACATAACACGTACAGTATAATCTGTATATACAGGTACTCTCTTCACATACACACACATATACCTTCCATACAATGAAGATAACACTTACTCTATGGTCTCCTGAATGTAAGGTGGGTGAGCAGACCCTGCACACTAAATTACAAAGTCGGCAGCTGTAAGGGGGAGGCAAGGGAGGTTATTAGACAATGAGCTGTACATTTGCTGGGGGTATGGGGAAAAGGGACAGGCTTTCTGACTGCAGCAGTGACAGTATACCCTTGGTCTGATGCCTTTGGAGCTGCTGACCTACAGCTTGTCCTCCTTTCTACACAGTAAGCTCCTAAGTGGCAGCAGTACAGACCGAGCAATGCTCTTCATCAGCACATTCTCTGTTTTTCCTGTAGAGACCTGGGCATTACTTGAGTAAGGGGTTTTGGTGCCATCTAAACTAGTTTTGTGGAGGTAGTATTGTAGATTTGATCCAATTTAGAAAGCTTTCTTGAGGTGCCCCATCCCCCACATCAAACAACTTAGCATAGAGTCGCTGAAATAAAAATGTAAAGAGAATATTTTTTTTCTTCATTAAATTGCACCCCCATACATTTGAAGTTAAATGGTTC
The DNA here is from genome assembly GCF_050947455.1 of Rhinoderma darwinii. NCBI lineage: Eukaryota > Metazoa > Chordata > Amphibia > Anura > Rhinodermatidae > Rhinoderma > Rhinoderma darwinii. The sequence goes on along the minus strand of NC_134696.1, from coordinate 40,259,358 downwards.
CCTAGACAAGTGCCTACTTTGCCTACCCTTTGTCCTGGCCGTGCTTCCAGTAGCTGACTCATAACATCCCACATGAACCAGCAATGGCTCCCAAACAGGGCAAGTTCCCAACACTTGTGGCTTCTCCCTTAGCGACAAACATGAGGGTCTATGCACAGCACACCTTGGGGATTTACAGGACTTCGAGCCTGTACTTCAGAATGGCCAACTCTCTTATGACGGCTCCTCAGATCCACTCTGCACCTTTGCCCTTACATCAGTTCAAGGCTCTGCGAGGGTCCATACAGATGCACGGAACCTCCTGGATTAATGGCAAGATCTCATGACGCAGCTGCGTACGACTGCCCATTAGTCCTCCACTACCAAAAATAACCAGGGTACGCCTAGCACCCCAAAACATGACGGGCATGAGTACAATGTAAGACAAAACAATATACTGTATGCAATATATACAACTTTCAATTTCAATTGTACTAACTATGTAACTTAAAGGCACAGTAACACAGTTTTATGTAAGGGGAGAAAATGTGCAGGTTTACTCCCCTTACATGCAGCCTTATAGGAAAGTTATCCAAAGCTATTAGGGAAAAAAGGAAATAAAAAACCTGACTATCAACACAGATAAGGCTCTGTTCACATCTTGTTTTTTCCCTACATTTTACGAATGTGTTGGGAAAAGCTACCATAGTATATGACAAACATGTGACCACAAAGTAGGCAACCGTATGCCATATAGTTGCATTATTCGCCCATTGACTTACAGCAGCTATCTGTATGAAAAGGCGCAGCAGCCTATATTTCCCATTTAGTAAAAAAAAAAAAAGAAGGTATTCCGACATATAGCGCCTGAACGTATATCAAGAGGACGCTCTTTTGGCATACTTCAGGTCCACTCCTCACCATGGTTGCTGTCAGCGTATATGCCTGGAACATTACCTGGGAAAAAGTGAGGGGGCAATTTATTAAGAATTGCGTATCATACATCAGTCTTAGGCCTCATGCCCACTTCAGTTTTTCGTCAGGGTGCTATCCATTCTTTTAATTGATAGCACCCTGACACGTTCATTTCAATGGAGCCATGCACACCTCCGTTGTTTTAACAAAACCGTGCAACCGTTTCGTCAAAAATAGGGCAGGTGCTACTCCTGCCCCTTTTTGACGGAACAGTCTCGGCCTTTTCATTGAATTTAGTTCGTGGAACGACGAACTGCACACGGAAACCATCCGTGTTCGGCCCGTGTTTGACGGAACCATAATTAGCGGCCGTACAACGGCCGACGGAAGTGTGCATGAGGTCTTAATAGTAAGAATAGTTGAAGTAAGATGCGACACATTAATTAAGAGGCGACCGCGGCCATGCGCCATCAATTTCCGCTACATCGCTTATAAAAAAAACAAAGAAAACAAAACACATACTCACCTCAGCGCTCCTCTTCTCCCTATAGCTCTCTCATCACTCCACTACAAGGTACTAATGCAGAGCAGCCTTATATGTGGTGCAGCACAACAACAGTGCTGCTTCGCATACAACTTTATGATGCTGCCCGTGGTCATGACATTGTATAAGCCGTGATGGACTGATGAGGAAGTCTAACAAGATAAGTGGTGAGGGGAGTTTTTTTAATTTTTATTTAACTGACCAATGGGGGGACAGTGGGGTAGTCTGACCAGAGGGGGGAATGATAGGAGCCCAGCCCGGGCCTCTACCTTGCTTCCACTTGTAAACAATCACATCTAAGTTCATAACTTAGATGTGATCGTTTACAGGTGGATCCTGCATGTCACAGACATGCAGGACCTGCCGACACTGGACCTATCAGGTCAGTGGGACTGACGGATTCAGTGTAAAGCGAACTATGCAGCTGCTCTGTATAGAGAATACAGAACAGCCTTATCTCCAAAAGTAAAAAGATTTTTTAATAAAGACTAATTACAAAGTTACACTAATCACACCGACTAATCTATTTATTAAAAAAATTAAAAAAAATGCCCTCAAGGGTTTACATAGCCTTTAAGGCACAAAATACTGAAGTTATTAAGGGGTTAAAAGGTATATTTCCATTTCAAATATACAGTGGATATAAAAAGTCTACACAGCCCTGTTAAAATGCCAGGTTTTTGTCATGTCAAAAAATCAGTACAAGATGAATAATTTCAGAACTTTTTCCATTTTTAATGTGGCCCGTAATCTGTACAATTCCATTGAAAAACAAACTGAAATCATTTAGAGGGGGAAAATAAAAAGAACAAAACTACAATAAAGTGGTTGCATAAGTGTGAACATTCTCTTATAATTGGGGATGTGATTGTGTTCAGAATTTGCCAGTCACATTTAAACTCATGTTAAATAGTAGTCAGTGCACAGCTGCCATTATTTAAAGTGATTCTGAGTAACCCCATATAAAGTTCAGCTGTTCTAGTAGGATTTTCCTGACATTTTCTTTGTTGCTTGTGACAGCAAAAGCCATGGTCCGTAAAGAGCTTACAACACATCAAAGGGATCTGATTGTTGAAAAGCATCAGTCAGGAGAAGGGTACCAAAGAATTTCCAAGGCATTAGATATACCATGGAACACTGTGAAGACGATCATCAAGAAGTGGATTACATTTGGAACAACAGTGACATTACCAAGAACTGGACGTCCCTCAAAACTTGATGAAAAGACAAGACGAAAATTGGTCTGGGAAGCTACCAAGAGGCCTACAGCAACTTTAAAGGAGCTGCAGGACATTCTGGCAGGTACTGGTTGTGTAGTGCATGTGACAACAATCTCCCGTATTCTTCATATCTGGGCTGTGGGGTAGGGTGGCAAGACGTAAGCCTTTTCTAACAAAGGCTTACGTCTTACTGCCCCATACAGTATAATGCCCCCATACAGTATAATATCCCCTATAGCTGCCCCATCCAGGTGCCTCCATAAGGTATAATGCCTCCTCAGCAGCTACCATATGAGCCCCCCTCTCATACTCAGTATAATGCCCCCATACGTACCTAATAGAATAATAATAACATAATTACTTATCTATCCTGGTTCTCACGACGGGTGGAGGATCCTTCTTCTCCTCTGCACTGTGCTGTGTGACTCGGAGCAGGCAGGCGCGATGTCGTCACTACATTGCGCCTGCCAGTGCCCAGCATCTCGCGGCACAGTGAATGCTTGAGCAAGGCTCCAGCATTGCACTGAACTGTATTTGCGTCCTGAGGATGCAAATACAGTTGGAAGCGCGACCAGTGCTGTGTGGCAATGGGGGCCCCGCGGGCCCTCCAGGCTTAGGGGCTCGGTCGCAGTTGCGACCCCTATGGCTACGCCACTGGACCCAAAGCATACCTCTAAATCAACAAAAGAATGGCTTCACCAGAAGAAGATCAAAGTTTTGGAATAGCCCAGTCAGAGCCTAGGCCTGAATCCCATTGAAAATCTGTGGGGTGACCTGCAGAGGGCTGTACACAGGAGATGCCCTCACAATCTGACAGATTTGGAGCGCTTTTGCAAGGAAGAGTGGGCAACAATTGCCAAGTCAAGATGTGCCATGCTGATAGACTTCTACCCAAAAAGACTGAATGCTGTCATAAAGTCAAAGGGTACTTGAACAAAGTTTAAGGATGTGCAGATTTATGCAACCACATTATTTTTGTTCTTTATTTTTCCACACTAAAATATTTTAGTTTGTTTTCCAATACAATTGTACAGATTATGGGTTACATTAAATGTGAAAAAAGTTCTGAAATTATTCATCTTGTATTGATTTTGTAACATGACAAAAATCTGGCGTTTTAACAGGGTTGTGTAGATTTTTTATATCCACCGTATCTGCATAGCTCCCAACCATCCCGGATCCGGCGGGACAGTCCCGGTTTCTCAACCCTGTCCCGCCGTCCCGGGCAGTCTGAAAAATGTCCCGCTGGGCGCTGCAGCTGTATCAAAACATCTGATCGCTGCTGACAGGCGCCCTGCATGCGATTAGCGCCAGAAGGAGGCAGGAGGTCTTGTGGCAGTATTCCAATAGGGGTCGATGCCGGCCTGGGAGTGGACCAGTCCAGTCACCTGACCTGTCTTCTGAGTTCACCAGTCAGGTGACGGGTCAGGTGACTGGACTGGTCCACTCCTGGGCCGGCACCGACCCCAGTCAGAGCGCCGCTGCAAGACCTCCAACCTTCTCCTAATGGTGAGTGATGTCAAGGCAGAGCGGAGTGGTAGCAGTAGGCTACCTCTACCGCTCTGGCGGCATTGTGGCACGAAGTATAAAGGGGAGGGGGGTTGTGTGGCACTATGTACAAGGTGGGAGGAGGGTTGTTTGGCACTATGTAAAAGGCGGGGTGGGGGGTTGTGTGGCACTGTGTACAAGGGGGAGAGGGGTTGTGTGGCACTATGTAAAATGGGGTAAGGTGGTTGTGTTGCACTATGTAAAAGGGGGAGGGGGGTCGTGTGGCACTATGTACAAGGGGGAGGGGGTTGTGTGGCGCTATGTACAATACGGGGCTGTGTGTGGCGCTATGTACAAGGGGGCGCTGTGTGTGGCGCTATTTACAAGGGGGCTGTGTGTGGAGCTATCTACAGGGGGGCTGTGTGTGGAGCTATCTACAGGGGGGCTGTGTGTGTAGCTATCTACAGGGGAGCTTTGTGTGGAGCTATCTACAGTGGGGCTGTGTGTGGAGCTATCACTACAGATGGTCAGGTACTGGATCGTACCCGGCCCTTCCCAGCACCCCTGGTGGCAGTGGGTACTGGGGTAATAATGGGGGGTTAGTTGCAGCCTTTTTACCGACTCACACTAAGCCCCGCCTTAGTTATAGACGTCAATCAGACAACTGCCATTATTTAGCCACTTTTGACCTTCCTGACAGAGCCTCATTTTTCAAATCTGACATGTTTCACTTTATGTGGTAATAACGTCGGAATGCTTTTACCTATCCAAGCGATTCTGAGAGTATTTTCTCGTGACACATTGCAATTTAAGATAGTGGTAAAATTTGGTCGATACATTCAGTATTTAATTGTGAAAAACACCAAAATATAGTGAAAAATTGCAAAAATTTGCATTTTTATCAATTTAAATGTATCTACTTGTAAGACAGGCAGTTTTAACACACAAAATTGTTGCTAATTAACATCCCCCATATATCTACTTTATGTTTGCATCGTTTTTTGAACACTTTTATTTTTCTAGGACGTTACAAGGCTTTGAACTTTAGCAGCAATTTCTCACATTTTCAAGAAAATTTGAAAAGGCTATTTTTACAGGGGGCAGTTCAGTTCTGAAGACACTTTGAGGGCCTTATATATTAGAAATCCCCAATAAGTCACCCCGTTTTAAAAACTGCACCCCTCAAAGAATTCAAAACAGCATTTAGAAAGTTTCTTAACCCTTTAGACGTTTCACAGGAATTAAAGCAATGTAGAGGTGAAATGTACAAATTTCGTTTTTTTTTTGCAGAAATTCATTTTGAATCCATTTTTTTTGTAACACAGAAAGTTTCAACAGAAAAATGCAACTCAATATTTATTGCCAAAATTCTGCAGCTTTTAGAAATATCCCACATGTGGCTGTAGCGGGCTTATGGACTGAAGAACTGGCCTCAGAAGCAAAAGAGCACTTAGAGGATTTTGGGGCTTTGTTTTTATTAGAATATATTTTAGGCAGCATATCAGGTTTGAAGGACTCTTGCGATGCCAAAACAGTAGAAACCCCCCACAAGTGACCACATTTTGGAAACTATACCCCTTGAGCATTTTGACCCCACAGGTTTTTTGCAGAAATTATTGGAAGTAGGACGTGAAAATGAAAATCTACATTTTTCCCAATAAAACGTAGGTTTAGCTAATTTTTTTTCATTCCCACAAGGACTAAAGGAGAAAAACCACCACAAAATTTGTAGAGCAGTTTGTCTCGAGTAAAACAGTACCCCACATGTGGTCATAGACTGCTGTTTGGACACACGGCAGTGCTAAGAATGTAAGCAACGCCATTTGGCTTTTGGAGCTCAAATTTAGCAGGAATGGTTTGCGGAGGCCATGTTGCATTTGCAAAGCCCCTGAGGGGACAAAACAGTGGAAACCCCCCACAAGTGACCCCATTTTGGAAACTACACTCCTTGAGGAAATTATCTAGGGCTATAGTGAACATTTTGACAACACAGATTTTTTGCAGAAATTATTGGAAGTAGGACGTGAAAATGAAAATCTACATTTTTCCAAATAAAACGTAGGTTTAGCTAATTTGTTTTCATTCCCACAAGGACTAAAGGAGAAAAACCACCACAAAATTTGTAGAGCAGTTTGTCCCGAGTAAAACAGTACCCCACATGTGGTCATAGACTGCTGTTTGGACACACGGCAGGGCTTAGAAGGGAAGGAACGCCATTTGGCTTTTGGAGCTCAAATTTAGCAGGAATGGTTTGCAGAGGCCATGTTGCATTTGCAAAGCCCCTGAGGGGACAAAACAGTGGAAACCCCCCACATGTGACCCCATTTTGGAAACTAAACCCCTTCAGGAAATTATCTAGAGGTATAGTGAGCATTTTGACACCACAGGTTTTTTGCAGAAATTATTGGAAGTAGGACGTAAAAATGAAAATCTACATTTTTCCCAATAAAACGTAGGTTTAGCTAATTTGTTTTCATTCCCACAAGGACTAAAGGAGAAAAGGCATCACAAAATTTGTAGAGCAGTTTGTCCCGAGTAAAACAGTACCCCACATGTGGTCATAGACTGCTGTTTGGACACACGGCAGGGCTTAGAGGGGAAGGAACGCCATTTGGCTTTTGGAGCTCAAATTTAGCAGGAATGGTTTGCGGAGGCCATGTTGCATTTGCAAAGCCCCTGAGGGGACAAAACAGTGGAAACCCCCCACAAGTGACCCCATTTTGGAAACTACACCCTTCAGGAAATTATCTAGAGGTATAGTGAGCATTTTGACCCCACAGGTTTTTTGCAGAAATTATTGGAAGTAGGACGTGAAAATGAAAATCTACATTTTTCCCAATAAAATGTAGGTTTAGCTAATTTGTTTTCATTCCCACAAGGACTAAAGGAGAAAAGGCATCACAAAATTTGTAGAGCAGTTTGTCCGGAGTAAAACAGTACCCCACATGTGGTCATAGACTGCTGTTTGAACACACGGCAGGGCTTAGAAGGGAAGGAACGCCATTTGGCTTTTGGAGCTCAAATTTAGCAGGAATGGTTTGCGGAGGCCATGTCGCATTTGCAAAGCCCTGAGGGGACAAAACAGTGGAAACCCCCACAAGTGACCCCATTTTGGAAACTACACCCCTTGAGGAAATTATCTAGGGGTATAGTGAGCATTTTGACCCTACAGGATTTTTGCAGAAATTATTGGAAGTAGGCCCTAAAAATGAAAAACTAAATTTTTTCCAAATAAAATGTAGGTTTAGCTAATTTTATTTCATTTCCACAAGGGAGAAAGGAGAAAAAGCTCCACAAAAGTTGTAAAGCAATCTCTCCCGAGTAAAACAGAACCCCACATGTGGTCATAAACGGTTGTTTGGACACACGGCAAGGCTGAGAAGGGAAAGAGCGCCATTTGGAGCTAAAATTTTTCAGGAATGGTTTGTGGAGGCCATGTCGCATTTGCAAAGCCCTGAGGGGACAAAACAGTGGAAACCCCCCACAAGTGACCCCATTTTGGAAACTACATCCCTTGAGGAAATTATCTAGGGGTATAGTGAGCATTTTAACCCTACAGGATTTTTGCAGAAATTATTGGAAGTAGGTTGTGAAAATGAAAATCGACATTTTTTCAAATAAAATGTAGACTTAGCTATATTTTTTTTGATTTCCACAAGGACAAAAGGAGAAATAGCTCTACAAAATTTGTAAAGCAATTTATACCGAGTAAAACAGTACCCCACATGTGGTCATAAACGGGTGTTTGGACACACGGCAGGGCTGAGAAGGGAAAGAGCGCCATTTGGAGCTCAAATATATCAGGAATGGTTTGCGGAGGCCATGTTGCATTTGCAAAGCCCCTGAGGGGACAAAACAGTGGAAACCCCCCAAAATTGACCCCTTTCGGGAAATTATTTAGGGGTATAGTGAGCATTTAAATAAATGATCCAATTAAAAATCCATGGATGTGTGATAAACTTTGAAGCACTCCTTTATACACAGGCCAGGTGTCGCACTGATAAATGGTGTCTCGTCTTCTCCCCCTTTTGAAACAGACTTTGCACCTTTTTTGGGTCCTTCCCTTTTTACCAGTGGAGGGGATTTTGCTGGGAAAGTGTTGTCCTGGTATAATACGTGGACTATCGCTTCTAGAAGTACTGGAGCCCTCCCCTTCCTGGTTCCCAAATACAAGGGCCTTGATAACCACCTCTTGAAAATTAAGGAATGTCCCTGTCCAGCCTGCACATTGGTATAACACGTAAGCATTATACAATGCCATCTGCACCATGTGCATGGCCAGCTTTTTATACCACACCTTTGTTTTCCGCATTGCACTGTATGGCTTTAGTACTTGATCAGAGAGATCAACCCCTCCCATGTACTTATTGTAGCCGAGGATGCAATCTGGCTTGGGGGTCATTGTGGTGGTACCTCGGACAGGTACAGGGGTGCTGCCGCTACCGTGTATTGTGGTCAACATAAGGACATCCCTCTTGTCCTTATACTTGACCAGCAACAAGTTATCGCTGTGTAGTGCCCTGCTTTCTCCCTTTCTTATTGGCTGCCCAATCAGATTTCTAGAGAGGCCTTCTCTGGTTTTTGCGCAAGGTGCCGCATGCTGAAGTATTTCTGGTGGAGAGGCATTTAAATAGTGGGATGCTGGTGTAAAAGTTATCCACGTAAAGGTGATAACCCTGGTCCAGCAGTGGGTGCATCAAATCCCACACTATTTTCCCACTAACTCCCAGGACATGGGGGGCATTCTGGTGGTTCTATCCTGGTGTCCTTCCCTTCATAAACCCTAAACCTGTAGGTGTACACTGAGCTGCTCTCGCACAGCTTGTACATTTTAAATCCGTACCTCGCCCTCTTGCTTGGCAGGTATTGGCGGAATTTTAGTCTCCCCTTAAAATGTACAAGGGACTCGTCTATTGCTATGTTCTTTTCGGGGGTGTACACTTCTTGAAATTTGGTGCAGAAATGATCAATGACTGGCCTGATTTTGAATTAGCGGTCGTATGTGGGGTCATCACGGGGTGGGCACTGTGCATTATCACTATAATGCAAAAATGTAAGAATAATTTCAAAACGTGCCCGGGTCATTGCCATGTGATTAAATGGGGTGCTGTATAAAACATCCGTACTCCAGTATTGCATAATCTTTGGCTTTTTTACTAGACCCATATGTAGGACAAGGCCCCAATATTTCATTATCTCTGCTGCCTACATGGGGATCCACCTAACAAATGATGTTGACCTTGATAAAGTCAATTTCTGTGAGGCCTGCAGTCTCTAACCGAATTCCTGAGCTCCCTGTGAAATCCGGAATGTGAGACTCATAATTATCAGGGGGTGGGTTCCACACGATATCATTAATTTGGGGGGTTGCCTGAACTGATGTCCTGGGGCGCCTTTGTGGAGGTTCCTCATCACTGGATGAGGATGATGAGCTCAAGAGGAATGGGGCAATTTCCTCTTCTTCCTCGCTGGCCGATTCAGTGTCAGAGGCCAGGATGGCGTATGCCTCCTCGGCTGAGTAGACCCTTTGGGATGATTGGGACATTTTTATTAGGGGGTATGTAGTGCTTCCACACGTGTAATAATTTATTTTTATAGAGGTGGTTGTGTGTGTTGTGCTTTTACACGTGTAAATGAAATTTATTTTAAAAAAAAAAGGAAGAGAAGAAAAAGAAGAAAAATTCATGACTACCTGACACTAAGAAATAAATAACTAACACTAACTATAACCCAGTAAATAGACTCTAAAACTGTCGCTGCGCTATCAAAAATTTAGTGAACTAACTTCAGTTAAAAAAAAACTGAATGTCCGTCACTAACGGTCACTGATCAGTGCTCAGTGGCCGCAGGATGCACACACTAAAATGGTGTGTACAATGGGTACAAGAAAAAAAAAAAAACTGCGTAAAAAAAAATTACCACAGATGCTGATCAGTGATGGCGGTCACTGATCGGCACTCAGTGGCCGCAGGGCGCACACTTGGAGATGGTGAAGAAAAAAAAAACGCCCTGTTCCAAAAATTGAGCGCACAGAGCGATCAGTGATGGCGGTCACTGATCCGCACTCAGCGGCCGCAGGACGTAAAAAGCGGGAGAGGGGGGTGAAACGGTACAGGGATAAGAAGTTTAGGAAAAAAACAAGTGCTGCTGCTAAAAAAAAATAATCAGCAGCAGCACAAATGATGACGATGACGGTTCACTCTTCTGCAGGAAGCAGTCGGATGAAGACGTCACAGCAGGATCGCAGCAGAGAAGGCCTCAGATTCAGTAAGATGACTTCACAGACGGTTACACCAGCTCTGCTCACCGTTCCTAACCGGAATGAGGTGGGCAGGGCTGGTGGAGGGTGATTCAAACACCCGCCATGGCTGCGATTGGTCGGTCGGTGCAGACCGACCAACCGTAGTGATTGCGGGGCTGGCATCACCGCCACTTTTTACATGGAACATGGTAGTGATTGGTGCTGTCCTAGACAAAAAGCCGCAAACGGCCGCAATTGGCCGGTCTGAATTGACCGGCCAATGGCGGCCCCCCTGGTCATCGTGTACAGATGGCCTGCTGTTATGAACTTATTTACTTTAAAACTTTCTAATTTTTTTTCTGTAACTGTTTTCCCGTTTGTCGTAAGTTTACGACATTTTGCAGGAAGCACTGGCTTTCCATGACGTATACTTACGACAAATGTCGGGAAGGGGTTAAAAAAAACACAGAGACATAAGAAAATATATTTGATAGAAATAAGAACTCCCCCACACATGACAGTACAAGGGCGACAAGGGGCCACACAAACACCCTCCTGTCTAATAAATATAAAACGACACAATTAAAATTGGAAGGTGCTTGTCACAGCTTTATTAGATGTTTTCTTTTACAGAACCTGAGAATATATAAAGAACAAGTATAAACATATCATAACCATAATTAACCTATTAACATTATGTGGCGAAGTCCTTGACAAGCTCCAAAACATAAATAAAGCAATACCCTTAAACCACTAGCCGTGACCATATAAGCTACAGTGGCGTCACCACGGGTATGCTAAAGCACCACGCTTCCCAGGGTCCGCCCCTTAGAGAAGCCCAAATCCATCACTTTATGTGTCAAAGACAGCAATATATATTAAACATAAATAGCATTGCCAAGGACCCGCCTACACCAAGAACCAAAGCAAAAACCAATAATCCGGAATCTGCAAAACAAATGCATATACAGATGAAATAAACTACTTGTATCCCTCCTCCACACAAACCCTAATACAAAAGAAAAATAAACGGGAGGCCAGGCGGGACCACATTTTTCAAGCCATGAAATGGCTTCCCTGCTTATCCCACTATATATATTGTTATGGTATAAATATATGTATAATGTATCTGGGGCCCCAAGGAGTGAAATGTTATAGAGGAGAACATGTGTTACAATAGAATGGGTATTTTAGAAAGGGTAAGAGAGGAAATAGTTTGCAGCTGCTCTGCTGTCTCTCTTGAAATTGCGAACAGATGGCGGTCAATCACTTGACCAACCCCCCTAAGCATAAAAGGGAATACCTTGTGTTCCACCAATGGGTTTTATTGAATATACAGATGACTCATATGTTATGGAATGTTTTTGTTGTGATGCTATAAAAGCGACCACTACAGTTAAATAAAGTCAGAAGGATTTTTACTTTGAGAAACGTCTCAGTGTATCTGTTGCTTCTCCGAGCTCGCCCCCCCACCTGATTTGAACCTGCATGGAGATCAAGGCGTAACGTGACCTCAAATTGCGATCACAGAAATTGGCGCCCGAACAGGGACTTGACCAGAAGGACGGCACCCCACCTAGGGGATCTCCCGGGACTTGAATGGCGACCACCCGGACGAAGGAACGTGCAGACCACTGCTGCAGCAAGGTAAGAAGACTTAATTCTTACAAACTCTGCTCTGCACCTTCCTGTCTGGTAGGTCACCTTCCCGGTAGTACTCCTGAGGGATAGAGGGGCCACATGAGGGTATTTTTAGTGTAAAAATCTGGTCAAGTCTATATGTAATCCTACCCTCAGGATAAAGTGCCTGATCTCCATGGCAGTATTTGTATGAATGTTGTAGAAACCCAGTTTTGTGTCACAAATGCATTTTAGAATAAGGAAATTGTTTTTGGAAAAAACTTCCGATAATCCGGCAAATTACCAGAAACATGTGTACATGCTTCAGGTGACTACGGGGATTATGATAGGCTAAATTTAAGCCCGGAAATCGAAAATTTTGTGCAATCTGATAATCCGGAAAAATGCCGAAAATGTGTGTACAGCATTGAGGTACTTGCAGAGATTATCATGCACTGATTTTCAGCTCAAAATTCCAGAATTTTTTGCAATGTGATAATCCGGCATGTCAAAAGAACAGCTTGATTTTACGTTTGCCTTGTTATTTGGATTAGGAATATTCTTATGGTGCGGAGGGCACGTACTCGAGTGGTGTCTCAGACGAAGAAAGTAAGATAGTTATAAAAGGACTGTGAAAGGGAAAGATCCTCTGGCCAGAGTAGAAGAGTAAGTACGGAAACTAGAACTGTCTAAAATAGATGAGAAAGAAATTCATCTGTCAGTAGCTAAAATCTGTAACAAAATAAGAAGTATCAAGTGGATAAGTAACTGTCGAAAATAGGCAAGAAAGAAATTTGCCTATCAGGAAACTTACCCCTTGAATTACTTAGGGTGTGCCAAAAAAGGCCACCACTTACAGTCACAAGATGAGGAACTTGGTGTTCCTATTAAGGAGTTTCGAGGGGATAAGTAACTGTCTAAAATAGGTGAGAAGAAATTCACCTATCAGGAAAATTACCCCCTACGTAACTTAGGGTCTGCCCATAGGCGACCACTTATAACTAGTGAACAATGGGGAACTTGGTGTTCCTATTACGAGTTGAGCACCCACAAGGACTGACAGCCAAACAGGTAGTAGCAGAAAGAGAAGGTAAAAAGGCAACGCAAGGAACGAATCAGTTAATGAAGGCATGTGGAATGGGAAAAGCGGGAAGATTAGATCGGGAAAAATATAGATGATATAATGAGCAGATCCTTTGTGGGATTATTGTTTAGTTGGTTGTAATTTGGCTCAGTTGGATAGTGTATACAGAGTGTACGTAGGTAGTGTGGGACTTTCCCTAACAGCCAATAGCCATAGTGTTTGTTAGTGAAGATAAAAACTGACAGAGAAGGGTATGAGTCCCCTCCATCATAGCAGGGCTATGGGCAACAGTCACGGCAAACGAGAGTAGGTATGGCATATGGATGAGCAAGCACCTGTTAAAAGGGTGTAAGCTTACTAGGGGATCGTAAATCCAGAACCACACAGAGTCAAATGACAAAGCAGATTGGAGTAGATGGATTGTAGCATCTTTTAGAAAACAACAAAGAGCCTACAAATGTATGTAATGTTAATACACTGAAGTAAAAGTGCAGGAGGTTGTCAGAGGAAATTCATATATTATAAAGTAAAGTTTAAAGCAAAGGAAGCTATAGAAGTAGTAGTTGTTTTAATGTTGCAAATGACCTTATAGTAAATTCCCATACGATATAATTTAGAATCAACTAGTGTGATAAGAGAAGGGGGAGGTGAAGAACAGCTGCTGGTGAGATAAGAAATGTAATCTTATTCTTGAAATGAATGGACACAACATTAAATGCTGATATAGATATTTTGTATGACTTTGTGTCATATTGTATGTATTAGAAAACAGGACCAGCCGACGCCCGGTAATGGCGTCCGTACCTCATGTTGAGTGTGTCCTCATTGTTGGTGGGAAACCCCCTGCGCACTGTTTCCAATGGGAGAGGCTGCCCCCCCTGCCCCTGATTTGGCCACGCCCGGCCCATCCAAATCAGTATGAAATAATCACCTTGTTAATTTTGTCATTTGTAGTGTCTTTTCTATTTACAGAAGTTCCAGTCTAGTTCACTGATGAAACAACACGTCATCATAATATAGAGATGGTGGCCGACAGATTGTACGGTTAAACATTAACGTAGATAATTCTTATACAATGGTGTGATGAATGATTGCAGATACGTATGTTGTTTTGCCGGCATTGAAAGTGTTAAGATTGTGAGAGAAGAAGTTGTGAGAAATGAGTTTGTGACCCCCCTCCCTCCCCTCTAAAGTGTGCTGTGTTTGGGAGGAGGAGGAGGGGGGCTGACTGGGTGCAGTCTGCAGGGCTGATGAGACAAAGGGATCTCAATATGCACTGCTGAGATATATATATATATATATATATATATCAGTAATGTCTACAAACCGAAATACATTTCTTCTCTTTTGCGCAAGCGCTGTTGGTTATAAAAGTTACGATATTTATGTGTTATGATGTGATCAGATTTCATGTGTTTTGATAATTCAGATGTATTAAACTACAGATACTGTGAGACACGGGGGGGTTTTGAAAATGTATGTGCCCCCACCGTTATACTGTTTATTGGTTTGCAGTAATTAATGTTATCAGAGAATAATATTTTCTGTTTTATTGAATAACTAACTACAATTGTTCTATTTTTGATTTCACACATGAGTTATGTCATTGTAAAGATCAAATGTTTGTCAGGAAAAAGTCATTTTTGTTTCAGGCTGTTGTACATTACAAGGGGTTAAATTAGTGTTATGTTGAGATGTAGTTTTGAACTCTGCTACATCACTCTCGCAGAGTCCACAAAGGGGGGAAGGGTGAAGGAACTGATTAGGTACAATTTTGGTTTATGTGTAAGAGACCATCCCCCTCCAGCAAAGTTACACAGGAGGTGATGTGACATCACTCGCACGAGTTTTTATGGATTTAGATGAGGGAGAAGGCAAAACAAAACTTGTATATTACTGCTATTCTAACTCAAGTACAACCTAAGCATTTGTCCACTGCAAGACATTTGAGATTAACCTGTGCTCTTCTTCTTCCTGAGCAGGTTACTTTACACCGCTGTACTACATTGAACCCAGCTACCTTACTGCCTTTGGAGCAAGGGGGAGAAGACGTAGGTAAAGTATGGTCACAATTTTTGTCTGAAACTGATGAACATGATTGTATGGCCCTTATGGCCCAGGAAACAGTGGGCTTTGCACATATGAAAGATACCCCACTCCAAAACCCAGACCTAATACTCTTTGTGGATGGTTCAAGGTATTGTGTAGAAGGATCTTTTCTTACAGGATATGCAGTAACCACCGAAGATGTAGTCCTAGAAGCAGCCTCCTTACCAGCGTCCCGCTCAGCACAAGAAGCGGAGCTTAAGGCCCTGGCAGCAGCATGCCAACATGCAGAAGGAAAGACAGCAAATATATACACTGACTCTCCATATGCTTTTGGGATTGCACACGATTATGGCCCCATATGGAGGGCAAGACAATTTTTGACCTCTGCAGGTACACCTGAAAAGAATGCAGACTTTGTAAAATACTTGATGGAGACCCTGATGTTACCCACAGAAGTAGCAGTAGTAAAAATTAAAAGCTCACACTAAGGTGAGTTCACCAGAGACAAAAGGGGAAATGCCCTGGCAGACGAAGCAGCAAAGCAAGCAGCACAGAAGCTACCCGTGTTAGCAGCCGTATGTCAGATAAACGATCCAGAGGAAACAAGACCAGCTGTAAGCCCGGAACTACTGCAAAAACTTCAAGGACAAGCAACAAAAGAAGAAAAAGACAAGTGGACGGCCCAAGGAGCAACGCTACGAAAAGATGGCCTCTGGCAATGCAAGAATAAACTGTGCCTGCCTAAGACAATGTTCCCAATGATGGCCCAGATAACACATGGAGAGACACACCAGTCAAAAACGGCAATGATGGACTTGGTTAACAAAACCTGGTATGCTCCAGGGTTTAGTGTGATGGCCAGCAGTTTTACACAAGGATGCATGATCTGTGCAACACATAATATTGGAAGAACTGTAAAAGTACCACAGAAGCACACACCCAGACCTATATATCCGTTCCAGAGACTACAGATAGACTATATTCAATTACCAAAAGTCGGTACCTATGAGTATGTGCTTGTTTGTATTGATCTCTTTTCAGGATGGCCAGAAGCTTTTCCAATAACCAAAGCTACAGCCGTAGCCCCAGCAAAGAAACTGATCAACGAGGTGGTGTGCAGATATGGAGTTCCAGAGATGATCGAGAGCGACAGAGGAACTCATTTTACGGGTGAAATCATGAACTATGTGTTGTCAGCTCTAGGCATAAGTCAAGCCCTACATACACCATACCATCCACAAAGTAGTGGGAAGGTTGAGAGACTAAATGGGACTCTCAAATTGAAAATCCAAAAAGCAATGGTAGAAACCGGGAAACCATGGACCGAGTGTCTACCATTAGCCTTGTTCTCAGTAAGATATACGCCCACAAAAAGAACAGGTCTCAGCCCATATGAGATCTTATTTGGGTCGGCTCCCAGATTAGGATGTTATTTTCCACAGGTGCTCCAAATGCAGTATGGTAGACTAACAGATTATGTATAAACGCTGAACAAACAATTGACCAAGGTGTATGCACAAGTCTTTGCTTCCATTCCAGGTCCTGATTCAGTTGACGTATAAGCTAGAACCAGGAGATTGGGTCGTTGTCAAAAGACACGTGAGGAAAAGTCTAGACCCAAGATTTGATGGTCCGTTTCAAGTCCTACTCGTTACAAGCACCTCTGTAAAGCTCGAAGGAAAGACAAGCTGGATTCACGCCAGTCATTGTAAAAAGGTTCTTCAGCCAGAAGAATGAAGATCTTTGCGGTTGTTGCGGCGGTTGTTGCGTGTGCTCTTATACAAAAAGGCAGAACTGCTACTCCTGTACACGTAATCAGTACAGAATCACTGGAACAGTTCAGGACAGGGTGGGCGAATGCCACAGTGGATAGAAAGCAGGGTAACTACACCTGTAAGGCCAATGCCCCGTGTTATACTACAAATGTGACTACAACCGAAGGGACTTGGAGAAAAGGACCACATGGAGGGACTGTGTACCTTCACATAGACAAAACAGCCAGCATTAGCATACAAGAAGAGACGGCTGATGTTTTGTTGTTATGAACCAGATTTACAGTATCTATAGAAATATACAACCAGTAAAAATAGAAATGAAATGATAAATAAGACTTATGAAAGATGCAACAAGGAGAGGCTCAACTCTACGATTGTAATAAAAGAAACTGATGGGATGATATTATGTATGAATAATAGCCAAATAAGAAATAGAAGATATTTTGTATTCTTGATAACAATTTTAAGAGATAGTTTTAAGCCACATATAACAGTACAAAGTCTGGAAAGAATCCCACACACTTGTAAGAGCGCTGTAACCCAACAGCAGAAAAAGAATGTACACTTCAATATTTCCTTCCCTGAATCCCCCAGCTGTCATAGACAAAAAAAGAGAATGGTATGACACGCTATTAGGAGGGGTAGGAACGGGATTAGGAGTATTGAATGGGATACAGTTAGAAACAGTTATGAACAAATTAAACTCAGTGGGAGACGACACATCTACTGCATTAAGGATAGGTGCCTCATGGTTACCTACTACCTTTGCCATACAACAGAAAGGGTTAACTATAGATGAACTGTTTTTAAATGTTTTTAATGAAAGTATGCTAACCGAATATAGAACATTACAGAATGTATCAACTTTTGTAAATTGGACAGTATGTACGCTTAAAACGATGTGGCAACAAGAACAGATGAATAATTTTAAGAATAAATTGTTTAGTAGTCATGTTAGGCAATGGACAGACATTCTGCCCATAGGAGAGAGAAATGATACGTGGTTATTGTTACAGCCTGAGTATACTGAGTGTACACCTAGATGGTGCGCAGGAAGACTAATAGCATTTAATGTGAAAAATCCTACTCTATTATGCAAATTTATTGTTATGCCAATGGTAATGATTGATCCGGTGACATTATTAGGACAATATTGGATGCCAGAAATGAAAGGAACACACACAGATTCTCAAAATAAGACAAGGAATATAGATTTGTGCCAATTAACAGAGCAAGGATATGTATGTAATGAACAGTCAGGGATATATGAACCCTGTCTAATGCAGCACCAGGATAATGTATGCGCACTCACTATAATCCCAGAAGCTAACCTACAGGTTTATATTGAAGTAGGTCCACAGCATGTATGTTTAATAACGAACAACAAGCAGACCCTTAGCCAGTTTAATCTCATAGGACCATTTTCAGGATGTCTATACAATGTGACGCATTTGACTTGGGGGAACCAAACTATAGTGTTCCTGCCTACTTTAGAAGAAATAATGTCCACTGTATGGGTACCTGAACCTTTGCCCTATGGAAATTTTAGTTTGCCACTGGAAGAGTTAAAACAAGTGTTACAAAAGTCTAAAGACGTAAAGAAATTGATAGCAGCCCATAATGTAACTCTAAGTAAAGTGAAAGTATTGGCTACAATAGCAGCTAAGGAAGTAATACATTTATTGTCAGCAATAAAAGATGCCAGTGCCCATCACTGGTATGACATATTTACAGGATTTTCCCCCACTGCCACTAAGATACTGCATGTGTTATTCCAACCCTTGATATGTTTCATAATATTGTTTATATTGCTTACATGTTTTAATTGTTATACATTTTGCAAAATAAGGGAAGCATTCAATCAGAGGCCTATACATTATGATGAAAGAGTGTTGTGAGATTACCCCACCTACATACCTGTGTGAATCAAGTGAAGAAATGGATCGAAGCCTTGCTATCAGGAGATAGAAGTAGCATTGGAATTTAGGTGTTGGTAAAATCACAAAAGGAGGGATTGTTATGGTATAAATATATGTATAATGTATCTGGGGCCCCAAGGAGTGAAATGTTATAGAGGAGAACATGTGTTACAATAGAATGGGTATTTTAGAAAGGGTAAGAGAGGAAATAGTTTGCAGCTGCTCTGCTGTCTCTCTTGAAATTGCGAACAGATGGCGGTCAATCACTTGACCAACCCCCCTAAGCATAAAAGGGAATACCTTGTGTTCCACCAATGGGTTTTATTGAATATACAGATGACTCATATGTTATGGAATGTTTTTGTTGTGATGCTATAAAAGCGACCACTACAGTTAAATAAAGTCAGAAGGATTTTTACTTTGAGAAACGTCTCAGTGTATCTGTTGCTTCTCCGAGCTCGCCCCCCCACCTGATTTGAACCTGCATGGAGATCAAGGCGTAACGTGACCTCAAATTGCGATCACAATATACATCCCCTTAACTCCACCGCCAATGCTCAAACCCCCTAGCACAATTCCTAACTCAAACCCACCCACCAACCTATAATCAAAATACCCCTCTAGGTGACCCCTTGCAGGCCCAGACCCTTTCATGACCGCCCTCTGCCCAGCTCTGCTCATCGCAGTAGTCCAACGAATCTAGAGCGTAGTCCAAACAGTCCAGCAGAACCTGCAAAACAAAAAAATAAGGTTACTAATATGAATAAAAATACTTCTCCTCAGCTCCAGCTCTGTCTTCCCTGCGCTGCAATAGAAACTAGACGTCAATGAAAAATAATTCCCCTTCATGTAACTCTGATACCTGTCAGCTGAAGAGTCAAGCCCCATTATGTCTGATTCCCAGGTGTTTCTTTTTGGTTCTCCGCCATGGGGAAACATTTTTCCCTCTGGCGGATGATTTTTCCATTGACTGGTAGCAGAGTTACACAACTGGAAAAAAAAAATCCCCATCATGTAACTCTGCTACCTGTCAATTGAAAAGTCATCCACCACAGGGTCTCCCTCTTGACTTTCATTGTTCTCACCCTTTTGGTTTGTCCTGCAGCTGCTGCTGCCGTGATGAGCAAATGTTATATCCAAGATAGGAAAAGTAACATAAAGACGATATAACCGGATCCATAATATCTGTGCTATCCAGACAGTCTAGAGATCCGCAGTGAGAATGGATCTGGACGTGATTTGATGTGTTTATGTGGGATATTGGGCGTGGTTAGGGGGTGTGGCTTAAAAATTTCCCTCTTTTCCAAATTCAAAAGTTGGGCGGTATGTTATGTGAGTCTCCTTTCATACAAAGAACATAGGATAAACGAAGAAGAATTTGCTACGTGTTGGGTGTGAACAGTTAATAAAATCATGACTCATTCTGACTGAAAGTGAAAGTAAGACTCGGGTTTTCCTGGAGCTCCATGAAGACGTAAGTTCAATGTTAAATTGTGTATGTGATTTCTTTTATTTTTTGTGGTGGGTGATTACGTACAAATGTACAAATCCCAATTCTGCCAACATAACAATTAACATATGGAAATGTATTATTATTTTTCTTGGATGTTAGAACTAGAGCTGGATTTTCAGTTCGACTTCCAGGATACTGAATGTGAGACTATAAATGTCACTACTTCAGCATTCCCACTGTCTGAACAATATAAGTATATAGTTAGATAAATCCTCACAACCACTGAGGAAGTAAAGACAAATTTCTGTATCTCTTACGTAACATGATCATAGGCATTTGCCATTCAAGTCCACGTTAAGAAAGGATGTTTGCATACTGTATACCCGGTAGGTGGCCATCAAACACTTTTGTTACTGAAGGTCCCCTTGCACACAATGCAGATCTTGTTGCAGATATTTCTGTGACTAAGGCATCATTTAGATGAGCGTAATATGCGCGCGTGCGACGCGCGTGCTTTCCATTAGGCTATGGGGCAGTGCAGACAGTCTGTGAGTGTTGCGCGGTGTGAGTCCGCTGTGTAAAACTCACGATATGTTCTATATTTCTGCGTTTTTTGCGCATCACGCACCCATTGAAGTCAATGGGTGCGTGAAAACCACGCAGGTCGCACGGAAGCACTTCCGTGCGAACTGCGTGGTTCGCGCAACAGCTGTCATTCTCTGAATGTAAACAGAAAAGCACCATGTGCTTTTCTGTTTACAAACATCCAAACGGAGTGTCAAAATGATGGCGGCTGCGAGAAAATCTCGCAGCCGCGCATCATACACTGATGACACACGCAGCTGTTAAGTGCCTTTTGCGCACGCAAAACGCCGTGTTTTTTGCGTGCGTAAAACGCACACGCTCGTGTAAATGAGGCCTAAAAATTAGTTCAATTAAGGCTCTGTTCATATCTGCGTTGGGGTCCCGTTCTGACGTTCCGTTGGAGCTTTCCGTCAGAACGGGACCCCGAACAGACACAGACGGAAACCAGAGGGACCCCAATGCAGATGTGAACAAAGCCTTACTTGAATGGGTTTGTTTCTGCAGCAAGCACAAAATCTGCAGAAAAAAAACCCACCTTTTGCTGCATCAAAATGTAAAAACCGCACCTAAAACTGCATCAAAAATCGCACAATTAGGCCTAATTCACACGAACGTGTTATACGTCCATGTGACGGCCGTTGAAACAACAGCCATCATACGGACGACCTATATAATTCAATATGGCCGTTCACTCAAACGTTGCTTCAATGGATCATGTGAAGGGTCCCTGAGAAAATAGGACATGTTCTATTTTTTCATGCTTCACGCATCCCTCCATAGACTCTAGTCTATGGAGGATGCGTGATATCGCGTCCTGCAGCGCAGATCACGGATGCACCTCTGACGTGAAAAACTGCAGTTTTTCACATCCGAGATGCGTAACGACCGTGTGAATAAGGCCTAAAGGTGAGTTTTTTACCTGCAATTACCTGCGTTTACCTTGGAAACTATGAGAAACAGGAGTCTTAAGCCATAAATGTACAGAGAAATAAATATACCTTTATTGTTACATCAAAAATTCCAATATAAAAACACAAATACACAACGAGGTATTAAAAATTGAAGGGTAAATGGATAGATCGAAATCTAGACCTTCTACACAGGTATGCTATGAATACTACAGGCAGAGAGTTCTACTAACTGTAATTTTAATGAAGGAAAAAAGGCAAAGTGATGTTTCATACAGACAGTGCCGGTACCCTGAAACGGCACTTCCTAATTCCAACAATGAAATAGCAAATGTGTATCAGGTTAGCAGCATACAAATAGATGTCACAAGGAGTTGTATTTAACCCCACCTATTGCCTGGTCCCGGGTAGAAGACAAGAAAAAGGTATAACCTGAAAAAAACCCGGTGTATAAACAGTCCACCTGGCAAAAACCAGGGAAATTAGTAAATAATCGCTTACCCATGAAGTTTATGGGAATAGACTGATCCACCTAATGTTTGAGGCACCCCGACGCGCGTTTTGCTTTTTTCGCTTGTGTCACCCCCTGAGGAAGCGACACAAGCGAAACGCGCGTCGGGGTGCCTCAAACATTAGGTGGATCAGTCTATTCCCATAAACTTCATGGGTAAGCGATTATTTACTCATTTCCCTGGTTTTTGCCAGGTGGACTGTTTATACACCGGGTTTTTTTCAGGTTATACCTTTTTCTTGTCTTCTACCCGGGACCAGGCAATAGGTGGGGTTAAATACAACTCCTTGTGACATCTATTTGTATGCTGCTAACCTGATACACATTTGCTATTTCATTGTTGGAATTAGGAAGTGCCGTTTCAGGGTACCGGCACTGTCTGTATGAAACATCACTTTGCCTTTTTTCCTTCATTAAAATTACAGTTAGTAGAACTCTCTGCCTGTAGTATTCATAGCATACCTGTGTAGAAGGTCTAGATTTCGATCTATCCATTTACCCTTCAATTTTTAATACCTCATTGTGTATTTGTGTTTTTATATTGGAATTTTTGATGTAACAATAAAGGTATATTTATTTCTCTGTACATTTATGGCTTAAGACTCCTGTTTCTCATAGTTTTCAAGGTTATTCTTGGAGTTTCGCTATTTATAGTGACGTTTTTTGGAGGTGTTGTGACTACCACTTTGTGGGTGACACCTAGCCAAAGTACCATACCTGCGAGACATTTTGGTTGTTAATTGTACCTGCGTTTACCTGCGGTCTTCATGCAGATTTTCTGAAACAAATTCCACAATGTGTGCACGTAGCCTAAGGCTGCGTTCCCAGGTAGCATTTAGGGTATGTGCACACACACTAATTACGTCCGTAATTGACGGACGTATTTCGGCCGCAAGTCCCGGACCGAACACAGTGCAGGGAGCCAGGCTCCTAGCATCATACTTATGTACGATGCTAGGAGTCCCTGCCTCGCTGCAGGACAACTGTCCCGTACTGAAACAGTTGTCCTGCAGCGAGGCAGAGACTCCTAGCATCGTACATAAGTATGATGCTAGGAGCCCGGCTCCCTGCACTGTGTTCGGTCCGGGACTTGCGGCCGAAATACGTCCGTCAATTACGGACGTAATTAGTGTGTGTGCACATACCCTTACAGTAGCAGCAAAGTGGATGAGATTCCCATTGTGGGAAAAAAACGCAGTGTAAACATTAATGAATTGACCTGAGGTGCGGAATTTAATTACGCAGCATGTCAATTTATGCTGCATTTTTGTTGATTTTCCATTGCAGGTTTTCCCCATTGAATTCAATGGGGATGCAAAACACGCAACAGAAAGCCCAGTGTTGCGACTTTTGCGGCGCAATCGCAGTGATTACGCTGCAAAAATTGCAACTACGGAAAATAAAATAAAAAAAATACTTACCAAGAACGCCCTCCTCCTTCTTGCAGTCTGGCCTCCTGGGATGATGTTGCATCCCATGTGACCGCTGCCGCCAATCCCAGGCTGCAGCGGTCACATGGGCTGCAGCGTCATCCAGGGAGGCCGGAGCGGACTGTGATGGAGGGACGCTTTGCCATAACGACTTACGTAAGTATGAGCGGCTTTACCGCTGCTTTCCGAAGTGGAAATTCCGTCCGAAAAAAACGCTGTGGTGCGGTTTGCAGACGGAATGTACTGCGGGTTCCAGGTCGTATATGCTGTGTGGTTTTTACGCAGCGTATCCGTCCCGTGGGAACCCGGCCTTAGGGTCCAGGGATACGTGGTAGATTTTATTACAGAAATTTCTGTGACTGAAAATCAGTTCCATTCATCTGAACTTGCAGAATTCCATACGCCTGTTGCTGAAACAACCCCATTCAGATGTATGACTACATGTTTTGCCGCATTACTGCAAGAAAACCTGCCATGTGTGACTGCACTCTTAGGGCTTATTCAGACGAACGTAGTATATGTCC
This sequence comes from Rhinoderma darwinii, assembly GCF_050947455.1. NCBI lineage: Eukaryota > Metazoa > Chordata > Amphibia > Anura > Rhinodermatidae > Rhinoderma > Rhinoderma darwinii. The sequence continues at coordinate 40,235,113 of NC_134696.1, read as the reverse complement.
CTGTGATGGCCGTTGTTTTAACGGACCGCGTGAAGAGCCCGTGAAAAAAAAAGGACATGTCCTATTTTCGGCCGTTTTCACGGATCCCTCAATAGACTCAAGTCTATGAGAGATCTGTGAAAACGGGTCCGGCACGGTTGCAACTTAGATATGAAATAATGGGGTTTGTCTTGTCCGAGTTTGCACTCGTTCGTGTGAATCTGGCCTTAGGCCTTGGTCACAATGTGCAGATTTGCTGAAGATTTTGCATGTATTTTTTAAAACCAATACCAGGAGCAGAATCTAAACAAGAAATATATAAAGGACGGTGTTATAGGTCTGCTCTCTTGGATCCAATTCTAATTTTATCTTAAAAAATGCAATAAAAATCTGCAGCAAATCTGCACTGTGTGAGCAAGGCCTTACTCAGAACTCCTTTAACAATAACTGACCCTACCTTTGTTGTCTTTCATATATTTTGATCACTTTATTTAGTTTTCAAGCTATTCGCTCTTAAGGCTATATATGACCAGGCGAAGAGACTGATGAAAATTACAGACTTTTTCTCATCTTCAAAATCCTTCACCAACTCAGGTACCTGCTTAACCGCATGTTGTCCTATGTAACATATATATGTTTTGTGATAAGATAACTTGATTCATTATTCTCTAAATGAATGGCTTGTATTATACTGTACTTCAGCAGTACAAAACTATCCTCATTGGGGTGGGTTGCAAAATGCTGCAATTCTGCATACAAGCAATTGTAGAAGGTATGACCGATATGGGCAGATACCATCTTCCTGATCCATCTATATCTGTCTGATTTGACCATCACAGTCTCATCTGCTTGTGAAACACCTATGTCAGTAACTCCCAAAATTATTGGAACCCCTAAAAAAAGTCACCTCCTGGAGAGCCCCTACAACTCACCTATTTCTACTTTTAGTGTATATTCTGATGCTGAAGATTTGCTGCTGATTTTTGGTGTGGATTACACACAAGACAGATTACATTACAATACATGTGAATGGGGTTTTCAAAACCCCATAAAAATTCAGCAGAAAAAGTCAGCACGGATTTTAGAGAGGTCGTTCAATCTACGAGCAGTGCTCCCCAACTAGGGTTCAACGGGACCTGGTTAGGGTGTTCTGGGAAATCAGCAACAGCAAGAGTTGTCATTTTGAAGGGAATCTGTGGCAAATTTGCAGAAATGTCCATTGTGAAAATTAGCAGCAATTACGCAAAATAATAGACATTCTGCTCTATGGGTGACCATTGGTTTACGGGGGCGAGTTGGAGAAGTCACAGTTAGGGGGTGGTGTCTAGTGTGTGTGGAGAGAAGCACGATAGCAGCAAAATAACTTTGTGATGCAGAACTCCTAAAAGGTGCAGAGAATATAGCTGAGCAGCAGGGAGCCATGGTGACAGAACCAGTTCCAAGCTTCTGTGCAAATATCGGGTCAGTAGCAGCAAGCACCTGGTGTTCCAATGGTACGATTTAAGGGCTATTCTCATCTGAGAAATGTATGGCACATTAACAGGACATGCCATAAATGTCCGATATATGCGGGTCCCACCTCTATCTCTAGAACGAGCCCCGCTGACCGCCGTCTTACCTTGTAACGCTGTCAATACCCTCCAGCCACTGAATTATGAAACCGGAAATAAGAAAACAACCAAGCCATCTGAGCCATGCTGGGAGCTACGAAACCAGCATAGCACAGCGATCTATGTTGTCTCTGAAATTCGGGAACCACTAAATGAGCGTAGCTCGCTTTGCTACACTGTTCCTGTAACTTCTATTCACTTCTATGGGAGTTACAGAAACAGCATACCTCAGAGAGATCAGCTGTTTCTGCACTTCCGGCCACTTTGAAACTGGAGAAGGTAGGACAGGGATCATGGTGCCCTGTTCTAGAGATATGTGCGGGTCTCAGATAGGTGGGACCCGCATCTATCGGACAGTTATGACATATTCTGTGGATATTCCATAAATGTCCAAGATGAGAATACCCATTTACTTAAGAGATACAAAAGATGTGTTGTTACATGTGCTTAAGAGACTGAGCCTGGATTTTCTAGGGATCTGAAAGAAACCACCAGGGTTACCCTGCTTGTTCATTCACTTCTCAGAGATTCCGCACGCTGTCAGATTTGTTATATCTGTAATTTCCCTGCAATCTCTTGATTTGCTTTTTATGACCAAAATACTTCAGTAAATAGTTTATCAAATCAGTCTGTTCTTTGAGCAATCATCCACAATACACGCATAACATAGAGTGCACGAGCCGTGAACGCCAACCATCCCTGTAGTGTAACTATTATTATTACTGCTGTATGTATATATGATGTAACTTTACACTACATTACATGGGCCATTTATCGTATCTTATAGGAGAAGGGAGACTTGTCTGTACCCCAGCCGCCAACAACACAGAACAGCAGGAAGAAAGTATGTCTGTTACTGGATCAATAACAGTACAAACACCCAGGAAAAGAAGGGAAAGGTTTTCTGATCCGGAGGTTCATAAACTTGTAGATACAATCCTCGTGCACATTCAGCAATTATTTGGGCCTAAACCTCTCAACGTCTCTGGCAAAGCAGCGGTCTGGGATAAGGTTGTGAAAGAGGTTAATAAAGTAGGTGGCATGAGACGCACACATGTAGAATGCAAGAAGAGATGGATGGACTATAAGAGGAAAATTAAGCAAACTATTGATTCTTTGAAAATGCATTCTTCTCTGGGTGGTCAGATGAGGCCTCTGTCCGAAATGTTCTCCAAACGACAGATAATGGTCGCTCAGTTATTTAAAATGGATGCAAGTGATGGCCCAAAAAATGAAACACATGATGAATCTTCATCGGAAATAGGTAAATATTTTATATTTTATTCATAACTACGTCATCATTCATTGTTATGACAAAGAACAAACTATGGTGGGTTATGCATAAGATGGTGTTAAAGAAGTGTTGTTAACAATGGCAATATATCACCTTCTAGTGTAGGCCAGGAATGGACAATCTTATTGTCTCCCTATAGACTACTTTTCATACACAACCCCCAAAGTTTTGATTGACCAAATATCCGATGCATCTGTCAAAACTACTTATGCATGCATTTTTATTTTCTTCCCATTTTCTCGTTAAAAGGTTTGTGCCATCATTAGAAATGCCAATATATCAACTCAATATACATTTTGAGTAACTTTGTAAAATATTGTTATTTATCGGGTTATAGTTAGAAATCTGCCAATTATCTGCTTGTAATTGCACCCCCTGGTGTTCAAATGTATAGGTTTCCTGACGTCATTCTAGTAAAGCTCTGTTAGACGTGCAGCTTCTACTCTTATCGGTGAAACAAACAGAGAGAAAGAAAGGCCAGCATGGGCAGTAATAGGCATACAGACTGAAAGCAGTGAGGAAAAAAGCCATTAGATGATCACTTCACTGCTTGTGCTGAATGATAGTTCTTATCTCTGTCCCTAATAAGGAGGAGAGCAGCATGGATTGGTGAGGAGGTTATCTGATGACTTTAACCCTTAGGGCCCAGCACACGGACCCATTGATTTCAATTGGGCTATTCACATATTGTGTGAGTTTTCACGCAGCGAGTGTCCGTTGCGTGAAACTCACTGCATGTCCTATATTGGTGCGTTTTCACGCACCTAGCTGTCCATTTAAGTCAATGGGTGCGTGAAAATCACGGACAGCACACGGATGCACATCCGTGTGCTATCCGTGTTTTACACATCAATTACATTTAAAAATGCGAGTGTGTGAAAAACCCATGCCACTCGCAAAGCACACTGATGCATAATGCAATGCACACGGACAGATTTACGTGCGTGTTTTACGCGCGTAAGTCTGTCACGCTCGTGTGAATGTAGCATTACTGCTTGAAGTCTGTGTACTCTGAGATGTAGAAATAAAGCATATCTCTAGCCCTAAAGATATGGCCGTTTCTTTTAGGGCACGTGGCAGAGTTTTTTCGCTGAAAATGTTGGTGCAAATTTGGGGCAATTACGCAACGAATCTGCACCAACATTTGCATATTTGACAGGTAATTCAGACTTTGCAGAAAACACAGCGGACTTGCCACAGATTTCAGTTTTTGCATTGCAAAGGCTAAAATACGCAGTGAAAATCCGCTTCTTCTCCGCAACAGACAGTGCAAATGTAAAAAACGTCCGCTGGAGAATTCCACTGCGGACTGTCTGCAGCGGAATTCCACAGCAATTCCGCCATGTCTGAACGTGCCCTAACTGTATTGTACTGTTCATGCACATCTGACATTCTGACATTCCCTAGATTGACATGCAGCGACCTAGACATTTGAACACCAGGGGTGACGGCACAACCCCTTTAAAGGCAATGTATCATCAGAAAAAATAATTCAATTTAAATCTGCTTTTAATTGTAAACATTTTTTTTATTTTGGTAGTTTTTCTTACATAAATATCCATATAAAAAATCTTCACAATAAGTTTCCATACTAGCCAGTAAAGCTTGCCATAGGCTCACATCTAATGTTTTCTGCAGCACACTTTTCAGTTTTTCTTTGTAGACTGGGATAGAGTCAACAGAGTAATCTCATTGTCATTAGAGGGGGGGAGGGTTTAATGATAGTTGACAGCACTATTGTACTGCTGGAGCCGTTCTTATGGCAGGATAGCTACAGTATACACACAGATAATGCTCTGCATGTAGCTCCCCTGTCATTCTTTGGTATCCATAGTCTGTGTCTGATATTGCAGCTCAGAGTCATTCTAATATATCTGAATAAACATACCTTTTTCTAATCTTATACAACCCCTTTAGGACTATCTGTTACTAAATTAGGACACCTAGAAACAAACAAAAGACAGCAGAGTAGTAATTTTTTTGTAGTTATTTTTTTCATTATTATTTTATGTGAAATGCTCTCTGCCAAGTTTCATTAAATTGTGTATGAGGTTTCTACTTCTGTTTATTTTCAAGGAGAATGTGTTTCTTCTAATGAACACGTGCTGACCCCCTCTTATTTTATTGATTCCGAAGATGAATTCTTCCCCAGTCAGAACAAATCACTTACACCATCGGCTTGCTTGCCGAGTACCAGCCAACAGGATAAATTCATTTCACAGTCTTATGAAGAGCCTCAGCCTACAACTGAACCACGTGATTCTCCCATCACCAAGACAGTAGATTCATCCAAGGAGAATATCGCCGCTGAGTCCCGACTACAGTTGGGGACCCAGATGGATCAGTTAATCGCTCAGCAAAAGAATATCTTTGAGATGCTACAAAGCATGCAGAAGACTATTGCCACGAGTCTGAATATCCAGAACAAAATGTACAATCTTGTGAAGGGCAGCACTCTAGAGTTGCAGAAAACAGTTCTATCCAGCCAGAAAGCATCAAGTGATCACAACAGTATCTTGGAGCTCAGACTGAATAGTCTCCATGCTAAACTGGATGAGATGAACAGTGTCCTCCAAGTAAAACAACTGCAAGAACTTATGTCCAGCGATGAGTCAGAGTTAAGTGCAAGCGGCACACAAGATATAAGATCTACTCCTACCGCAACATATACACCAGCAGCAACATATACTCAAGCTAGGAAGAGGGCCGTGGACCAGGACCCAACACTGATTGATTCAATGAAAAAGGCAAAAAAGATATAATTAGCATAAAAAACACCATCCAAGTATGTAAGTGCAATGTAAGGACATTTCACTAGGACATAACACTGGGACTCCCACCAAACCAAACTGAGATCGCTATAGGGTTCTACAGTGATCTAATTTTGGTTCACTTCACATGCGGGGGTCTGGGGGTAGCAGAAATAATATGAATGCTAAAATCAAGTCATATTACTGCCATATGAAACTCGCCAAAGGCCACTTTCACACTGCAGTATCTTGATCAGTATAATAGAAAGATTTGCACCTCTTTCTTGTTTTGGGCTCACTACTGGCTTTGGCTTTTACATACTAATGCAAAATACTGACCAAAATACTGCTGTATGAAAGTGGGCTGAGTGTACACTTCAAAGATTGTATCCCTAATACCGATCACATCTAAGTTCATGATCTTACATCACTGGCCTCAGTGGTCCCATGTGGTCCCGTGCTGTATAACGTGTTAAGTTTAGAGTACGGGTCGTTACGATTGCGGAAATAATAAGAATTATGTGTACTTTTTTTAAATATTTTAATTTTTTCCCATTATTTTTATTGTGATTTGTAACTTTTTTTATTTTTTTTTAGTCCCACTAGGGGACTCCGGAAGGGCCTATTAGACATACACAAATGGCATCAATGGGGTGACAGAGGGAGCTCCCCCCTCTGTGTTACCACTTGAATGCATCTGAGGGAGTTAACTAGCTGGGATCTGAGTTATTTCGGTCCCAACCATTGCAGTAGAGTGTCAATATACAGCTGATACCTGCTGTGGATAATGTGTGCTGTAAATGGTGTGTCTGCTGTGGCTCCTGTGCCCACACCAGATCCGCATCATACATTTATGCTTAATGCTAACCACATAGTGCCAGCGCCGTAAATGTCTGGTATGCCACATGTCGCCAAGGGGATAAGAAAACAGCAAACATCGCCTGTAATATGGCACCCATAGCCTGTTATGGGCCCATACTGTACCTCTGTGTAACCTCCAATATCACCGAGGCACACAGAGGTTTTTTCTCATGGATTCATACTCACTCTGTTTGCCACCGTATGTTACTCCTTTATTACAGCATCCAATGGAGATTGCCACCATTTTTTTGCCACAATAAATCCAACCAAAAAACCCCCTCTGTATTCCTCCATATGAAATTGGAGACAATAGGAGGTACAGAAGGGCCACATAGACTTCTAATTAGGGCCCCGTACAACTCGTAAGTTGAAAGGAGCCACAATACAGTAGTATGCATTAGGCCTTAATGAGGTATTCGTCCCTAGGAGCATTGTATTAAAACAGGAGCCTATTGGATTATTTTTTTTCTGATGGGAACCTCATGAATTGACTTTTTAAATGTGATTTATTGTGCCTAAGCATTTATGTATATAGGTGTAGCAATCCCCGATCAAACCACCGTGGCACTCTAAGCCATAAATATGTAGCACGCCACAAAGCTCCTCACTATTTACGTAGTGTGGCCGTCCATTCCCTTTGTATCAGAACAACCGTGTAAATAATGTAGAGCGCTTCTTTAAGCTATTTTCAGCCTTCAGGACCCGATACTGCTTAGCCATTTTTAGCACACGTTAGTTTAACGGCTATAACTTTTCTTATTTGTTAGACTAGCGACGTGATTTTTGCAACGTTTTTTTCAAAGACAATACAGGTTTTTTACGCATTCTTTTTGATATTTTAGGATTTTCAGTCTTATAGTTTAAAAATAATAGCAAACAAATATGCTTGCTTACATGTCAGCTATTTTTTTCTGGTAATAATATAGTTTTACCCTAAAATAGACCTTTAATTTGTGATCGTCATTATCTACTGTAAATTTTGATATATTACATGTCTATTTTAGGGTAATTGGGTCAGGGCTAGCATTACAACAATGATTGGTGGGGGAACATTTTTTATGGGGTTAGTATTTTATGCGTATTTATTATTTAGCTTATTTGCACTTTATTTTACTTTTATTTGCCACTGCCTCTAATCACTACATAGCTCTCATTGAGCTGTGTACAATCAATAAGAGAAGACAGAAGCAGTGAAAGCTGCTACTATCTTAGTCACTGAATGCCGGGCACCCGACATTTAGAAAGCTAAAACCCACACCTTAAATACACTATTGCGCAGGTTTTAAGGACCTCGACTGCCGGATGTTTATGCACAGTCGGTGGTCGACAACCCGACAATAGCTTTGCTCATTGAACCTTCGGTTTCCGATTGCTTCAGCTGTAGGTAAGAATCAATATTTGTACTTATTCTTCAATTATCTGCTGCCAGACACTTCAAAGAGGACCTGACAGCTCTCCTGACTAGTCTGATTTAGTAAATACTTTCCCATAAAATAATTCTGGAGCATCTTTTCTCAGAACTCTGCATTGTGCTGCTCCTCTGTTATTCCCCCTGGAAATGTATGAATAAGTTGACAACTGGGTGTTACCATTCCGCTTGTTAATGGGGTGTGTCCCTATACAGTCTGACGCTGTCCAAGTAGTGCTGACTATGTCACACTGTGTAGGGACATGCTTCTTTGACAAGGGGAATGGTAACGCCCAATTGACAATTTATTCAGACCTTTCCAGGAGGAATAACAGAGGAATAGAACAGTGCAAAGTTCTATTACAATTTTTTCCCAAAATTTCTATTTCATGGGAAATAGAAGTATTCACTAAAACAGATGAGTCAGGAGAACTCACAGGTTCTCTTCAAATAGATTAATTGTTATCTAGACAATTTTGTCATAAATGTATTTACAGACAGCAATTAAAGAATACAATAAATGCAAAAGTATTTTCATGCTCTGTACATCATAAGGCCCCATGCACATGAGCATGTTTTCATGTTCTTATGCAGTTTTTTTGTTTTGTTCTGCAAGAGTGAATCTTTTGATGAGTCCTTTGCCACATCAGCTCTATCAGATGCTATATGATGGTTTTAGTTTTCCAATGATAGTCAATAAAAACTGAAAAATGAGGTTGGTAATATGCCTCAAGAGTGTATGTGGACATAAAAAATAAGAATAAAAAATTCATAACAGAACAGTGACCTTCTATCAATGTGATGTGGACCAATAGCTGTTCTTCTCATGCCCTTGCCACTCATGCTGTATTATCAGATATATCGCCAATTTAACTTTTGCATCTATATACACACATCATTGTTCTTTGCCTTTTGATCATTTACGGATATTGGATACTGTGTATGTTTTTCTTTTCTAATTTTCTTTGGCGCATCTACGGTTGCCCAATAGCGACACTAAGACTTATGATTATCAATATGTTTTCTATACAGTCATTTTTCAGTGGGGTGCAGGTATAAAATGCATTGACTTATGGGAATCATGTACCCGCTTATGTATTCTATATACTATTGTATGCATATGATTGGTTAAATTCACCCATAATGCATTTTCTTATTTGGTCTGAAAAAAAGCTTTGGCGTGCAGTCAAAATGTTGCTGTATTGCATAGACTAAATAAAACTGTTACAATAAGTGGATAATTTTGCTCTTCCTTTTGATGGGAATCTATATTCCATATATATATATATATATATATATATATATATACATACAAGGCTAACCTTTCCGGTGACTGGAGCATCCGGAGGCTCTGCTACATAAGGTTATAGAGTACTGTCTATACATTTTTCCTCAGTAAGGTGGTGGCTTCATGATGGGTCTCAGACATGGTAAAAGATAGCCAGAAGCTTGCAGTAGCAACTCAGCAGGGCTGCTTACACCTGCTAGCTTGGGGAGCAAACATAGAATGGTGACAGCACCCTGCGACACTAATGCCACCTAAACCACTAAATATAAATAAATATGCACTAAAGCTAAATCTACTTACAAATAGGGAGGTTCTTAGTGCACATTTTGATCAAAAAGTGTTAGCCCACCTGCCACGACAAGGCGACCTCTGTAAGGTGGGAACCTACGCTGCACATACACCCAGAACTGGGACTAAGCCTACATATATACCTGGGGATGGTAGGATCCAGCATTGAACTGATTAAAATCACCCAGGGCAGAATGGGAGGAGTGCAAGAACAACAAGTGGAGGCAGTCACTAACCCCACATATATGGATCACATAAACACAACAAAAAGTTGAACAGCACATTCCAACTAAATGATACAAAATGTATGCAGGTGCAAGAACACCCATGACTGCAGATATACAGCAAACATAGAATGGTGACAGCACCCTGCGACACTAATGCCACCTAAACCACTAAATATAAATAAATATGCACTAAAGCTAAATCTACTTACAAATAGGGAGGTTCTTAGTGCACATTTTGATCAAAAAGTGTTAGCCCACCTGCCACGACAAGGCGACCTCTGTAAGGTGGGAACCTACGCTGCACATACACCCAGAACTGGGACTAAGCCTACATATATACCTGGGGATGGTAGGATCCAGCATTGAACTGATTAAAATCACCCAGGGCAGAATGGGAGGAGTGCAAGAACAACAAGTGGAGGCAGTCACTAACCCCACATATATGGATCACATAAACACAACAAAAAGTTGAACAGCACATTCCAACTAAATGATACAAAATGTATGCAGGTGCAAGAACACCCATGACTGCAGATATACAGCAAACATAGAATGGTGACAGCACCCTGCGACACTAATGCCACCTAAACCACTAAATATAAATAAATATGCACTAAAGCTAGCTTGGGGATATACAGTTAGGCCCAGAATTATTTGGACAGTGACACAAGTTTTGGCATTTTAGCTGTTTACCAAAACATATTGAATATACAGTTAGGGTTAGGGTTGATAGGGGCTTAAAGTGCAGACTCTAGGCTTTCATTTGAGGGTAACCACATCCTAATTTGAGGAAGGGTTTAGGAATTACAGCTATGTAATATGTAGCTGCCTCTTTTTAAAGGGATCAAAGATAATTGGACAATTATCTCAATAGCTATTTAATGGGCTGCATGGGCTATTCCCTCGGTAATCCATCATCAATTAAGCAGGTGAAAGGTCTGGAGTTGATTCCAGGTGTGGCATTTGCATTTGGAAGCTGTTGCTGTGAACCCACAACATGAGGTCAAAGGAGCTCTCAATGCAAGTTAAATAGACCATCATAAATTCATAAGAGTGATAGCACAAATGTTAGGAGTGGCCAAATCAACAGTTTGGTACATTCTTGAAAAAAAAAAAAAAGGGTGCACTAGTGATCTTGTGAAAGCCAAAAGGCTTGGACGTCCTCGGAAGACAACAGTGGTGGATGATCACAGAATCCTTTACATGGTGAAGAAAAACCCCTTCACAACATCTACCTAAGTGAAGAACTCTCTCCTGGAAGTAGGTGTATCAGTATCTAAGTCTACCATAAGAGAAGACTTCATGAGAGCAAATACAGAGGGTTCACTACAAGGTGCAAACCAATAATCAGCCTCCGAAATAGAAAGGCCAGATTAGAGTTTGCCAAACAGCATGTAAAGAAGCCGCTTAGTTCTGGAACAGCATTCTTTGGACAGATGAAACTAAGATAAACCTGTACCAGAATGATGGGAGGAAGGAAGTATGTAGAAGGCTTGGAACGGCTCATGATCCAAAGCCACCACATCCTCTGTAAAACATGGTGGAGGCAGTGTGATGCCATGGGCATGCATGGCTGCCAAAGGCGCTGGTCACTAGTGTTTATTGATGATGTTACTGAAGACAGAAGCAGCCGGATGAATTCTGAAGTGTTCAGGGATTTACTTTCTGCTCAGATTCAACCAGATGCAACAAGGTTGGTTGGACGTCGCTTCACAGTACAGATGGACAATGACCCATAACATACTGTGAAAGCAACACAGGAGTTGTTTAAGACAAAGAAGTGGAATATTCTGCAATGGCCAAGTCAATCTCCAGATCTCAACCCGATCGAGCTGCATTTCACTTGTTTAAGACAAAACTTAAAGGGATCCTGTCATCAACATCTTACTTGTTAAACTCGCCTGACCCCTCAATGGCCGCAGCTGTCCAGAGTTCATTCCTGTTCTCTTCTTTCCTGAAGTCCTCCTCTGTCAGTAAATGTAGTAGTTTAAACTCTTCCCGCCTTTTATGGTAATTATTTTTCCCTCTGGGACGCAGCTTCTTAACCCCGCCCACCGCCACCACCTGTCCGGCCCTGACTGGCTAAGGAGCTGTCAATCAAAAAGAAGGAGGTGGAGTCCACTCAGATGCTGGAGGAATGAAAATCTGACTCTTTTCAGATGAAGATTTGACTCTTTTCTGCTCATTTGCATACGGCGTGGGACCACTGAAAAATGGAATACTAAAGGTACAGAGCTTACTTAGAACATATTTATAGCTTAGATGACAATGATTTTTCACCCACTTTAACCAGGTATTGCTGGCTTTATAGCTAAAATGCTGGTGACAGGTTCCCTTTAAGGCAGAAAGACCCACAAACAAGCAACAACTGAAGACAGGCACAGTAAAGGCCGGGCAAAGCATCACAAAGGAGGAAACCCAGCGTTTGGTGATGTCCATGGGTTCCAGACTTCAGGCAGTCATTGCCTGCAAAGGATTCTCTAAAATCCTCTGCAAAGCATTAAAAAAAACATTTTAATTATGGTAATGTTAATCTGTCCAATTACTTTTGAGCCCCTGAAATGAGGCGGCTGTGTAGAAAGATGGCTGCAATTCCTAAACGTTTCACAGGATATTTTTGTTCAACCCCTTGAATTAAACCTGAAAGTCTACACTTCAATTGCATCGCAGTTGTTTCATTTCAAATCCAATGTGGTGGCAGCAGAGCCCAAATCATGAAGATTGTGTCACTGTCCAAATAATTCTGGACCTAACTGTAAGTCCGAGATATTTTTCCTTTTCATTGAACCTATGTGTGACTTTTTAAGTAGTTTTACTGTTTTTAAAAAATATTACTTATTCATTGTTTGAAATCTTATATACTTTTACAATATACTTAAAGGTGTTGTCCACTGCTGGACAACTGATGACCTATCCACAGGGAAAGGCTGTTCTACTGGACTGGTCATTGAAGAATACTAAACCCTTGAATGTAGAGTCAGTGCTATTGAGAGACACGGGTCCTGGAGGTTAGGGCTGGAAGGTGGAGATAGTGCACATAGAGGGTGCGAGAAGGAAGAGACAGACATGGAAGAGCTGTAAAGGAAGATTGAGGCTGTGTGAAGTAACATAGTCTGGGTGTGGTTTTTAAAAGACAAGTAGAGACCGGCACCAGGGAATAGCTCTGTTTGATAAAGTCTTATTTTTCTGCCTAGAAATTTGAGTAATGTTCAAGAGATTGTGCCATGACATGTGTTGTAACCACTAAGATTATTTACCTCTTCTGAGAGTTGTGGTATCTGTAAGCAAGTTAATGGTTGGTGGGAAGGGAGCACTGCACACTGGTTTCTGTGAAACTAACATTGGCCTGTGTGGAGTGAAATTTGGATTTTGTGGCAAATGTTTATTTGGCATAAAAGGATGTATTTGTGTTGGATTCCATAATGATCAAGTGCCCTTGCCCTCCAAAGTGACAAACAGCCTGCAAGCAACAGCACCACCTGGGATCAGGGGCGGATTAAGGGTACCATGGGCCCCGGGCACTTTTACAGGTCTGGCCCCCCCCCCTGCGCGAACTCTGAAGACCCTGTACCGTATATATTTGCAGATTTCTGTTTAGGCGGCCACAGACCTGGCACGGTTTTAATTTAGCTGTAAAAGCAGAATGAGCCATATAGAAGGAAGAAAGCAAAATACTTTGAGACACTGAAGTGGTCAGGAACTTTATCATTTTTTTTATTTTTACATCAATGGAGTGGTGTGTGAAGGATTTTTTTTGCGGGAAGAGTGATCCAGAACCAAGCTCAGCACATATATACAGCCCCAGAACCAAGCTCAGTACATATATACAACACCAGAACCAAGCACAGTACATATATGCAGCACTAGAACCAAGCTCAGTACATATATACAACACCAGAAATAAGCTCAGTACATATATACAGCACTGGAACCAAGCTCAGTACATAAATACAGCCCCAGAAGCAAGCTCAGTACATAAATACATCCACAGAACCAAGTTCAGTACATATATACAGCACTAGAACAAAGCTCAGTACATATATACATCCCCAGAACCAAGCTCAGTACATATATACATCCCCAGAACCAAGCTTAGTACATTGGTTCTGGGGATGTATTACACTGTATACACTGCACACTTGAATATAATAGTACTATACAGTGTGCTTCTGCGTATAATAGTACTATACACTGTACTCCTGAATATAATAGTACTATACACTGTGCCCCTGAATGTGTGTGTGTGTGTGTGTGTGTGTTTGTGTATAGGAGACAGCATATCTATTACACTACGACCCTGCAAACTATGGATAGGATTAGATACAGTGGCTCGGCACAGTATCACACATGATAGGATTTGATACACTAGCTCAACAGACAGTATCACACATTATAGGATTAGATACAGTAGCTCAACAGACAGTATCACACATGATAGGATTAGATATAGGGACCAGCTCGCTGACATTGCGGTTCCAGCGCTGGACCCAGAAAAGGTAAGTATAAGAATTGTTTTGCTTTTTTATGTGTTACTAATTATTTGTGTGTGTTTGCGTTATTTTACTGGTTCGGTTGTCGGATTCGAGGACTACTTCAATGGTAGCGTTTTTTTTATTCTCAATAAAATGGTTAATGAGGGTTGTGTTTGTTTTTTTATTTCTATAAAATATTTTTCCTATGTCCTTGTATTTTTTTTAAACTTTATTATTACTGCCTTATTAATAGCTGCTGGCTGATTGACAACATCCATTACTAAGGCGGGGCTTAATGTTAGCAGGCATAGAGGCTAACACTAACCCCCATTACCCCGGTACCAACCGCCACCAGTGGTACTGGGAAGAGCCGGGTATGAACCACTACCCGACCATCTGTAGTGATCGGGTACCGGGTCAGCCACAGGCTGGTAATATCAGCATGGGAAAGGCCAAAAACAGTGACCCTCCACCCCCTGGTAATGCTAGGCGGCTGCTATTGTATCTGGCGGGGTCCCCACCATTTTTCATAACCAGCCAGATACAAGAAAGCAGCAGCAGGTTAACATTACCAGGGGGGAAGGGCCGCAGTTTTTGGCCTTTCCCAGCCTAATAATACCATCTTGCGGCCGCCCCATTGCCCGACCATCACTACGGATGGTCAGGTACTGGATCATACCCGGCTTTTCCCGACACCCCTGGTGGCGGTGGGTACCGGGGTAATAATGGGGGTTAGTGTTAGCCTCTGTACTGGCTAACACTAAACCTCGCTTTAGCAATGGATGCTGTCAATCAGCCGGCGTCCATTACTAAGGCGGTAGTAATAAAGTTTAAAAAACAAACAAAGACATAGAAAAAATATTTTATTGAAATAAAAACCACCCAGACAACCCTCATTAACCATTTTATTGATAATAAAAATGCCGTCATCTAAGTAGTCCTCAAATCCGACGTAATCCAACGACCGAATCAGTAAAAAAACACAAACACAACAAAAATCATTAGTAACACATGTGGTAGGCTAAGGTACAGGGCCCATGTGTGATACTGTCTGTCAAGATACAGGGTCCAGCAGACAGTAATCTTATACAGTACATGTGGTAGGCTTATATACAGGGCCCATCAGACAGGGTCACATATGGGCCATGTATCTAAGCCTACCATGTGCTTATGTAAGATGCTTAGATACAGAGCCCAGCAGACTGGATCACACATGGGCCATGTATCTAAGCCTACCATGTGCTTACGTAAGATGTTTAGATACAGGGCGCATCAGAGAGGATCACACATGGGCCATGTATCTAAGCCTATCATGTGCTTATGTAAGATGCTTAGATACAGGGCCCAGCAGACAGGATCACACATGGGCCTTGTATCTAAGCCTACCATGTGATTGGCTTAGATACAGGGCCCAACAAACAGCATCACACAATCTGTGATCCTGTCTCATGGGCCCTCTAAGGCCTTATTCAGACGAACTGGAAATACGTCCGTGCAACGCGCGTGATTTTCATGCGCGTCGCACGGACCTATATTAGTCTATGGGGCCGTGCAGACATGTTTGTGATTTTTACTCAGCGCGAGTCCGCTGAAAAAAAGTCACGACATGTCCATGGGTGCGTGAAAACCACGCATGTCGCACGGAAGCAATTCCGTGCGAACAGCGTGATTCGCGCAACAGCTGTCAAAAGGATGAATGAAAACAGAAAAGCACCACATGCTTTTCTGTTTACAAACATCCAAACGGAGTGTCATAATGATGGCGGCTGCGCGAAAAGCACGCAGCCGCACATCATATGATGATGACACACGGAGCTGTTAAGTGCCTTTTGCGCAGGCAAAACGCCACGTTTTTTGCGTGTGCAACATCGCCGCGCTCGTGTGAATCCAGCCTAAGCCTGCAAAATCGTAGGCTTAAAAGGGATTGTCCAGTCCCTAAACATTGATGGCCTATCCTCAGGATAGGCCATCAATAGCTGATGGCTTGGGGTCTGTCTCCCAGGACCCCCGCCACTCACCTGTTTTGAAGGGGCCGCAGCGCTGTTATGACAGCTGCTTCCCCTTCATTTCACTTACTCGCTCACACTGTGAATCGCTGACATGTATTCACAATGTGAGCAAGTGACCGGAATGAAGGGGAAGCACCAGCTCTCGTACGAGCGCTGCGTCCCCTTCAAAACAGGTGATTGGCGGGGGTCCTGGGAGTCGGACCCCGTCCATTCAGCTTTAAGCAGACAGGGATATGAAACTTACCCTGCTCTTCAGCCGTGGCGGATGTCCTGACTCTGAACTACAGGAAGGTGGTGACGTCCTGCGCTGCGCACCTGAAACAGGAAGGTAAGTACTGTAGTTACTATAGTAACGTGCCCGCCGCTCCCGTTACTATAGTAACTTTTTACTGTGTAGTGCGGCCACTGGTTGGGTGAGAGGTCCCGCTTCACTCCGGTTCTCTGAACCGGCTGTAATTTTAATAGCCGGTAAGGGAGAACTGGGGCGAACTGGGCCCCCTTCCAGCCTCGGGCCCCGGGCACTTGCCCATATTGCCCTCATTATAATCCGCCCCTGCCTGGGATGGATCGCTATCATCAAGCTCATTGTGCCCTTCACAAAGTAAACTGTAACCACTACCATTTGTGCTGCTATGGTATAATTGTAGTTGTATTCAGTAAAAATGTCTATTGAACTGTATACAAATTCTTCTTAAAGGGGAAATCCATTTATCCTCGGTCCACCCCTTACAATTACAACTGCTAGGAGAAAGACATGGCATTACTTCCAATCAGTGTATACCTTCTTTTGGAAAAAGCATGACTCTCTGAGAACTTTAAACACATTTGGGACAACTCTTAAAACTAACAAAAGTATCTAAAATATAATTTCTGTAAAATTGAATACTTAATGCTAATACAATACATCAGGTCAATCTACCTCTAATCCTGGGAGAAGGAATTCAACATTAAACTAATAGAACAAGAATATGCACAAATCCTAAAACATGCATATGGCTATTTAAGATGTATTATAAAACACATCCAGTAAGCTGTACACTAATCCAGTCCATTTGGAAAGAGGTAGAACATGAAACCCACCAAATATGTAAAAACAAAATCTTGTTGACTTCTAAATAATAATAAAATCTGAGCAAAGCTGATACATTTTGGACACAAATGGTGGGAGCGCTTAGAATTGTTTCAAAGTTAAACTCTTACCCAAATTGTTGACGTTGAGGACTTACATTTATTGTACACCTTGAAATACCTTCTTCATTGTTATCAGGTGTCAGCTTGAAATGCAGGTCAGTGGATGTAAATTGAAAAAAAAACAGTACCCGGAATACGTTGCCATTTTTAGCATAACCTCATATAGAAAATAATTATTTAAACTTATTGCTGCCAATGACCTTATACACCTTAGTTGTCCTTGCTCTAGTGCTGGGGAGCAATGGTCACCACACACTTGCAGGGAATGTGGAATACACATGCAGATGGTTACAAGACCGAGGCGATCAACATGTGTCACCCAACAGGCCATGGTAGATGTTGTTATGCAAAAGTCCAAACATATTCATTCTGCTCCTTAGCAAATAGCAGTCAATTAGTTATAATGGACTCTGCAATGAAAAATGATAACATTGTTTTAAATAATGACAAAGATAATTTTTACCATGGTGCAGCCAAGGAGATCATCAAGCATGGTTTTATACCATCCAAAGCTGGCATGCTACTGAAAGAGGTCTATGAGAGCAGAGACATAAACACAAATGAGGTACCCACTAAATACTAAGCACAGAAAGGTTGTGCCACACAACAGAGCAAATGTAGACACAGTCATCGAAATACATCGTCAGAAGCACCCATTATACAAGAGGTGGCATGATCATGGCTATGACACGGCCTGAGGTCCACCGCATTGTGGTTTAAATTCTAGTGAGTAGGAGCTTAATTGCATCTACAATCCAAGAAGAATTAACGTGGTGGACATTTTTTATCTATTGAAATCCTGATGATGTAAGGAGACTGATGCATTTATTTAATCGCATGTAACAGGGGTGGGGAACCTCTTTGAGGATGGATTTATGCTTTATGTGTACAGGTTGAAAGTTCCTGAAATAATAAATCCTCGGTTCATGACAATGTGAATACAAGTGCCATATGGAATTAGTTTCTTCTGGACCAGTTTAAGGTATAATATCTTACATGATACTGCATGTCTGGTCATTTGACTAGTATGGACTCAAATGGGTATTTCTAGGATCCAAAGCCAGATGGTACAACTGTTTATCCACTGGTCAATTTATGACATCTTGATGGCTTGTATCTTCTCCAGAAAGACTGTACTAATCTAGCAAAATTCTGTGGATTTTTTTTCCAGGAGCTTCAAGTTACACCTCTGATTTTATTAATTCATTGTTGTCACAAATGAACATACAGAAAATTAAATATATAGTGAAACACATTAATGTCTGTCATACAAATATTTTATTAATCACCATTATCAGCAATGTTCACCATTCATCATTATTGTAACACCATATAGCAAGTTTTACTTGAACTAGGTTCATTATGTTTATACACATATAAAAGTCAATGGCACACATTGAGTACTGCAAAACATTTACTTTATAACTGCTTCATCTACTCAAACATGTCATGTCCAAATTTTGAGCACAGATGACAAACATGGGCTTCCAGGAGAACATGCTCGGTATCATCATTAGCCATAAGGGAGGAAATGCGTGCAAGTTCCAAATACAGTTGAGTTTGTCAATGAAGACCACCAGGGCTGCCTTTCTTCATCTCCTGTTAAGCCGTATCTCTGGCACGGATTAACAAGTGCCTGTAAAAATAACAATATACTGCAATACATTAGTATTGCAGTGTATTTTACCAGCGATCCAACGATTGCTGGTTCAAGTCCCCTAGGGGAACTAATAAAATGTGTAAAAAAAAGTTTGATACAGTCTTTAGTAGTGTAAAAAAAAACATGACAAGTTAAAAAAAAAAATATATGATTTCCTCTAAAGTAATGTAAAAAATAAACAAAATTAGTATTGCTTGCCACAAGCATAAAAGTCCGAACTATTACAATATACCCTTATTTAACCCGCTCGGTGAATGCCGTAAAAAATAAAAAATGTAAACATCAGAATCGCTGTTTTTTGGTCACTTCATATCCCACATAAAAATAAAATAAAAAGTGATCAAAAAGTCTCATGTAGCCCAAAATAGTACCAATAGAAACTACAACTTGCCCCGCCAAAAATAAGATCTCATACCGCTCAATCACAAGAAAAATAAAAAAGTTATCGCTCTGAGAATGTGGCGACAAAACACAAATTTTATTTTTAACACTTACTTTCTTCTTTGTAAAAGCAGTGAAACATAAAAGAAACTAAGAAATTTGGTATTGCCGTAATTGTATTGACCGGTAGAATAAAGTTAAGATGCCATTTTTACCGTATGGTGAAAGCCGTAAAAAGGAAACCCATTAAAATATTGAGGAGTCAGTTTTTTTCCTATTCCACCCCAGAAAGATTTTTTTTCCAGGTCTCCAATACATTATATGTACAATAAATGGTGCCGTGAAAAACGACAACTCGTCCTACAAAAAACAGGCCCTCATATGGCTTTATCAATGGAAAAATAAAAAAGATATGGCTTTTGGAAAGTGGGGAGGAAAAAATTAAAATGAAAACGCAGAAAATGTCAGTGACAGGCAGGGGTTAATATCTTATAAAATGATGGCATATTCCTATGTTATACCATTATTTGGTGATTGGTGGGTGTCAGACCTCTAGAACACCAGCCGATCCTCTAAATAGAGTGCTCTGATCCCAGAGTATGGCTTTAAGGGTTTAACCCCTTAAAGCATTATTACGTAAATGTATGTAATAAGGGTTAAGGGGAAGTATGGAACGCACACTCACAGGCTGTGCGCCCTCCATACACAGCGGGTGACGGCTGTGTTACACAGCCGACACCTCACTGTAACGGGCCGAATCAAAGATCACGTTGATTCCGCCCGTGTAACACCTTAAATGCAGCGGTCAATCGCGACCACTGCATTTAAATTGTTAGAATCAGGGGGACGCCCCCTCAAACACGCTAATCACAGAGGAGATTGTCAGAATCATGATATACTGCAATACATTCGTTTTGCAGTATAGCATGCAAGCGATCTAACGATCGCTACTTCAAGTTCAATAGGGGGAGTAATATAAAAAAAGTAAAAGACAGTTAAATAAAGGGGTTTTTTTTATGTTCCAAGAAAAAAAAAGTATTACAAGTTAAAAAAAAACACCTTTTCACATATTTTCCCTAAATCAATGTTAAACAAAATAAAAGTTAACATAACTGGTATCGCTGTGTCCGTAAAAGTCAGAACTATCACAATATAGCGTTGTTTAACCCGTTCGGTGAATGCTGTAAAAAATATATATATAAAAATGTAGCGTGTACCCCAAAATGGTATCGGTGAAGACTACAGCTCACCCTGCAAAATGTAAGCCCTCACACCAATAAATTAATGGAAAAATGAAAAAGTTATGGCTCTCAGAATATGGCAACACAAAAGATTTTTTTGGTTTAGCAAATTGTTTTATTTTTTTAAAAGTGGTAATACATAAAACAAAACATATAAATTTGGTATCTTCGCAAACGTATCAACCTGCAGAATAAGGTAAATATGTAATTTTTACCGCCTGATGGATGCCGTAAAAACAAAGCCCCCCCCTGCTGTTTTTTGCCCATTTAACCCCACAAATATTTTTTTTTCAGCTTCCCACTACATTATGCGGTACAATAAATGGTGCCATGAAAAACTAAAACGTAGCCCTCATATGGCTATATCGACGGAAAAATTAAAGCTTTTGGAACGTATGGGGAGGAAAAAAAAAAGTGAAAATTCAAAAAATGGCTGAGGAGGGAAGGGGTTAAAAGGAAAAAGATGCAAAGAATATTGCCAGTTAAAAAATAATACACCGGCCTCTTGCTTTTAATGCCGGCCGGACCGGTGGAATACTGACGAGGTGGCAACTCCCAGACTGTGTCCACATAATATTGCAAATATAGCCTATATAATACCTCCATATAGTGCCAAAATAAGATTATCATATGTAGCCCACATAATACCACCAAATATACTGCCCAAAGAATATTCAGTCTTTTTTTTATCGAAAATGGGCCCCCTCTCCAATTTTAAACCATATGTTTATACTGCTTTACAATGCTTAAATGGGCTCTGTCACCAGATTATCAAATCACTATCTCCTATTGCTATATAAAGTATGTCAGATGTCTGTAATGTTTCAGGATTATCTACAGATTGTTTTGGAATTAGGGGCATTAGGTTGCTACTATTATTTTTAATTATTATTATTATTATGTGGTTTGGCCTTTACTGGCAATTAATTGTCTTAAAGGACTGATGTATTGAGGAGGAGCATTAACAACATCGGTCACTCTGATCCTCTGAGGGTCATAAATACAGTCCTCTTCCAAGTTATTAACCACCATTCCACAATCTGCAGGCACCCAAGCAGAGTCATACCCCTGATCATGCCAGGTGAGCCGCAGTTGGTGATTCTGACTGTCGATTTTCTTAACCTTTCCTACCTTTACAGAAAGAACCAAAACCACTTTTGGACCTGTCTCATTTCGTGGATATCTTGAAGCCTTTTCTATACTCCTACTAACATAGACACCTCTCCCCAACAACCCATCTTCAGAAACGTTAAATCCGTCCTTAATGATACTATTAGCTGCATTTACAGTTGTCCCATGATACATGGTATAGAACCTTCTTCCAGGATATCTTCGTGCCATTTCTCCAAAAGGAATTCAAGTGTGGGAATGATAACCTGCAACCTAGAAAGAAATTTATAGTGTTAATGTGCAGCAAGATGGAAGGATCATCAAATCCCAACACATTGGCCCACATTCACTAATGTTGTATAACAGTTAGAGCCACAAAATGAGCCAAATTGATCACAGTAGTGCATAATAATTTTGGTGCATCTTGCATAACCTTTTAGGCACTTTTCTCTTCCTCATACCACTTTTGATTTGGCTGATTTTGCACCTCAATTTTGGGCCAGCTTTTTTCCCTTTTTTTTTGGCTCATCATAGGCCACGCACCATTTCTAACGAGCCACGACCCTTTCTCAGTAAACCATGCCCTTTGCTAGGGCCACGGTGCAAATATCAAAACTCTGCCAAACTGCACCAATTTGTGCTAAGATTTTTGGACACATTTTAGACTCAGAGACAAGTAAATCTGCCGCATTATAGTTCTGATTACAAAGAAGAAAATATCAAACAAGTCTTACAACAATATAAAGATGTAGCTTCATTATCCCTTTCATGACCAAGGGTTATTGATGCCCCTGTGTCCAGGTCACATTTTCCATTTGTGATATGCACTTCTTTAAATGATAATATATTTGCAACCGCTTGGAATATCCTAACTATTTTTACTTTAAAAAAAAAAAAAAAAAAAAAAAAAAAAAGATATAAAGCTTTCAGTTTCTAGATTTAATTAATAGATTCCATATTTTTTGTTTTTATTATGAGCAGACAAATCACTAAAAATGTGAGTATACACTCCTCAACATTGAACTTGCAACACCAAGAAGGAAAAGTTTTGGAATTGTGGAAATCACAGGATCGATAGACACGTTAATGATATGAAAATTATAACGCAAATTAAATAAAAATATTCCAAACATTTTGATTTATTTAGTATTGAGTATGAGCACCACATGCAGAAATACATGCCTTGGCATGATGTCAATGAGGTTATTAATGGTTGTCTGAGGAATGTTATGCCATGCTGAATGCACTTTGGCACCCAATTCATCAAGACTGGCTGCTGGCAGATCCATTTGCAATTGCCGACCAATGGCGTCCCAGATGTGCTCGATAGGGAACAAGCCTGGAGACGCTGCAGGCCATGGTAACAAGTTTAGGCCATGCAGTCTGCTCACAGTAGCACGAGCAACATGCGGCCTGCGTTGTCCTGTTGAAAAATGGCTTCTGGGAAACTTTGGCAAAATGGCTGTACCACTGGTTCCACGACCAAATCAATGTAAAGCCAAGATGTTAACCTAGACTAGAGGGGTCCGACTACATTACATTATGCCACCTCACACTATAATCCCGTTTCCGACACTCTGGTCGGGGATTCCTGCAACTTAAAGCCCCTAACATCACTGTCTATATATGGACAGTGACGTCAAGGGTTTTCACAAGGAGTCCCCGGCCATAGCACTTGCGATGTTCTAGCCAGTGACTCCATTTAGGAGAGAGAGTCAGCAGACAGGAAAGTGCAGCGCTGCTCACACTGAAGCAGCGCTGCAAACATTATAGCTTGTTCCACGCTGCCAATCTTTATATCCGGGACAGCAGCACGTGGCTTAGGCAGTTGGAACGTATATAGCCGTATGGTTCACGTGAAGGGGTTATTAAATTCTTGCAGCAGGTGACCAATGATAACAGAGGCCCACAGCAGTAGGAGCCCATAACAATACGAACACCCCACAATCAGCTTGTCCAAGGAGACCTGCAATCTGAAATGTTTTTTGTTTTTTTACAAATTGGACAATCCCTTTCTTTAGAGAGGGAGACAGAAGTAGGACAAATGGAAGATCCATATTTGGTGGGAGGAAATAATCCTACCACAACTGTTTAGAACTTTAAAGCAACATTTTGTTGTACGCAGTTGGTTGCTGCATAGGAGTCTATGATGATATAACTCCAGTTCAGCAGAACTGTGGGAGGTCTGGGGATTGTGGCTGTTATACGGATGCAAAAATGACATATTACACATGTATGGGCGCAACCTATAAAGTATAATCACATACATCTAATGAGATCATTTTCACTCACCTGATTCTGTTGTATAGTGAAATACTATTTTGTACTGGTTACCGCTGCTGTTCTTGACCAAGAACTTGGGTCTAAAAAGAGACAATTCAAAGAAGTCAAGCAAAAAGATAGAATTCTGCTAAAGATCAGGTCCTATTTATCAGGTGAGAATATAACAAAACTTCTAACGGGATCAACCAGATGCCTTCATCAGGCGTGGCTGAATAATGCAAGTACATAAAAGAAAACATATAATAAAGTAACATTTAAAGCGACCCTCCAGTTGAAATTTTTTTTATTTTAAAAACTGCTAAATTATAGTTAACTTACCTTACCTGGTGTCCTTCTCTTGTCTGCCTCTGGCTCCATTCACTCGTTCTGGTGACCGTTGTCCTGGAACCAAAATGGCCGCTGTTGTCTCAGACTTGCATATGTAGAGTGTTATCTCCCAGTCTGAGACACACACCCTGCGCCCATCTGAGGCCCTCGGATGAACCAGCGCTGATGACGTCAGTGCTGTGTCCATCTCTTTTGACACTTTCCTTGCTGGGTACATCGCAGTGGAGCAACATACTCACTGAGAGCGTGTCAGTATTAATAGCTGTGTATAATTCCAATAATTTCTACAGGGATCATAGCACGCGCCAGAGGCGTAGCTAGGTTCTTTTGCACCCGGAGCAAAGATTCCATTTGGTGAATCCCCCCCCCCATCCTCTTTCCCGATATCTCCTTTCCCCTCGACATGTTTGCTTTCTCTCAAAAATAAATTAACGAGGTCAGTGTGCCTGACTAAAACAGATTGTATAACTCAGGCTAATGAGACTATATGGTCACATATGGTGACAGCCTCCTCTTGTAGACAGTGCCACACAACCCCTCTTGTAGACAGTGCCACACAGCCCTCTGTAGATAATGCCACACCCCCCCCCTTGTAGATACTGCCGCACTGCCCCCCAGAGTGCCCCCTGTAGACAGTGCCCCACTTAGAGCCCCCTGTAGATGTGCCCCACATACATAGTGCCCCCTTAAGAGCCTCCTGTAGATACTACCACATAGAGACCCTGTAGATTTTGCCCTCTGCAGATAGTGCCCTATATAGATCCCCTGTAGATAGTAGCCCCTGTAGATAGTGCCACACAGCCCCCCTGTAGATAGTGCCACACACCTCCCCTGTAGGTAGGGCTACAGACCCCCCCTGTAAATACTGCCACACAGTCCCCCCTTGTAGATACTGCCACACAGCCCCCCTTGTAGATACTGCCACACAGCCCCCCTTGTAGATACTGCTGCACAGCCCCACATGTAGATAGTACCCCACAGCCTCCCCTGTATGTCGTGCCACACCAACCTGTAGATAGTGAAACTCACCCCTTGTAGATAGTGACACACAGCCCCTTCTGTAGATAGTGCCACACTCCCTCTTGTAGATAGTGCCACACAGCCCCACTGTAGATAGTGCCACTGAACCCCCCTCCTAGATAGTGCCACACAGCCCCCTCTATAGATAGTGCTGCACAGCCCCCTGTACATAGTGCCACACAGCCCCCTCTTGTAGATACTGCCCCACCATATAGATAGTGCCACACCCTCCCTTGTAGATACTGCTGCAAAACCCCACTTGTAGATAGTACCCCACAGCCCATCCTGTAGATAGCGCCACAAACACACACACCACCTGTAGATGGTGCCACACAGACCCCCCTTGTAGATGGTGCCACACACCCCCTTGTAGATAGTGTCACACACCCCCTTGTAGCTTGTGCCACACAGGCCCCCTGTAGATAGTGCCACACAGTCTCCCCTTGTAGATACTGCCACACAGTCCCCCCTTGTACATATTGCCACACAGCCCCCCTTGTAGATAGTGCCACACAGCCCTCCCTGTAGATATTGCCACACTCCCCCCTATAAGATAGTGCAACATATCCCCCTTGTAGACAGTGCCAAACACACACCCCTGTATATAGTGCCACACCTCCTCTTCTAGATACTGCCACACTCCCCTCCTAGTAGATAGTGCCACACACCCTTTTACATAGTGCCAAACAAACCACCTGTAGATAGTGCCACCCCCCATAGATAAAGCCACACAGCCCCCTTTGTAGATAGTGCCACACACACACACACACACACACACACACACACACCCCTGTAGATATTGCCACAAACTCCCCCCTGTAGAAAGTGCTTCACCCTTCCTCTCTATAGATAGCACCATTGGGGCTTTCTCTAGGAGTGGAATCCCTGGCCAGAGCATCAAGGATTCCCGAGGATTCCACTCCAGGAGGAGCCCCTGACGTCACTGTCCATATATGGCAGGGACGTCAGGGGCTCCATCTAGGAGCGAATACCCCCGTACCTTCCCTCCTAGTTGCGCTTGGGGCACATGCCATGCCTAACCCCCCAGCTACACCCCTGGCACACGGGAGACTTCAGTAAAGATGAGAGTGATGTGCCCATGGTGTGCCAATGTCAATCTTGAGCAAGGGGGCGAAGTTAAGCAGGCTAAAATGGCAAGGACAGGAGCACTTGCGCGGAAACGGACCACCCATGTGGCACTTGCAGTCATTTGCATATGGCATTAAAGTAGTTTATCCGGACAAACAGGGTAATACAAATCAATCAAGAGGCCAAGACCTACTAAATGCCGGGACAAGTTTGGTAAACAACAGCAGCAGACAGGTTCCCTTTAATCTCCTTTTTTCAGTTGATCCTATTCTGTCTCATATTGCAATTAAAACGGATAAATATATAAAGAAATCTTCCTTTTATGTTCCAGGAAATTAACCATTTCCCCCTCCTCTGGCTGCATCAGGAACTTCCCCGACTATTCCATCTAACTCTGTATTCCATAGAGAGCATTTCTAAAATTAATTTCAAGAGTTTTTAAGCCCTATTCGCACGTCAAGCACCATCCTTTCTGCCAGCCAAAAATGGAAGAGATCAGGAGGAAATTAGAACCTGTTTACTCTGCAAGATTTCTACAAGACAATTTTAAGGGCAAGCAGAAAATCCTGAAGACTGACAAACAGTAAGGGCAAGTCTATCATCTATACATTTTTTCATTCATTTCTAGGTTTAGTGTTCCTTTCGAGGTTTATGTCCATTACTGCAGCCATTTTACTTATTGCTCCGATGTATCAGACTACCCAAGGTTTGTTTGTAGTCTGTAACCTTGGAGTAATATAGGTCTGTATAGGTCAGAAACGGTACAACCCAGGTGGAAACCTAACAGATAACATTATAATTGAATTGGTTTTGTTAGGCATACATTTGAAAGTGCACTTGTCATACTGATCATGTATGGTGGCACTAGCATGAGGCATCCGGGGAACATATTGTTGCAAGAAAACGTAAGTGAACCTTTTGGAATGAAATAGATCTCTGCACAAAGTTTCAATTATGGGAATAAACAATCTAACTAAACTAATAACGTACAAACAGTTATACTGTTCATGTATGTTTACTGAGCACATTGAGTAAACATCTACAGTGCAGTGAAAAAAGTAGTGAACCCTTTAATTTAACATTCTGTAGATCCTCCTTTAGCAGCAATCACCTCCCCCAAACGTTTCCTGTAGGCAACCACTGAGACCATTTTTCCCTGCAAATGTGTTTCAGTTCATTAATATTCCTGGGATGCCTTGTGTGCACAGCCTTCTTAATGTCACGTCACCAGGGCTGATTCTAGCTTTTCTGCTACCTGAGGCAAGAATTGAAATTGGGCCACCCCCCCCCCCCCCCGGATATTGTTCGACATCCCCATGGCTGTTCCACAAAACTAGCAGCCTCAAAAATTAAAAAAATTATACAGCCAATTATCTCGCTGCAGTTCATACAGTGACTACAGTACAGATTAGAGGCAGAATAAACATTTACATTAAGGTGACGTCTCATTGCGTCGCTGAAAGGCGCTGATTGGCAGGCTGCTTTGCCCTGTCATTCAGCGACGCAAGCGGTGCAATAGCGTCATCACGCCACTTGCTTCATTAAAAGGAGTTGAGTGGCAGGGCAAGTCATGCTGCCTAGCCAATCAGCGCCTCTTAACGTTGCGTCGTTGAAAGGTGCTGATTGGCAGGTCGCCTTGCCCTGTCAATCAAGGATGCAAGTGGCGTGATGACGACATTGTGCAGCTTACGCCATTGAAAGGGACTGTATAGCGGTGCACGTTCCGTGCCATGCCATTCAGCGCTTATGCATGTAATTGTATCTGCGCCCTATAGACGCAGGTACAATTAAAGCACAGGAGAGTGTAGCGGCAGCTGGTTTCAGTGGCGCCGTCACCCCCTCAAAGAGGCAACACACTGCGCTATTGTTTCCGTGAAAAAAACGGAAACCTAATGGAACGAACGCAACCTGAAACAAATAAAAAAACATTTAAATCAATGCTATCGCAACTGTAAACTATACTTTCCGTTTGTCATCCGTTCATCTGTTCCTCTGAAGGAGCAGATGAACGGAAGGCAAATGCTCATGTGAACAGGTCATGTTTACTCAATATCCTCAATTAATGAAATGAATGATAGAACTGTGTGTGTTATTTGTTTAGTTATATTGTGTTTGTCTATACTTGCACCTTGGATAATAATTATACAACATTTTATTATTAAAGGGGTTGTCCACCTTCTGACAACTGATGTCCTATCCACCGAATAGGTCATCAGTATATCATCGGTGCAGGTCCGACACCCGGACCCCGCACCGATAAGTTGCTTCGGTGGCCTGCAGGCATCGGTTGTTATGGCACATAATGCTATGTATAGCACCGGAAGCAGTTGGCTCCATACATAGCAGGGTGGCCGTGCTGCCCATCTGCAGGTCCGCTCCAATTCACTTGATTAGGAGCAGAGCTGCAGTACTGCAGATTGGCCACTATTCCGTGGCCGGAGCTAAGTGATTCTGGCATGTATGTCTGGTGCACAGAGGCACAAGACCAGCTGATCTGTGCGGGGCCCGGGTGTCGGACCCCCACAGATTATGTACTGATGACCTATAGGGTGGATAGGTCATCAGTTGTCAGATGGTGGAAAACCCCTTTAATCATTGCAGAAATCCAGGTAATTCCAAAGGGTTCACTTACCTTTTTCTTGCAACTCTATGTATACATAACTATAATATATTATAAGGCAGTGATGGGCAAAGTGTGTATATTCCAGCGGTTCATCGGATACATTCGAGGTTAAGGAGATCCTTGACACCAAGAGAGTAGGAGGAAGAATTTCACTTATACACTGAGAGTAATAATAAAAAAATGTGTATTATTTGTTAAGAAAATAGCTGCATTTAACCATTTAAGGGATATGTAAAAGTTTTATATGTAAGAATAGATCATCCATTGTTTAAATTCTGTATAAATAAGTCTTATGAGACTTATGAAAGAAAATATTGAAATGACAGGATGTATATTACAGGTAATAAGACTTTCCAGAGGTATTTTTAAACTATAATTGAGAAGCAAAGTGTTACCTTATATATACTGTAGAAAGAAGGCTGGACATGTGAATCTAATGGTTGTCCTACTCTAATTGATTAATGTGTGAAAAGGAAGATATTTACATAAAGAAAGATTCTGAAGCCATTCAGAGTCTCTTGTACATCATTATTGTCATGTGCACTCTCTTGGTCGGTCATGTTTGTGGTCTAAGACAAATTCTGTTATGGAGAAGAATTTGGTTGGAATGATGCATCAAATGGCTACTCTAACACTACTTGGAGGTCCCAGCGAGAATCCCCATCACCCCTGCCTGATCCAATACAAGTGTGGAAAAACCCTCTGGATGATGGAGAGAAACAAAAACTGCGGTAAGTACGCCATTGTCTTACTATTCTTTTAACTCTCTCCCTCCCTCCCTCTGTGGGGTAAGTCCAGTTTGGGTTTTCTGGGCAGAGGGAATCTCAGTGAATTTGTCTAGGGTCTTGTATTTGTTATATGTGTGGGCTTTATGTAGGCTAAGTGTGTGATTGACTGTGTGATGGAATATGCGATTGAACCATGAAGGTCTACACTTGTAGAACTGTGAGAAGTGGCAGGTAACCAATCCTGTCCACTGATTTTGGACAGCTCTTCTGCAGTTCCAATCTGTGACCCATATGAGGCTGAGATGGCCAGAAGTGAGAAAAAAAACAAACTACTTGTGATTTATGTAGGCTAAGTGTGGGAAAGAATGTGTGATTAAACCATGAGGGGACTAAACTTCTAGAAAAGTGACAGGTGCCCATTGTTTCTAGATAGCTCTTCTGCTGTTCCGATCTGTGACCCATATGAGGCTCAGATGGCCAGAAAAGAGAATGGGAAAATAACTGCTATTCTCTTTTACTGTCTTAATTGTGCTTTGCAAATCAATGATGCATAGGCAAATGCTTCTTGAAATGCATGATTTGTGTCACGATCTGTGTGTATGTTGACCCACTGGCCCGTACCACTGTAGCGGTATAGCAGCTGGCCAATACAGAGTATCAAGTAAAGTCTTTAGTTCAAGCAAGGGTACATGTGGTGGTTCAGACAGTAGCGATGACTAGGTTCAGATGGGACCTTGGCAGCAGACACCAGGCATGGTGTAACACAGCAGACAGACCGGTGGCACAACACGACTCCAACTCTTTAAGACACAGGAACAAGGTAGTACGGTATATTGTATACAGGTAGCAGGTACAAGAACACTGGGAACTGAAAGACACTAAGGGACCATTTGCAAATACTAACACCGGTAACACAACATCGCAATTCTTATAGTCCAGGTTGATCATGGTTTAATTTGGTATACAATTTCATGCGTGCGCGCTGGCCCTTTAAGGCCGGGCACAAGCGTGCACGCACACCCTACACCCTACAGGACACAGCAGAGTGAAGCGGAAGTGGGCACTGACGTCTCCTGAGGAGGAGATGCGGGCAAGCGCTCACTCATTCATGGCTGCAGCCGCCAGGGAGTGAGTAATCCCGACGGTTCACGGCCATGGGTGTCACAGTATCCCCCCTCTTATGCCCCCCTCCTCTTGGGGCCAGAAAGAGAAACTTCTTCAGGAGGGTAGGAGCATTGAGATTCTCCTCTGGCTCCCAGTACCTATCTTCTGAACCAAACCCCCACCAATCCACGAAGTAAAAAATTCTTCCTCCTACTCTCTTGGTGTCCAGGATCTCCTTAACCTCGAATGTATTCGATGAACCGCTGGGGGCAACTGCAGGACTAGAAATCTTGGTGTAGCGGTTCAGAACCACAGGTTTCACGAGGGAGACATGGAAGGAGCTTGGTATCTTGAGGGTGGGAGGCAGCCGAAGCTTGTAGGAGACAGGGTTGATCTGTTGCAAGATCTCGAAGGGTCCGAGGAACCTAGGAGCAAACTTGTAGGATGGCACTCTCAGACGGATATTTCTAGAGGACAGCCAGACCTTGTGTCTCAAAGCGGGTTAGTGGACCCACTAGGCCGTACCGCCGTAGCGGGGAGGCAGCTGGCCAAACAACAGGAAACCCCAGCAATACAATGTCCCGCAGAAGGGTACCTGGATAGTCCGGACCATGACCGCAGCTCTGGCACTGATGGAGATGGGTGCAGCAGGTAACGCCAAACGTGGTGGATGACACAGGTTGCGCCAGACGTGGCAGACTCCTCCGGACGTGGCAGATGACACAGAACGTGCCGAATTCCTCCGGACGTGGCAGATGACACAGGACGTGGCGGATTCCGCCGGACGTGGCAGGTGACACAGGACGTGGCGGATTCCTCCGGACGTGGCAGATGACACAGGACGTGGCACGACTTGATACTAGGCACGGGTAACAACTGGAATGGGAAACACTAAGGGACCATTTGCAAGACAGACTGGGAAAACTAACAACGCTCATGCAAGCTCAGAAGGGCTGGGGCCTACTTATAGACCAGGAAATCGAGACAGTTGATAATGATGACGATTTCCTATCCACGCTCATGCCAGGCCTTAAAGGGTCAGTGCGCGCGCACACCCTACGGGACACAGCAGAACGGAGCGGAAGTGAGCGCTGGCGTCTCCTAGGAAGGAGATGGGGACCAGCGCTCACGGACCCATGGCTGCGGGCGTCGGGAGGTGAGTAAACCCGACGGCCCGCGGCTATGGACGCTACAGTATCCCCCCACTTACGCCCCTTTTTCTTGGGGCCAGAGCGAGAGAGGAACTTTTTAATAAGAGCAGGAGCACTGAGGTTCTCTTCTGGCTCCCAGGACCTCTCCTCAGGACCAAACCCTTTCCAGTCCACAAAATAGAAAGTCCTTCCTCCTACCCTTTTGCAGTCCAGGATCTCCTTTACCTCGAATACATCAGAAGGACCGCTGGGAGCAACTGTGGAAATAGAGGTCTTGCTGTAGTGGTTGAGGACCACTGGTTTCAGGAGGGACACATGGAAGGAGTTGGGGATTCTGAGGGTAGGATGCAGCCGCAGCTTATAGGAGACAAGGTTGATTTGTTGCAGAATCTGAAAAGGACCAAGGAACCTGGGAGCAAACTTGTATGAAGGCACCTTCAAGTGAATGTTCTGAGAGGACAGCCAGACTTTAGTCCCCGGAAGATACTGAGGCGGCTCTCTTCTCCTAGTATCTGCCTTTCGCTTCATGCTATCTACTGCCAGCTAAATAGAGGACCGGGTCTGTTGCCAGATTTGCAGGAAGCCCCCATATGCAGAGTCAGCCGCGGGTACCTGAGATGTAGTCGACACTGGGATAGGGACTCTAGGATGTTGACCGTATACAATGTGAAATGGAGTGGAGGTGGTGGACTCACTTGTGTGGTTGTTGTATGAGAACTCGGCCCATGTAAGAAGCTGTACCCAGTTATCGTGCTGTGAAGAGATAAAGTGGCGGAGATAATTCTCCATGATCTGGTTGATCCTTTCAACTTGCCCATTGGACTGGGGGTGATAGGCTGAGGAAAAGTCCAAACTCACATCCAGGAATTTACAGAGGGCTCTCCAGAACTTTGAGGTAAATTGAACACCCCGATCTGACCCGATGTGAAGAGGCAAGTCATGCAAGCGAAAGATGTGTAGAATGAAGAGACTCGCCATACGAGGGGCAGAAGGTAGGCCGGTCAGTGGGATAAAATGTGCCATCTTAGAGAACCGGTCCACCACCACCCAGACAGTGTTGCATCCTGCTGAGGGGGGAAGGTCTGTGACAAAGTCCATCGCAATGTGCTGCCAGGGGGCATTGGGTACAGGCAGAGGTTGAAGCAGGCCGGCAGGCTTGGAGTGAGTCACTTTGTTAGAGGTACACACCGTGCAAGAAGAGACAAAGTCCAGAACATATTTAGGTAGCGTGGGCCAACAAAAGGGACGAGCAATCAGATCTCGGGTTTTACGGACACCAGCATGCCCAGCCAGTTTAGAACTGTGTCCCCAGCGGAAAATTCTTCTCCTGTCTGCCAACCGAACAAAAGTCCTCCCAGGAGGGATGTCTCTAACCTGCAGAGGATTAGCAGTGACAATGCAGGACGGGTCTATGATAGTCTGAAGGGACTCCACCGTGTCTTCCGTCTCAAACGATCTGGACAGGTCATCGGCCCTCACATTCTTGTCCGCGGGACGGTAGTGGAGCACAAAACTGTAAACGGGTGAAGAACAGCGACCACCTGGCTTGACGGGGTTTCAGTCGTTGTGCAGACTGAAGGTAGGTAAGGTTTTTGTGGTCGGTGAAGATCAGGATGGGGTGAGCAGCACCCTCTAGAAGATGTCTGCACTTCTCCAGAGCCAATTTGATGGCCAGTAGCTCCCGATCTCCAATGGAGTAATTGCGCTCAGCAGAAGAAAAAAGTCTTGAGTAGTAGCCACATACTACTGCCTTTCCTTTGGAGCTCCTCTGGAACAGAAGTGCACCTGCACCAACAGAGGAAGCGTCCACTTCCAATGAGAACTGCCGAGATACGTCAGGATGATGGAGGATCGAGGCTGAAGTGAAGGCTAATAAATGCGGACTCTGCCTCTGGAGTCCACACCTTGGCGTTCACACCCTTCTTGGTAAGGGTAGAGATGGGAGCCGTCAGAGAAGATAAGTTAAGAATAAACTGCCGGTAGAAATTGTCGAATCCCAGGAACCGCTGTATGGCCCTTAAGCCTTGAGGACGTGGCCACTCCAGGACAGCTTTCACTTTCCGGGATCCATCTTGAGGCCTTGATCCGAGATGATGTAGCCCAGGAAGGGCAGAGAACTTTTCTCAAAGACGCACTTCTCCAACTTGGTGTATAAATGATTCTCCCTGACGGACATGCCTCCGATGAGTCGTCGGATCTGGGGAGAAAATCAAAATATCATCGAGATAAACAATAACACAGACATAGAGGAAATCTCGGAAGATATCATTAACGAACTCCTGAAACACTGCGGGAGCGTTACACAGTCCGAAGGAAATCATTAGGTATTCGTAGTGCCCGTCCCGGGTGTTAAATACCGTCTTCCATTCATCACTCCGGCGAATCCGAACTAGATTGTAAGCCCCCCGCAGGTCTAGCTTAGAAAATTTTTGGGCTCCTCGTATGCGATCAAACAGCTCAGTGGCTAGTGGCAACGGGTATTTGTTCTTGACTGTGATCTGGTTGAGACCCCGGTAGTCACTGCAGGGTCTAAGGGATCCGTCCTTCTTTTTAACGAAGAAGAATCCAGCCGCGGCCGGGGAGGAAGACTTTCGTATGAAACGCCTCTCCACATTCTCCTTGATATAGGCCGATATGGATAGGGACTCAGGCAAGGAGAGAGGATATACTCGACCACGGGGGAGAGAGGCATTAGGAACCAGTTCAATGGGGCAGTCATAAGTCTGATGTGGAGGCAGCGTTTCAGCCTCCCTTTTGCTGAAAACATCTGCATACTGAGCAAACTGGGGAGGCAGTCCCGCCAATGACTGAGGCAGAGGAGGCTGGACAGGATGGATCTGCAACAGACAACGACCAAGGCACTTGGAGCCCCACTGGAGAACCTCTCCAGAATTCCAGTCCAGGACTGGGGCATGTAGTCGAAGCCAGGGCAGGCCCAGCAGAACAGGATTGATGGCCTTGGGCAAAACAAGGAAAGAAATTACTTCAAAATGCAGGACTCTAACCTGGAGCTTCAACGGCTTGGTCTTAGAAACGATGGGATCAGGCAGAGGCAGTCCATTAACTGAGGCAACAGCTAAAGACGTCTCTAGGGGGACTGTGGGCAGCTGAAGATTATCCACAAGCTCTTTCTGGATGAAGTTTGCAGCAGAACCAGAGTCAAGATAGGCAGAAACCCGATGCGTCCTGTCGCCAGACACCAGGGTCACAGGAATAGTCAGCTTGGAACTGTATGCTTTATTAGGTACCGTTCCATCTACAGTTGTCTCTCCAATCAGTCCTAGGTACTGGGGTTTCTCTGGCCTCTGGGGACACAAACGCACAATATGGCCTCCGCGGCCACAATACAAACAAAGTCCAGAAGTGCATCTGCGTTGTTTCTCCTGGGTAGACAATTTGACATAGTTACTCTGCATCGGATCCTCCTGTGGGATGACTGAGGGGGGTTGCTGGAAAGTAGAATCCAGCCTAGGAAGTTCTCTCTCCCGGAGAACCTCTTGGGAACGCTCCCGGATCCTCATGTCAACCCGGGTGGCGAGTAGGATAAGATCGTCCAGGGTAGATCGCAGATCGCAAGCAGCCAGCTCGTCCTTAATCCCTGAAGACAGTCCCTGCCAGAAAGTGGCCACCAAAGCTTAGTTGTTCCAGGTCAATTCAGCAGCCAGGATACGGAACTGAAGGGCATACTCGCCCACGGAGAGGTCTCCCTGGTGTAGGGTCAACAAGGATGCAGCAGCCGAAGAAACTCTCCCAGGTTCCTCAAAGATCGAGTGGAAGGTCTGTAAGAAGCACTGCAAGTCACAGGTCTTTGGTCCTTGATGTTCCCACAGAAGATTAGCCCATGCCAGGGCTTTGCCAGTAAGGAGAGAGATGATGAAGCCGATCCTGACGTCATCCGAAGAGAAGGACCTGGCATGTAGTCTGAAGTGGATCGGGCACTGATTTAAAAATCCCCTGCAGGTCCTCGGGTCTCCGTCATAGCGTGGAGGTAGCGGCAAGAAAGACAGGGGATTGGTACCGGTACAGGCAGGAAGTGTAGCAGGAGGAACAGCAGGAATGGGTGCGGTGACGACTGTGGTTGGAGCAAGCAGCCGATGGGCAATAGCGTTCACCGAAAGGAGGAGTTGGTCTTGTCGTGACTGGAGATCCTCCATACCGGCCAGCATGGCTTGTATCGTCAAAGTCTCAGGTCAACCAGCGGGGTCCATGGCCTGAGCGTAGTGTCACAAAGTGGGTTAGTGGACCCACTACACCGTACCGCCATAGAGGGGAGGCAGCTGGCCAAACAACAGGAAACCCCAGCAATACAATGTCCCGCACAAGGGTACCTGGATAGTCTGGACCGTGGCCGCAGCTCTGGTGCTGATGGAGATGGGTGCAGCAGGTAACTCCAAACGTGGCGGATGACACAGCTTGCGCCAGACGTGGCGGACTCCTCCGGGCGTGGCAGATCAGATGACACAGAACATGGCGGATTCCTCCGGACGTGGCAGAGGACACAGGACGTGGCGGATTCCTCCGGACGTGGCAGATGACATAGGATATGGCAGATTCCTCCGGACATGGCAGATGACACAGGACGTGGCATGACTTGATACTAAAGGCACAGCATGGGAAACAGGAACAGGGAACAAGGCACGGGTAACAACTGGAACGGGAAACACTAAGGGACTATTTGCAAGACAGACTGGGAAAACTAACAACGCTCAGGCCAGGATCAGAAGGGCTGGGGCCTTCTCATAGACCAGGAAATCGTGGCAGTTGATGATGATGACGATTTCCTATGTGTGTGCGCTGGCCCTTTAAGGTCGGGCACGAGAGTGCACCCCTATGGGACACAGCAGAATGGAGCGGAAGTGAGCACTGGCGTTTCCTAGGAAGGAGATGGGGACCAGCCCTCACGGATCCATGGCTGCGGGCGTCGGGAGGGGAGTAAACTCGACGGCCCGCGGCCATGGACGCTACACTTTGGAACCTGCAAGAAATTGGGGAGGTTCTCTTCTCCTTGTGTCTGCCTTTCGTTTATGCGGTCGACCGCCAGCAGAATGGAGATCGGGTTAGCGGCCAGATCTGCAAGAAGTCCCTAAAAGCAGAATCAGCTCGGACGTAACGGACATCGGGAGGGGAATTTGTGGGTGTTGGCCGTAGACGATGAAGAACGGTGTGGTTCTTGTGGACTTGCTTGTATGGTTATTATACGAGAACTCAGCCCAATGAAGAAGCTGCACCCAGTCATCATGCTACCTGGAGATGAAGTGTCATATGTAGTTCTCCATGATCTGATTGATCCTCTCGACTTGACCATTGGACTGGGGATGGGGCTGAGGAAAAGTCCAACTTTACATCGAGGAGTTTACAGAGGGTTCACTTTGAGGGGAACTAAACCCCCCGATCAGACACGATATGCTGAAGTAAGCCATGCAGGTGGAAGATGTATTGGATGAAGAGGTTGACCAGTCAAGAAGCAAAAGGTAGGCCGGTCAGCGGAACAAAAAAAGCCATCTTGGAAAGTCCACCACCAACTAGACCGTACTGCTTCCAGCAGAGAGAGGCAGGTCCGTAACAAAGTCCATTGCTATATGCTGCCAGGGAGCATCGGGCACAGGCAGCGGCTGGAGAAGACCAGCAGGCTTAGAATGAGCAACCTTGTCAGCCGCATACACCGTACAGGATGAGAAAAAGTCCATAATGTCTTTGGGCAGCATGGGCCACCAGAACTGACGGGCAATCAGGTCTATGGTCTTACGGGTACCTGCGTGACCTGCCAGTTTGGAGCTGTGTCCCCAGCAAAGGATTCTCCCTCTTCCAAACACGCAAAATTCCTCCCCTGAGGGAAATCTCTTACAGAGGGTTGACAGGGAAAATGCAGGACGGATCAATGATATTTTGTGGAGACTTCATGGTGTCCTCTGTCTCGAATGACCTGGACAAGGCATCAGCCCTCACGTTCTTGTCGGCAGGGCGGTAGTGGAGCTCAAACTGGAACCGGGCAAAGAACAGTGACCACCTGGCTTGACGGGAGTTCAGTCGTTGGGCCGTCTGGAGATAGGTGAGGTTCTTGTGGTCAGTAAATATCAGGATGGGATGAGCTGCGCCCTCTAGTAGATGTCTCCACTCCTCCAGAGCCAATTTGATGGCCAGTAACTCCCGATCCCCAATCGAGTAGTTGCACTCTGCGGAAGAGAAAAGTTTAGAGTAATAGCCACATTCCACTGCCTTGCCCTTGGGACCTCTCTGGAAAAGAAGTGCACCAGCACCAATGAAAACTGTCGAGATACAACAGGATGATGGAGGGTAGAGGCTGACTTGAAGGCACTCTTTAGGCTATTAAATGTGGATTCCGCTTCTGGAGTCCACACCTTGGCATTCATGCCTTTTTTGGTGAGGGTAGAGATGGGAGCTGTCAGTGAGGAGAAGTTTGGGATGAACTGCCAGTAGAAATTGGCGAATCCCAGGTAACGCTGTATGAACCTTAAGCCTTGAGGACGTGGCCATTCCTTGACGGCTTTTACTTTCTCAGGATCGATCTTGATGCTATGATCCGAGATAATGTAGCCCAGGAAGGGTAGAGCATTTCTGTCAAACACGCACTTCTCCAGCTTGGCATACAGGCAGTTCTCCCTTAAACTTGACGGACATGTCTCTGATGAGTCGTCAGGTCTGGAGAAAAAATTAAGATGTCATTGAGATAGACAACAGGGGGGGGCTGTATGGCGTTCCCTACAGGGGGGGGCCGTATGGCGTTCCCTACAAGGGGGGGGCTGTATGGCGTTCCCTACAGGGGGGGGGCTGTATGGCGTTCCCTACAGGGGGGGGCTGTATGGCGTTCCCTACAGGGGGGGGCTGTATGGCGTTCCCTACAGGGGGGGCTGTATGGCGTTATCTATAGGGGGAGTCTGTATGGCGTTATCTACAGGGGGACTGTATGGCGTTATCTACAGGGGGGACTGTATGGCGTTATCTGCAGAGGGGGCTGTATGGCGCTAATGCGTCTGCACAGCTCACTAAAAATGAAAGGAGCGCTGGTCACGCATGCGCACAAGCGCGACCGGCGCTCCATTCGCAGCGCTGCCGACACAGACCCCGGAAGTCCGAGGTTTGTGATGGAGAACTTCAGGGGACTTTCAGTCCCCCGTTCTCCCTATCAATACCAGCGATCACACATGTATCCCCTATCCTGTGGATAGGGGATACATGTTTTTTGTTTAATGGCAGAGCGGGGAGATACCTCCCTGCTCTGCCGTAGTGTTCAGTGGCGTTGCGCTGTAGCAGCCATAGCGGCTGCTAGCGGAGCCTCCGGCCATGGTGGGGGCCCGTGCCGGCGAGCAACACGGGCCCTCTCATGCCGCGGGCCCCTAGCGGCTGCTACGGCGGTAGTTATGCCACTGGCAGCAACCCTAGTCTTTAATAGTGAAATCGGCATGGGATTGTGGGAGATTTGTTGTCATAAAAGGTCTAAATCAAACAGCAATTAGAGGTAGATGAGAGTGGAGACTGAAAAGGTATGTTGTTAACATGATGGGAGTCTATGTAATTACAACATCCTGATGTTCAAGGATTTTGCTGTACAAATTATCAATTTTTTTTCCCATGTAAGGTATTTTTTGTTGGAAAGAAGTACTGTGTAGCGCCGGCAGCTGCGGGTCTCACTCACCCCAGGGGCTGCCAGCTAGCTTGTCCGCGTCACCCGCGTCTCCCTGCCCAGGGACACCAGCCCGCTCTGCTCTATCCTCTGCTCTCAGCCTATGCTCGTAGGGTGCACGCGCGTTCGTCCCAAAACTTAAAGGGCCAGCACGCACTAGGAATATAGCCCCCAACCTCTCCCAGCACATCCTGGACCATTTAGGAACTCTGGCCACTTCCTTAGTGCCTCAGCAATGTTAGTTCTAACCCAAAGTTAGCCTGCTAAGGTTCCGTATCCAGTTTCCTGAAACCTGTGTCTGTGACTTTCCAGTCCAGTAGCCGTGTCCATGACGAGTTCAGTATCTGTGTCCAGTGTCCGTGACGAGTCCAGTGTCCGAGATGAGTCCAGTGTCAGTGATGAGTCCAGTATCCATGTCTAGTGTCTCTAATGAGTCCAGTATCCGTGACCAGTGTCTGAAACGAGTCCAGTATCCGTGACCAGTGTCTGAGACGAGTCCAGCATCCGAGACGAGACCAGTGTCCGAGACGAGTCCAGTGTCCGAGACGAGTTCCAGTGATTGTCCTATATTTGTTTGGCCAGCTGCTACTCCGTCACGGCAGAGCAGCCAAGTGGATCCACTTTCCCGGTGGATGTTACAGTTTGTTCAGACCATTGGCAAACCCAAGACAGCGGTTCAAGTTATGCTGGATGATATGCGAGACCCTTGACTACGCCAGGATCAGCTACTGCAGGCGGTTAATACCATCGTTATTGGCCTGGACATTGATTCTGTTTCTATCCCGGCAGCTCCACAAGCTGTAGCTCCAGCTATTCCTCAGTCTGCCATAGTTCCAGTCAGCTCCAGAGCTAGAATTCAATTGCCACTTCCACCCTGCTATGATGGGGACTCCAAAACCTCTTGAGGCTTCCTCAATCAATGTAAAATCCACTTTAAATTTCATTCCCATCTGTTTCCGTCAGACCAAATGAAAATAGCCACTGCTGGTCCTTGAAGGTCTTTGGCAGCATATCGCTTTGGAATTTATTACACATCTTCCTTCCGCCGATGGCTGCACCACTGTCTGGTTAGTTGTTGATCGTTTCTCCAAAATGGCACATTTCATTCCTCTGTGTGGCCTTCCCTCAGCTCCTCGCCTGGTAAGTCCTTTTATTCAATATGTGCTTCGTCTGCATGGATTACCTCTCCATTTTATCTCTGACTGTGGTGTCCAGTTCACATCCAAATTCTGGAAAGCTCTGTGCAAACTCATGGACATAAAACTGGACTTCTCGTCTGCATACCATCCACAGTCCAACTGTCAAGTTAAATGAATTAACCAAGTACTTGAAAACTATTTGTAACAGTTCAACATGACGACTGGGCCGATCTACTCCTGTGGGCAGAATTTTCATTTAATAATCATACGAGTGAATCCACGGCTACTTCACAGTTTTTTAAAGTTTCCAGCCTACTCCTTCTCTCAAGATTCCCAACTCCTTCCATGTATCTCTCCTGAAACTTGTGGTCCTCAACCGGTACAGTAAGTCCTTTAATTCTGCGTCTGTTCCCAGGGGCTATTCAGATGTATTTGAAGTCAAGAAGATTCTGGACTACAAGAAGGTTAGAGGGAAGTCTACCTTGTGGACTGGAAGTGTTTTGGTCCTGAGGAGAGATCTTGGGAGCCTGAAGAGAATATTGATGCTCCTGCGCTCATGGACCTAAGAAGAGGGGCGTGGGGGGGGGGGGGGGGGGTACTGTAGCACCGGCGGCCATGGTTCTCACTCACCCCAGCAGCCACCAGCTTGCTTGTCCTCGTCCATTTAAGGAACATTGCCCACTTCCTCAGTGCTTTGCAATGTTTGTTCTAACCCAGAGTTAGTCTGCGAAGGTTACGTATCGAGTTCCCTGTGATCAGAGGGGCACTATCATGCGCAGTAGCAGCATCAGCACTTAAAGAAAAAGATGAAAATATTGTACTTGAGAGCAGATGCACCGTAGAAGTACCACATTCAGTACAAACATTTTTGTCACAAGCCTGAACAAAACATCTATTAGCTGCAAGACTTACAAAAAACGAGGTATTAGTCAGACTTCCACCCACAGCTACATTACTTCCGCTTGGTCCAGAAGAGGGGAGTGAAGAATGTGAAGAAAGTCTAGAACAGAAAGAAGAGGCCTATGAGATTGCTTTAGAGAGAGCAGAACATGAAGCTGAGAAATATGTTGGGAATGGAGAGAGAAATGGGAACATAAGATACCACAGAAAATGTTCTCATTTAATAATCCAGATGACTTGCATGATTATTTTGAATTAATGAACCAAGAAGCAAATGAACTTTATAATGTGGTGGAAACACCCAGTGCTAATGCAGATCTTGAGCTTTTTATAGATAGATCCAGATCATATGACAATGGGGAAACCAAGGCAGGATATACCGTTACCACCTTGCATGAAATTTTGATTCGGAATACATTCCCACCTGAGTTTTCGGCCCAGGAGGCGTAGCTGAAGGCACTTACTGCAGCATGTATACAGGGCGACGGTCAAACTGCATTCATTTATACTGACTCAGGCCTCATGCACACGACCGTATTTTTTCCCTCCCGTAAATACTGGTGTAAATACGGGTCCGGTGTCACACGTATTTGAGCCGTTTTGCACCAGTATTTACGGACCCGTGCCTGTAAATACGGGCTTGGTGTCACCCGTATTCCACCCGTATTTACGGGCATGTATTCTCTGCAAAATTGCACTGCACTAATCGGCAGCCCCTTCTCTCTATCAGTGCAGGATAGAGAGAAGGGGCAGCCCTTTCCGAGGTAAAAGTAAAAGAAATTCATACTTACCCGGCCGTTGCCTTGGTGACGTGTCCCTCTCTTGACATCCAGCCCGATATCCCTGGATGACGCGGCAGTCCATGTGACCGCTGCAGCATGTAATTGGCTGCAGCGGTCACATGGGCTGAAACGTCATCCAGGGATGTCGGGCCGGATGTCGAGAGGGACGCGTCACCAAGGCAACGGCCGGGAGGCCGGACTGGAGGAAGAAGCAGGAAGTTCTCGGTAAGTATGAACGTCTTTTCTTTTTTTTTTACAGGTTGCTCTATATTGTGATCGGAATTCACTGTCCAGGGTGCTGAAAGAGTTACTGCTGATCAGTTAACTCTTTCAGCACCCTGGACAGTGACTATTTACTGACGTCGCCTAGCAACGCTGCCGTAATGACGGGTGCACACACGTAGCCACCCATCATTACAGGAGCTCCATAGACTTCTATGGGCTGCCCGTGCCGTTATTACGGCCTGAAATAGGACATGTTCTATCTTTTTCAACGGCACGGGCACCTTCCCGTAAGAAAACGGGAAGGTACCCGTGGCCAATAGAAGTCTATGAGCCCGTTATTACGGGTCGTAATTCCGATCCGTAATAACGGGAGTTTTTACGGTCGTGTGCATGAGGCCTTAAGGTATGATTTCGATGTTGCACAAGATTATGGCCCAATTTGGAGGAGCAGAGATTTTGTTGGCTCATCAGGTAAACCTGTGAAAAACAGTGAAGCAATAGCAGCCCTATAAAGTGCCTTACAGCTACCGAAAAAGGTAGCAATTATAAAAGTCCAGGCATATACAAAGGAACAGTCATCTGATGCCATAGGTAACCGAATGGCAGATGAGGCACCCAAGTTAGCTGCACTGATTCTTCTGCCGACAATAATGCTATATGAGCCTGCTAAGGCAGGCCAGGTGGGAACGGTTGACATGACAATGCTCAGATTACTCCAAAAACAGGTTTCAATGGTAGAAAAAGAAAAATGGAAGGAAAAAGTGGCAAAGGGGTACCAAGAGGGGCTATGACAGACATAAGGTAAGCTGTGCCTACCCTGGGTTCTGTATCCC
The DNA here is from genome assembly GCF_050947455.1 of Rhinoderma darwinii. Lineage (NCBI taxonomy): Eukaryota > Metazoa > Chordata > Amphibia > Anura > Rhinodermatidae > Rhinoderma > Rhinoderma darwinii. The sequence continues at coordinate 40,191,498 of NC_134696.1, read as the reverse complement.
ATGATGACACATTTGACACATGGACCAACACATGCGGCCAAGGAAGAAATGGTAAGTTTAGTTTCTAGGTTCAGGGTTGACCCTGGGTACAACAATGCTGCTACCCGATATGTGCAGACTGTAACCGTTCTAGCGACTGCAAAATAATTACATACAGCTACCCAATTGTGGTCGGTATGCATATGTCTGTGTTGATGTTTTCAGGATGGCCCAAAGCATTACACTCTTTATTAAATAGTTACATAGAATATTAGGTCAAAAATGTTGTGTCCCCAGAATTTTTTTATTACAGATGAATTTCGGCAAAAAATAAAAAAATTTGGAAATTTCTCCTCTACATTGCTTTATTTCCTCTGAAACACCTAAAGGGTTAAGAAACTTTCTGAATGCTGTTTTGAATACTTTGAGGGGTGCAGTTTTTAAAATGGGTGATTTATTGGGGGATTCTAATATATAAGGCCCTCAAAACCACTTCAGAACTGAACTGCTACCTGTAAAAATGGCCTTTTGAAATTTTCTTGAGAAATTGCTGCTAAACTTATAAGCCTTGTAACGTCCTAGAAAAATAAAAGAACGTTCAAAAAATGATGCAAACATAAAGTACACATATGGGGGATGTTAACTAGTGACTATTTTGTGTGATATTAGTATCTGTTTTATAAGCAGATACATTTAAATGTAGAAAAATGCTAATTTTTGCTAATTTTCTCTAAATTTTTGTTTTTTACTAATAAATATTGAATTTATCAACCACATTTTTCCACTATCATAAAGTACAATATGTCACGAGAAAACATTCTCAGAATGGCTTGGATAGGTAAAAGCATTCCAGAGTTATTACCACATAAAGTGACACATGGCAGATTTGAAAAATCGGCTGTGCCACAAGGCCAAAACAGGCTGAGTCCTGAAGGGGTTAAAGTGGTGAATTATTTGTTTCTTTGAATATTTATCAGAATATTTATCAGATGTCTACATTCATGAAATGTGGGAATTCTCGTTATTTCTGAGACTCTATTTATTTCAAAGCATGATATTTTTCAATATTTCTAATCAATTTCAGTTAATTTTATTGTTTTTATTGGTTTTAGGGTTAGGGAGTAATATTCTTGGCACCAGACACATAACTTTGTGGCTTTTAACATTTAATATTTATTATTGACGTTTATACGCAGGATGACATTATAGTGTTACTGTACATAATTCCGGTACATATAGTAGGTTGTAGCTATTAACCGCATTACTTCATTTCAAAATTTTCTATCCTTGAATCTGGTGCCGAATCTTTGGTGAATTGTATATTAGGAATTGCTCATAAGCCCCTTTTCACACCACCTGTGAGCTAGATCAGAAAAAAAACATTTGGCTTGCAAAAAAAGGATCCAAAACTAATGTATACTGCGATATGTCCGTAGGTGTCTAAAGGCCAGAAAGTGTTTTTTGGAATACATTTAAAAGGTAAATATCTGGAAACTATTTTCTTTGATGTAAAGAATACTAGACATACATACCTCCCAACCGTCCCGGATTCAGCAGGACAGTCCCGGATTCCGGGCGGTGTCCCGCTGTACTGGTGATCTGTAGCTTTGTGAACTGTATCTGTTTCCTCAGGACGCAGATACAGTTGAACCCAATGCTGAAGCAGGTTGTCGAGGATTCCCCGGGCACCGCGCTACTTTAAAGAGGCTCTGTCACCAGATTATAAGAGCCCTATCTCCTACATAATCTGATCGGTGCTGTAATGTAGATAACAGCAGTGGTTTTTATTTTGAAAAATGATCATTTTTTAGCAAGTTATGAGCAATTTTAGATTTATGCTAATTCGTTTCTTAATAGACAACTGGGCTTTTTACTTTTACCAACCAGGCGTTGTAGAGAGGAGTGTATGACACTGACCAATCAGTGACCAATCAGCGTCATACACTTCTCATGGTTCCAGCCTATTGTTACAGTGTGATTGTGCAGTGAAAGAAGCTCGGCTGAAACAATGAGAAGTGTATGACGCTGATTGGTCACTGATTGGTCAGCGTCATACACTCCTCTGTACAACGCCCAGTTGGTAAAAGTAAAAACACGCCCAGTTGTCTATTAAGAAACGAATTAGCATAAGGGTATGTGCACACACACTAATTACGTCCGTAATTGACGGACGTATTTCGGCCGGAAGTCCCGGACCGAACTCAGTGCAGGGAGCCGGGCTCCTAGCATCATAGTTATGTACGATGCTAGGAGTCCCTGCCTCGCTGCAGGACAACTGTCCCGTACTGAAAACATGATTACAGTACGGGACAGTTGTCCTGCAGCGAGGCAGGGACTCCTAGCATCGTACATAAGTATGATGCTAGGAGCCCGGCTCCCTGCACTGTATTCGGTCCGGTACTTGCGGCCGAAATACGTCCGTCAATTACGGACGTAATTAGTGTGTGTGCACATACCCTAAATCTAAAATTGCTCATAACTTGCTCAAAAATTATCATTTTTTTAAAATAAAAACCACTGCGGTTATCTACATTACAGCACCGATCAGATTATGTAGGAGATAGGGCACTTGTAATCTGGTGACAGAGCCTCTTTAAGCACTGAGCCCGGGGAAGTCCTTGACTTCACTGTCCATATACGGACAGTGACGTAAGTGGCTCCTCCAGGAGTGAAATCCCATGCCAGAGCGTTTCCGACACTTGGCCGGGGGGATTTCCGCTCCTAGAGGGAACCCCTGACGTCACTGTCTATAAATGGACAGTGACGTCAGGGGCTACTCCTGGATTGGAATCCCCTACCAGGACGTTGCCGACACTCTGGCTGGGGATTCTGCTCCTAGAGTGAACCCCTGACGTCACTGTCCATATATGGACAGTAACAGATGCTCTGGCTGGGGATTCCGCTCCTAGAGGGGGTCCCAATGGCGCTATATAAAGTGAGGTAGTGCTATCTACGGAGGAGCTGTGGCACAATATAGTGGCACTATCTATAGGGGATACTATGGCACTATCTACATGGGCACCGTGGCACTATCTATGTGGGCATTGGCACTTTATATGTGGGCATTGGCACTAGGGGCATCTTAGGGAACATTATACTGTATGGGTGCAGGTATGGGGCATTATACTGTATGGGGCAGCTAAGGGGGCATTATACTGTATGGGGGTAGCTATTGGGGCATTATAATTTATGAGGGCAGGTATGGAGCATTATACTGTATGGGGAAGCTATAGGGGCATTAAACTGAAGGGGCAGCTATGGGGCATTGTACTGTATTGGTGCATCTGTGTTGGCATTATACTGTATGGGGCATCTGTGTGGGCATTGTACTGTATGGGGCAGCTATGGGGCATTATACTTTATGGGGGCATTATACTGTATAGGAGCAGGTATGGGACATAATGCTGTATGGAGGAATGTGTTTGGGCATCTGTATGGGCATTATACTGAATGGGTGCATCTGTGGGCATTATACTGTATGGCGGCATCTGTGTTAGCTTTATACTGTATGGGTGCATCTATGGAGGCATTATACTGTATGGGGCAGCTATGGGGGTCATTATACAGTATGGTGGCAGCTAAAGGGCATTATACTGTGTGGGAGGCACTATGGAAGCGTGATACTGTTTGGGCTGAACGGAGTGCGTATGGGAAGGGTTTGGGGCGAAATTAGAGGCGTGGCTTAAAAGGAAACAAAAATGTTGCGATACTTGAAATTTGGGAGGTATGGACATATACAACTGCGTACCATCTGGGGGAACATCCATGGGAGCAACATATGTAATATACATATATTAGGAAATATTACAAGGTGAACCTTCTCTTTAATTCCCATAAGTTTAAACCTTATAGTCACTATCATACAACAAACCTCCCTGTAGCCTTGTCTATATAGACCAGTTTTGGTGCAGTGCATTTTTTGCAGTATAAAAAGTCTAATTGGATTTTCCTAAGAAATAGTTTTGGTGTAAAGGGATTCTTTGCAGACACTGAAGCGCCTAGGGAGAGTGTCAGGGACTGCAAGGGGTTAAGAAAGGATGGAACGGTTTAAAATAATGCCCAGGACCAGGATTGGTTAACAAGGGGTAAGAGGGGCGTGGTTAAGAAGATATAAGGCAGAGGTTTGGAGCAGAAAGCCCTCTTACCTTCAAGCTGCAGTGGAAGAAACACCTTTGCTGCTGCTGTGGAGATTCAGAGCGTGGTCGTTCGAGAAGATGGCAGAAGAACTGTTGCGGAAGGTGGCACAGCGGGTAGCGTCGGAGGGACCTGCCTGGCTGGAATCCCTATTGGAGGAAGGAGAGAAGCGAGGATCTGAGCGGGGCACGGAACAGTCGGGAGCGGCTACCCGAGGTAGGCCGCAGCGCGTTACACGCCCTCCGGTTCGACTGAGCCCTAGCCCTGTTGCTATGAGGGGTGCTGTGACTGCTGCACAGTCATGCGGTGGTCCCAGCAGGTCCCCTAGGCCTATGTCGACGGGTGCTTCGTCGGTCGACATAGTGCCCCCCTCCCCCCCGCCCACTCGTCGCGCTGGCGTCCTTCCCCATGGCGGTAAGAGGGCGGCTGTTAAACCGGCACGGGCGCGGTACAACCCGCCTCGAGCTGCTGATGCGGGTGCGGAGGCAGCGGTCGACTATCGTGACAGTGGGGTGAATATGGCGGACTCAGGCGACTGGTCCGACATGGTCGCTTACCATGCGGCATGTTCACAGGAGCTGGGACTTGCTTCCGGGGCCTGTGTGCAGCCGGGGTCGGCGCCATCTTTCCCCGTGCTGTTCTCTACGCAGCCAGAATTGGCGGCGGGGGGAACAGGGGCGGGACGTCCTGGCAGGCGCAGTGCGGCCAGGACACAAGATGGCGGCTCACGAAAAAAGAAGATGGCGGCGGGTGCGGGGAGGCGGACGGTGAGCAAGCAGCCCAGCCAGGGGGCGGGGGCTTCTGCGGTGCCTGTCGCTTCTCCACCCCGGTCCTCCCCGGGCCCCTGTCAGCATGGGTCAAGGCCAGGGGGGGAGTGTGCTAGGAAAGATAGGGTTGAGGGTGTTTTGGATGCTATTTGCCCTTCTCCTGCCTTGTCATCTTTCTCTCCTGCAGGTCCAAGAAGGGAGCGTTCCAGGCGAGGGAGGAAACGCCGGGCTGGTGGACATCGCCGGCACGGCCATCATGGACGTCGCAGGTCAGGTGACGGGAAGAGGCGTGGTCGACGGTATTCCTCGTCTTCCAGCGATGGTTTCTCCTCCTCGTCGGCGACGACGTCCGCATCATCCGGATCATGGAGGAGGTCGTCGAGGAGATCCTCACGGCCGCAGAGACGCAGTCGACGCCGGGAGGTGCAGCGCTTGTCGGTGGACCAGGAGCAGCTGTCCCAGGTTGTCCCTCCCGCCGGGCCGGTGGAAGAGGTGCAGGCCGTGGTTCCAGTGCCGCAGCAAGTGGCTGAAGGACCCTCTGGAGTCGGTGGGACCTCTGGGAGCGGTGAGTCGGCCTGCTGTGACGCATGGCTTAAAAAATCTAATGCAGCGGGTGCGGATTTGATTTCTGTTTTGAAAGCCGTGGTGGCTGGGTTAAAAGTGAATGAGGGAACGTCATGTCCCTCAGTGCCACCAGAGGGAGCTATGCCCCCGTCTGAAAAAGAGAATGCTTTAGCTAGCTTGACGTTTAGAGATTCATTGTTTTGTGGAGTCGCTCCTCTCGGGACTCATTTGTCAGCTGAGATCAAGGACAAGATTTGGAGGAATGAATTTGTGGATATTTGGTCCTTGGTCTCGGTGGAGCAGGTGACTGTCGACAAGGAGCGGGGTTTTGAGAGAGGGTCAGATAGGAAAGCGAAAGTAGCAAAAACATTTGGCAACTGGGTGCAGTGTTACGCTACACTGGCCCATGTTATTTGCCAACGCTATCCTGGGAAAGGGGCCGAGTTGTTTGTCTATTTTGACACAATTTTCAGCGCCCACAGGCTGCACGGTGGTGCGGCCTGGTGGCGATATGATGAGGAATTTCGGCGTCGTTTGGCTTTGTCGCCTGATATTAGTTGGGCGACGAAGGCAACGGATGTGTGGTTGCAGCTTATCTTAGCGCAAGGGAGCAGGCAACAACGCCCCTTTCCCAGTGCGGCCGCAGCGCCGGGCCCCGCCCCTGGAGTTGCGGCCGCTAGGCCCACGGGTGCCTGTTGGCTCTACAACGAGGGCCACTGTCGTTTCTTTGCCACGTGCAAATTCCGACATGAATGCTCCATCTGTGGGGGCGCTCATGCGGCGCTCCGGTGTTTCCGGAGAGGTAAGCAGCCGGTTAAGGCACCTCCTTCCGGCGCAGCGGAGAACGCCGGTGAACGTGCTCGAGATGGGCCCATGGTTAGAGCGGTACCACAGGAGGCGGGAAGCAGAGGTACTCACTAGCGGGTTTTCGTTTGGTTTTGAGATTCCTTTTGAATATTCTGCGACATTGTCATTGGCTGACAATTTGAAGTCGATCAATGAGAATGTGGGCATTGCGCGGCTAAAATTGGCAAAAGAAGTGGAATTAGGGAGAATGGCAGGTCCATTCAGTGAGCCGCCATATACGAATCTGCGAGTTTCCCCCCTTGGTTTAGTTCCAAAGAAGGAACGAGGAAAGTTTAGGCTGATTCATCACCTTTCCTTTCCTCGCGGTGGTTCTGTTAACGACGGTATTTCTAGGGCGGAGGCGGCGGTTTCGTATACGTCTTTCGATGTTGCAGTAAGGCTGGTACAGGCGGCTGGACAGGGGGCGTTGTTAGCTAAATCTGATATTGAAGCGGCCTTTCGTTTGCTGCCGGTTCATCCGGAATGTTTTCACCTGCTGGGTTGTTGTTTAGACAAAGGGTTTTACGTGGATATGTGCCTTCCCATGGGTTGTTCAATATCATGCAGTTACTTTGAGATGTTTGCGTCATTTTTAGAATGGGTAGTTCGTTTGGAGTCTGGTTGTGACTCGGTCATTCATTATCTGGATGATTTTCTTTTTGTGGGCCCGGGGGGCTCTGGGTTGTGCAGCACGTTGCTGAGAGTGTTTCGACAGGTGATGTCGCGTTTCGGTGTACCTATTTCCGAAGATAAGATGGAAGGTCCTGTTACTGTTTTGTCATTTTTGGGTATCGAAATAGATAGCGAGCGGATGATTTTTCGCTTGCCCGATGATAAATTGGCAAGGCTAGTGACGCAAGTTGACCAGGTCATGGGGTCGAAGAAAGTGACGTTAAAACAGTTACAGTCGTTAATGGGATTGCTGGTGTTTGCTTGTCGTATAATTCCAATGGGTCGTGTTTTTTCTAGGCGTTTGTCTTTAGCCACTAGAGGTATCTCGAAGCCAAATCATTTTATCCGGGTAACTTCTTGTATGAAGAAGGATTTGTTTGTCTGGCATTCTTTTTTGAGTTCGTTTAATGGGAGATCGGTGTGTCAGGAAGCTGAGTTGTCTAATGTAGACTTGGAATTGTTTACGGATGCAGCCGGAAGTGATGGTTTTGGAGCAATTTTGGGCCGAAGTTGGTGTAGATCCCCTTGGCCCTTGCATTGGAGTGATCTGGGAGTTTTACGTAATTTGACGCTATTGGAATTGTTTCCTATTATAGTTGCAATAGAGTTGTGGGGTAGCGCGATGGTGAATAAGAGGATTGTATTCTGGACAGACAACATGGCGGTGGTGCATGCGGTGAACGGGTTGTCGTCTAGTTCATTGCCGGTATTAGCTTTATTAAGACGGTTGGTTTTGAAGTGTTTGCGTTTGAATGTGTGGTTTCGTGCGAAACATGTTCCGGGTGTCCATAATGTGATGGCTGATGCTTTGTCTCGTTCACAGATGTCCCGGTTTCGGGAATTGCACCCGGCAGCTTTGGCAGAAGGGGTGTCCCCCCCCCTTCACTTATGGGCCCTGGTCGAGGACAACTTATGAGGCTGTTGAGGGGTTCGGTGGTACCGGCGACTTGGAAGAGTCATTGCAGAGCGTGGGATCGGTGGTTGGAGATTGCGGGGAATAACTTCCCATCACAGGATGGGTGTCACCTGGATGTCACGTTAGCAAGTTTGGTACAAATACGTCAGGAAGGGGGTAGTTCGGCCACGGCGAGCAAGTTTTTAGCAGGGGTGGCCTTTATGTTAAAATTGTGGGGATGCAGGGATGTTACAAAAGAATTTGTAGTTCGGCAGTCTTTAAAAGGGTGGAAAAAAGAGGCGTGTTCCAGGGACACGAGGCGGCCAGTATCTTTTTCGCTTTTGGGTCGGCTTCTAGCCGTTTTATGTTTTGTGTGTCGGGATGAATATGAAGTGTCCTTGTTCGGCGCGGCATTTTCTTTGGCTTTCTTTGCTGCATTACGGGTTAGTGAGCTGGTTCCGCACAGAGTAAGTGCAAGCGGTGGTCTTCTCGGATCGGATGTAGTAACGTTGGGAGATTCTCTCAGGGTCTGTGTGCGGAGGTCAAAGACTGATATGGTAGGAAGGGGGGCTTGGCTGTCGATTGGGAGGATTGGGGGGCAGTATTGCCCGGTAAAATGGGTCCAGGAATTCGTGTTGGTCCGAGTGCCCGGGGCTCAATTCTTGATCCATCAGGATGGATCCGCAATGTCGCGTTTTCAATTTGAGGCGATTTTTAAGGCCGGTTTGAAGTACCTAGGTTTGCCACCGGGCGAGTTTGGTACACATTCGTTTAGGATAGGCGCGGCAACGGAGGCGGATGCCTTGGGCCTGGATTCAGCGGCTATCATGAGCCTGGGTAGATGGCGTTCTAATAGCTATAAGTCATATGTGCGACCTGATTTGGTTTTAAAGACTGTGTAAGCTGGAAGTTTTCATAAAAAAAAAAAAAAAAAATGTCGTCCCCTCATCCCCCCCCCCCCCCACCCTTGTTTTCCTTCCTTGTTAGATGGAGTGCTATGTTAATCCTGCCTGTTTCTTCATTTGACCGGAATGTAGCTTAATTTCTTTGTTAGGGTCGCGGCGCCCCCAAGTGTGGATCTTGGGGCATTCGTATGTGCATTGGGCAGCGGTTCGAGCGGGTCGAAGGCCATTAGGTCTGAATTTGGGCCTCGCACAGGCCGACGTCCATTGGAGAGGTGTCCGGGGATTACGGTGGGTGCAGTTACTGCCAGAAGTAGTGGCAGTTACAAGGCACACGTACGGACCTGTTGTCCTGATCATACATGCGGGTGGAAATGATATCGGCCAAGTGAAAATGGCTGAGTTATTGTCATTTATACGGACTGATTTGGCGCGTTTTCAGGATCTGTTCGCCCGTTGCGTGATAGTTTGGTCCGAAATAGTGGCGCGTACGGTGTGGCGAGGAGCGAGGAATATGGCAGCGTTGGAGAGAGTGCGCAGGCTAATCAATGTGCGGGTGTCGCGGTTCATTCGCTCTATAGGGGGGATTGGGTTGCGACACCAATCCCTGGAGGGGGATAATGCAGATCTGCTGGCGCCGGATGGAGTGCATCTGAATGATATCGGGCTCGATATCTTTTTATTGGATCTCTTGGATGGTGCCGAGAGAGGGTTGGCGTTGCTTGGTGGGGGTGGTCGGGGGACTGAGTAGGTTTCTCAGTTCCCCCTTCTTGGCGGAAAGTACGGCAGATGAAGACGGAGGTAGCACCCTACATGCCTGATGGAGACAGGGAGCATCGGCATTTCAGGAGGAGAGCGAAATAAATATATATATATGTCTTCATGCCGATGTTTGTAAATAAGAATAAAGCTGTGGCCACTTCCACATTTCCATAAAGAAGGTGTTGGTGTGTTGATTCAAAGGAGGATGGTTAAGGTCCTGGGCAGGTAAAGTGGATAATGGGTCCTTGCAGTCTTGCAGACACTGAAGCGCCTAGGGAGAGTGTCAGGGACTGCAAGGGGTTAAGAAAGGATGGAACGGTTTAAAATAATGCCCAGGACCAGGATTGGTTAACAAGGGGTAAGAGGGGCGTGGTTAAGAAGATATAAGGCAGAGGTTTGGAGCAGAAAGCCCTCTTACCTTCAAGCTGCAGTGGAAGAAACACCCGCCCTCCCTCCCCTGGTGGTTTTGGTTTTGTTTTTTAAAAAAAATTTTCTACGGTGATATTCTTGTTCTGGCGTTTTTCTGTTTTTTTCGTAGATGTCACAGCTGGCGGAAAGTACGGCAGATGAAGACGGAGGTAGCACCCTACATGCCTGATGGAGACAGGGAGCATCGGCATTTCAGGAGGAGAGAGAAATAAATATATATATATGTCTTCATGCCGATGTTTGTAAATAAGAATAAAGCTGTGGCCACTTCCACATTTCCATAAAGAAGGTGTTGGTGTGTTGATTCAAAGGAGGATGGTTAAGGTCCTGGGCAGGTAAAGTGGATAATGGGTCCTTGCAGTCCTGGTTTAGACAATCCCCACTTGTTAGAAGGGCCCCTTGACATTAATATCTTTGCACAGTGTCCCCTTACTGGAAGCCCCTGTGATCAGCTGTAAACTGTGGGTAAACCTGGCAGTAAGTATTCAATTTCACTGGAGCGCAACCATAAGGGAATTAAAGGGGTTAACTGGGTCATTTTAAAATCAACAGCAGGGCAGGGGATGGTGTAAAATAATAAACTGAAACGTACTCATCCCCTGATGGATTCCCCTGAACCATATGAATTCACACTGCTAAGCAAGCTTTATCTGTAATACCAGTTATAAATGCATATTAACATTATAGATGATGGGGATCATCATTCCTGTATACTTGAATAATCCTGTATACTGTATGGTGGCAAATCACGTACAGTGCTATAGAATATTTTGGTGTGGACATCCACAGGACAGGTCATCAGTATATGATTGGTGGGGGCATGGCCAGCCTTGGATACGTTCGACCAGTGCGGTCGCACAGGGCGCCAGCCGCCACACTGTAAGATACACACACTAACTGCAGTCGCCTTTCCACCCGGGCGCTTCTTAACTTATCGTCCGTCGCTACCGCTGTAGCAGCCATAGCGGCTGCTAGCGGTGACACTGGGCATAAGGGCGGTGGCGCCTCTAGCAGCTGCTGCGGATGCTAAAGCGGTAGCGACGGCACTATAGCAGAGCAGGGAGGTACCTCCCTGCTCTGCTATCTACTAGCGCCACTGTAGTTCCCTGAAGGAGCGGAATCCCCATGTGGCTGGGGATTTCACTCCTGGAGCGCTGCTTGATGTCTCTGTCCATATATGGACAGTGACATCAGGGGAAACTCCTAAAGCGTAATCCCCGGTCACAGCGCTGCAAACGCTATGACCGGGGATTCCACTGCAGGAGAAGCCAATGACGTCATGGACACAGACGACAGGAGCTTCTCCTGGAGTGGAATCGACGGTCACAGCGTCAGCAACTCTGTGACCGGGGATTCCGCTTCAGGACTTTTCCCTGATGTCACTGTCCATATATGGTACATTTTGGTGGTATTGGTAGAGGTCCACCACCTGGACCAGAGTGGTTTTTAATTTTGTTCTCCGTAATATTAGGAAAGAAAAAAGATAGATCCGGAGTGTGTATAAAATATAACTTTTACTAAATTTATTTTTTTAAATATTTGTAAAAACATAACATTTGTACATAGAAGTTTCATATGCCAATACTGCATGCGATTTTTCATATATGCATGATGCACATTTTCATAACAATTTGAGACAGCAGATAGTCCACTTTCATAAGGGTCATAAATCTGTACTATTTTCTTATTTCTAATTTTTTAGAGGTTCTCCCACATTTATTTGTTTTCTTTATCTTGCATGGATGACATACAGAGGTAATAGAAAAAATAAATAAAAAATTAGGGGCTGTTGCCCTCCTACCCCTTTTATTGGTCTTAGTAGTCCTCCATTGATTGTGTCCTTATGTCAAGGAAGTGGGTAGCCTCTTAGAGATGACAGGTGCTAAATAATTTTCTCCCAACGCGTTTCCTCCTGACCAAATGATTCCTCAGGGGAGATAGGTCAATGAAGCAGCTTCATCCAAATCCATTGGAAGCGGCTTAAAGATTTGTGTGGCTGTCGGACGCTTGGAACGAGCGCTGTTTTTGACTTCCTAGATAGGAAGGTTCACCTTTTGCCACTGCAAATATGTTTTCATTGGAAAGCTCTCGTTTTGTGAAATAGACAGCCACACAAATCTTTAAGCCGCTTCCAATGAATTTGGATGAAGCTGCTTCATTGACCTATCTCCCCTGAGGAATCATTTGGTCAGGAGGAAACGCGTTGGGAGAAAATTATTTACCACCTGTCATCTCTAAGAGGCTACCCACTTCCTTGACATAAGGACACAATCAATGGAGGACTACTAAGACCAATAAAAAAGGTAGGAGGGCAACAGCCCCTAATTTATTATTTTTTTTTCTATTACCTCTGTATGTCATCCATGCAAGATAAAGAAAACAAATAAATGTGGGAGAACCTCTAAAAAAAGAAAAATAAGAAAATAGTACAGATTTATGACCCTTATGAAAGTGGACTATCTGGTGTCTCAAAAATTGTTATGAAAATGCGCATCATGCATATATGAAAAATCGCATGCAGTATTGGCATATGAAACTTCTGTGTACAAATGTTATGCTTTTTACAAATATTTTAAAAAATAAATTTAGTAAAAGTTATATTTTATACACACTCCGGATCTATCTTTTGCTGTCCATATATGGACAGACATCAAGCAGCGCTCCAGGAGCGGAATCACCAGCCACATGGGGATTTCGCTCCTTCAGGGAGCTACAGTGAATCTATATTGGAAGGGGTTGGGGGGGGGGGGGGGGGTTCTATCTACAGGGGGGCTGTGGGCTGTGTGGCACTACCTACAAAAAAGGACAACTGTGCTGGAGCACACAAAATACTCAGCTTTCCCGGCTATCAAATAAATGTGTGGAAATAAACTAAGATATAACTTTTATTTAATCTAGCTAAAATGATTAATCCTTTAGCTAGACTAAATAAAAGTTATATTTCAGTTTATTTCCACACATTTATTTGATAGCCGGGAAAGCTGGGTATTTTGTGTGCTCCTGCACAGTTGTCCTTTTTTGAATGTCTATTGCCTGCCAGCTATCAGTGTCATTTCGTAGTCCTTGCACTACAAGGGGGCTAAGGGCTGTGTGGCACTAGCAACCAGGGGGCTGTTGGCTGTGGGGCACTACCAATCAGGGGGCTGTGGGCTGTGTGGCACTACCAACCAGGGGGCAGTGGGTTGTGGGGCACTACCAACCAGGGGGCTGTGGGGCACTACCAACCAGGGGGCTGTGGGGCACTACCAACCAGGGGGCTGTGGGGCACTACCAACCAGGGGGCTGTGGGGCACCACCAACCAGGGGGCTGTGGGGCACCACCAACCAGGGGGCTGTGGGGCACCACCAACCAGGGGGCTGTGGGGCACCACCAACCAGGGGGCTGTGGGGCACCACCAACCAGGGGGCTGTGGGGCACCACCAACCAGGGGGCTGTGGGGCACCACCAACCAGGGGGCTGTGGGGCACCACCAACCAGGGGGCTGTGGGACACTCCCTACCAGGGGGCTGTGGGCTGTGTGGCACTCCCTACCAGGGGTCTTTGCGGCGCTCCCTACCAAGGGGCTGTGCGGCACTCCCTACCAGGGGGCTGTGCGGCACTCCATAGCAGGGGGCTGTGCGGCACTTCCTACTAGGGGGCTGTGCGGCACTTCCTACCAGGGGGCTGTGCGGTACTCCCTACAGGGGGCTGTGCGGCACTCCCCACAGGAGGCTGTGCGGCACTCCCCACAGGGGGCTGTGCGGCACTCCCTAAAGGGGGCTATGTGGCACACCCTACAGGGGGCTGTGTGGCGCACTCTACAGGGGGCTGTGTGGCGCTCTTTACAGGGGGCTGTGTGGCGCTGTTTACAGGGGGCTGTGTGGCGCTATCTACAAGGGGGCTGTGTGGCGCTATCTACAAGGGGGCAGTGTGGCGCTACCTACAAGGGGGCTGTCTGGCGCTACCTACAAGGGGGCTGTCTGGCGCTACCTACAAGGGGGCTGTGTGGTGCTACCTACAAGGGGCTGTGTAGTGCTACCCACAAGGGGGCTGTGTGGCGTTACCCACAAAGGGCTGTTTGGCGCTACCTACAAGGGGCTGTGTGGTGCTACCTACAAGGGGCTGTGTGGAGCTACCTACAGGGGGAATCTGTGAGTGGTGGGCTGATGGTCATTTTACTGTGAGTGGTGGGCTGATGGTCATTTTACTGTGAGTGGGGGGCTGATGGTCATTTTTCTGTGAGTGGGGGGCTGATGGTCTTCAAGTGGTTTCCGCCTCTGACCTCCAATTGAAATTAATAGGAGGCAGAAAATACCTGCAGCGCTCGTTTGGAGCTTTTTTGCCTGCGTCTTTTGCATTCGCTTCAACAGCTTAAGAAAAAACACAAAATAAAGGTCACACGACGCTGTCAGTTGCTGAAGGAATTTTGAGGCAGATTTTTTTTGCCTTACAAAAAGCGTGTGTGAACATACCCTACGAGTGTAGTGCTTGTTCTTAGCCGTTTTCTGTCTTTCTCGAAAAAAAATTTGGTAAGGGGGCCCTGAGGAAATATTTTTTTTCGAGTGCTGCCTCGAGTCTGAGAAGGTGGGAAACTCTGTACTAGGCTACAGAATCCCATCATGGAGAAGCTCAGTTCGTCATGGGAACGGGACCTAGGTGAGTACAATTTTTGTTTTTGTTTGGGGGCACTTTCTACAAGGGGGAGGTGGGGGACTGTATGGCACTGTCTACAAGGGGGAGGTGGGTGGGCGGTATGGCACAATCTACAAAAAGGAGGTGGGGGATTATGGCACTGTCTACAGGGAGGCTATATGGCAAAATCTACAGGGGGGCACTATACTGTGCGGGGGTCACTAAGCGGACATTATACTGTGTAGGGGTACTACAGGTGGCATAATACTGTGGGCACAATTAGGGGACAAAATACTGTGTCCTTGAAGGGGTTGTAATATATTATTAAATATTATTATTATACTGTATGGGGGCACTAAAGGGGCATTAGAATTTTTTTCTGGGGCATTTTTTTTAATGATGGGGTGGGGCGCCGAAAGATCATTTCGCACAGGGCGTCATCTATCCTAGGGCCGGCCCTGGGTGGTGGTCAGACACCTGGACTCTGCACCGATCAGCTGCTCCGGCTGCCTCCGGGTGCCAGATGTTATGCAGGATATGCAGTATTCAGGGCCGGAAGAAGATGGCTCCAACCATTGCTTAGCGGCCGTGCTGCAGAACAGAATCTCTGCTCCTATTCCCTTGGATAGGAGCAGAGTTGCAGTACTGCAGCTCGGCTGCTATTCCGTGATCGGAGCCATCTGCTTCGGGCATGGATATCAGATGCCCGGAGAAAGCAGGCGCAGCTGATCGGTGCGGGGTCCGGGTGTAGGACCCCCACCACAGATCATATACTGATGACCTATCCTGTGGATAGGTCATTAGTTGTCTGTGCCTGGACAACCCCTTTAATTATGGCTTAGAAATCACTCACTTTACACTGAGCTTAGTTTAATAATACGGACACAAATCGAGCCAATTCAGACATAATACTGAGGTAAATATGGTCAACACAGTCTGTATTCTATGTCTGCATTTATACCTGCTTTTTAATATACGTCCTAAAGAACTTTCCCCCACAAAAATAAAAACTAACCAGATAAAAAATCCCTCGTGAAATAACTGGAATTTCAAGAGTGACAATATCCATAGTCAGTCATTACAGCTCCATGTACAAGTGTCACCTCCATAGACTATAATGTAACTTAAGGCACTAGCACCTCCACTTTCTTCTGATTTCTACATAAGGCGATAAATGTATATATGGAGTGGTGTGAAATTAGGTATGCTGGCAGGTGCTCACCTGGTTTTGTTGTGCTGTGTGCCCAACAATGCAGAGGACTCGTAAGGTTGCACTGGGCTAGGAAGCTGCTGCCATGGATAGATTTCTGTGCCTACTGGGTCGATCACGAAGCAATTAAAAATGTGTAGGAAAAAATAAGTCCACTTTAGGGGCAGCTTCTTAAGGTGCTTTCCCGTTCACTGAGAAGCAGAACCTAAAGTAGATATATCTTTTCCTGCATGCTAAATTGCCTGTATATACTAGTACTGTTTCCTCCCTTATAAGTTAAACTGTATGTGTCATAAAAAAAAAAAAGCTCTCATGAATTGTTGAATTCTAAAGTCTAAAGCTGAGATAATTGTAAAGGAAGTGAAACTCAGTTATTCTTTAGGGCTGACTATCCTATACTTTGACTCATTGTGTCAAAGTACATCTGTCTGATACTAAGGGCCCATTTACAGCGGAAAAATATCGGGCAAACGAGAGTTCACAGAACACTCGTTTCAGATAATTTCCCAGTGTAAACAGGCCAACGATCAGCAAACGCTTGTTCATCGGATGATTATATCGTTTTAAATGCTGAAAATATTAATCGTTGTCAGCAGCAGTTGTCAGAGAGACGTACTGCCTACATGATAGCAATGAACGGGGACGAGAGATCGTAGTAACGAGCGCTCATCCCCATACTAGCTCCTGGCTCATTGATCGGTGCTCATTTAAACGGCCAACGTTGGGCCGTGTAAAATACCTTTAGGGCGGTTTTACACCTGCATATTTCTGCCAGTTTACAAGCGGCGATTGACAAAAATGCATACCGATCCGTGCTCGTTTAGCTTTATTTACATGGAGCAGTTATTGTAATATATGGGGATATTTGAGATTGTTGTCCCCATACAGTTTGAATCATTGTCAGCAGCACATCCCCTGTTTACAAGGGGAGATGTGCTGTCAGCAATGATGATGTTTTCCGCCGCATAAAATATGTAATCAGCCGACAAACAAGCGATTAGGCAGACTTGCCACACTAACTCACATAATTTATTTTACATGGACATTGTGTGTGGCATTATCTACAGGGGACAATGTGTGTGCCACTATCTGCAGGTAACATTATCTACAGGGGGCACAATGTGTGACACTATCTACAGTGGGCAGTGTGGGGCACTATGTACACGAGGCAATGTGTGAATGGCACTATATACAGCGGGGCACTGTGTGGCACTATCTACAGGTGGCACTATCTACAAGGGGCACAATGTGTGACACTATCTACAGGAGGCAGTATATGCGTCACTATCCACAGGGGGCACTGTAATGGCACTATTAACAGAAGCAATGTTTGAACACTTTCTACAGGGGCACTGTGTTTCACACTATTTACAGGGGTACTGTGTGTGACACTCTCTACAGGTGGCACTGTGTGTGTGTGTGTTTGTGTGTGTGTGTGTATATGTGTGTGTGTGAGACTATCTACATGGGGCACTGTGTATGGTGCTTTCTTTTCAGGGGGCAGTGTACGTATGTTGCACTATATTTAGTGGGTACTGTGTGTGGTGTTTTTTTTTCATGGGTTACAGTCCGTGGCCCTATTTTCAGAGGGCATAGCATTTGGCAATATATGTATTGAGCACTGTATATGTGATGCCTAATTTTCAGGGGGCACAGTGTGTGATACGATTTTATTCCATGTGCAGAATGTGTGCCAAAATTATATTTAAAGGCACAGTGTGTGGTAGTATATTTAAGGGAACAGTATGTGGTGGTTTATACAGGTGCACAGTGTGTGGCGGTAAATTGAGGGGCACAGTGTGTGGCAGTATAATAAGGGGCACAGTGTGTGGTGGTGGATTCAGAGGCACAGGGTATAATGCTATCATAATCACTGGCGCACCATACACTGATAGACATTTGACTTTTTTTTAACCATATTATCTAGATAGTGGCTCACTATGCACTGATAGATATTTGTATTTTTTAACCGTACTAGCTACACAGTGGCGTACCTACCATGGAGGCAGGGAAGGCAACTACTATGGGGCCCATGGGAAAAGGGGCCCCGGTCCCTTATCGTGGGCTGACAATTGGTGGTAGAGACAGAGATGAAATATCTCCCATGCAGGCTGATTGCTCAGAGGCAGCTCTGAAATTGTATGTCACGCTCGGAGCAGCTGCTACAGCCTTTGCCTTTGCTTTGCAGAAGCTATGATTGGTAGACAGCCTGTCCGTTAACCTCCACCAATCAGCAAAAGGAAGCTCTGACTGCAGTGACGGAGTCCTGTGCAGGGTTAAGAGAGGAAGGCTTCCTGATAACATCTACTAGATCTCTCAAGGTCATTCCTGTAAGTAAATGAATACCAGGAGGAGGAGAAAGCTGGACTCTGTTCACACCAGCAACTTGGAGAAGTGGAAACAGTCCCCTGCAGACCTCTGGGCTGGTAAGTGGCTGATGCTTGCAGGTTCATGTGTAGTACAGCAGGAAAAAGGAAGACTGCTTCAGATACTCTGTGCTGTAAGGGGGGGGGGGGGGGCAGGATTATATGTGTTATTATTTAAATTTTGTGTACTATAGGTACTAGGTGGGGAGCCTGGGTATGTTCCCACCATGCATGTTTTTTGCAGCAAAAATAGAAATTATAATTATGAATGGATTTTCTCAAAATTCATATCAGACAGTAGAAAAGTTTTGATTCTACAACACAATGTATACTACGTTATTTGGGCTTTGTATACAGTATTATATCAGTAGCGTAATTAAGCAGCGTGCAAGGAAAAAAAGTATCTTTTCTTTTCTGACTTTTGCTATGGGGCCCTGTAAATTTAATGTACGCCCTGTATCTATATGTAAGTCTACAAAAGACGATAAAGGGGTTGTTTTGAACAAGCTTTTTATTAGGGCCGGTTCACATCAGTGTTCGGGTTCCGTTCATTGATTTAGTTGAATATTTCCGTCAGAGGAACCGATGAACGGAAAGGCAAACGGAAAATATAGCTTGTTTTTTGCAGGATGAGTTTTATTTTTCACTGGCACCATTTTGGGGTACATAGAGTTTTTTTCTTAATTTTTATTAACTTTTTTTTGGGGGGGATATAAAAAAAAACAAACAGTAATTAATTAATTTACGTTGTTTACCGTGCGGTGTAAATAACATGCTACCTTTATTCTATGGGTCGTATGATTACGGCGATACCGAATATGCACTTTTTTTTAATGTTTTACGACTTTTGCAGAATAAAAACACTTTTGAACTAAAATAATTTTATTTTGCATCGCCGCTTTCCAAGAGACATAACTTTTTTATTTTTCCGTTAATGTCGCCATATGAGGGCTTTTTCCTTGCGGGACTTCATTGCTATCATTTTGGGGTACATGGGACTTATTGATTAACCTTTTTTTATAATTTTTTTTGGGAAATAAATAGCAATTTTGCGGTTGTTTTTTGCGGGGTTTTTTTCACGGCGTTCACCATGTGGTTTAAAGAGGCTCTGTCACCAGTTTATAAGTGCCCTATCTCCTACCTAATCTGATAGGCGCTGTAATGTAGATAACATCATGTTTTTTTTAAATTTTGACCTCCGGAGGCGATGTCTGGTCATTCTCCCGACACTCTGGTAAAGTTACTGTGGGAGTAAGTGACAGCACAGCATGATCTTGCGAGATCATGCTGTGCCGTGAGTACAGCTGGACATGAATGGAGAGAAGTGTATGATGCTGATTGGTCAGCGTCATACACTTCTCTTTACAACGCCAACTTGGTCAAAAGTAAAAGAACGCCCAGTTTGAAAAAATTTGCATAAAACTAAAAATCGTCATAGCTTGGCCAAAAATAAACGTTATTAAAAAAAACAAAACAAAACACTGTTGTGATCTACATCACAGCACCTATCAGATTAGGTAGGAGATAGGGCACAAATAAACTGATGACAGAGCCTCTTTAAGTATTCTGCAAACTTTATTTTTTGGGTCATTACGATTGTGGGGATACCATATATGTGTAGTTTTTATTTTATGATTACACTTTTACTAAATAAAACAATTTTTTTATGGGAAAAAAAATATTTATTTTTTTTTATGTGTACCTTTTATTCATTTTTATTTGACATAAATTATTTTTTCAGTCCCAGTAGAGGACTTCACTATGCGATCTTTAGTTAGCAGATATAATGCTTTGGTATAGTATACCAAAGCATTACTGCCTGTCAGTATAAAACTGATAGGCATCTATTAGGGCATGCCTCTGGCACGGCCTAATAGGCATATAGCCATGGCAAGCCTGGAGGCCACCTAATGCAGTCTGCTGAGCCATTTTATGTAATCATACCCAGTAACATTGCTATAGGGGTCATAGACCTATAGATATGTTGTCTCACACACATATGTATATATATATATACATACACACACACACACACACACATACTTTTTGGGGGAGGGTATTTGTATTGGGGCTAGTGCCCCTGACAGATCTTAGCAACACCTCTGGCTGCTAGTGCTGCATCGTTGGGTCACTTAGGAAACCCAAAGATGCAGCTGAAAGCTGCGAGCTGTCGGCCATGAAGAGAATTTGGTGGGGCCCTACAAGAACTTTTGCATCGGGACCCATGAGCCTTTAGCTACGCCCCTGCCTAATGGATACAGGTTTCATAAAGCTCCGTAATGAACACAGTGAAAAGACGTATCAGCGGTCATTAAGGGGTTAAAACCCCCTTGTTTTAATTGTTCATGTGAAGTTGCAGAGTTACACTATGTTTGGGCCATTTTAAACTTTGTTATAGTGTAGAGAGGAAGCATTCGGGGAGACCGGTTGTTTTTTTTTGTCTGAACGGAGCAAACGCTGGGAGGAGGTTTGGCCTGAAAAACATATTTCTCTGCACTGCTAGAGTAAGATCACTCACACCATTACTACAAGCTGGAGTTGAAGGGAGTACAGTCCCTAAGGGGGATAGTTTTGCAGTATATTAGTGTAGTGTGAGTGGAGGACCTCTTTTGCTTTTGATATAGTTTCCATTCTGCTTTCCGTTTATTGATTCCTCTGACGAAACCCGAACGATGATGTGAACAGGCCCTTAGAGGAATCCCTGTGACAATACGCTTATCAGTGTGTCCTGCTGCTTAGACTCCCAGTGATCAGTAGTTATTTGAGTGCGAATCTTGCAGCAAGTTCATTTAAAGAGGCTCTGTCACCAGATTTTGCAACCCCTATCTGCTATTGCAGCAGATCGGCGCTGCAATGTAGATTACAGTAACGTTTTTATTTTTAAAAAACGAGCATTTTTGGCCAAGTTATGACCATTTTTGTAATTATGCAAATGAGGCTTGCAAAAGTCCAAGTGGGTGTGTTTAAAAGTAAAAGTCCAAGTGGGCGTGTATTAGGTGCGTACATCGGGGCGTTTTTAATACTTTTACTAGCTGGGCGCTCTGATGAGAAGTAACATCCTCTTCTCTTCAGAACGCCCAGCTTGTGACAGTGCAGATCTGTGACGTCACTCACAGGTCCTGCATCGTGACGGCCACATCGGCAGCAGAGGCTACAGTTGATTCTGCAGCAGCATCAGCGTTTGCAGGTAAGATCGACTTACCTGCAAACGCTGATGCTGCTGCAGAATCAACTGTAGCCTCTGGTGCCGATGTGGCCGTCACGATGCAGGACCTGTGAGTGACGTCACAGATCTGCACTGTCACAAGCTGGGCGTTCTGAAGAGAAGAGGATGTTACTTCTCATCAGAGCGCCCAGCTAGTGAAAGTATTAAAAACGCCCCGATGTACGCACATAATACACACCCACTTGGACTTTTACTTTTAAACACACCCACTTGGACTTTTGCAAGCCTCATTTGCATAACTACAAAAATGGTCATAACTTGGCCAAAAATGCTCGTTTTTTTAAAATAAAAACGTTACTGTAATCTACATTGCAGCTCCGATCTGCTGTAATAGCAGATAGCGGTTGCAAAATCTGGTGACAGAGCCTCTTTAACCTCAGTGCCACCACATGAGAAATGAAACATTACATAGCCAAGGCCCTGGTGCCCGAGTTGGCTCAAAGGCCCTTCTACCACATAAGAAGACACCAGTATTATAAATGGCACATGGTAGGTGGGCGATGGTTACTGGTTTTGTTGGGGACCAGTACTCTAATCTGAATTTTCTAGTAAAGAAATGTTTTATTAAATTATTGAGCATGTGAAATATTCATTAAAATAAAAACTTTTACACTTCAAGAATATGAGCTGTAAACATTATTGGTAAGATAGCAGTTTTAGTGCAAGGGTTAGAGGATATATAGTGCAGGGGTTATTCACAATGGGAAAATCCCTTCTTCATACTGAAGATTGTGTATGAACTTTCTGTGATTAAATTGTGTTACTGGTGATCAATTACTGATTGTTTTCTATTTTCAGAGTCATCGAACAACATAAAAAGTAAGTAACCCTAAAATGAAAATACAAAACTCAGTAATCATATATATATATATATATATATATATATATATATATATATATATATATATATATATATATATATATATATATATATGTATATATATATATATAAATATATATATATATATATATATATATATATATATATATAAATGTGTATTAGTGTGTTTGTTGCAACTTTCTAATTAGTATTTATTTAAAAAAAAAAAAACTTTTTCAGATACAGCTGCTTTGTATCCTGTATTCAGAGCATCTGTATCTTGGACTGAGACCTGAATCCGTCAGGTTAGCACCACTGACGGTTTCATTGTCAACAGGTCCTGCGTGTCTCTGACAAATGGAGTTTTGGGTGTGTTTTTTTACAGGTTCAGTTGTTGTACTACTTCAGATTTGAGGACTGCTTTGAGGACGGCGTTTTTTTTATTCTCAATTGTGTGTTTCTTTTATTTCAATAAAATAATTTTTTCTGTGTCAGTGTTTTTTTTTAACTTTGTTACTTCTGCCTTAGTAATGGCCGCGGACTGATTGACAGCGTCCATTACGAAAGCTGGGCTTAGTGTTAGCCAGTGAAGAGACACACTGCCACCAGGGGTACCTGAAAGAGCCGGGTACACTCCAGTACCCAACCATCTACAGTGATGTTCGGGCACTGGGGCTGCCAAAGGCTGGTATTATTAGGCTGGGAAAGGCCAAAAATCATGGCCCTTCCCACCCGGGTATTGATAGCCTGCTGCTGCTATGTTGTATTTGACTGGTTATGAAAAATATTGAGAATAAAAAAACGCCGTCATTGAAATAGTCCTCGAATCCGAAGTTGTGGGCCCTTTATGTAAAACTATCATTTGTGATACAGTCTTCTGAACCATGTATCTAATCCTATCATATGTAAGGCCCAGTTCACACAGAGTTTTTTTGGGGCTGATTTTGACACAGAAACCGCGTCCGAATCAGCACCAAAAAAATGGCCACAATGACCTCCCATTGAATCTAATGGGAGACAGAAGCATTTTTTTTCCCGGGCGGCTTTTAGCCATTCGTGGAAAAAAAGTATCATGTCCTTTCTTGTCGCGATTCCGCCTCTGTTTTTCCGCAGTTTTTCGCTGCGTTTTTTGCCCGTGTGCGAAAACCATTGCAAAATCCGCGGTAAGAAAATCTGCCACAAAATGCTTTAATTTTTTCTGCCTGCAAAAAATTCTGTGTGAACTACACCTAATGCAGTCTGCTGAGCCACTTTATGTAATCATACCCAGTAATATTGCTATAGGGGTCGTAGTTCTGTAGATATGCTGTCTCACATATTCATTTTGATCAAAATGTGCTCTAAGATTCTCCCTATTGTAAGTAGATTTAGCAGTAATGTATATTTATTTATATTTAGTGGGTTAGGTGGCATTAGTGTTCGCAGTGTGCTGTCGCCATTTCCTTGTGTGCTGTATAAATTTGCAGTCACAGGCGTTTATGCACCTGTATACACATTTTGTTTCATTTTGTTGGAATGTGCTGTTCAAACTTTTGTGTTGTTTATGTGATTCATATATATGCGGTTAGTGACTGCCTCCATTTTTTCATCTTGCACTCCTCCCATTCTGCCCTGGGTGATTTTAATTAGTTGAATGCTGGTTCCTGCCATCCCCAGTATATGTAGGCTTAGTCCCAGTTCTGGGTGTATGTGCAGCATAGGTTCCCACCGCATAGAGGTCGCCTTGTCGTGGCAGGTGGGCTCACACAATTTGATCAAAATGTGCACCTCCCTATTGTAAGTAGATTTAGCAGTAATGCATATTTATTTATATTTAGTGGCTTAGCTGGCATTAGTGTTTGCAGTGTGCTGTCGCCATTTTTTTGTGTGCTGTATATATATATAGATCAATACACATACGCACATATTTTTTGTGGGAGGGTATTTGTATTGGGGCTATTGCCCCTGACGTTTTAAGACCTAAGCAACGCCCCTTCCTGCTAGTGCTGCATCGTTGGGTTACTTAGGAGACCCAAAGTTGCAGCTGAAAGCTGTCTGCCATGAAGAGAATTTGGTGGGGCCCTAGAAGAAATTTTGCATCGGGGCCCGTGAGCCTTTAGCTACGCCCCTGCCTAATGGATATAGGGTTCAGCACTACAGCTGCTCTGTATACAGGATAAAGAAAAAGTAAAATAATTTTTAATAAAAACTAATTAGAATCACATAATGACAGAAAAAATAGTGCAACATGCTGCGCTTTTGTTTCCAGCAAAACGATAGACACCATGACAGTAACCAATAGAGTCAATGGGTTCCGTTGGGCACCGATGGGGTCCATCATGCAACAGAATCGGCACTTCTGGTATTTTCATTGTTCTGCCCCTCTGCAGTGGAAACGACGATCGCAGATGTGAACAGGCCTTAACTCCATGTAAAGGTTATGTACACCTTTGAAAACGTTTGTTTTATTTTTTTTTATAAAAATGTGTAAGTGTGCTTGGCGCAAACACACTTACACATTTTTATTTAAAAAAAAATAGAAAAAAGAAGGTAGGTAGCACTCAAAGGGTGAGGATAATTTAACAGTGGTTTATTCCAGGGTGCGATGTTCTTGTTCACATCCAGGGGATGAAACACTGTAATATGGGCACTGATATCCTCAATAAGACTCAGTGAGACCAAACACAAAACTAAATACACCATTCTATTGTAATGGCCACTTGCTAGATTCTCTCTTGTTTCTTTCTTTGTTGCTATCTGTGTGATTATCTTTGTTATTCATTATGTATTTTTAGCTCCTGAAAAACAAAGGTTATTGTTGAGGTGACAATCATCGTTCTTACAGAACCCAAGGTAAACTACAAAACCACCATGAAGTTTGATGTATTTGGTGACCAGTCAAAATGCAGATCTGACATTCATATACTAAGCTTACATACCTCCACCATATCATACAATTCAACTATAAGTTTATAAATACAACATGTTGCATGTATATTGCAGATATGGGGACCTATTGCTGTATAGGTTGATGCTACCTACCACTCACTATATCCTCTTACTTTATTTTAGTAATCATGGCATTTCACTGTGGATTTTCCTTAAACTACACTGGAGATATTTGGAGAGAAGAGACTTTGCCTGGATTTCGAGAAGTGATTCTCCAAAGTGCTGATCAGCCAAATGATGGAAGGATCTATGTTATGTACCACGGCACCAAATATTCTGCAGCTAAAACAATCGTCAAAACTGGATTTAGGCAATCTAAAGATGGAATGCTGGGAAGAGGGGTCTACGTCAGTAGAGACAAGAACAAAGCTCTGAGATACCCTCTACTTGACAAAACAAATCAGGTTGTCCTGAAGCTCAGAGTGAATGTGGGCAAGGTCAAGAAGATTAATTATCAAGATCACCATATGCAAAAGACATGGTATGAAAATGGCTTCGATACTGCCTGGGTGCCAGCCTATAGTGGAATGGTGAACAGTGGGCTGGAAGAAGATTGTATTTGGGACCCCAGAAGAATCAAGGTGGTGGGCATTGCTCAAGCCTCACCACAACATCTGCTATCGCTATCTTTATTCTTATCACTTTCAATCTTCCAGGAAATATTAGCTTAAGGGAGTTTTACACTGAGCGATTATATTCATAGAACGCTTCTTGCCGATAATTGCCCTGTGTAAACAGAGCAGCGATCAGCAGATGAATGAGCAAACGCTCGATCATCTAATGGTCGTAACGTTTTAAAAAAGTAAAATATTATCGTCGTCGGTAGCACATCTCCCTGTGTAAACAGGGAGGCGCTCTGTCGACATGATAATAACGTATGGGGATGAGCGATCAGAGAAACGACCGCTCGTCCCCATACATAGCTCCTTGTGACCGGAGCAAACGAGCACCAATCAACGATATCTCGTTGATCGGCGCTCACTGCACTGGTCAATTATCGGCAGGTGTAAAAGGGCCTTTAGGCTGTACAAGGCTTCTCCCGTCCCGTAGTTTCATATAACAGTGCCATATGTATGAAGCTATAGGTAGCTTTATGGGGAGGGGAGCTGCAATATTTCCTTCCCCATGGCCATCCAGGGTAGATGTAAGGAATACTAAAGGGGGCATTATTTTAATATATATAAATTAGAAAATTACTTGATTTCTAGTAAAATGGCCATATATGGCCAAAAGTAATCTGGGATTGTACGGGATAAGAAAAAAAAAACATTTGCCTCTTTTGTCCTTGGGCTATTTCTGGTATTGTAGGTCAGCCCCATTAGGTTGAATCAAGCTGAGCTGCAATATCACAAACCGCCCATGGACAAAAGTGGCGCAGTTTCTGGGGAAAAAAGCTGGCCTATTTTCTAATCCTGCACAACACATTGCAGAAACGGCGTTAAATCGCAGTCAAATGTGTTCTATACAAATTCTCATTAATTTAATATTGATTTGTTAAGAAATATGTATTCCCCCAAAAAATTCTCCAATTGTCGCTTTGTTTTTCAAGGTCTTTTTTCACAATCCCATTTATTTTATCACTTGGAGACGGGTTTATCATCCCACTATAGGGAGACATAGAAATAAATTTGTTCTTATATGCTTTTGACCTCTGTGCTCTGAGTTTGCGAGACTACAATACCTTTGGAAATTTTGGACACTATAGCTTCCATGTCTGTGGGAAAAGCCCAGGGCATGATAGTCTACTAGTCGGCTACTATAAGAAACTTTTGCAGACTCTTCTCTGACATGACTACATGGTGCCACGCATTAATGAATGGAACCAAACTTCCTAAAAAAGCCTTGGTAGCAATGATCACTGTTCTTCCTTCAGGGTATGTTCACACGTAGTGACTAAAAACGTCTGAAAATACGGAGCTGATTTTCAGACGTTTTTGTAACAACTCGCGTTTTTCGCTGTGTATTTTACGGCCGTTATTGGAGCTATTGGAGCTGTTTTTCAATGGAGTAAATGAAAATCGCCTCCAAAAACGTCCCAAGAAGTGACATGCACTTCTTTTTCACAGGCGTCGTTTTACGCGCCATATTTTGACAGCGACGCGTAAAATGAAGCCTCGTGGGAACAGAACACCGTAAATCCCATTGCAAGCAATGGGCAGATGTTTGTGGGAGCCCGAATTACTTCTGAAAACACTGCGTGTGAACATACCCTAAGGCTGGATTCACACGAGCATGTTACGTCCGTAATGGACGGAACGTATTTCAGCCGGAAGTCCCGGACCGAACACAGTGCAGCGACCCGGGCTCCTAGCATCATAGTTATGTACAGTTGTCCTGCAGCAAGGCAAGGACTCCTAGCGTCGTACATAACTATGATGCTAGGAGCCCGGCTCCTTGCAGTGTGTTCGGTCCGTGATTAGCGGCCGAAATACGTTCCGTCCATTACGGACGTAACATGGTCGTGTGAATCCAGCCTAAGAAGGAAAGGAGTTCAAGAGATATGGGAGTAAGGGTATGTTCACAAGCAGCGAGCAAAAACGTTCGAAAAGTTTTTTGGGCCACTCGCGATTTTCGCTGAGTTTTTTTACGTCCATTTTTGGAGCTTTTTTCAATAAAGTCTATGGAAAACGGGTCCAAAGACGTCTAAAAAAGCGTCCTGCACTTCTTTTTCGTGGCCGTTTTTCTACGCGTAAAAAAAAACGCCGCAAAAAACGCTCCATCGGAACAGAACGTCATTTTCTCATTGAAATCAATGGGCAGATGTTTGGAGGCGTTCTGCTTCCGATTTTTCAACCATTTTTTGGGCATTTACGGCCTGAAAAACGGCCGAATATAGGTCGTGTGGACATACCCTTACCGTTTGCTAGAAGACTGAGTGATCTTCTCCCTTAGCTAATTATCCCAGAACATACAGGATTTGTCCCTGGAAGGGAAAGGAAACATAATTCCACTAGAATTGTACATGTGATTCAATTTACCAAAGAATACAAAATCTCTCTAGTCCTTCTCCACCGAGCTCCTTATCGTCTCTCTCCACATTCAAAGAACTCCTGGTAGGAAAAGGAACTTATGTCTAGAAGTAACAAGAAATAAAAAATAAGAAATAAAAGCATCAAGGTAAGTAAAAATCTTTAACATTTCTAGGCGGCACGCCAAACACTCTCGCCCGACTCTGGGTTTCGCCCTTCCGGCTTTCTCTTGTTACTTCTAGACATAAGATCCTTGCGGATTGTCCACTGCAATTTTCTGGGAGAGAGCCCATACTGAATGATATTGGACTGTTACCAGTGCCGTCTTAACTTAACTGCACTTTATATATACCTACAGGGGCTGCGTGTGGCGCTATGTACAGGGGGCTGTGTATGATGCTACCTACAGGGGTGTGTGTGTGTGGCGCTATCTGCGGGCCGGGGGGGGGGGGGGTGTGGAGCTATCTGCAGGGGGTTGTGTGTGGCGTTATCTATAGGTAAGGCTGTGTGTAATGCTGTCTAAAGGGGGATGTGTGTGGCGCTACCCACAGTGGGGGGTGTGGCGCTATCCACAGGGGGGTGGCGCTATACACAGGGGGATGTGTGTAGCGCTCTCTACAGGGGGGGTGTGGCGTTATCCACAGGGGGATGGTGCGATTTACAGGGACATGTGTTTGTGACACTTCCAACAGGAGCTGCGTGTGGCGCTATCTACAGGGGGCTGTGTGTGACGCTACCTACAGGGGTGTGTGTGCGGCGCTATCTGCAGGGGGTGTGGCGCTATCTGCAGGGGGTTTTGTGTGGCGCTATCTATAGGTAGGGCTGTGTGTAATGCTGTCTAGAGGGAGATATGTGTGGCGCTACCCACAGGGGGCGTGTGGCGCTATCAACAGGGGGGTGGCACTATATACAGGGGGATGTGTGTGGCGCTATCCACAGTGGGGTGTGGCGCGATCTACAGGGAGATGTGTGTGTGATGGGTACCTCAGACCTGTACCTTAACATGCTCCAAGAAAATGTAATACCACTGTTGACGCAATCATGACCGAAAATATATTAGACTAAAATATGTAATGGGTATGTCAACCGACAACCGCCCAGTGAATTTTTCCAGATCCTAAACATAGGTTATCGATATATCGGAGAGAAGGAAGACACAGAGACCATGCTTCTATACTCAAATATCCTTCTCTGACGTTTATTCATCAAGCAATTACAATAATATCTTTCAAAGTAGGAGTAGCTTTATTCCAGCCCTTCGTTTACAATGTTTACAATGTGACGTTAATTTGGATTTTATTTAGCCAATAGCATATAATGACAATATGTTTTGCCCTGAACCAGTCATAGGCTTAGAGGCTGTTTTAAACGTAAAACCATGAGCTCCCAAAATATACCACGTCATAGATGCTAAGGCCGGATTTACACGAGCATGTGCCTTTTGCCCACGCAAAAAACGTGGCGTTTTGCGCACGCTAAAGGTACTTAACATCTCCGTGTGTCAGACGCGTATGATGCGTGGCTGCGTGATTTTCGCGCAGCCGCCATCATTATGACACTCCGTTTATATGTTTGTAAACAGAAAAGCACATGGTGCTTTTCTGTTTTCATTCATACTTTTCACTGCTGTTGCGCAAATCACACACGTCACACGGGAGTGCTTCCGTGTGGTGTGCGTGATTTTCACGCATCACCCATAAACTTCAATGGTTGCGTGATGTGCGAAAAACGCACAAAGAACGGACAGTCTGCACGGCCCCATTGACATAGGTCAGTGCGAGGCGCCTGAAAGTCACGCGCGTTGCACGGACGTATTACACGTTCGTCTAAATCCTAAGAGTCAGACTGACCCCCTCCCTTACAGTAAACAAAGTTATTCTCGGCTCATTATCACACAAAAATGGGTAAATATGTATGTATATTCTCCACAGCAGAGAGACTAAATAAAAACCATCTAGCTCCGCAACATAAAACATAGAATTCTTTCAGACAATGCTGACACAGATATATTAGCTTTAAAGCAACATGACTTATTAATCACAAAATGGTTCCTTCAGGCCACAAGATAGAGTCCAACATTCCAAAATACAAATACAAATACAAATACGCCACAATACAAAATGGAGACTATACAAAATGTAATCATTTAAACATATTCTAATCACTTTTGGGTACTTATAATATAAAATTTACATATTTCTTTTTTTTGTCAGAAAATCCTTTTTATTCAATTTTTTTCTGTAAAACAGAAGGTTTTACCAGAGAAACACATCTCAATACGTATTGCCCAGAATCTTCAGTTTTGAGAAATATCTCACATGTGGCCCTACTGTGATAATGGACTGAAGCACCGGCCTCAGATGCAAAGGAGCACCTAGTGGATTTTGAGGCCTCCTTTTTATTAGGCACCGTCAGGTTTGAAGAGGTCTTGTGGTGCCAAAACAGTGGAAACCCCCCAAAAGTGACACTATTTGGCAAACTACATCCCTCAAGGAACTTATCACGGAGTATAGTGAGCATTTAGACCCCACAGGTTTTTTTGCTGCATTTTGTGGAATTAGGCTGTGCAATTGAAAATCACATTTTTCCGACAAAAGGTACAAATATTTTTTTTTTACAAGAAATAAAGGAGAAAAAGCACCCCAACATTTATAAAACAATTTCTCCCGATTATGGCAATACCTCATATGTGGTAATAAACTGCTTGTTGGACAAACAGCAGAGCTCAGAAAGGCAGGAGCGCCATTTGGCATGTAGATTTTTCTTGATTGGTTTCTGGGCATCATGTCGCATTTTCAGAGCTTCTGAGGTACCAGTACAGGGGAAACCCCCCAAAAGTACCCTATTTTGGAAACTAGAGCCCTTGAGGAATTCAGTGTAGTTTTCTTGGGGTGCATTCGACTTATTGATCAGTTTTTATTCTGTTTTTTATGAGGCGTGGTGACTAAAGAACAGCAATTCTACTATTATTTTTTATTCCTTTTTTTTACAGCGTTCACCGTGCGCTATAAATGACATATTCACTTTATTCTGCGGGGCGATACGATTACGGCGATACCAGATGTTTATAGTTTTTTTTATGTCTTATGGCGTTTGCACAATAAAATACTTGTAAAAAATCATTTACTTTTGGTGTTCCTTATTCTAAGCGCCAGAACTTTTTTATTTTTCCATCAGGAAAGCCGTGCGAGGACTTGTTTTTTGCGTAACGAACTGTAGATTCATTCAGAACCATTTTTAGGTAAATGCGACTTTTTGTTAAAAAAAAATGTGATTCTGGTATGGTTTATTATTATTTTCTTTTATGGCGTTCACCGCGCGGGATAAATATTGGATTACTTTTGTAGTTCAGGCCGTTACGGACGCGGCGATACCAATTATGTGTTTATTTATTTTTAATAATATAGGACTGATAAGGGAAAAAGGGGGATTTTTACTTTTATTACTCTAAACCTTTTCTTTTTTTTCTTTTTCTACAAGTTTTCTTTAACTTTTTTTTTCCCACTAGGGGACTTGAAGGCAGGAAGCCCTGATTGCAATTCTAATACACTGCACTGCGCAAGTGTGTTAGAGCTCTCAGCTACTTGCCGACAGCAAGCATAGTGGGTCCTGACAGGTGGCATAACCAGAGGCCATTGTTAGGCCTCTGGTTGCCATAGCAACCATCGCCGCCTGCTATCACGTTGATGGTGGTTTAACCCCTAAGAAGCCGCGATCCATATTGAACGTGGCTTCTAAGGGGTTAATCAGCGGGGACACCGCGATCTGTCCCCGCTGAAGGAGCTGCAGCAACTGCTGTAATAGACGGCAGTTGTCACAGCTCCTGTATGTGCCGGGATAACGGCCGAAATGGCCGATCCTCCCGTGACGTACTATTAGGTCATGGAGCGCGAACGATGCACTTACCATAACCTAATTGTTTGTCAAGGAGCGGGAAGGGGTAAAAAAAGGCTTAGATAATTTCTTAGAATTAAATAATATCAGCTCCTTTGTCAATGTAGAGAATTCTTGTTTGAATATTGATCCAGTGTGATCGCCACTTGGAATCAGGAGGGAAACTTTTCCTTTTTAGTACAGATTGGTTCATGCCTTATGTTTTTTTTTATAGCCACTTAGGCCCCATGCACTACTCCGTACCCGTAAACACGGGCCGTGACTGCGGGCACGGCCGCCCGCGGACAGCCACCCATAAAGTATGGGAGCACGGTCCGTAAAAAGCAAAAGATAGGACATGTCCTATATTTTACGGTATATTTCTATGGCCCGGACACTTTCCCGTAAATAAATGGGAAGGTGTCCGTGGACAATAGGAGTGAAGGGGGCCGTAACTGCGGACCGTAATTGTGGTCCGCAATTACGGACAACTTTTATGGTCGTGTGCATGGGGCCTTAGGGTATGTACACACGCTAAATGCATTTACGTCTGAAATTACAGAGCTGTTTTCAGGAGAAAACAGCTCCGTCATTTCAGACGTAATTGCTCGTACTCGCATTTTGCGAGGCGTCTTTGACGGCGGTAATTTTGAGCTGTTCTTTATTGGAATCAATGAAAAACGGCTCAAATTACGTCCAAAGAAGTGTCCTGCACTTCTTTGACGAGGCTGTTATTTTACGCGTCGTCGTTTGACAGCTGTCAAACGACGACGCGTAAATTACAGGTCGTCGGCACAGTTCGTCTGCAAACCCATTCAAATGAATGGGCAGATGTTTGCCGACGTATTGGAGCCGCATTTTCAGGTGTAAATCGAGGCATTATACGCCTCGTTTACGCCTGAAAATAGGTTGTGTGAACCGAGCCTTAGGCCTGATTTACACGAGCGTGTGCGTTTTGCGCACGCAAAAAACGCGCCGTTTTGCGTGCGCTAAAGGCACTTAACAGCTCCGTGTGTCATCAGTGTATGATGCGCGGCTGCGTGATTTTCTCAGTTTGGATGTTTGTAAACAGAAAAGCACGTGGTGCTTTTCTGTTTACATTCAGAGTTTGACAGCTGTTGCGCGAATCACGCAGTTCGCACGGAAGTGCTTCCGTGTGACCTGCGTGGTTTTCACGCACCCATTGACTTCAATGGGTGCGTGATGCGCAAACAGCGCACAAAGATAGGACATGTCGTGAGTTTTACACAACGCACTCGCGCTGCGCAAAATTCACGCACTGTCTGCACTGCCCCATAGACTAATATAGGTGCGTACGACACGCATGAAAAGCACGCGCGTCGCACGCGCATATATTACGCTCGTGTAAATGATGCCTTAGTCTTACCTCTGGATCAATAATGGCCAAACAAATTTCTATAGTTTACCCATATCCCTTCCCTTTCTACCATCCCATGGTTGAACTTGATGGACATATGTATTTTTATTAATTGTACTATGTAACTATGTATTCCAGTTTACAAAAAACAAAAAAAAACAAAGACTTTTGCACAATAAAAACACTTTTGAACTAAAATTATTTGTTTTTGCAACGTCGCTTTCCAAGAGCCGTAACTTTTTTATTTTTCCATCAATGTAGTGATTTTTTGGGCTTGTTTTCTGCGGGACGAGAAGTAATTTTTATTGGTACAGTTTTGGGGTGCATGGGACTTATTGATTTATTTTCATTATGACTTTTTAGGGGGCAAAGGAAAAAAAATGCAATTTCGCCATTGTTTTTTGCGTTTTTTTTTTTTACGGTGTTCACCTTGCGGTTTAAATTACATATTAACTTTATTAATTGAGTCATTATGGTTGCAGCGATATCATATATGTGTACTTTTATTTATTTTTTACACTTTTACTAAATAAAACCACTTTTTATGGAAAAAAATGGTTTTATGTGTCCTGAAGTTCAGAATCCTGACACTTTTGACTCTTTTCTGTGAGATTCCAGCAAGCCACGCGTAATCTCGCGAGATTACGGAAGTAAACGAGATTTCGTTTCCCTTGCTGGAAATCTCAAAGAAAAGAGTCAGAAGTGACAGGATTCTGAATACACATGACGTCCAGGCTGGATGATCATGTGTATTCATTATCAGGACTCTTGATTAACCCCTTAAGGACGCAGCCTAGTTTTGGCCTTAAGGCTCAGAGCCCATTTTTCAAATATGACATATTTCACTTTATGTGGTAATAACGTGGGAATGCTTAAACCTACCCAAGCGATTCTGAGATTGTTTTCTCGTGACACATTGGGCTTCATGTTCGTGGTAAAATTTGGTCGATATATTCAGTGTTTATTGGTGAAAAATTGCAAAATTTAGAGAAAATTTTGAAAAAATTGCATTTTTCAGAATTTAAATGCATCTGCTTGTAAAACAGACGGTTATACCACCCACAATAGTTAATAGTTCACATTTCCCATATGTCTACTTTAGATTGGCATCGTTTTTTGAACATTCTTTTATTTTTCTTGGACGTTACAAGGCTTAGAACATAAACAGCAATTTCTCATATTTTTAAGAAAATGTCAAATGCCTTTTTTTTAAGGTACCTCTTGAGTTCTGAAGTGGCTTTGAGGGGCCTATGTATTAGAAACCCTGATAAAACACCCCATTTTAAAAACTAGACCCCTCAAAGTATTCAAAACAGCATTTAGAAAGTTTTTTAACCCTTCAGGCATTTCACAGGAATTAAAGCAAAGTGGAGGTGAACTTTGCAAATTTCATTTTTCTTGCAGAATTTCAATTTTATTCATTTTTTTTTCTGTAACAAAGAAGGTTTTACCAGAGAAACACTACTAAATATGTATTGTCCAGATTCTGCAGTTTTTAGAAATGTCCCACATGTGGCCCTACTGCGCTCGTGGACTAAAACACAAGCCCTAGAAGCAAAGAAGCACCTAGTGCATTTTGAGTCCTCTTTTTTATTAGAATATATTTTAGGCAGCATGCCAGGTTTGAAGAGGTGTTGAGGTGCCAAAACAGTAGGAATCCCGCAATAGTGACCCCATTTTGGAAACTACACCCCTCAAGGAATTCATTTATGGTTGTTGTTACCATTTTGACCGCACAGTTTTTTCACAGCACCTATTTGAATTGGGCTGTGAAATGAAAAAAATGTCATTTTTTCCAATAAAATGTCATTTGTGATCAAAATTTCTTATTTTCACAGGGAACAAAATACCCCATTTGGTTGCCCAATTTGTCCTTAGTGTGGCAATACCCCATTTGTGGTGATAAACTGCCGTTTGGGCCCATGGGAGGGCTCAGAAGGAAAGGAGCGCTATGTGTTAGTTGGAGTCCAGATTAGCTGAATTGGTTTTCGGGTGCCATGTCGCATTTGCAGAGCCTCAGGGGTATCAAAGCAATGGAAACCCACCAAAAGTGACCCCATTTTGGAAACTACACCCCTCAAGGAATTCATTTATGGTTGTTGTTAGCATTTTGAGCACACAGTTTTTTCACAGCACCTATTTCAATTGGGCTGTGACATTAAAAAAATGACATTTTTTCCAATAAGATGTAATTTTTTAGCAAAATTTCTTATTTTCACAGGGAACAAAATGCTCAATTTTGTTGCCCAATTTGTCCTGAGTGCAGCAATACCCTATTTGTGGCAATAAACTGCCGTTTGGGGCCATGGGAGGCCTCAGAAGGGAAGGAGCGCTGTGTGTTCTTTGGAGTCCAGATTTTGCTGGATTGGTTTTCGGCTGCCATGTCGCATTTGCAGAGCCCCAGAGGTATCAAAGCAATGGAAACCCACCAGAAGTGACCCTATTTTGGAAACTACACCCCTCAAGGAATTCATTTATGGGAAATGTGACCATTTAGACCCCATAGTTTCTTCACAGAACTTATTTGAATTGGGCTGGGAATTAAAAAAATATATATTTTTTCCAATAATATGTCATTTTAGCTCAAAAATTCTTATTTTCACAAGAAATAAAATACTCCATTTTGTTGCCCAATTTGTACTGAGTGCGGCAATACCCCTATTTGTGGTGATAAACTGCCGTTTGGGCCCATGGGAGGGCTCAGAAGGAAAGGAGCGCTGTGTGTTCTTTGGAGTCCAGATTTTGCTGGATTGGTTTTCGGGTGCCATGTCGCATTTGCAGAGCCCCAGAGGTATCAAATATATAGAAACCAATCACAAATGACCCCATTTTGGAAACTACACCCCGCAAGGAATTCATTTATGGGTGTTGTGACTATTTTGACCCCATAGTTTTTTCACAGAACTAATTTGAATTGGGCTGGAAATGAAAACAAAATTATTTTTTTCAAATAATATGTAGTTTTGGCTGAAAATTTCTTATTTTCACAAGAAACAAAATACCCCATTCTGTTGCGCAATTTGTTCTGAGGGCCGCAATACCCCATTTGTTGTGATAAACTGCCGTTTGGGCCCATGGGAGGGCTCAGAAGGAAAGGACCACCATTTGGCCTACTGGGGATTTTCTAGTGCGAAGTCATGTATGCAGAAGCACCTGAGGTACCAGTACAGTTGAAACCCGCAAGAAGTGATCCCGTTTTAAAAACTACACCCTTAAGGCATTCATCTAGAGGTGTAGTGAGCATTTTGACCGGAGACCTACACCCCATAAACTGTAATGTGGGTTCTCCCGGGTATGGCAATACCCTACATGTGGCTGTTATCAGCTGCCTGGGCACACAGCAGGGCTCAGAGGGGAAAGACGAGGGGGGATAAGCTGTGCGGAGTGCATCAGGGTAAGTAAAATTGGGGTAAATTATAAACCAAGGGATGTATGATAAATTTTAAAACACTCTTTCATACAGAGCTCTGGTTATTCGGGACACGTGTCACATTGATATATTGTGTCCTCCCTTATCCCCCTCTTATAGCAGACTTTGCACCTCTTTTGACTTTTTCCCTTCTTGCCAGTTTGGGGAACTTCTCCTGGAAAGTGCTGCCCTGGTACGATGCGTGTGGGCTCGCTTCCAGAAGTACTGGGTGCCCCCCCTTCTTGGTCCCTAAAGATTAGGTTCTTGATAATCACCTCTTGAAATTCCAGGAAAGTTCCCGTCTGGCCTGCACATCGACGTAGCACGTACGCATTGTACAAAGCCATCTGTATGATGTGCACGGCCAGCTTCTTATACCACACCGCATGGCGCTGTAGGGCTTCAGGGCTTGATCTTACAAGTCCATCCCTCCCATGTACCTATTGTAGTCCAGGATGCAGTCTGGTATGGGGGTGGCCTTTCCTTCATATATCCTAAACCTGTAGGTATACCCTGATGCACTCGCACAGCTTATACATCTTCACGCCATACCTTGCCCTCTTACCCGGCAGGTACTCGCGGAATTGAACCCTCCCTTTAAAATGTACCAGGGACTCATCAATAGAAATACACTTCTCGGGGTGTATGCTGGGGAAAACCGGGCACTGGAACGGTCTAATAGGGGTCTCCGTTTATACAAACGGTCAAAACTGGGGTCATCTCAGGGTGGGCACGGCTCATTATCAGTATAATGTAAGAAGCGAAGTATTGCCTCATTTATTTATTTTTTTAGGTTCCAGTTCAGTTCTGAAGTTGCTTTGAGGGACCCATATATTAGAAACCCCTATGAAATACCCCATTTTAGAAACTAGACCCCTCAAAGTATTCACAACAGCATTTAGAAAGTTTATGAACACTTTAGGTGTTTCACAAAAATTTAGAGCAAAGTAGAGTTGAAATTTACATATTTTTTTTGGTCAGAAAATCCTCTTTATACCATTTTTTTTATAACACAAAAGGATTTATCAGTGAAACGCAACTTAATACGTATTGCCCAGATTATGCAGTTTTGAGAAATATCCCACATGTGGCCCTAGTGCGGTAATAAACTGAAGCGCCGGCCTCCGAAGCAAAGGAGCACCTAGTGGATTTTGAGGCCTCTTTTTTATTAGGCACCATGTCCGGTTTGAAGAGGTCTTGTGGTGCCAAAACATTGGGAACCCCCCAAAAGTGACCCCAATTTGCAAACTAGACCCCTTGAGGAATCCATTGTAGTTTTCTTGGGGTGCATGCGGCTTTTTGATCAGTTTTTATTCTATTTTTAGGTGGCGTGGTGACTAAAAAACAGCAATTCTACTATTGTTTTTTTATTCTTTTTTTTTTACAGCGTTCACCGTGCGCTATAAATGACATATTCACTTTATTCTGCGGGGCGATACGATTACGGCGATACCAGATGTTTATAGTTTTTTTTTATGTCTTATGGCGTTTGCACAATAAAATACGTTTTGTAAACAATCATTCACTTTTTGTGTTACCTTATTCTAAGAGCCATAACGGTTTTATTTTTCAATCAATAAAGCCGTGCGAGGACTTATTTTTTGCGTAACGAACTGTAGTTTCGATCAGTACCATTTTTAGGTACATGCGACTTTTTGATCTCTTTTTATTCCATTTTTTGGGAGGTGAAGTGACCAAAGAATTGTGATTGTGGTACGGTTTATTATTATTTTATTTTACGGCGTTCATCGTGCGGGATAAATAACGAAATAGTTTTGTAGTTCAGGCCGTTACGGACGCGGCGATACCAATTATGTATAGTTTATTTGTTTGTTTATATATTTTTATTAATAATAAAGGACTGATAAGGGAAAAGGGGGGATTTTTACTTTTATTACTTTTAAATCTTTTATTTTCTTATTTTTACACATCTTTTTGTAACTTTTTTTTTACTTTATTACTTTGTCCCACTAGGGGACTTGAGGGCAGGAGGCCCTGATCGCTATTCTAATACACTGCACTACATGCGTAGTGCACAGTGTATTAGAACTGTCAGCTACTCACTGACAGCAAGCATAGTGGGTCCTGACGTTGTCAGGACCCCCTAGGCTTCCGTCTATGGCATAGCCGGACGCCATTGTTTGGTGTCCGGTTGCCATAGTCACCATCGCCGGCCGCTATCGCGTAGCAGGCCGGCGATGGCAGCTTAACCCCTAAAAAGCCGCGATCTCTATAGAACGCGGCTTTTAAGGGGTTAATCGGCGGGGACACAGCGATCGGTCCCGGCTGTAGGAGCTGTGACAGCTGCTGAACAAGACAGCAGCGTCACAGCTCCTGTATGTGTCGGGAGGACGGCCGAAACGGCCGTTACTTCCGTGACGTACTATTACGTCATGGAGCGCGAACGATACAGCTGCCATGACGTAATAGTACGTCAAGGAGCGGGAAGGGGTTAACGTTAATCTCTGTGTATGTGGCTGCACATCGCTGCTTAGTAAATAAATGTAGAGGAGTGTATGATGCTGACTGGTCACTGATTGGTCAGCGACATACACGTAAACACGCCCAGTTAAAAACACAATACACGCCCAGTTGGACATAACGAAAAAAAAAACGCCCAGTTGTCCATTTCAAAGCTCATTTGCATATAAATATATATATATATATATAAAATAGCTCATAATTTGGCCAAAAATGAACGTTTTAAAAAAAACAAAAAACTGTTACTGTTATCTACATTGCAGCGCCGATCACATGCAATAGGAGATAGGGATTTGAGAATCTGGTGACAGAGCCTCTTTAAGGTAAAGGTAGTCCTGGAC
Organism: Rhinoderma darwinii; assembly: GCF_050947455.1. Lineage (NCBI taxonomy): Eukaryota > Metazoa > Chordata > Amphibia > Anura > Rhinodermatidae > Rhinoderma > Rhinoderma darwinii. Next base: position 40,151,935 of record NC_134696.1, on the reverse strand, counting down.
TACAAGAGAGTAGGAGGAAGGGTTTTTATTTAGTGGGCTGCAGAGGGTTTGGTCCTGAGAAGAGGTCCTGGGAGCAAGAAGAAAAGCTTAATGACCCTAACCTCATTAAAAAATGTATTTAACGCTTTGGACCCAAGAAGAGGGGGTGTAAGGGGGGGTTACTGTAACGTTCGCGGTCCGTCATCCTCACTCACCCCTCGACGGCCGCAACCGCAGACTCCCAGGTTCTGGCCAGCGTCTTCCTCCTAGGAGACGCCAGCACTTGCTTCCGCTGCAGTGTCCTTTAGGGTGTGCGCGCTCGTTCCCGGCCTTAAAGGGGCAGCACGCACATGAAAATGATTGAAAATTATCCCTAGATCACCCTGGACTATAAAAAGGGCTCTGCCCTTTCACTCCTTGCCTGAGTGTTGTTGTGTATTCCCATGCTTGACTTAGCAAATGGCCCCTTAGTTGAATCCTATTCCCAGTGTTCCTGTGCCCTGCAATCTGTATCCTGTATCCCGTGCTGTAATTGTTCCCGTGCCTCTTCTAGTGTTGGAGACGTGTTGTGCCATCTGTCATACCTGCTGTGATACACCACGTCTGGTGTCATCTGCCACGTCTGATATCATCCGCCACGTGTGGCGTCTCCTACCTTCAAGTTCCATCTGTGCCTAAGCCTCTGCCACTGTCTGGACTATTACAGCTACTCCTGTGCTAGAACTTTGCATACATTTTAGAGACTGTTGTTTGGCCAGCTGCTACTCTGCTACTGTGGTGCGTCCTAGAGGGTCCACATACCCACGAATCGTGACACATACATAGACACGATATTTAACTATGTGGGCATGGTTATGTAAAATGGCCTCAGAAGCAGCAGAAGCGAGGTGAGAGAGCTGAGAGGAATCTGTGAAATACACACAGCCAGAGAAGAGAACATGTGACCAGTGCTAGGAAACGCTCCTAGAAAAGAAGTTTGAATGGAGAAAAGGTTGTAAACTAGTTATGACAGAAGACATGAAAAGGAGAGCTTAATGCATAAAACTGATAAGTGCAACTTTTTTTTCTGCAGGGACTTAGTAAGATGCATGCATATTGATTTTTCATGCACAAAGTAATGCATAGCCTTTAATTGCAAGCACTGCATATGACTTTTTGATATACACATTGAAAGTTTGTTAGTTTGCTACTGGTTTATGATTATCAGTTTTAAAAGAGGCCTAGCTATAGGGTTTGCAGGGGTAGCCGTCACACCCATGTCCAGGTGTCTGTGAGGCATACCTCCCAACTTTCAAATATCACAAAGAGGGACAACCGATGCGGCGCGCGCAGCAATTTTTAAGCCTCGCCTCTAATCTCACACAATCCCCACCCATACACACCTGGTTCAGCCCACACAGTATCATGCTTCCATAGTGCCTCCCACACAGTATAATACCAAATAGCTGCCCAACACAGTATAATGCCCCCATAGCTGCCACCATACAGTATATTGCCCCATAGATGCACCCATACGGTATAAAGCCAACACAGATGCCCCTATACAGTATAATGCCCACAAAGATGCCCACATACACTATAATGCCCACACAGATTCTTCCATGCAGTATAACGCCCAAACATATTCCCCCATACAGCATAATGCCCCATAGCTGCCTGTGAAAGTGATTAGAATCTGTTTAAATGATTACATTTTGCGTGGACTCAATCTTATATTGTGACATCCATTTTGGAAATCTGGAATACTTCCTGTGGCCTGAAGAATCCATTTTGAGATTAATATGTCATGTTGCTTTAAAGAGGCTCTGTCACCAGTTTATAAGCATCATACAGTTCTCTTCATTCATGTTTAGCTGTACTCACAGCACAGCGTGATCTCGCGAGATCATGCTGTGCTGTCACATACTCCCACAGCAAATTACCGAAGTGTCTTGAGAGTGAATAGACATCACCTCCAGCCAGGATGCAATATCTATTCATACTCCTGACACTTCGGTAGAGTTTCTGTTACTCTCTTGCGAGATCACGCTGTGCTATGAGTACAGCTGAACATGAATGACAGCACAGCGTGATCTCGCGAGAGCACGCTGTGCTGTGAGTAAGTCCCGCAGAAACGTTACCGAAGTGCCGGGAGTGTGAATAGACTTCACCTCCTGGCTGGAGGCGATGTCTATTCACCCTCAAGACACTTCAGTAAAGTTAATGTGGGTGTATGTGACAGCACAGAGTGATCTCGCGAGATCACGCTGTTCAATGTATACATATGGACATGAATGCAGAGAAGTGTATGACTCTGATTGGTCAGCCTCCTACACTTCTCTTTAAAACGCCCACTTGATAAAAAGTTAAAAAAACGCCCAGTTGGTCATTAAGAAACTAATTAGCATAAATCTAAAATTGTTCATAACTTGCTCAAAAATTATCGTTTTTCAAAATAAAAACCACTGTTGTTATCTGCATTACAGCGTCTATCAGATTAGGTAGGAGATAGGGCACTTATAATCTGATGACAGAGCCTCTTTAAAGCTTATACATCTCTATGTCAGCATTGTCTATGTTATCTGTTCTTAAGCTGCATGTTTGATTTCTTAGTCTTTCTTGCTATGGCAAATGCAGACAAATATTTACCCAGTTTTGTGTGATAAGGAGCCTCTCATCCTTGAGAGTCGGGAGAATAACTATGTTTACTGTAAGGGAGGGGGTTAGTCTGACTCTTAGCATCTATGACGTGGTATATTTCGGGAGCTCATTGTTTTACATTTAAAACATCTTCTAAGCCTATGATTGTGTCACGATTACAGGGTATGTGGACCCACTAGGCAGCTCCGCTGTAGCGGGGAGGCAGCTGACAAGGTCACAGTCTACACGAAAGTCAATAGCAGATAGCAATGCTTGGGTACCTGAACTAGTCCAGACGGTGGCTGTGGCTTCAGCACGGATGGAGGCCGGTTTCGGCAGGTAGCGCCAGACGTGGCGGGCAGTATCCGATGTAGCAGAAGACACTGGACGTGGCAGAAAACACTGGATGTGGCAGAAGACACTGGACGTGGCAAACGACACTGGACGTGGCAAACGACAGAAGGTGCAGTAAACACGACTCCAACACTGGTAGGCACAGGAACAATACGGAGTACAGGAACGGGTAACAGGGCACGGGTAACAACTGGAACGGGGAAACACTAAGGGACCATTTGCAAGACAGACTGGGATAGACTAACAACGCTCAGGCAAGGATCAGAAGGCCTGGGGCCTTCTTATAGACCAGGAAATCATGGCAGTTGATGATGATGACGATTTCCTTTGTGCGCGCGCTGGCCCGGCCAGGCATGAGCATGCACGCGCAGCCTACGGGACACAGCAGAACGGAGCGGAAGTGAGCGCTGGCATCTCCTAGGAAGGAGATGGGGACCAGCGCTCACGGATCCATGGCTGCGGGCGTCGGGAGGTGAGTAAACCCGACGGCCCGTGGCCATGGACGCTACAGATTGGTTCAGGACAAAACATATTGTCATTATATGCTATTGGCTAAATCAAATCCAAATTAACGTCATATTGTAAACATTGTAAACGATTGGCTGGAATCTCCTATTTCGAAAGATATTATTGTAATTGTTTGATGAATAAACATCAGAGAAAGATTTTGAGCATACACGAATGGCGTCTGTGTCTTCCTCCTCTCCGATATATATCGATAACCTATGATTTGGACCTGGATAAATCACTGGGGGTATCGGTTGACATACCCAATACAAATTTCAGTCTAATATATATATATATATATATATATATATATAAATATTTTGGGCCATGATTGCATCAACACTGCCCTCATGAATGCATAATGCCCCCATAGCTGCCTCCTACCGTTTAATGCCCCATACAGTATAATGCCCACACAGATGCCCACATACAGTATAATGCCCCCACAGCTGCCCCCATACAGTATTATGCCCCCTAGCAGCCCTTATACTGTATAATGCCCCCTTAGCTGGCCCTAGTGCCAGTGCCCTTGTAGATAGTGACACAGTGCCCATGTAGATAGTGCTCATGTAGATAGCACCACAGTGTCCCCTGTAAATAGTGCCCCTATATAGTTGTCACGGCGCGGGGTGTGGACTCACTGGGCCGTACCGCGTAGCGGGGTAGCAGCTGGCCAACAAGGTACAAAACAATGTCTATAGTTCAGAACGGGTACCTGAGACAATGTAGACAGTAGCGGAAGCACGACTTGACTTTCACAGCGGGTGTCACCGTGGATGCAGCGGAAGACACAACTTGACTTTATCAGTAGATACGATAGAACGGGATACAGGGTACAGGCAGCAGGAACGGGTAATACTGGGAACTAGGAAACACTGGGAGGCCATTTGCAAAACAAACTTGGGTATACAACAACGCTCAGGCGAGGAACAAGTGGGCAGAGCCCCTTTTTATAGTCCAGCAGCCATTTGGGCTAATTATTGATTGGTGACAGGTGCGCGCGCCCTGCGGGAAACAGTACGAGGACCCAGAAGTGAGTGCCAGCGTCTCCCTGGAGGGAGCTGACGCCGAGAAGACCATGGCCGGGACCGTCAGAGGGTAAGTCTGAATGATGGCCCCCGGCCATAGACGTTACAATAGTGCCACAGTGTCCATGCAGATAGTGCCACACCCCCTTAAAGATAGCACCACCCCCTGTAGATAGATAGGATTGGGACTCCCTCTAGGTGCGGAATTCCCAGCCAGAGAATAGACCGGGGATTCCGCTCCTAGAGGGGAGCCCTGATGTGACTGTCCGTATATGGACAGTGACGTTAGTGGCCCCCGTTGCCAACTCCGGACGGGTATTCCGCTCCAGGAGGTGCCCCTGACGTCAATGTCCATATATGGACAGTGACCTCAGGGGTTCCCTCTAGGAGCGGAATCCCCGGCCAGATCATCGGCAACAGGGATTCCATTCAAGGAGTAGCCACTAACGTCACTGTCAGAAGCTCCCTCTGCTCCTCCGCTCTGAACTAATTCTGAAGCAGGGACCTGATGGTTCTCTGCTTCAGAATTGAGTTCAACTGTATCTGCGTCCTGTGGATGCAGATACAGTTGACAGCGGGACAAACCTCTAGGACGGAAACCGGGACTATCCTGCTGAATCCGGGACGGTTGGGACTCGCTATATGTGAGGGCATTTAGATCCCTCTACTACATAGGAAGACACCAGTATTTTTAAGGGTATATGGTAGGTGGATCCCTGCTACAGGTTTTGTATTGGGGCCCAGGAGCTTCAAGTTACACCTCTGATTTTATTAATTCATTGTTGTCACAAATGAACATACAGAAAATTAAATATATAGTGAAATACATTGTCTGTTATACAAATATTTTATTAATCACCATTATCAGCAATGTTCACCATTCATCATTATTGTAACACCATATAGCAAGTTTTACTTGAACTAGGTTCATTATGTGTGTGCTTGAACTTCACGTTTATGCACATATAGAAGTCAATGGCACACATTGAGTACTGCAAAACATCTACTTTATAACTGCTTCATCTACTCAAACATGTCATGTCAGAATATTGAGCACAGATACAAAGTTGCAGATCAATTAAACATGGGCTTCCAGGAGAACATGCTCGGTATCATCAGTAGCCAGAAGGGAGGAAATGTGTGCAAGTTCCAAATACAGTTGAGTTTGTCAATGAAGACCACCAGGGCTGCCTTTCTTCATCTCCTGTTAAGCCGTATGTCTAGCACGGATTAACAAGTGGCTGTAAAAATAACAATATACTGCAATACATTTGTATTGCAGTGTATTGTACCAGCGATCCAACTGGTTCAAGTTCGCTGGTTCAAGTTCCCTAGGGGGACTAATAATATGTGTAAAAAAACAATTTAATACAGTCTTTAGTAGTGTAAAAAAAATAAAATTAAAAGTTAAAAAAAAACATTTTTCCTGTAAAGTAATGTAAAAAAAAATAAAAAAAATAACCGTAAAAGTCCAAACTATTACAATATACCCTTATTTAACCCACTCGGTGAACGCCATATATAACAAAAAATTGAAACATCAGAATCACTTCATATCCCACATTAAAAAATAAAATAAAAAGTGATCAAAAAGTCTCATGTAACCCAAAATGGTACCAATAGAAACTACAGCTTGCCCCGCAAAAAATAAGCACTCATACCTCTCAATCACCAGAAAAATAAAAAAGTTATGGCTCTCAGAATGTGGCGAAAAAACACAAAGTTTATTTTTAACAATTAATTTCTTCTTTGTAAAAGTAGTAAAACATAAAAGAAACTTAAGAAATTTGGTATCCCGTAATCGTATTGACCGGTAGAATAAAGTTAAAGTTGCCATTTTTACTGTATGGTGAATGCCGTAAAAACGAAACCGCTCAAAATATTGAGGATTCACAGTTTTTTTCCTATTCCACCCCAGAAAGAATTTTCTTCAAGGCATCCAATACATTATATGGTGCCGTGAAAAACTACAACTCCTCCCACAAAAAACAGGCCCTCATATGGCCTTATCAACGGAAAAATAAAAAATATATGGCTTTTGGAAAGTGGGGAGGAAAAAATGAAAATGAAAATCCAGAAAATGTCCATGACGGGAAGGGGTTAATATCTTATAAGATGTTGGCATATTCCTATGGTATGCCATTGTTTTGGAATTGGTGAGTGTCAGACCTCTAGAACACCAGCCGATCCTCAAAAGAGAATGGCTTTAAGCGTTTAACCCCTTAACGCATTATTACGTAACTGTACATGATAAGGGTTAATGGGAAGTATGGAGCGCGCTCACAGGCTGAGGGCGCTCCATACACAGCGGGTGACGGCTGTGTTACACAGCTGACACCTCACTGCAAAGGGCGGAATTAAAGATCCGGCAGGGCTTCAAAGGAGACTGTCAGAAACACGATATACTGCAATACATTAGTATTGCAGTATATCATGCAAGCGATTCAACGATCGTTGCTTCAAGTCCCCTATTGGGACTAATAAAAAAATGTAAAAGACAGTTAAATAACGTTTCTTTTTATGTTCCAAAGAAATGTATTAAAAATAAACCCTTTTCAAATTTTTTCCCTAAATCAATGTTAAAAAATAAAAGTTAACATAACTGGTATTGCCGCGTCCGTAAAAGTCCAAACTTGCACAATATAGTGTCGTTTAACCCGCTCGGTGAATGCCATAAAAAAACAAATATATATAAAACACGCAAATTGATGTTTTTTGGTCACCCTTCCACTCCAAAAAAGTGATCAAAATGTAGTGTGTACCCCAAAATGGTATCGGTGAACACTACAGCCCATTCCACCTCACAAATATATTTTTTTCAGCTTCCCAGTACATTATGCGGTACAATAAACGTTGCCATGAAAAACGTAGCGCTCATATGGCTATATCGACTGAAAAATTAACCCCTTCCCGCTCCTTGACGTACTATTACGTCATGGCAGCTGTATCGTTCGCGCTCCATGACGTAATAGTACGTCACGGGAGTAACGGCCGTTTCGGCCGTCCTCCCGACACATACAGGAGCTGTGACGCTGCTGTCTTGTTCAGCAGCTGTCACAGCTCCTACAGCGGGGACCGATCGCTGTGTCCCCGCTGATTAACCCCTTAAAAGCCGCGTTCTATAGAGATCGCGGCTTTTTAGGGGTTAAGCTGCCATCGCCGGCCTGCTACGCGATAGCGGCCGGCGATGGTGACTATGGCAACCGGACACCAAACAATGGCGTCCGGCGATGCCATAGACGGAAGCCTAGTGGGTCCTGACAACGTCAGGACCCACTATGCTTGCTGTCAGTGAGTAGCTGACAGTTCTAATACACTGCACTACGCATGTAGTGCAGTGTATTAGAATAGCGATCAGGGCCTCCTGCCCTCATGTCCCCTAGTGGGACAAAGTAATAAAGTAAAAAAAAAGTTAAAAAAAGTTGTGTAAAAATAAGAAAATAAAAGATTTAAAAGTATTAAAAGTAAAAATCCCCCTTTTTCCCTTATCAGTCCTTTATTATTAATAAAAATATATAAACAAACAAATAAACTATACATAATTGGTATCGCCGCGTCCGTAACGGCCTGAACTACAAAATTATTTCATTATTTATCCCGCACGGTGAACGCCGTAAAAAAAATAAATAATAAACCGAACCACAATCACAATTCTTTGGTCACTTCACCTCCCAAAAAATGGAATAAAAAGAGATCAAAAAGTCGCATGTACCTAAAAATGGTACTGATCGAAACTACAGTTCGTTCCGCAAAAAATAAGTCCTCGCACGGCTTTATTGATTGAAAAATAAAAACTTTATGGCTCTTAGAATAAGGTAACACAAAAAGTGAATGATTGTTTACAAAACTTATTTTATTGTGCAAACGCCATAAGACATAAAAAAAACCTATAAACATCTGGTATCGCCGTAATCGTATCGCCCCGCAGAATAAAGTGAATATGTCATTTATAGCGCACGGTGAACGCGGAAAAAAAAAACGAAAAAAAAAACAATCGTACAATTGCTGTTTTTTAGTCACCACGCCACCTAAAAATAGAATAAAAACTGATCAAAAAGCCGCATGCACCCCAAGAAAACTACAATGGATTCCTCAAGGGGTCTAGTTTCCAAATTGGGGTCACTTTTGGGGGGTTCCCAATGTTTTGGCACCACAAGACCTCTTCAAACCGGACATGGTGCCTAATAAAAAAGATGCTTCAAAATCCACTAGGTGCTCCTTTGCTTCGGAGGCCGGTGCTTCAGGCCATTACCGCACGAGGGCCACATGTGGGATATTTCTCAAAACTGCAGAATCTGGGCAATACGTATTAATTTGCGTTTCTCTGATAAATCCTTTTGTGTTATAAAAAAAATGGTATAAAGAGGATTTTCTGACAAAAAAAAAAATGTAAATTTCACCTCTACTTTGCTCTAAATTCCCGTGAAACACCTAAAGGGTTCATAAACTTTCTAAATGCTGTTGTGGATACTTTGAGGGGTCTAGTTTCTAAAATGGGGTGTTTGATAGGGGTTTCTAATATATGGGCCCCTCAAAGCAACTTCAGAACTGAACTGGAACCTAAAAAAATAAATAAATGAGGCAATACTTCGCTTCTTACATTATACTGATAATGAGCCGTGCCCACCCCGAGATGACCCCAGTTTTGACCGTTTGTATAAACGGAGACCCCTATTAGACCGTTCCAGTGCCCGGTTTTCCCAAGCATACACCCCTGAGAAGTGTATTTCTATTGATGAGTCCCTGGTACATTTTAAAGGGAGGGTTCAATTCCGCGAGTACCTGCCGGGTAAGAGGGCAAGGTATGGCGTGAAGATGTATAAGCTGTGAGAGTGCATCAGGGTATACCTACAGGTTTAGGATATATGAAGGAAAGGCCACCCCCAAACCAGACTGCATCCTGGACTACAATAGGTACATGGGAGGGATGGACTTGTAAGATCAAGCCCTGAAGCCCTACAGCGCCATGCGGTGTGGTATAAGAAGCTGGCCGGGCACATCATACAGATGGCATTGTACAATGCAATGCGTACATGCTACGTCGATGTGCAGGCCAGACGGGAACTTTCCTGGAATTTCAAGAGGTGATTATCAAGAACCTAATCTTTAGGGACCAAGAAGGGGGGGGGGCACCCAGTACTTCTGGAAGCGAGCCCACACGCATCGTACCAGGGCAACACTTTCCAGGAGAAGTTCCCCAAACTGGCAAGAAGGGAAAAAGTCAAAAGAGGTGCAAAGTCTGCTATAAGAGGGGGTAAGGGAGGACACAATATATCAATGTGACACGTGTCCCGAATAACCAGAGCTCTGTATGAAAGTGTTTTAAAATTTATCATACATCCCTTGGTTTATAATTTACCCCAATTTTACTTACCCTGATGCACTCCACACAGCTTATCCCCCCTCGTCTTTCCCCTCTGATCCCTGCTGTGTGTCCAGGCAGCTGATAACAGCCACATGTAGGGTATTGCCATACCCGGGAGAACCCACATTACAGTTTATGGGGTGTAGGTCTCCGGTCAAAATGCTCACTACACATGTAGATGAATGCCTTAAGGGTGTAGTTTTTAAAACGGGGTCACTTCTTGGGGGTTTCAACTGTTCTGGTACCTCAGGGGCTTCTGCATACATGACTTCGCACTAGAAAATCCCCAGTAGGCCAAATGGTGGTCCTTTCCTTCTGAGCCCTCCCATGGGCCCAAATGGCAGTTTATCACAACAAATGGGGTATTGCGGCCCTCAGAACAAATTGCGCAACAGAATGGGGTATTTTGTTTCTTGTGAAAATAAGAAATTTTCAGCCATAACTACATATTATTTGAAAAAAATAATTTTGTTTTCATTCCCAGCCCAATTCAAATAAGTTCTGTGAAAAAACTATGGGGTCAAAATGGTCACAACACCCATAAATGAAGTCCTTGAGGGGTGTAGTTTCCAAAATGGGGTCATTTGTGGTTGGTTTCTATTGCTTTGATACCTCTGGGGCTCTGCAAATGCGACATGGCACCCGAAAACCAATCCAGCAAAATCTGGACTCCAAAGAACACACAGCGCTCCTTTCCTTCTGAGCCCTCCCATGGGCCCAAACGGCAGTTTATCACCACAAATGGGGTATTGCCGCACTCAGGACAAATTGGGCAACAGAATGGAGTATTTTATTTCTTGTGAAAATAAGAATTTTTGAGCTAAAATGACATATTATTGGAAAAAATATATATTTTTTTAATTCCCAGCCCAATTCAAATTAGTTCTGTGAAGAAACTATGGAGTCTAAATGGTCACATTACCCATAAATGAATTCCTTGAGGGGTGTAGTTTCCAAAATGGGGTCACTTCTGGTGGGTTTCCATTGCTTTGATACCTCTGGGGCTCTGCAAATGCGACATGGCACCCGAAAACCAAACCAGCAAAATCTGTACTCCAAAGAACACACAGCGCTCCTTCCTTTCTGAGGCCTCCCATGGGCCCAAACGGCAGTTTATTGCCACAAATGGGGTATTGATGCACTCAGGAGAAATTGGGCAACAAAATTGAGTATTTTGTTCCCTGTGAAAATAAGAAATTTTGGTAAAAAATTACATCTTATTGGAAAAAATGTCATTTTTTTAATGTCACAGCCCAATTGAAATAGATGCTGTGAAAAAACTGTGTGGTCAAAATGCTAACAACAACCATAAATGAATTCCTTGAGGGGTGTAGTTTCCAAAATGGGGTCACTTTTGGTGGGTTTCCATTGCTTTGATACCTCTGAGGCTCTGCAAATGCGACATGGCACCCGAAAACCAATCCAACAAAATCTGGACTCCAACAAACATATAGCGCTCCTTTCCTTCTGAGCCCTCCCATGGGCCCAAACGGCAGTTTATCACCACAAATGGGGTATTGCCACACTAAGGACAAATTGGGCAACAAAATGGGGTATTTTGTTCCTTGTGAAAATAAGAAATTTTGATCACAAATGACATTTTATTGGAAAAAATGACATTTTTTTCATTTCAGAGCCCAATTCAAATACGTGCTGTGAAAAAACTGTGCGGTCAAAATGGTAACAACAACCCTAAATGAATTCCTTGAGGGGTGTAGTTTCCAAAATGGGGTCACTATTGGGGGATTCCTACTGTTTTGACACCTCAACACCTCTTCAAACCTGGCATGCTGCCTAAAATATATTCTAATAAAAAAGGGGCCTCAAAATGCACTAGGTGCTTCTTTGCTTCTAGGGCTTGTGTTTTAGTCCACGAGCGCAGTAGGGCCACATGTGGGACATTTCTAAAAACTGCAGAATCTGGAGAATACATATTTAGTAGTGTTTCTCTGGTAAAACCTTCTGTGTTACAGAAAAAAAAATGAATAAAATTGAAATTCAGCAAGAAAAATGAAATTTGCAAATTTCACCTCCACTTTGCTTTAATTCCTGTGAAATGCCTGAAGGGTTAAAAAACTTTCTAACTGCTGTTTTGAATACTTTGAGGGGTCTAGTTTTTAAAATGGGGTGTTTTATCAGGGTTTCTAATACATAGGCCCCACAAAGCCACTTCAGAACTCAAGAGGTACCTTAAAAAAAAGGCTTTTGAAATTTTCTTAAAAATATGAGAAATTGCTGTTTATGTTCTAAGCCTTGTAACGTCCAAGAAAAATAAAAAAATGTTCAAAAAACTATGCCAATCTAAAGTAGACATATGGGAAATGTGAACTAGTAACTATTTTGGGTGGTATAACCGTCTGTTTTACAAGCAGATGCATTTAAATTCAGAAAAATGCAATTTTTTCAAAATTTTCTCTACATTTTGCAATTTTTCACCAATAAACACTGAATATATCGACCAAATTTTACCACGAACATGAAGCCCAATGTGTCACGAGAAAACAATCTCAGAATCGCTTGGGTAGGTTTAAGCATTCCGACGTTATTACCACATAAAGTGAAATATGTCAGATTTGAAAAATGGGCTCTGAGCCTTAAGGCCAAAACTAGGCTGCGTCCTTAAGGGGTTAAAAGAAATGCCAGTGAAAATATAATACCGACACCGGCCTCTTCCTTTAAATGCAGGCTGGACCGGTAGAATACCGACGAGGAGGCAACTCTAGCTATATAAAGTATGTAGGATGTCTATAATTTTACAGGATTATCTACAGATCGTTTTGGAATTAGGGGAATTAGGTTGGTACTATTATTTAAAATTATTATTATGTTATGTGGTTTGGCCTTTACTGGCAATTAATTGTCTTAAAGGACTGATCTATTGAGGAACAGCATTAACAACATCGGTCACTCTGATCCTCTGAGGGTCATAAATACAGTCCTCTTCCAAGTTACTTTTCACCATTCCACATCCAGGAGGAACCCAAGCAGAGTCATACCCATGATCATGCCAGGTGAGCCGCAGTGGGTGATTCTGACTGTCGATTTTTTTAACCTTTCCCACCCTGACAGAAAGCACCAAAACCACACCCTGACCTGTCTTATGAAGTGGATATCTTGAAGCCTTTTCTATACTCCTACTAACATAGACACCTCTCCCTAACATCCCATCTTCAGAAACTTTAAATCCATCCTTAATGATACTATTAGCTGCATCTACAGTTGTCCCATGATACATGGTATAGGACCTTCTTCCAGGATATACTTGTGCCATTTCTCCAAAAGGAATTCAAGTGTGGGAATGATAACCTGCAACCTAGAAAGAAATGTATTGTGTTAATGTGCAGCAAGATGGAAGGATCATCAAATCCCAACACATTGGCCCACATTCACTAATGTTGTATAACAGTTAGTGTCACAAAATGAGCCAAATTGATCACAGTAGTGCATAAAAAATTTTGTGCATCTTGAATAACCTTTTAGGCACTTTTCTTTTCCTTATACCACTTTGGTTTGGCTTATTTTGCACCTCAATTTTGGGCCAGCTTTTTGCCCATTTTTGGTTCATAATAGGCCACGCCCCATTTCTAACGAGCCACGACCCTTTCTCAGTAAACCATGCCCTTTGCTAGGGAAACAGTGCAAATATCAGTACTCCGCTAAACTGCACCAATTTGTACCAAGATTTTTTGGACACTTTCTAGACTCAGAGACAAGTAAATCTGCCCCATTATAGTTCTGATTTCAAAGAAGAAAATATCAAACAAGTCTTGCAACAATATAAAGATGTAGCTTCATTATCCCTTTCATGACCAAGGGTTATTGATGCCCCTGTGTCCAGGTCACATTTTCCATTTCTGATATGCACTTCTTTAAATGATAATATATTGGCAACCGCTTTGAATATCTTATTTCTACTTTTTTTTTTTTTTTACAAGACATAAAGCTTTTATTTTCTAGATTAGTTTAATAGATTCCATATTTTTTGTTTTTATTATGAGCAGACAAATCACTAAAAATGTGAGTATACACTCTTCAACATTGAACTTGCAACACCAAGAAGGAAAAGTTTTTGAATTGTGGAAATCACAGGATCGATAGGCACATTAATGATATGAAAATGATAAAAAAAATGGAATTAAAATATTCCAAACATTATGATTTATTCAGTATTGAGTGTGAGCACCACACGCAGAAATACACGCACTTATACGCCTTGGCATGATGTCAATGAGGTTATTAATGTTTGTCTGAGGAATGTTATGCCACAATGAATGCACTTTGGCACGCAAATCATCGAGAAGGCTGCTGGCAGCTCCATTTGCAATTGCCGACCTATGCGGCCTGCGTTGTCCTGTTGAAAAATGGCTTCTGGGACTCTTTGGAGAAATGGCCGTACCACTGGTTTCACGACCAAATCAATGTAAAGCCAAGATGTTAGCGTACCTGAAATTAAGACTAGAGGGGACCGACTACAATACATCATGCCACCTCACACTATAATCCCGTTGCAGACACTCTGGTCGGGGATTCCGGCAAGTTAAAGCCCCTAACATCACTGTCTATTTATGGACAGTGACGTCAAGGGTTTTCCCAAGGAGTCCCCGGCCAAAGCGCTTGCGATGTTCTGGCCAGGGACTCCATTGAGGAGAGAGTCAGTAGACAGGAAAGTGCAGCGCTGCTTACACTGAAGCAGCGCTGCAAACATTATAGCTTGTTCCAACCTGCCAATCTTTATATCCGGGACAACAGCACGTGGCTTAAGCAGTTGGAACGTATATAGCCGTATGGCTGACGTGAAGGGGTTATTAAATTCTTGCAGCAGGTGACCAATGATAACAGAGGCCCACAGCAGTAGGAGCCCATAACAATACAAACCCCCCACAATCAGATTGTCCAAGGAGACCTGCAATCTGAAATGTTTTTTTGTTTTGTTTCAAATTGGACAATTCCTTTCTTTAGAGAGGGAGACAGAAGTAGGACAAATGGAAGATCCATATTTGGTGGGAGGAAATAATCCTACCACAACTGTTTAGAACTTTGAAGCAACATTTTGTTGTACGCAGTTGGTTGCTGCATAGGAGTCTATGATGATATAACTCCAGTTCAGCAGAACTGTGGGAGGTCTGGAGATTGTGGCTGTTATACGGATGCAAAAATGACATATTACACATGTATGGGAGCAACCTATAAAGTATAATCACATACATCTAATGAGATCATTTTCACTCACCTGATTCTGTTGTATAGTGAAATACTATTTTGTACTGGTTACCACTGCTGTTCTTAACCAAGAACTTGGGTCTAAAAAAAGACAATGCAAAGAAGTCAAGCAAAAAGATAGAATTCTGCTAAAGATCAGGACCTATTTATCAGGTGAGAATATAACAAAACTTCTAACGGGATCAACCAGATGCCTTCATCAGGCTTGGCTGAATAATGCAAGTACATAAAAGAAAACATATAATAAAGTAACATTTAAAGCGACTCTCCAGTTGAATTTTTTTTTATATTAAAAATGTCAAAATTATAGTTAACTTACCTTACCATGTGTGCTTCCCTTGTCTGCCTCTGGCTCCGTTCACTCGTTCTGGTGACCGTTGTCCTGGAACCAAAATGGCCGCTGCTCTCTCAGACTTGCATATGTATGGCATTATCTGCAAGTCTGAGAAACGCACTCTCCGCCCATCTGAGTCCCTTGGATGGACCAGCGCTGATGACGTCAGTGCTGTGTCCATCTCTTTTGACACTTTCTTTGCTGGGTACTTTACAGTGGAGCAACATACTCACTGAGAGCGTGTCAGTATGAATAGCTGTGTATAATTCCAATACTTTCTATAGGAATGATAGCACGTGCCAGAGGCGTAGCTAGGTTCTTTTGCACCCAGGGCAAAGATTCAGTTTGGTCGAATCCCCCCCCCCCCCCCCAAACCTCTTTCGTGACATCTCCTTTTCCCTCGACATGTTTGCTTTCGCTAGAAAATAAATTAACAGGGTCAGTGTGCCTGACTAAAACAGATTGTATAACTCAGGCTAATGAGACTATATGGTCACATATGGTGACAGCCTCCTCTTGTAGACAGTGCCACACAACCCCCCTTGTAGACAGTGCCACACAACCCTCTATAGATAATGCCACAGACAACCTTGTAGATACTGGCGCACAGCCCCCCTTGTAGATAGTGCCACACAGCCCCCCCTGTAGATACTGCCACACACCTCCCCTGTAGATAGGGCCACAGACCCCCCTTGTAGATACTGCCACATAGTCCCCTCTGTAGAGAGTGCCACACAGCACTCCTGTAGATAGTACCACACAGCTATCCCTTGTAGATACTGCCACACAGCTCCCCCTTGTAGATACTGCCGCACAGCCCCCTTATAGATAATGCCACACAGCCCCCCTTGTAGATAGTACCACACAGCCCCTCCTGTAGATAATGCCACACAGACTCCCCTTGACGGTATTGCTACACAGGCCCCCTGTAGATAGTGCCACACAGTTTCGCCTTGTAGATACTGCCACACAGTCCACTCCTTGTATATACTGCCACACAACCCCCCTTGTAGATAGTGCCACACAGCCCTCCCTGTAGATATTGCCATACTCTCCCCCTAGAAGATAGTGCCACACATCCCTCTTGTAGATAGTGCCAAACACACACCCCTGTAGATAGGGCCACACACACCACTTGTAGATACTGCCACACTCCCCTCCTAGTAGATAGTGCCACAGCCCCCTTGTACATAGTGCCAAATACAGCACCTGCAGATAGTGCCCCCCCTTGTGGATAAAGCCACACAGCCCCCTTTGTAGACAGTGCTACACACACCTCTGTGTAGATATTACCACAAACCCCCCCCCCCCTGTAGAAAGTGCTACACCCTTCCTCCTCTCTATAGATAGTACCATTGATGCTCTCTCTGGGAGTGGAATCCCCGGCCAGAACGTCGGGGATTCCACTCCAGGAGGAGCCCCTGACGTCACTGTCCATATATGGCAGGGACGTCAGGGGCTCCCTCTAGGAGCGGATACCCAGCCAGAGCATTGGCGCCCCCCGTACCTTCCCTCCTAGTTGCGCTTGAGGCACGTGCCACACCTGCCCCCCCTAGCTACACCCCTGGCACATGCGAGACTTCAGTAAATATGAGAGTGATGTGGTCATGGCATGCCAATGTCAATCTTGAGCAAGGGGGTAAAGTTATGTAGGCTAAAATGGCAAGGACAGGAGCACTTGCGGGGAAATGGACCGCCCAAGTGGCACTTGCAGTCATTTGCATATGGCAATGAAGTAGTTTATCTGGACAAACAAGGTAATATAAATCAATCAAAATGTATGTGGGCACAGAGTATCACAAGACATACCAAATGCTCGGACAAGTTTGGTAAACAACAGCAGCTGACAGGTTTCCTTTAATCTCCTTTTTTCAGTTGATCCTATTTTGTCTTATATTGCAATTAAAACTGATAAATATATAAAGAAATCTTCCATTTATGTTCCAGGAAATTAACCATTGCAGCAGGAACTTCCCCGACTATTTCAACTACTCTGTAATCCATAGAAAGCATTTCTAAAATTGATTTCAAGAGTTTTTAAACCCTACTCGCACGTCAAGCCCCATCCCTTCTGCCAGCCAAAAATGGAAGAGAACAGGAGGACATTAAAACCTGTTTACTCTGCAAGATTTTGTCAATTTTAAGGGCAAGCAGAAAATCCTGAAGACTGACAAACAGTAGGGGCAAGTCTATCATCTATAAACATTATCATACATATCTAGGTTTAATGTTCCTTTCGAGGTTTATGTCCATTACTACAGCCATTTTACTTATTGCTCCGATGTATCAGACTACACAAGGTTTGTTTGTAATCTGTAACCTTGGAGTAATATAGGTCTGTATAGTAGCTGTACAGCTATTCTGGCTGTCAGAAATGGTGGAAACGGTCAGATGGAAACCTGACAGATAACATTATAATTGAATTGGTTTTGTTAGGATTCATTGGCATACATTTGAAAGTGTACTTGTCATACTGGTCATGTATGGTGCCACTAGCATGAGGCATCTGGGGAACATATTGTTGCAAGAAAAATGTAAGTGAACCTTTTGGAATGAAATAGGTTTCTGCACAAAGTCACAATTATAGGCATACACAATCTAACTAAACTAATAACATGCCCCACATACAGCCCCCTGTAGATAGTGCCCCACATATGGCCCCTCTGTAGATAGTGCTCCACATATGGCCACCCCTGTAGATAGTGCTCCACATATAGCCCCCACCCCCTGTAGATAGTGCTCCACATATAGCCCCCACATGCAGCCCCCCTGTAGATAGTGCTCCACATATATCAACTCACACTTTTAACAGAAAAAAAAGTGTACATACTCACCTATAACCGTTCCCATGTCGTCCTCTTGCAATGCAGGCTTGCTCTTTTCTGAGCAGATCTGCTAGGGCTGAACAAAGGCACTGAGTGGCAGGGCAAGTCATTCTTCCCGACCAATCTGCCTTTCAACGTTGCGGCGTTGAAAGGTGCGGATTGGCAGGCTGCCTTGCTCTGTCAATCAATGACGCAAGCGGCGCAATAACGTCATCATGCCACTTGCTTTGTTAAAAGGAGTTGAGTGGCAGGGCAAGTTAATTCTGACTGGCCAATCGGCGCCTATTAACGTTGCGCCGTTGAAAGGTGCTGATTGGCTTGTCGCCTTGCCCTGTCAATCAACTACGCAAGTGGCGTGATGATGACATTGTGCAGCTTACGCCCTTGAAAAGTGCTGTATAGCGGGGCACGTTCCGGGGCACATAATTCTATACATGAAGCAGTTGGCTCCGTACATAGCATAGTGGCCGTGCTGCCGAACTGCAGGTGCCCTCCTATTCACTTGATTAGGAGCAGAGCTGCAGTACTGCAGCTCAGCCGCTATTTCGTGGCCGGAGCTAAGTGCTTCCAAAATGTACGTCCGGTGCATGGAGGCACCGGACCAGCTGATCTGTGCGGGGGCCGGTTGTCAGACCCCTACAGATCATGTACTGATGACGTATCTGGTGGATAGATCATCAGTTGTCAGAAGGTGAAAAACCTCATTAATGATTGCAGAAATCGAGGTAATTCCAAAGGGTTTACTTACATTTTTCTTGCAACTCTATGTATATATATATATATATATATATATATATATATATATATATATAGTATTATAAGTCAGTGCCTGGCAAAGTGTGTATATTCCACCTGGGGTTCTCACTTATACACTGAGAGTAATAATAAAAAAAATTGATACTTAGCGTGTCGTTGGTGGAGCAGGAGCAGGAGCCTGAGAGGTCTGCAAGGCAGGAGCAGGAGACTGGAGCAGGTGAGCTGACGTTGGTGGTGTGGGAGGCAAGCAGGTCCCAGCTGCTCCTCGTCGGTGGAGAGGTAGTCTGCTCTACTGCGCGTACCGACACAGGGCTATTTAAACCCTGTCGGTACGATCGTAAATAGGGGCGAGTAGTGCTCGCCACCGGCTAACATGGGTCGGCATGGTGATAACATATCACCGGTCGACTCATGAGCACCCGCGCGAGATCGTGTGCGAAATCCAGCGAAAGCCTGCACGCACGGGAAGTTTAAAATGGAGACAGGAGATCAAAGCAGTATCTCCTGTCTCCATCGAGTACAAACAAAACAGGACAATAACTAATTTTCCTGCCTAGTTGTGCAGCCCTGGCTCATGAGACATGACATTATCTATCTATCTATATATATATATATATTTGTTTTTTTTGTTTTTTTATTATGTATCACGCTTCACATTGAAGTCCTGTTTGGACAGCACGATTGTAATGCATTTTTACCTGTCCAAAGTTGCATATATTAACTCATTATATACCTTTTTGGCAACTCTGTATATGTATTTGCACTTTATTGGCACTACTTTTTTACAATATTGGTTCTCCTATATATGTGTGGTCATGACATGAATTTGTTCACTTGAAAAAGGCCCCTGTGTTGAGCTGAAACGTCTTGTTTTCTATGGACCAATACAGCACCTTTTTCTACTTTGCTTATATCTTGGAGTGCTGCCTGATTTTTGGATCTTACTACAAGCAGGTCTGTTAGCCCTGACCTGGGCGGGCTGGCACCCACATACGACTAAAAAGGTTGTGCAGCTGACATTTTTAATTTTTTTATATACACATATATATATATCTATACACATACTTACATATATATATGTATTAGGGGACACTTCCCTTTACAAGCTCCAACATTTGCACTCAGATTTTACTGCATATGTGAGATCATTGTATACAAATCTAATAATTTCTTCGCATCATCGTGTCTACAGTTCCCTTGCAGGCTCTATCATGTTGACCTATAGTGCTCCTGTTTATTGCCCTCATCTGTGTCACAACCTTAAATTATGTCCGAAAGGAGGATTGGTACAACAAGTTTCTCAAATATCATCAGTCTGTAGTAAAAATTAAATGAATGGGGCAGCTATGGGGCATTATACTGTATGGGGGCATCTGTGTGGGCATTATACTGTATGGGGCATCTGTGTGGGAATTGTACTGTATGGGGCAGCTAAGGGGGCATTATACTGAATGGGGGCAGCTATGGGGGCATTATACTGTATGGGGGCAGCTATGGGGCATTATGCTGTATAGCGACACCTGTGTTGGCTTT
The DNA here is from genome assembly GCF_050947455.1 of Rhinoderma darwinii. Lineage (NCBI taxonomy): Eukaryota > Metazoa > Chordata > Amphibia > Anura > Rhinodermatidae > Rhinoderma > Rhinoderma darwinii. Next base: position 40,131,415 of record NC_134696.1, on the reverse strand, counting down.
ATACTGTATGGGTGCATCTATGGAGGCATTATAATGTATGGGGCAGCTATGGGGGCATTATACAGTATAGTGGCAGCTAGAGGGCATTATACTGTGTGGGAGTGTGATACTGTGTGGGCTGAATCGGGAGTGTATGGGAAGGGATTGGGCGTGGCTTAAAACAAAACAAAAATGTTGCGATACTTGAACGTTGGGAGGTGTGGACAACTGCATGCCATCAGGGGGAACATCCATGAGAGCAACATATATAATATACATATATTAGGAAATATTACAAGGTGAACCTTCTCTTTAATTCCCATAAGTTTAAACTTTATAGTCCCTATCGTACAACAAACCTCCCTGTAACCTTGCCTATATAGACAAGTTTTGGTGCAGTGCATTTTTTGCAATATACATTTTTTTATTGGATTATCCTAAGAACTAATTTCGTTTTAAAGGGATTCTCTGGTTTAGACAATCCCCACTTGTTAGAAGGGCTCATTGACAATAATATCTTTGCACAGTGTCCCCTTGCTGGAAGCCCCTGTGATCAGCTGTAAACTAAATTTCATTGGAGCGCAACCATAAGGGAATTAAAGGGGTTAACTGGGTCTTTTCAAAATCAACAGCAGGGCAGGGGATGGTGTAAAATAATAAACTGAAACTTACTCATCGCCTGATTTTTTCCCCTAAACCATATGAATTCCCATTGCTAAGCAAGCTTTATCTGTAATACCAGTTATAAATGAATATTAACATTATAGATGATGGGGATCATCATTCCTGTATACTGTATGGTGGCAAACCACGTACAGTGCTGTAGAATATGTTGGTGCTATATAAGCAACCAGAAATATCACAACCCCTTTAAAGGGGTTGTCCTGGCACGGACAACTGATGACCTATCCGCATCAGTATATGATTGGTGGGGGTCAGACACCTAGACCCTGCACCGATCAGCTGCTCCAACTGCCTCCAGGTGCCGGGTGCTCTGCCGCTATTCCGTGATTGGAACCATCTGCTTCCGGCATGGACATCCAGTGCCCAGAGATCGGTGCGGGTCCAGCTGTCGGACCCCCACCACAGATCATATACTGATGACCTATCCTGTGGATAGGTCATTATTGTCTGTGCCTGGACAACTCCTTTAATTATGGCTTAGAAATCACTCACTATACACTGAGCTTAGAAAATTAATACAGACACAAATCGAGCCAATCCAGACATAATACTGAGGTAAATATGGTCTACACGGTCTATGTCACGTATTCTATGTCTGCATTTATACCTGCTTTTTAATATACGTCCTAAACAACTTTCTCCCACAAAAATAGAAACTAACCAGACAAAGAATCCCTGGTGAAATAACTGGAATTTCAAGAGTGACAATATCGATAGTCAGTCATTACAGCTCCATGTACAAGTGTCACCTCCATAGACTATAATGTAACTTAAGGCACTACCACCTCCACTTTCTTCTGATTTCTAAGCAGAACTGTCAGTCACGCTGCTTACACATTAAAGAGAGGGCACTACATAAGGCGATAAATGTATATATAGAGTGGTGTGAAATTAGGTATGCTGGCAGGTGCTCACCTGGTTTTGTTGTGCTGTGTGCCCAACAATGCAGAGGACTCGTAAGGTTGCAGTGGGCTAGGAAGCTGCTGCCATGGATAGATTTCTGTGCCTACTGGGTCGATCATGAATCAATTGAAAATGTGCAGGAAAAAATAAGTTCACTTTAGGGGCAGCTTAAGGTGCTTTCCTATTTGATGAGAAGCAGAACCTAAAATAGATATATCTTTTTCTGCATTTTAAAATTCCTGTATATACTAGTACTGTTTCCTCCCTTATAAGTTAAACTGTATGTGTCATAAAGTATGTGAATTGTTGAATTCTAAAGTCTAAAGCTGAGATAATTGTAAAGGAAGTGAAACTCAGTTATTCTTTAGGGCTGACTATCCTATACTTTGACTCATTGTGTCAAAGTACATCTGTCTGATACTAAGGGCCCTTTTACAGCGGAAAAATATCGGACAAACGAGAGTTCACAGAACACTCGTTTCCAATAATTGCCCAGTGTAAACAGGCCAACGATCAGCAAACGCTCGTTCATCGGCTGACTGTATAGTTTTAAATGGCGAAAATATTAATCGTTGTCAGCAGCACATCTCCCTGTGTAAACAGGGAGACCTACTGCCAACATGATAGCAATCAACGGGGACGAGAGATCGTAGTAACGAGCACTCATCCCCATACTAGCTCCTTGTGAAAGGAGCAATCGAGAACCGCTCAACGAGCTGGCTTATTGATCGGCGCTCATTTAAACGGCCCACATCGGGCCGTGTAAAATATCTTTAGGGCGGTTTTACACCTGCATATTTCTGCCAGTTTACAAGCGGCGATTGACAAAAATGCATACCGATCCGTTTAGCTTTATTTCCCTGGAGCAGTTATTGTAATATATGGGGATATTTGAGATTGTCGTCCCCATAGAGTTTGAATTATTGTCAGCAGCACATCCGCTGTTTACATGGGGAGATGTGCTGTCAACAATAATGATTTTTACCGCCGCATAAAATATGTAATCAGCCGACAAACAAGCGTTTAAGCAGACTGGCCTAAGGTCAGGATCACACATGCAGGTTTAATGCAGTTTTTGGTGCTGTTTTTGGCAGTTTTTTTAGTAAAAAACGGAAGTGGATACACTAACTCTCATTTATTTTAGATGTACATTGTGTGTGGCATTATCTACAGGGGACAATGTGTGGCACTATCTACAGGTGGCATTATCTACAGGGGGCATAATGTGTGACACTATTTACAGTGGGCACTGTGGGGCACTATGTACACGAGGCAATGTGTGTATGGCACTATATACAGCGGGGCACTGTGTGGCACTATATACAAGTGGCACAATGTGTGATACTATCAACAGGAGGCAGTATATGCGGCACTATCTACAATGGGAACTATGTGACGCTATCTACAGTGTGTATTATTTACAGGAGCACTCTATAGAGGGCACTGTATGTGGCATTATCTACAGTGGGCACTGTGTGTGGCACAATCTACAAGAGAAACTATTTACAAGGGGCACTGTGTATGGCACTAACTACAGTGGGCACTATCTGTAGAGGGTACGATCTGTAGGGGGCACTGCTTGTGGCAATATCTACAGTGGGAACTGTGTGTGTGACGCTCTATACAGGAGCACTGTGTGTTTGACACTATCTAAAAGGCACACACTGTGTGTGACACTAAGGTGGTTTTACACTGGGTGATTATCGGGCAGACGAGCGTTCATACAGTAGAACGCTCGTTGCCGATAATTGCCCTGTGTAAACAGAGCAGCAATCAGCAGATGAACACGCAAATGCTCAATCATTTGCTAATCATATAATTTTTAAAAAGTTAAATATTATCATTGATGGCAGCACATCTCCCTGTGTAAACAGGGAGACGTGCTGCCGATATGATAATAATGTATGGGGACAAGCTATCAGAGTAATGATCGCTCGTCCTCATCCATAGGTCTATGTGACAGGGACAAACGAGCGCCGATCAACGATGCCTCGTTGATCGGCGCTTGCTGCATCAGCCGGTATAATAGGGCCTTAACTAAAGGGAGGACCGTGTCTGTGATACTATATACACGGGGCACTGTGTATGGCACTATTTACAGAAGCACTGTTTGTGGCACTTTCTACAGGGGCACTGTGTTTCACACTATTTACAGGGGCACTGTGTGTGACACTCTCTACAATATTTGTATTGAGCACTGTATATGTGATGCCTAATTTTCAGGGGGCACAGTGTGTGATACGATTTTATTCCATGTGCAGATTGTGTGACAAAATTATATTTAAAGGCACAGTGTGTGTGTGTGTGTGTGTGTGTGTGTGTGTGTGTGTGTGTGTGTGTGTGTGTGTGTGTGTGTGGAAAAAAGAAGGCAAAAGGGAGGATCCTATAGGGCGCTGCTGCGTGGTGGTTTTGAAGTAGGTCAAAGATGATAGATACGGATGTAAGTAGATATTTTATTGAATCATACAGGCTACGCGTTTCGACACTGTACCAGCGTCTTCATCAGGCCATAAAATATACATGCAGGGAGGTTATTTATATACTAGCAAGGGTCGGACAAACAGGAAGGGAATGGAGGTCATACAGGGGAAAGGTCAAAAGGTGAAAATGACGTCATAGATAGTACAGATATCGGGGAATTGGTTAAAAAGTTGTTTAGCGAAAAAATAATGACTAATTTTACCTGAGGGAAAGAACATTAAGATGATATAGATGTTAATACCCTGAACAAATTCAGAAAAATCGGCATTCATAATTTGACATACATATAGTTACGATTGCAATTGATTACAGTCCATATAGAGCGTCTTAAAAAATACCATTCAAATAATTATTTGGAGATTCATTAGAATAAATATGTTTAGAAATACATATCTTATGGGAACAAAAGCAGTAATGGTTGATAAAAACTATATAATTAAATGCATAAAACAACATAGATGAATGTATAAAAAGATTGCCAAATGTTAGTATAATAAATAAGTAATGAACAACAAAATGACCTATCGAGCAGGGGTTTTACTTAGTTTGTATGTTGGTAGGAATAATATGAAAATCTTTTTCCATACATGTATAAACGATAAAAACACTCAAGCACAAAAGACGGGTAAACGTACACGCAAGGTGTGACTAGCAGCCAAATACCCCCAGCGTGTGTCCTCACAGCCAGGGCAGCAATGCAGGGCGAATGTACAGGCATTCACCAATACTCAGAAGGGAAGGTTGTCGCATAAAAATATAAATATATATGAATTTAAAAGTGTTAAAAATGAGTAAAAAAGGGGTTCTTCACAGTTTCTGTTTAGTAATTTGTTTGGAACACACAGAGATTATATATGTTAACGGGATCAGAAAATAGCGCTGTGAGTCAAGTTCGCATTGTTACTATTAGCGGTAGTGCTTGGCTGTCATAAATAACAGACGAATAGGAGTATTTATAAAGGAGAATTGTACATGTATAAAAGGAGATGAGACAATTATACCTCTGGCCGTTTTATATTTAGACAATACTTTTGGGCGTCTCTGTTATCCAGAAGGCCACCCGCGGGGTGGGATCCCGATGGTATATTAATAGAAAAATCGTAAGTATTGTTACTTTCTAGGGTATAAAGTATTTAGGTGGGTGGTCTCCTAGGAAAATTAAAAATGACCTATGGGTGAAACTGATAGAATACATATATACACATGTATATACATACATGCATGCACACACATATGTATATATACACACGCAGGTATACAAAATTGGAGAAACGGCCTTATATATATATTTATCTTGGTGTAGAGCACCAAAGATAGTCATCTAGAAGAAATCTAAAGGTTGTTATAAACGAAATTATGTGATACATATATGCACCTCTTGTTCTAAAAATGGATTTCTGTGTGGATTGGTGCGTAATGAGGCATCAGTCCAAGGAGGATTCAGAAATGTCATTTAAACCTCGCTGGTTCAGTGTCTGTAATTGGAAGATCCAATAATTCTCTCTTTGTTTTAATCTATGAAATCTGTTGGGGACATCCATTGAAATATGCTCAATCGGAATAATGTTGAGTGTTTCAAAACGTCCATTGTGTGTCACGCAGGGTCTGCGGACCCACTGGGCCGTACAGCCTTGGCGGTAAGGCAGCTGGACAACAGGGAACAGGTAACTGTCTATAGTTCTATAGGTACCTGTGACAGCTCAGACAGCATTAGGACAACAGCCTGCAGTCACGGACATTACAGTATCCCCCCCTCTTACGACCCCTCTTCTTGGGACCAGAGCGAGAGAGAAACTTCTTCAGAAGAGTAGGGGCATTGAGGTGCTCCTCTGGCTCCCAGGACCTCCCTTCAAGACCAAACCCCCTCCAATTCACCAAATAAAAAGTCTTTCCTCTCACTCTCTTGGTGTCCAAGATCTCCTTGACCTCAAAGATGTCAGAGGGGCCGCTGGAGGCAACCGCAGGGCTGGGAGTCTTGGAATAGCGGTTCAGGATCATAGGTTTCAGGAGGGAGACATGGAAGGAGTTGGGACTCCTGAGGGTAGTAGGCAGCCGTAGCTTGTAGGCGACAGGATTGATCTGCTGCAGAACCTCGAATGGTCCGAGGAACCTGGGGGGAAATTTACATGACGGCACCCTCAGTCAGATATTCCTGGATGACAGCCAGACCTTAGTGCCAGGAAGAAACCGAGGAGGCTGTCTTCTCCTTGTGTCAGTCTCCTGTTACATGCGGTCCACTGCCATTAGGATGGAGGATCGAGTCTGTTGCCAGATCTTCAAAAAGTCTCTAAACGTGGAATCAGCTGCAGGTACCTCGGAAGTATCAGTCACCGTGAGAAGATTTCTTGGGTGCTGACCATAGACAATGCAGAACGGTGTATTCCTAGTAGACTCGCTGGTGTTATTATTGTAGGAGAACTCTGCCCACGGGAGCAGCTGCACCCAGTCATCATGCTGCTTGGAGATGAAGTGGCGTAGGTAGTTCTTCAAAATCTGGTTGATCCTCTCGACCTGACAATTAGGCCCCATGCACACGACCGTGTTTTTGCGTCCGCAATTCCCCCGCAAATCCACGGGAGAATTGCGGACCCATTCATTTCAATGGGCCCATACACACTATCCGTGTTTTCACGGGTCTCCGCATGTCCGCACATCCGTGCCGCAGAAACTCAGGACATGTCTTATTACGGGCCGCAAATTCGATGCGGACATGCCAATAGAAGTCAATGGGCCCGTGGAAAATGCGGATACACCTCCGTGTGTCATCCGCAGTTTGCGGATTTGCGGAAGTGTTGCTAGGCGACGACCGGGAATGAGTTCCGTCGTCGTGAAGGCTGGAGACAGTGCAGGAAAGCAGCAGAGAGCAGCAGAGAGCAGCATGGCTTCAATTAGCGTGGAGAAGCTAATCATCCTGGTCCAGCACAAGCCCTGTCTATGGAATAAGCGCCTTGAAGAGTATGCTGACAGGAATCTGAAAGATCTGGCCTGGCAGGAGGTCTGCAGTGAGGTGCATCCTGAGTGGGAGAAGGCAACGAACGTGCAAAAGAAACGCATGGGTAAGTTTCACACCTTGATGCGGTTTCTGAGTACTCCTGTCATGTCATGTCATAATGAAATGCCTGAAGTTTTGATTGGTGGGGGTTGGATCACTGAAACACCCACCAATCTCTGAAATGAAGCTGCAGAAGTGCACGTGAGATTGTGGGGGTCTCATGGCTCGGACCACCACCGATCAAAACGTGACATGTCACTGTTTTCCACAAGGTAATGTGAATATACTGTCTTGTTCTATGCTTGAAAACAATAAAAAAACTATTGAAACGAAAACGTGACATGTCACTATGAGGATATGTTCACACACACTAATTACGGACGTAATTCGGGGGTTTTTGCCCTGAAGTACGTCCGCTAAATACGCTGCAGTAGCGTGGACAAACATCTGCCCATTGAAAGCAATGGGCTGACGTTTGTGTGTTCAAGCGAGGTGTATATTTACACACCTGTCAAATTACGGCGCGTAAATATACGCCCGCGTCAAAGAAGTGAGCTGTCACTTCTTGTGCCGTAATTGGAAACGTTATTCATTGACTCCAATTAAAAGCAGCGCCAATTACGCCCGTTCAAGCGCCTGCACATGCCTTTACGGCTGAAATTACGTGGACGTTTTCTCCTGAACACATCAACGTAATTTCAGCCGTTCAGCTGTCGTGTGGGCACGGGCAGACGTGGTTGAATTGATGTTGAATTAAATGAGAAAACAGAAAACTGTGGCAAGTACGCAGTCGTTTCTGCAACGTCTCAATTACCTGTCAAATATGCAAATGTTGGTGCAGATTTGTTGCGTAAACGCCCCAAATCTGCACCAACATTTTCAGCAAAAAAACAACATTTCCTAAGATCTAGTAATGTACACTTCAAATATGTTGATCTGTGATTGTTTTATTTTATATCATAGTTGAATACGTGAAAACACGATGGAACACATGCCGTGACCAATTTAAGCGTGAGCTGAATGACAAGGGGAAGAGCGGAGACGGACGGCAGAAAAAAAGACCATACCTGTACACAAAACAGCTGTCGTTCCTTCTGGATGTCATGCAGGTTGGCCCGTAAGTATTGCTTATATACTTTGATCATTGTAGTCTGGCCATGTAGTCAGTGGCGTAACTACCGCCGTAGCAGCCGTAGCGACTGCTACGGGGACCGCGGCATGAGGGGGCTCCACCATGTCCGGAGGCTCCGCTAGCAGCCGCTATGGCTGCTACAGCGGGACGCCACTGAACACTACGGCAGAGCAGGTAGGTATCTCCCCGCTCTGACATTAAACAAAAGACATGTATCCCCTATCCACAGGATAGGGGATACATGTGTTATCGCTGGCATTGACAGGGAGAACGGGGGACTGAAGTACCCTGAACTTCTCCATCACAAACCTCGTACTTCCGGCCTGTGTCCGCAGCTCCGTAGAAATGAATGGAGCGAGGGTCGCGCTTGTGCGCATGCGTAACCAGCACTCCTTTCTCTTTTATTGAGCTGTGCAGACGCCGGAACTCAGAGGTTAGTCATGTAGAACTTCAGGGGACTTTCAGTCCCCCGTTCTCCCTATCGCTGCCAGCGATCACACATGTATTTGTAGGACACACTATAGGTCGCATTTTTTATGGGGGGGGGAGGGGGCCTCTCTGTAGATAACGCCATACAGTCCCCCTATAGATAACGCCATACAGTCCCCCTATAGATAACGCCATACAGTCCCCCGGTAGATAATGCCATACAGTGTACAGTGGGGCGCTATATGGCGTTATCTACAGGGGTGGGGGGGCTGTAAAAAAGGCACTATCTACAAGGGGGGGGGGGGTTGTGTGACACCCAGTGTAGGGTGGGCCCCAGTCAAAAGTTTGCTAGGCGGCCCAGTCTTTCCTAGTTACGCCCCTACATGTAGTGATGCATGTGAGTATGTTAAAAGAGTACGTATTGGTGTGGCCAATTATACGGTCTATTCAAGCACATAATTCCCTCTAGGCAGCCCATCGGATAAGATGCATATGTTTACATAGTGTATTTGCCCTGCTGTAGACATGATGTTAAATTACTACTAAAATTCCCTAACATTATGTTTTCATTTTCCAACAGAACCAAGGATAATCTGGAGGCAGAAGACTCTGATGCCACTCAAATAGAAGAGGCTGACGTAGGTTTGGGTATTGCTAGGTCCACTTCCACTCCAGTGCCTGCTGAAAATACAACAGTGGATAATCCAGTCTGTGCCACGGAACCGGAAGACGAAATTATACCCCGAGGTAAACGCCGACGTTCTGCCAATAAAGGTCCAACATGTACAGAGCCAAGGCAGGCGGTCGACTTGCGGGTTTTAGAACACCTGGAGAAAAGAGCGACAGAAACCGAAGAGGGCACCTTCTGTCGCGCTCTTTCAAATATTCTAAAAAGATTGCCAATTGAGAGGCAGATCAGGTGCCAAACAGCCCTAATGGAAGTGGTCGAAATTTTTGCAACACATCCTGACCCACGTGAAATCCATCATGCCATAGAGTTTCATAGGCGGGGGTGTGATGGAAGCACCTTCCGCTCTGTCCCTCCAGCACCTGCAGCAACCGCTCAAGCCAGTCGGCAGTCACCATATGAAGGCTCAATGCCACTATTCAGTGAAGATCGTCCAGGGTATGGCATGCCTGGACCTTCGCAACAGCAATATCGGCACATGCAGCAGGGGGAGGCTGTTCCACGACCCCATTATGACCCTGCACCTTCTCAATCATTTTATAATTTATAATTTGTTAAAATTATATAGTTTTGTTTTTGTTTCATGACACTGTTTTGTGCAAAGAATAAAAGAAGTTTATAGTTAATTATGTGTTTGTATTTCTTATTATTGAAAAACATAATGAGGTATTGGTTTGCATTTCGGCCGAATGCAAAGAATCACATTTTTATTTTTTAAATTAATACATAATTTAAAAAAAAAAACGACAGAAATACATTAGCTCGCAACCCGCGTCAAGGGTCCTCATTCTCTTGCGAGTCCCTACTCTACTACTGCAACTTTAACTACTAACATTTGTAACATAAAAACAGTAAATACAACAGTCCCTATTAAATTTTAATTTGGCAGACGAAGCACATCCCTTTGCCAATGAACTGCTCCCTCAGGTGATACAAAATAGTCTGTATACAAATTACGGACTGCCAGTCCAGACACTCCAGGTCTTCCATGTTGTGTGTAGTCCAAAGCGATGGAATTAGTTGAGAAATGGTTCAGCTCTGCGTCCACTGCCGACTCATGAATCCTCAGAAAATTGTGGAGGACAACACAGGCTTGGATAACCTTTGTCACATTTTCAGGATTCATCTGAATGGAGCTCTGGAACACACGCCACTTGCTGCTTAGAATTCCGAAGGCGCACTCCACATACCGTCTCGCACGGGTAAGGCGGTAGTTAAAAATGCGCCTCCGTTCATCTAAGCCACGCCTAGGGAATGGACGCATCAGGTGAGGGGACAGTCCGAAACCTTCATCACCCACAATGACAAAGGGTGCTGGTGGTCCTGTAGATCCTGGAAAGTGTCTAGGTTCCGGAAGGTCGAGCTGGTTAGATGCAAGCCGTTCACCCATTCTGGAAGCCCTGAAGATGCCAGCATCCGCAGAGCTTCCATAGGCCCCAATATCGACAATTATAAACCGATAGTCACTGTCAGCCAAGGCCAACAGCACCACCGAGAAAAACTGTTTATAATTGAAATACTGAGACCCTGAGTGAGCAGGCTTTTTTACGCGGATTTGCTTACCATCCAGCGCACCAACACAGTTGGGAAACTGTGCTGATTGTAAGAAGCCATCGGCAATCCGAATCCAGTCCTCAGGCTTGGGCTTTGGCATCACTGCTGCTCGAAGTTGCTGCCAGATGACTTCGCAGGTAAGCTTGACAATCTTAGAAATAGTGGAGCACCCCAGCAGAAAATGGAAATGGAGCGATGCAAAGGAGTTGCCGGTGGCAAGAAATCTGTAAAAAAATATATATATATATATATAAAAATATGCACATACAGGAAAAATATCTGCAGCACGGTGACATGGCGGCAATATGAACAGGGGACAAGTATACTAATATTGTTTGCAGGGTACAGACATGTCGTAGAAGGGGATTTAGGTTTTCTTACCTCAGAGTGACGATCAGGCGTTCCTCTGGAGAAATGCAACGTCTCCTGGTGGTGTCCTGGAAGATGAGTCCAGGACGAAGGTCCGCCAGCAGACAGTCAAAAGTTTGAACGGACATACGGCAGTAGCTGAGGAACTTGTCCGGGTGCTGCCGCAGGTCTGAGTACAGCATGTTAAAATGCCCCTTCCTAAGCCGTTGGGAGACAATGGGGTGAACCTAATATCTCCTCCTCCTCCTCGGTTCTTCGTCCAGCATTGGTGGTTGCTGTCCAAATCGCCTGGAGAGGAGCCAGTACAGGAGTACATCATCCACATCATCAGAAGACATCTTCGCAGTGAGGAACTGACAAAAACCACAGCTAAATCAGCAGCGCAATCTCACAGAACTCGCACAAAGCAAAGATCAGGAAAAATGCACAAGGAAATGGCTCCTGAGCGATCATGTGACCTTCTAAAGGGGTTGGAGCAAGCTTTTGACATCCTGTTTAAATTTGCTTTTTTTTTTTTTTCATCCGCATTTTGCGGATTACATACGGATGAACTGCGGAGTACATACGGATGAACTGCGGATGACATTTCACGGAACACGGTCCTGGAATTTGCGGACCAGAAAACACTACGGTCGTGTGCATGAGGCCTTAGACTGAGGATGGTAGGCAGAAGAAAAGTCCAACTTCACGCCAAGAAGTCCGCAGAGGGCTCTCCAGAACCTCGAGGTGAACTGAACCCCTCGATCAGACACAATATGATGCTGCAAGCCGCGTTGGATAAATAACTTGGCCAACTGAGGAGCAGAAGGAAGACCGGTCAGAGGAACGAAGTGGGCCATCTTCGAGAATCGGTCCACCACCACCCAGACAGCACTGCATCCAGCAGAGAGAGGCAGGTCCGTGATAAAGTCCATAGCTATATGCTGCCAGGGAGCATTGGGCACAGGCAATGGCTGGAGCAGGCCAGCAGGTCTGGAGTGGGTGGCCTTGTTGGCTGCACATACAGCACAGGAAGAAACGAAGTCCACAATATCCTTGGGCAGAGTGGGCCACCAGAAATGACGAGCAATCAAATCCCGGGTCTTACGTAACCCCGCGTGACCTGCCAGTCTAGAGGAGTGACCCCAGCGGAGGATTCTTCCATGATCAGCCAGGCGCACAAAAGTCTTCCCTGGAGGAATGTTCCCAATTTGCAGGGGATTGACAGAGACAATGCAAGATGGATCGATAATGTTCTGTGGACTCTTAATGGTGTCTTCTGTCTCGAAAGACTTGAACAAGGCATCGGCCCTCGCATTCTTGTCGGCCGGGCGATAATGAAGCTCAAACTGGAGACTTGCAAAGAACAGTGACCACCTGGCCTGACGAGGGTTCAGCCGTTGGGCCGTCTGGAGGTAGGTCAGATTCTTGTGGTCCGTAAAAATCAGGATCGGATGAGCTGCGCCCTCTAGTAGATGTCTCCACTCCTCCAGAGCCAATTTGATGGCCAGTAACTCCCGATCCCCAATCGAGTAGTTGCGTTCTGCGGAAGAGAAGAGCTTGGAAAAGTATCCACATACCATTGACTTGCCCTTAGGACCTCTCTGGAATAGGAGTTCACCAGAACCGACAGAGGATGCGTCCACCTCTAACGAGAACTGCAGAGAGACATCCGGATGATGGAGGATAGGGGCTGATGTGAAGGCACTCTTCAGGCTATTGAATGCGGACTCTGCCTCGGGAGTCCACACCTTGGCGTTCATACGCTTCTTAGTAAGGTTAGAGATGGGAGAAGTCAGTGAGGAGAAGTTTGGAATAAACTTCCTGTAAAAATTAGCAAATCCCAAAAAGCGCTGTATGGCCCTCAAGCCTTGAGGGTGTGGTCAATCCAGGACAGACTTTACCTTTTCAGGGCCCATCTCGAGACCACGATTTGAGACGATGTAGCCCAGGAAGGGTAGAGCATCCTTGTCAAGTATGCACTTCTCCAACTTGGTGTACAGACGATTCTCCCTTAAATGTAGCAGAACCTGACGGACATGTCTCTGGTGTGTCATAGGATCTGGGGAGAAAATCAAGATGTCGTCAAGGTAGACTACAACACAAACATAGAGGAGGTCACGGAAAATGTCATTCACAAACTCCTGGAAGACCGCGGGGGCATTACACAGGCCGAAGGGCATTACAAGATACTCATAGTGTCCATCACGGGTGTTAAATGCAGTCTTCCATTCATCACCCTGGCGAATCTGGACTAGGTTGTAAGCCCCACGTAGGTCTAGTTTAGAAAAAAAAAATTGCACCACGTATACGATAAAACAGTTCGGAGATCAGTGGCAACGGATATTTATTCTTCACCGTGATCTGGTTGAGACCTCTGTAGTCGATGCAAGGACGAAAAGAGCCATCTTTCTTTTTGACGAAGAACCCGGCTCCTGCCGGGGAGGAAGACTTTCGTATGAAGCCCCTTTCTAAGTTCTCTTTCACATAGGCGGACATGGACATTGTCTCTGGCAAGGAGAGAGGATATACCCTACCACGGGGAAGGGATGCACCAGGGATCAGTTCAATAGGGCAGTCATATGCCCGATGTGGGGGCAATGTCTCCGCCTCCCTCTTGCTGAATACGTCCGAAAAGGCAGCATAATGACCCGGCAATCCTGCCAATGTCCGCAGCAGAGAAGGCTGAGCCGAACGAATCCGCACCAGGCATCGACCAGGCATCGACCTTGACACTCAGGGTCTCACTGGAGAACCTCTCCAGAATTCCAGTCCAGAACTGGGGCATGTAGTCGGAGCCAAGGCAGGACCAGCAACACAGGGTTAACAGCTTTGGGCAGGACATAGAACGACAGAAGTTCGGAGTGAAGGACTCCCACTTGGAGCCTCAGCGGCTTGGTCACGGCTATAACAGGGTCTGGCAGGGGTAGTCCATTTACGGAAGCAACTGTCAACGGGCTCTCCAGAGGGGTAGTGGGCAATTGCAGAAGGTCCACCAGATCTCTGCGGATCAAATTAGCAGCGGATCCAGAGTCCAGATAAGCAGAGACCTGATGCGTTCTCTCGCCGGACACTATTGTCACAGGAGTGGACAATTTAGACGGAAGTCCATCTTTACCCAAGGTCGTCACTTCAAGCAACCCTAGGTTTTGGGATTTTTGGGGTCACAGGCGCACAAAATGACCATCGAGACCGCAAAAAAGACAGAGTCCAGACGTGCGTCTGCGTTGTCTCTCTTGAGTAGATAAGTTACACTGGTCCGTTATTACCGACTTCTTATGAGGATCGAAATCGGGGGACAGCAGGGGTTGCTGCAAAGTAGGAACCAGACTAGGAAGGGCTCTCTCCCATTGAACATCTTGGAGGCGTTCACGTATTCGTATATCAATCCGGGCAGACAGAAGGATGAGGTCATCCAGGGTAGACGGCAGATCCCGGGCAGCAAGTTTGTCTTTAATTCTGGAAGATAATCCATGCCAGAATGCAGAGCCTCATTGTGCCATAAGAGCCCTCCCGCCAGGGTGCGGAAGTGGATGGCGTACTCACTCATGGAGGTCTCTCCTTGTCGTAGGTTAATCAAAGAGGCCGCTGCAGATGAGACCCGTCCAGGCTCCTAAAACACCATGCGAAAAGTCCAGAGGAAGGCAGGGAAGTCACGGGTCTCTGGTCCTTGTCTCTCCCAGATAGGGTTCGCCTATGCAAGAGCCTTTCCGGAGAGGAGAAAAATGATGAAAGCGACCATGGCACCATCAGACGAAAAAGTCCTAGCATACAGGCCGAATTAAGAAAACCACGACAGGTACTTGCTTCTCCATCACAGCGGTCAGGAAGTGGCAAAGAAACACGTGGTTCAATACTGCCAAGAGGTGTAGACTGAGGATCCACATTGCCAGGAGGTGTAGTAGGAGGAACAATATTGCCAGGAGGTGTAGTAGGAGGAATAGCAGCTTGTGCCTCCTGCCAACGTGCTAGAATGTTCAACGCCTGGAGGAGTTGGTCCTGTCAAGACCAGAGGTCGAGCATATCCGCTCGCATCTCCTGTGACGTCGTCATAGTCTTGAATCGACCTTGGCGGTAAGGCAGCTGGCCAACAGGGAGCAGGTGATTGTCTATAGTTCTATAGGTACCTGTGGCAGCTCAGACAGCAGCAGGGCAGGCTCGGCTGGGACTTAGGTAGCAGGCGGACGTCAGACGAGGTGAAGCAGGTCAGACGTGGATGCAGCGCAGCACGACTTTGGCACAGCTCCGTGCTAGACCAGGAAGGATTGCTAGGTACAGGAACTGGAAACAAGAATAGGTACAGGGACAGGGACTGGAACAGGAAACACACTAGGAGGCCATCACATAGACAAACTATAAGGAACACAACAACGCTCAGGCATAGAACTAGGGGGCTGGACCCCTCTTATAGTCCAGGGTACTCACGGTTCAAAGATCGTCCATGAGGTCTTGTGCGCATGCTGGCCCTTTAAGAGCGGGCACCAGCGTGCCCTTGCACCCTACGGAATCCGGCAGAGGTGAGTGGACGCGAGCGCTGGCGTCTTCTGAGGAGGAGGTTGGGGCCAGCGCTTGCCGACTCGTGGCTGCAGCTGTTAGAGGGAGGTTGGAGCTGACAACCTACAGCCACGGACATTACAGTGTGGTAGTATATTTAAGGGAACAGCGTGTGGTGGTATATACAGGTGCACAGTGTGTGGCGGTAAATTCAAGGGCACAGTGTGTGGCAGTATAATAAGCGGCACAGTGTGTAGTGGTATATTCAGAGGCACAGTGTCTTGCCGAATATTCAGGGGCACAGTGTGTGGTGGTGGATTCAGAGGCACAGTGTATAATTCTATTATAATCACTGGCGCACCATACAATGATAGACATTTTTTATTTTTTTTACCATACTATCTACATAGCGGCGCACTATGCACTAATAGATATTTGTCTTTTTTAACCATACTATATACACAGTGGCGTACCTACCGCAACTACTATGGGGCCCTTGGGAAAAGGGGCCCTGGCCCCTTATTGTGGGCTGACAATTGGTGGTAGAGACAGAGATGAAATATTTCCCATGCAGGCGGATGCAGATGCTCAGGGGCAGCTCTGAAATTGTATGTCACGCTCGGAGCAGCTGCTACAGCCTTTGCTTTGCAGAAGCTGTGATTGGTAGAAAGCCTGTCCGCTAACCTCCACCAATCAGAAAAAGGGAAGCTCTGACTGCAGTGACGGAGTCCTGTGCAGGGTAAAGATATAACATCTACTAGATCTCTCAAGCTCATTCCTGTAAGTAAACGAATACCAGGAGGAGGAGAAAGCTGGACTTTCACACCAGTACCTTGGAGAAGCAGAAACAGTCTCCTGCAGACCTCTGGGCTGGTAAGTGGCTGATGCTTGCAGGTTCATGTGTAGTACAGTAGGAGAAAGGAATACTGCTTCAGATACTCTGTGCTGTAAGGGGGGGGGGGGGGGGGCAGGATTATATGTGTTATTATTTACATTTTGTGTACTATAGGGAAGGGTTAAATTGGCGGGATTGTATGGGCTCTGTGCACTGTGTGAGGGGGGATTACAGGCCTTGTTTTGTGGTGGATGTGAGGTTTTTGTATAAACCTTGTGATGTGGGGAGTAAGGGTATGTTCCCACCATGCATGTTTTTTGCAGCAAAAATATAAATGATTATTGTGAATGAATTTTCTCAAAATCCCAATCACACAGTGGAAAACTTTCGATTCTACAACACAATGTACACTACAACATTATTTGGGCTTTGTATACAGTATTATTTCAGTAGCGTAATTAAGCAGCGTGCAAGGAAAAAAAGTATGTTTTTCTTTCTATGGGGTCTTTTCTGACTTTTGCTATGGGGCCCTGTCAATTTTAAGTACGACCTGTATCCATATGTAACTCTACAAAAGACAATAAAGGGGTAGTTTTGAACAAGCTTTTTATTAGGGCCGGTTCACATCAGTGTTCGGGTTCCGTTCATTGATTTCATTCAACATTTCCGTCAGAGGAACCGATAAACTGAAACTATAGCTTCCGTTTGTATTACCATTGATTTCAATGGTAATGCTTCCGTTTCTGTTTGTTTCAGTTTATTTCTGTTATATGAAGTTTCAGGTTTTTTTCACGAAAACAATAGCTATTGTTTCAATGAAAAAAACTGAAAATTTACAGAACGGAAAAAAATGGAAACATATTGAAACGGATGCCCCAGGAAGAAGCTGTTAGTGTAGGAAACACACACAGCGTAGTCAGGGCGGATACGCTGCGTCAAGCTGCGCAGCGTATCCGCCCTGAACACCGCAGGGAATGCCGTCCGAAATCCCATACCACACTGTGGTGCGTTGTTTCAGGTGTAAATTCCACTACGTAAATTATCGCACATACTTACCCCCTCCGTCCTCTGACGTCGGCTCCGGCTTCCCTGCATGACGTTGCAGGCCATGTGACCGCAGCAGTCTGTGATTGTCTGCAGCAGCCACATGGCCTGTAACGTCATGCAGGGAGGCCGGACTGAAGAAGAAGGTGGTAACTCTGGGTGAGTATAACGTTATAATTTTTTTTTTCTTACTTGCGATTTTTGCAGTGGAATCACTGTGATTCCCGCCGCAAATATCGCAACACACAGCACTTTGTTACGAGTTTAATCACCCCATTCAATTCAATGGGAAAACCCGCAACAGAAGAGCAGCGATTCCGCAGCATTAATTGACATGCTGCGTTTGAAGAAACCGCACCGCAGGTCAATTTATGTGCATTTTTTTCAAAATCTCACCCAGACTGCGGCTTTTGTAATACGCTGTGGATCTTCTGCAATTAATTCGTTGCGAAAAACCGCAGTGTTTACGCTGTGTGTGTTCATACCCTTAAGGTGAAATCCATGGTTGGGTCCATGTGAGGTGGGCTGCTCGCGAGATCACGCTGTGCTGTGAGTACAGCTGGACATGAATGAAGAGAAGTGTATGACGCTGATTGGTCACTGATTGGTCAGCATCATACACTTCTCTTTACAACGCCCACTTGGTCAAAAGTTTAAAAAAAAGCCCAATTGGAACAAATTAGCATAAAACGAAAAATCGTCATAGCTTGGTCAAAAATAAACGTTTTTAAAAAAAACAAAAACTGTTGTTATCTACATTACAGCGCCTATCAGATTAGGTAGGAGATAGGGCACTTATAATATGGTGACAGAGCCTCTTTAAATATTCTGCTAACTTTATTTTTTGGGTGATTACCATTGCGGGGATACCATATATGTGTAGTTTTTATTTTACTTTTATGGGAAAGAAATGTTTTTGTTTTTTTTATGTGTACCTTTTATTATTTTTTTTTCACATTAATTATGTTTTCAGTTCCACTAGAGGACTTCACTATGCGATCTTTAGATATAATGCTTTGGTATAGTATACCAAAGCATTACTGCCTGTCAGTATAAAAAGGATAGGCATCTATTAGGGCATGCCTCTGGCACGGCCAAATAGGCATATAGCCATGGCAGGCCTGGGGGCCACCTAATACAGTCTGCTGAGCCACTTTATGTAATCATACCCTGTAACATTGCTATTGGGGGTCGTAGACCTATAGATATGCTGTCTCATATATAAATATATATATATATATATATATATATATATATATATATATATATAAACACACACACATACTTTTTGGGGACGGTGTCTGTATTGGGGCTATTGCCCCTGACAGACCTTAGCAATGCCCCTGACTACTAGTGCTGCATCGTTGGATCACTTAGGAGACCCAGAGATGCAGCTGAAAGCTGTGGGCCGACGTCCATGAAGTAAATTTGGTGGGGCCCTACAAGAACTTTTGCATTGGGCCTCATGAGCCTTTAGCTACGCTCCTGCCTAATGGATACAGGTTTCAGCGCTAGATACAGCTGCTCTGTATACAGAGTACAGAAAAAGTAAAAATCATTTAAAAAAAAAACAAATTAGAAAGTTGGTGCAACTTTCGAATTCGTTTTTATTAAAAATTATTTTAACTTTTTCTGTATCCTATCATTTAATAAAAATGTGTAAGAGTGTTTGGTGCAAACACACTTACACATTTTTATTTAAAAAAATAAAACAAACGTTTTCAAAGGTGTAAATAGAATTTAGGCAGAGTTAAGGCCTGTTCACATCTGTGTTCGGTGTTTCCACTGCAGAGGGGCAGAACAACGAAAATACCAGAAGCGCCAATTCTGTTGCATGATGGACCCGATCGGTCCCCAACGGAACCCATTGACTCTATTGGGTTCTGTCTGGTTACTGTCATGGTGTCCATCGTTTTGCTGGAAACAAAAGCGCATTAATTCCTGCCGTCCCCTGGTTGAGCTTGATGAACATTTGTCCTTCTACAATTATTTTATGTAAATATGTAACTCAGCCTTTCAGCTGTAAAAAAAAAAAGGTTTGTAGACGTAGCACGTTTGGCAAGTTAATATAAGGTGGAGATGTGTGGAAAAAGGCAGTATTCTTTCTTCCTCTGACATCTGGTGAGTACATACCAAGAGTTTTACAATTTCATATTACAATAGTCTATAGTCTATATATGACTATAGTAAACTTCGATTGCTACCGTTGGAGCAGGAGCCTGGCTGTCATGACAGCCGAGCACCCACTGCAGCCTGCATGGGACACCCGTGCAGGACATTGATTAGGCCGCCGTGAAAAGGCGGTGGCCTAGAATAAAGCTCCGTAATGAACGCCGTGAAAAGGCGTATCAGCGGTCATTAAGGGGTTAAAACCCCCTTGTTTTAACTGTTCATCTGAAGTTGCAGAGTTACACTATGTTTGGGCCATTTTAAACTTTGTTATAGTGTAGAGCGAAAGCATTCGGGGAGACCGATTGTTTTTTTTATCTGAACGGAGAAAAGTCTGGAAGGAGGTTTGGCCTGAAAAACGTATTTCCCTGCACTGCTAGAGTAAGATCACTCACACCTTTACTACAAGCTGGAGTTGAAGGGAGTACAGTCCCTAAGGTGGATCGGTTTTGCGGTGTATTAGTGTAGTGTGAGTGGAGGACCTCTTTTGCTTTTGATATAGTTTCCGTTCTGCTTTCCGTTCATTGGTTCCTCTGACGGAAAGGTTGAATGAACAATGAACGGAACCCGAACGCCAATGTGAACAGGCCTTTAGAGGACTCCGTGACAATACGCTAATCAGTGTGTCCTGCTGCTTAGACTCCTAGTGATCAGTAGGTATTTGAGTGCGAATCTTGCAGCAAGTTCATTTAACCTCAGTGCCACCATATGAGAAATGAAACATTACATAGCCAAGGCCCTGGTGCCTGAGGGGGCTCAAAGGCCCTTCTACCACATAAGAAGACACCAGTATTATAAATGGCACATGGTAGGTGGGCGACGGTTACTGGTTTTGTTGGGGACCAGTGCTCTAATCTGAATGTTCTAGTAAAACAAAATGTTATAAAATCATAGAGCATGTGAAATATTCGTTAAAATAAACTTTTACACTTCAAGAATATGAGCTGTAAACATTATTGGTAAGATAGCAGTTTTAGTGCAAGGGTTAGAGGATATATAGTGCAGGGGTTATTTACAATGGGAAAATCCCTTCTTCATACTGCAGATTGTGTATGACCTTTCTGTGGTCAAAGAGGCTCTGTCACCACATTATAAGTGCCCTATCTCCTACCTAATATGATCGGCGCTGTAATGTAGGTGACAGCAGTGTTTTTTATTTAGAAAAACTATAAATTTTGACCAAGTTATGACCTATATTAGATTTATGCTAATTACTTTTTTAATGCCCAACTGGGCGTGTTTTAGCTTTTGACCAAGTGGGTGTTGTACAGAGGAGGGTATGACGCTGACCAATCAGTGACCAATCAGCGTCATACACTTCTCCCCATTCATATACTCAGCACATAGTGATCTCGCAAGATCATGCTGTGCTGTCACTTACTCACACATTAACTGTACTGAAGTGTCTTGAGAGTGAACTGAGTTATGGGGGGTGTCAGCACTAAAAGTGCCTAGGGCAGAATCAACTCTAAATATGGCCCTGCCTGTATCTAAGCCTAACATGTTTGATACTGTCTACTGGGCCCTGTATCTAAGCCTACCATTTGTGATAATGTCCGCTGGTCCCTGTAGCGAAGCCTATTATGGGTGGTACTGTCCTCTGGGCCCTCTATGTAAAACTATCATTCGTGATAGTCTTCTGAACCATGTATCTAATCCTATGATATGTAAGGCCCAGTTCACACAGAGTTTTTTGGCACTGATTTTGATGCAGAAACCACGTTAGAATCAACACCAAAGAAACGGCCGAAATGGCCTCCCATTGAATTCAATGGTAGGCAGGGGCGTTTTTTTTCCCGGGCGGCTTTTAGCCACTCGTGGACAAAAAGTGGCATGTCCTTTCTTGCCACGGTTCTGCCTCTGCTCTGACCTCCCATTGAAATAAATGGGAGACATAAAAAGCATTTTTTGCTGCGTTTTTTGCCCGCGTGTGAAAACCACTGCGAAAACCGCGGTAAGAAAGTCTGCCTCAAAATCCTTTCAGGCAGGATATTTTTTGCCTGCAAAAAATTCAGTGTGAACTACACCTAATACAGTCTGCTGAGCCACTTTATGTAATCATACCCAGTAACTTCGCTATAGGGGTCGTAGTCCTATAGATATGCTGCCTGACATTTGGTGGCGCCCTAGAAGAACTTTTGCATCGGGACCCCTGAACCTTTAGGTACGCGCCTGCCTGGATACAGGTTTCAGCGCTAGATACATCTGCTCTGTATACAGGATACAGAAAAAGTTTAAATTATTTTTAATAAAAAATAATTAGAACGTTGCACCAAACACACTTACACATTTTTATAAATAAAATAAAACAAACGTTTTCAAAGGTGTAAATAGCCTTTAGGCAGCGTTAAGGCCTGTTCAAATCTGTGTTCGGTGTTTCCACTGCAGAGGGGCAGAAAAACGAAAATACCAGAAGCGCCAATTCTGTTGCTTGATGGCCCCCTTCAACGAAACCCATTGACTCTATTGGGTTCTGTCTGGTTACTGTCATGGTGTCCATCGTTTTTCTGGAAACAAAAGCGCAGCATGTTGCACTATTGTTTCTATCATTATGTTTTTTGGGGTTTTTCTTCTCCATTAAGTCCTCCCATCCCCTGCTTGAGCTTGATGAACATTTGTGCTTCTACAACAATTTTATGTAAATATGTATCTCAGCCTTTCAGCTGTAAAAAAAAAAAAAGTTTGTAGACGTAGCACGTTTGGCAGGTTAATATAAGGTGGAGATGTGTGGACAACAGCAGTGTTCTTGCTTCCTCTAACATCTGGTGAGTACATACCAAGAGTTTTACAATTTCATATTACAATAGTCATATAGTGATATATAGAGTTTAGTGCTGTACTTGTATCAAAAGTTTTCTGAGACTTGATGGCCTATACTTGGGATCGGTGGGGGTCCGACTCAAAGCACCCCAACCGATAAGCACAATGAAGAAGTTGTGTCTGTGCCAGGTACTGCAGCTCAGTCCAATTAAAAGAGAACCTGTCATCTCTCCTAACATGTGAAAAATACAGATGGGAACAGCACGCCTCTTGGTACCTTTTAGATCTTCATGGTGCATGCCAATCCAGGGGTATGGTCCCAGTCTTCTCCACAAACGTATAATAGAAAAAAGAAGGCAGGTAGCACTCAAAGGGTGAGGATAAATCACCAGTGGTTTATTCCAGTGTGCGACGTTCTTGTTCACGTCCAGGGGCTGAAACACTGTAATATGGGCACTGATATCCTCAATAAGACTCAGTGAGACCAAACATAAAACTAAATACACCATTCCATTGTGGGCCCCTTGTTAGATTCTCTCTTGTTCCTTTCTTTGTTGCTATCTGTGTGATTATCTTTATTGTTCATTATGTATTTTTAGGTGACAATCATCGTTCTTACAGAACCCAAGGTAAACGACAAAACCGCCATGAAGTTTGATGTATTTGGTGACCAGTCACAATGCAGATCTGACATACATATACTAAGCTTACATACCTCCACCATATCATACAATTCAACTATAAGTTTATAAATGGAACATGTTGCATGTATATTGCAGATATGGGGACCTATTGCTGTATAGGTTGATGATACCTACCACTCACTATATCCTCTTACTTTATTATAGTCATCATGGCATTTCACTCTGGATATTCCTCAAACTACACTGGAGATATTTGGGGAGAAGAGACTTTGCCTGAATTTCAAGAAGGTGACAATCATCGTTCTTACAGAACCCAAGGTAAACGACAAAACCGCCATGAAGTTTGATGTATTTGGTGACCAGTCACAATGCAGATCTGACATACATATACTAAGCTTACATACCTCCACCATATCATACAATTCAACTATAAGTTTATAAATGGAACATGTTGCATGTATATTGCAGATATGGGGACCTATTGCTGTATAGGTTGATGATACCTACCACTCACTATATCCTCTTACTTTATTATAGTCATCATGGCATTTCACTCTGGATATTCCTTAAACTACACTGGAGATATTTGGGGAGAAGAGACTTTGCCTGAATTTCAAGAAGTGATTCTCCAAAGTGCTGATCAGCCAAATGATGGAAGGATCTATGTTATGTACCACGGCACCACATTTTCTGCAGCTACAGAAATCATCAAAACTGGATTTAGGCAATCTGAGGATGGAATGCTGGGAAGAGGGGTCTACGTCACTAGAGACAAGAACAAAGCTCTGAGATACCCTCTAGGTGACAAAACATATCAGATTGTCCTGAAGCTCAGAGTGAATGTGGGCAAGGTCAAGAAGATTAATTATCAAGATCACCCTATGCAAAAGACATGGCATGAAAACGGCTACGACACTGCTTGGGTGCCAGCCTATTGTGGAATGGTGGGAAGTGGGCTAGAAGAAGATTGTATTTGGGACCCCAGAAGAATCAAGGTGGTGGATATTGTTTAAGCCTCCCCACAGCATCCGTGTGGCTATCTTTAGTCTTATCACTTTCAATCTTCCAGAAAATAATAGCTTAAGGGGGTTTTACACTGGGCGATTATCGGGTAGACAATCGTTCATAGAACGTACGTTGCCGATAATTTCCCTGTGTAAACAGGGCAGCGATCAGCAGATGAACGAGCAAACGCTTGTTTATCTGCTGATGGTATATTTTAAAAAAAGTTTAATATAATCATCGTCGGCAGCACATCTCCCTGTGTAAACAGGGAGACGCACTGCCGACATGATAATAACGTATGGGGATGAGCGATCGGAGTAACGGCCGCTCGTCCCCATACATAGCTCTGTGTGACAGGAGCAAACGAGCGCAGATCAATGATGTCTCGTTGATCGGCGCTTGCTGCATCGGACCGATTATCAGCTGGTGTAAAAGGGCCTTTAGGCTGTACAAGGCTTCTCCTGTTCCGTAGTTTCATATAACAGTGCCATATGTATGAAGCTATAGGTATCTTTATGGGGAGGGGAGCTGCAATATTTCTTGCCTCATGGCCATCCAGGGCAGATGTAAGGAATACTAAAGGGGGCATTATTTTAATATATATAAATTAGAAAATTACGTGATTTCTAGTAAAATGGCCATATATGGCCAAAAGTAATCCGGGATTGTACGGGATAAGAAAAAAAAACATTTGCCTCTTTTGTCCTTGGGCCATTTTCTGGTATTGTAGGTCAGCCCCATTAGGTAGAACCAAGCTGAACTGCAATATTAAAAACAGCCCATGGACAAAAGTGGCGCAGTTTCTGGGAAAAAATTGCTGGCGTAATTTTCAAATCCTGTACAACTCATTTCAATAAACTGTTCAAGGTTTAAAAAGCAGAAACGGCATTAAATCGCTGTTATCTATACAGATTCTCATTAATTTAATATTGATTTTTTAAGAAATGTGACACTTTGTATGGTCAGTGACTTCAGGGGTTTCTTATTGCTGGAGTTCCCAAGCAGAGCATTAGCTAATGCTCTGCCTGGGGACTCCAGCACTTCAGCCAACATCACTGTCCATATATGGACACCCTTGGCACAGAAACGTCACCCTGCATCACCATGTATGCAGTTGAACGAGCAAAGAGGGTGCCCACAAGCGAATTGCCACCAGGGGCACAACAACGAATGGCTCTCATTAAATTACCTCATTACAAAAACAATTCTAAAAATATCAGCGTTATTAAAATGTAACGTGTTTTTTCTGGCCTTTTTGAAGTCCTATAGGGAATCCTATGGGAAAAACACCCTTAAAAACATGCCATACCCAGGGCCTGCTGCGTTTTGAAAGAAAACGCCACTGACAAAACTGCATCAAGAACGCCTCAAACCAAAACGCAGCTGTATGTAGTGCATTTTATATATTTTACTATAGGCTTTGATATAACACAAAAAAACATATTTAAATGCCACGAAAAAAACAAAAGAGCTGCATACAAAGCGTTTTCATTGAAAAATGATGCGACCAGATTTTACTTGAAAGTCTATAGTGAAATATTAAACGCACTACAAACAATGCTGGGGGTTTTTGTCGCCTTTTATGGGAATTTTTTTCTCTTTTTGGGTCAGTGTTTTTTTTTTCTCAAAACACAGCATGCTCTAGGTAGGGCGTTTTTTTGGTGGCAGTATATCCGTAGGCTTCTCTATAGGAATTGAAAAATGCCAGAAAAAAACATATTACGTATGTAACAAAAAAAAATTCACCAAAAATACAATAATAATCGAAATTCATGGTGTTTGTGTGTGAAGAAGGCCTTACCAATAAAATCCTTATCGTTATCTAAGGTTATATACAGACTACATACGATAAGTAGTTTTTACAACAGACATAGTGTATAAAATTTGCATGTGGCAATTCTCTCTCTAGGGACGCCTACAGTAAATCTTTTTATGACAAAACTATTTAGGAGCCTCACACACGAGCGTGTTTGGTCCGTGATATATGATCCATACGTCGGCCGCATTTCCCGGACCGAACACACTGCAAGGAGCCGGGCTCCTAGCATCATAGTTATCTATGGCGCTAGGTGTCATTGCCTCTCCGCGGAACTACTGTCCCGTACGGAAAACATGTAATTATTTAAACATATTCTAATCACTTTTGGGGTACTTATAATTTATCGATTAACTTTTATTAACTTTTTTTGATGGGGCAATAGGAAAAAAACTGAAATTTTGCCACACTTTTTTGTGTTATAAATTTACGCCGTTTATCAGGTGGTATAAATAAAATAGTGGGTCGTTACGATTGCAGCGATACCAAATTTATATATTTTTTTTTATGTTTTACTACTTTTACACAGTAAACACTTTTTTCTGTAAATTATTTGTTTTTGTGTCGCCATAACTTCTTCAATTTTCCCCCGTTGCAGCTGTATGGGGGCTTTTTTTTTTGCGGAACGACTTGTAGTTTTTATTGGAAAACAGCAAAGCCGGCATTGTTTTTTATTTTATTTTAAATAATGCAATCGTTTCATAGTTGGGGTCGTTACGGACGTGGCGATACCAAATATGTGTAACTTTTAAAGTGGATTTTTAATTTTTTTTAAATTGGGACTTCTGTTTATTTATTACAAACTATTAAACTTTTTTTTTTTTTTTTTTTTAGTCCCAATAGGGGACTTTACTGTGCGATCTTTTGATCGCTTTTATAATACACTGCAGTACTTCTGTATTGCAGTGTATTATTGCGTGTCAGTGTAAAACTGACAGGCATCTGTTAGGCCATGCCCCTGGCATTGCTTTGGCATGAACTAACAGGCATTTACTAAAGGCAAACCAGGGGGCTTATGATAGGCCCCTAGGCTGCCATAGAAAACATTGGCACTCGCGATTGCAATGGCAGGGTGCAGGTGAGGTGAGAGGCTGAGCGCCCTCCCTCTAAAACCACTCAGATGTGGCGATCGATATTGACCGCCGCATCTGAGGGGTTAAACATGATCGAAGACCACTGCTAATGGTCTCCAATTGATGCCCTTAAGCCCGAGGCTGTCTCAGGAGCACCCTGCCCGATACGGGAAGACTTCTCGTGAAAAGGCAGCGCTTCAGAAGAACTACCCTTAACAGCCGGCGTAGAAACACTATACGCTGGTCGGTAATGGGTTAAACTGTATACCTATTATTATTATATTTACTTATTATTTAAACTGTATACCTACTTATGCACCCCCCTGTATTGTATAAAAAATATATATATACTCTAATGGCAAGCGTGATTGGTTAATAAAAACGTAATTATTAGGAAAGATTCAAATAATTAAATTAAATGGGGGACATGATTAACTTGTATAAATATATAAATGGCCCATTCAAAAAATATGGTGATATCCTGTTCCATGTAAAACACCCCCAAAAGACAAGGGGAGCTCCCTCCGTCTGGAGAAAAAAAGGTTCAACCTGCAGAGGCGACAAGCCTTCTTTACTGTGAGAACTGTGAATCTATGGAATAGTCACCGCAGGAGCCGTCTCAGCAGGGACAGTAGATGGCTGCAAAAAAGGCTCAGATAATTTCCTAGAATAAAATATCAGCTTTTATGTCAATGTGTAGAATTCTTGTTTGAATATTGATCCAGTGTGATCGCCACTTGGGATCAGGAGGGAAACTTTTTGTTTTTAGTACAGATTGGTTCATGCCTTATGTTTTTTTCTTTATCGTTACTTAGGCCCCATGCACTAGACCGTGCCAGTAATCACGGGCCGCAACTGCGGGCACGGCCGCCCGCGGACAGCCGCCCACAAGGTATGGGAGCACGGCCCGTAAAAAGCAAGAGATAGGACATGTCCTATGTTTTGCGGCACACTTCTACGGCCCGGACACCTTCCCGTAAATAAATGGGAAGGTGTCCGTGGACAATAGGAGTGAATGGGTCCGTAATTGTGGACCATAATTGTGGTCCGCAATTACGGAAGACTTTTACGGTCATGTGCATGGGGTCTTAGTCTTACCTCTGGATCAATAAAGGTCAAACAAAGTTGTATAGTTTACCCATATCCCTTCCCTTTCTACCATCCCATGGTTGAACTTGATGGACATATGTATTTTTATTAATTGTACTATGTAACTATGTATTCCAGTTGACAAAAAAACAAAACAAATAATAAAGACGTGATAAAGACAGCAAAATTACCATTTATTAAAGCATTTGGTACAGTAATAGTAGTTTAATGTTGATTTTGTGAATTGTTTACAATGATATTATAATATGTAATACATTCTATTAATACATGATGTTTTATAACAGAGACAAAAGCTTGTGATGTCTGATTTGTCATATGATAACAATACGGTTAACCTATTCTTTGATTTCTATTCTTTGTTGATTTTGTTAACTCCATAAATGAGGCTGAGCTTAGGGCCCTGTCCACACGGCGGAATTTTTCCTCCCATTCATTTCAATGGGAGTCGGACGCTTCTTTTTCCCACTACCTGATTTTTTCCGCCCGAAACTGTCATTGAAGTCAATGGGAGGAGGAATTTTCCTGCCGACTACAAGAATAATTCTGTGGCGGATTTTGCGACAGGACCCGCCACGCAATATCCGCCTTATGAACTGACCCTTATGCAAACTGTTTATACATTGAACTTAATAATAAAATAGTATGCATTAAGATCCCTCTAGTGGCAGTGCATGGGTGCCTCAATACTGTGGCATGGTTAGTAGTGGATTAGAAGAAGATTGGATTTGGAACCCCCGAGAGGATCAAAGTTGTAGGAATTGCTAAAACCCCACCATTGTCTGGGCATAATTATCTAAATACATTTCGTTTGAGGTGTGCAGCGTGATCCCTCACAGCCAAAATATACACAGCACTAATCTGCCATGTCTGCCAGTGACAATGCATAGAATACTCATATACATGCAATAAAACAAATCTATAAAAACTCACCTGCAATCTATGTGTTAGTATTATTATTATTATTATTATATTATTATTATTATTATTATTATTATTATTATTATTATTATTATTATTATTATTATGCCTACTTTGTACAATAAATATTGCAAGGTCCAAAGTCAAACTCAAAAAAAATGCATACAGAGACTTGGGACATGAGAAGTGGTTATTTGTAGATACATCACCATGGTAGAGAGAATGAAACGTTCAGCATTTTTTTTGAAGGTAGGAAGAGATCTAAAGGGGCGGCTAAAAGAATTTAATAAAAAGATGGCAGTCTGGGAGAGATCAAGTAGCTGTGCATGGAAAGAGACGATGTGAGGGAAGGATAGTCAGCAGGTCGCTTTGGGGAGTATTGCAAACACTCCTGTGTTTGGCTAAAAAAAAAACTAAGTAGAAAACGGCATCAAAAACTGCATCAAAACTTTGTGTGTGATCCTGATCTTAAGGTGTTTTAGAAAAGGTTGCATTTTACTAAAACACATGGTGTAGATGTGGTACTAAGGGCTTATTCACATGAACGTAGATACGTCTGTGTGATGGCCGTTAAAACAACAGCCGCCACACGGACGCATGTATTTCAATGGGGCCGTTCACATGGCCGTTGTTTCAATGGACCGTGTGAATGGTCCGTTAAAAAATAGAACATATCCTATTTTCTTCCGTTTTAACAGATCCCTCGATAGACTCAGGTTCAGCTTGGACGTGAAAAATGGCAGCCGTTTTTCGTGTGAATCTGGCCTAACAGAGATATTGGAAACCCCATGTTAAAATTGCCTGTATTTTTTACATGTGGTACAACACATGCAGCCTTAATGGAAAATTATCCAGAGCTATTTTAGGGGAAAAAGAAGAAAAAAAACACTATCATGATAGATAAGGCAGTGTCCACATGTTGTTTTTTTCTCTACGCTTGGTATATACGTTAGTATATACTCCCGACATATTCTCCCATTGACTGGCATTATAAAACAAACTTGTTTTGCAGCAGCTATCTTTATGGAGATATATTTAGATAGGTATTACCCTCTTACAATTTTATATATAATATGTTGGAGTAATTCACACTAGGTGTACACCACCAATTATCGATATATGAACAAAGGAACGGGGAGTGGGAAAAGTAGTGTGTTACATCAATGTTAAAAATAAAACATACTTTATTGAATAATTATTAAAAACAATGTTAGATGAAACAATGATGACGTTGTGCCAAAGTCCCCTAAATTGGCACACTAAGACAATATTATGTCTAAATTAATTGCTCCGTTTTATTAAAGATATATGTGTCTAGCCTCCCCCTGTGTATATGCGAGGAGGCTCTGTAATAGTCCCTAATCCAGAGATTAAAGTGTTAAATACTAGCAAATGGCTGTCCCCCTCAGTATCAATGACGAGACAGTCAACCTGCATATGACACTAAAGGTTCCTCCAACGGGCTGTAATTAAAGCCCTGCGGTGGAGAAATCCCTGCATCAATACAACCATATGGGTTGTATGTGCATGTGTCCTATGCAAGTGGACACGGCACGGCAGAGTTGAGACTGTTGCGTGCTAACTAGTCCTCTATGTATAAGCTTGACATAGCAGAGCCTTGTCCACTTGCATAGGACACATGCACATACAACCCATATGGTTGTATTGATGCAGGGATTTCTCCACCGCAGGGCTTTAATTACAGCCCGTTGGAGGAACCTTTAGTGTCATATGCAGGTTGACTGTCTCGTCATTGATACTGAGGGGGACAGCGATTTGCTAGTATTTAACACTTTAATCTCTGGATTAGGGACTATTAGGGTATGTGCACACACACTAATTACGTCCGTAATTGACGGACGTATTTCGGCCGCAAGTCCCGGACCGAACACAGTGCAAGGAGCCGGGCTCCTAGCATCATACTTATATACGATGCTAGGAGTCCCTGCCTCTCTGCCGGACAACTGTCCCGTAGTATAATCATGTTTACAGTACGGGACAGTTGTCCTGCAGCGAGGCAGGGACTTCTAGCATCGTACATAAGTATGATGCTAGGAGCCCGGCTCCCTGCACTGTGTTCGGTCCGGGACTTGCGGCCGAAATACGTCCGTCAATTACGGACGTAATTAGTGTGTGTGCACATACCCTAACAGAGCCTCCTCGCATATACACAGGGGGAGGCTAGACACATATATCTTTAATAAAACGGAGCAATTAATTTAGACATAATATTGTCTTAGTGTGCCAATTTAGGGGACTTTGGCACAACGTCATCATTGTTTCATCTAACATTGTTTTTAATAATTATTCAATAAAGTATTTTTTATTTTTAACATTGATGTAACACACTACATTTCCCACTACCCGTTCCTTTGTTCAGCTATCTTTATGGAACAGTGTAGCTGCCTTCGCTATCAGGCCTTGTTCACACAGTGAAGATTTTCTGCAGATTTTGATTGCATTTTTAAAGCCAAACCAGAATTGGATCAGACCTACCAGGTCTGCCGTTATATATTTCTTCTGTTTAGGTTCTATTCCTGGTTTTGACTTGAAAAATACATGCAAAATCTGCAATGTGTGAACAAGGTCTTACAATCGGTAAAAAAAAAAAGGGTATGCTGACACATACAATATGAGCTTATTTTTAAAGGACACTCTTTTGGCATACTTCAGGCCTGTTATGCCCTGTAGATGCTTTCCACATATATGTCTGGAGTATTACCTGGAAAAAACTTATAGTTTAGAAACAGCCTAAAATTCAGTGTACAAACAAATGCAATTTTATTTTATTTTATATTTTGGAAAAGTTGTGTGGTTCAAAACTACAACAGAATAAAGCACATTTGTAATGAAAAAGGTTAAGGCTTCCTTCACACTACCGTAAGAGGACGAGGGGATCGAAAGATTAAACGGAAAGCAACGGTTCCGTGAGAATTACTATTGATTTCAATGGTAATTCTTTAGTTTCAGTTGCTTTCCGTTTGTCTCTGTTCACTAGGTTTCTGTTTCTTTGACAAGCAAAAGTGCAGTCTGCAGAACTCCTGACGGAACAGAGGTAAACGTATACTTACGGTAGCGTGAACTTAGCCTAAGCTATACCAACACTGTAAAGAGATAATAAAAAAAGTGTTCCGTCATTACGTTTCAAAGTATTCCTGGTATTATGGGGTATAAGGTATATTTCCATAGCAGATATATCTAAGTTTCGTTCTGTACAAAGAACATACGATAAATGAAGAATTTGCTATGTGTTGGGTGTGAACATGTAATAAAATCATGACTCATTCTGACTGAAAGTGAAAGGAACGACTTGGTTTTCATTAAACTCCATGAAGAAGACGACGTAAGTTCAATGTTAAATTGTGTATTGTGATTTCTTTGTTGTTGTTTTTTTGTGCGTATGAGGGGTATGTAAATATATATATATGAAGTACAAATCCCAATCCTGCCAGTTTCTGAACATAGATATTTACATATGGAGATGTTCTTGGATGTTAGAACTAGAGCTGGATTTTCAGTTGGACTTCCCGGATACGGAATGTGAGACCATAAATGTCACTACTTCAGCATTCCCACTGACCAATTCCCCACAGTCCAGGAGGGACAAGCTCTCTTGGTGCCACATTCAGGAGTCTTAAAATGCATCCTCCTCGGCCGGTGCATTTCAACATGATAACTATTAGATAGAGAATCATTCTGCTGAGAGACGATCATCCTGATTCACACAGTAACATTAACGTATTGGCTCTACTGAACTTACATGTTGTGTCTGTGTGTGTAACATCCATATGCATGGGACTTGGGTCATACAGCATTATCACATTAATATTTGACTGTGTGACTGGCACCTTTAAAGGGGTTGTCTACTACCGACCAACTCATGACCTATTCACCAGATAGGTCATCATTATATGATCTGTGGGGTCCGGTACCGGACATCCATGTTGGAAGCAGATGGCTCCGGTCACGGAATAGCGGCCGAGCTGCAGCTCTGCTCCTATTCAAGTGAATAGGAGCAGAGCTGCAGTATGGCCGCTATGCAATGTGCAGGGTCAACTGATCCGGTTCTGAATACTGCATACTGTGCAATGACATCTGGTGCCCACACGCAACCGAAACAGCTGATCGGTGCGGGGTCCAGGTTTCTGACCCACACCGATCATATACTGATAACCTATCCGGTGGATAGGTCATCGGTTGTCCAGTAGTGGAGAACCCCTTAAAGAAATCCCATTTATGTGCCATACCTTCCCATTCCAGTTTCACAAAGCCAAAGCAATAAAAGCGCAGTCGCTGCGGGACTGAACTTTATCTGGGTTATAGGAATTAAATCTCCTTATAGCAACTGGTCATGAGTCCACATAATGACAGTTTTATGGGGATTCATCTCTTACATAAGGAGTGTGATATATATGTAACTGATTTTCATGTTGATTTATCCATTTTGGTGTCGGGAAGTTTTTGATATCTCCTATTGGCTTACATTATTTTGGTGTTATTTTTGGTCTCCTGTTTAACCAAATTTGAACAGAGGAAATGTATTGAGACAGACATTGAACAACAGTGGTATTAATAATCTGGGGTCATTCTGATACTTTCTATGTACATACTGGACTCTTTAAGGTACTCTTCTACTAGCAGGATTAGAGAAACATCCCTCTACTTCTTTGTTTATTCATGCAATGGATTGATTTGATTGGTGGACTCATGCCGACCATCATTGATGCAGTGGCCACTCATGTATGGTGACTTTCTGTTGAAATAAATGTTAAATAAACTTCTGTAAAAGCAATCTATAATTCAGTAGTGTCCAAATATTAGCTTGCAATCTACCGGTAGAGCAGGAAACAGCAGACCTGGATGTTAGGTCACCAGGCTGTTCTCCTGCTGGAATAGGAACCTGCTTACAACCACTGAGGAAGAAAAGATGAGTTTCTGTATCTCTTACTTAACATATTAATCCATGACTTTAACCTGCTTTCATCACTCTCTACATTAACAAAGAGATAATGCTTCCATATGTAAAGGGGTTCTCTGGGACTTTTACATTAATGGCCTATTCTTAGCAATAGGTCATCAATATCAGATCAGTGGGGGTCGGACTGAGGGTATGTTCACACGATGAGAGGCATTTACGTGTGAAAAGACAGACTGTTAACAGCTGCCTCGTTTCACACGTAAATGCTCCTCCTCGCATTTTGCGAGCCGTCTGAGACGCTCGTAAATCTTGAGCTGTGCTTCATTGAGTTCAATGAAGAACAGCTCAAATTACGTGTCAAAGAAGTGCCCTGCACTTCTTTGCCGAGGCAGTCCATTTACGCGTCGTCGTTTGACAGCTGTCAAACGACGACGCGTAAATGACAGGTCGTCTGCACAGTACGTCGGCAAACCCATTCAAATGAATGGGCAGATGTTTGCCGACGTATTGTAGCCCTATTTTCAGGCGTAAAACAAGGCATAATACGCCTCGTTTACGCCTGAAAATAGGTCGTGTGAACCCAGCCATAGCTGACTAAAGCCCTGTTCACATGGAAGAATTTTTTTTCAGCTGGCGGGAAAAAGAAGCATCCTGCCCGATGTTCAGACGGGTTGCACGTGAACCTCCCATTGAAGCCAATGGGAGGAGGAATCTTCCAGCCGATGGCCGGAATTATTCCACAGCGTATTTTGCTTATTTTTTTCACTGAACGGGACCTGAACGGCAATCCCAAGCATAGCCGCTACTAAAGTGTACTGCGCGGTGCCTGCTAAACTATGAAGAGGCTAAAGCCCCTTCAGTCAGCTGACTGGTAGGAGTGCCAAGAGTCGGACCCCCACCAACCGAAAAAATGATGACCTATCCAAAGGATAGGCAATCATTATAAAAGTCCCAGAAAACCCCTTTAAGTTCTATGAGGGGAAAATTCTAAACTCTGGATGGCAGCGGATAGTATTAAAATTAGGACTAGTGGAAAAAAACATAGAGGTAATAAGGCTTGTAAGTCTACATTAATTACCCGGCTTGTATTATACTGTACTTCAGCAGTACAATACTATGCTCACTTGGGTGGGATGAAAAATGAGATGTTTCGAGAGCTGCAATTCTGCATACAAGCAATTCTAGAAGGTCCGTTCATGACAGATATTGACAGATACCATCTTCCTGATCCATCTATATTTGTCTGATTTGACCATCACAGTCTCATCTGCTTATATACCTACCGATCCTGTAACACTCCTATGGAGGTTATTCCTACCCTTTCTGGAACACAAAGAATCCCTAAACTAACCTATTCCAACTTTTAGGGTATGTTGATGCTGAAGATTTGTTGCAGATTTTGGACTGAAACTCCATGAAAGATTACGTTACAAAACATGTGAATGGCATTTTCAAAACAGGCAGAATCAGCACGGATTTCAGAGAGCTCATGAAATCTAAGAGCAGTGCTCCCCAACCATGGTTTCTGGTTAGAGTTTCCTGGGAAATCAGTGAAAGTAAAAAGTTTCATTTTGCAGAAAATCCGTGGCTAATTTGCAGCAAAATCTGTTTAAAAAAATCTGTAAAAATCAGCGGCAATGCCGCAAGACAATAGACATACTGCTCTGTACCCTGCTTATAGAGTGCATGACCCGTGAACGCCAACCATCCCTGTAGTGTAACTATTATTATTACTGCTGTATGTATATATGATTTAACTTTACACTACATTACATGGGCCATTTATTGTATCTTATAGGAGGAAGGAGACTTGTCTGTACCCCAGCCGCCAACAACACAGAACAGCAGGAAGAAAGTATGTCTCTTACTGGATCAATAACAGTACAAACACCCAGGAAAAGAAGGGAAAGGTTTTCTGATCCGGAGGTTCATAAACTTGTAGATACAATCCTCGTGCACATTCAGCAATTATTTGGGCCTAAACCTCTCAACATCTCCAGCAAAGCAGTGGTCTGGGATGAGGTTGTGAAAGAGGTTAATAAAGTAGGTGGCATGAGACACACACATGTAGAATGCAAGAAGAGATGGATGGACTATAAGAGGAAAATTAAGCAAACTATTGATTCTTTGAAAATGCATTCTTCTCTGGGTGGTCAGATGAGGCCTCTTTCAGAAATGTTCTCCAAACGACAGATAATGGTCGCTTAGTTATTTAAAATGGAAGCAAGTGATGGCCAAAAAAATGAAACACATGATGAATCTTCATCGGAAATAGGTAAATATTTTATATTTTATTCATAACTCCATCATCATTCATTGTCATGACAAGGAACAAACTATGGTAGGTTATACATAAGATGGTGATAAAGAAGGGTTATTACCAATGCTAACCAATTAGATTCCAGTGTAGGCTATAAAATGAAGGCAATAATATTGTCTACCTTTAGACTAATTTATACACACAACCCCCCAAAGTCCTAATTGTTTAAATGTCTGATATATCTGTCACAACTACTTATGCCTGTCTTTTTATTTTATTATCTTCGTAAAAATGTCATATTTATATCACGTATTTAATTTTTTTTTTCCGAGGTGTTGTTTACATAACCATCTATATAAAAAATCCTGAAATATGGCAGTTTTTATACTAGCCACTGAAGACTATAATATGCTGACATTTCCTGCAGCTCACTTCACAGCTTTCCTGTGTAGGCTGGGAGAGCATCAGCAGAGTTATCTCATTATCATTAGAGAGATTTAATGGCAGTTGACAGCTTTATTGTACTGCTGAAGGCCTAGATAAGACAGGTTAGCTACACTGTATGCACAGATAATGCTCTGTATGCAGTTTCATTCCAATATTCCTGAATTAATCTACTTTGTTCTAATCTCATACAACACCTTTAAGACTATTTATCTCTAAAGTAGGACACAAAGATAACGAAAAAACAGCAGAGTAGTTATTTATTTCATATATTTTTTTTTTATTATTCTACATGAAACAATCTCAGCCAAGTCTCATTAATACCATATATGATGTTCATAACTATTACTTCTGTTTATTTTCAAGGAGAATGTGTTTCTTCCAATGAACACGTGTTGACCCCCTCTTATTTTATTGATTCTGAAGATGACTCCTTCCCCAGTCAGAACAAATCACTTACACCATCGGCTTGCTTGCCAAGTACCAGCCAACAGGATAAATTCATTTCACAGTCATATGAAGAGCCTCAGCCTACAACTGAGCCACGTGATTCTCCCATCACCAAGACAGTAGATTCATCCAAGGAGAATATCTCCACTGAGTCCCGACTACAGTTGGGGACCCAGATGGATCAGTTAGTTGCTCAGCAAAAGAGTATCTTTGAGATGCTACAAAGCATGCAGAAGACTATTGCCATGAGTCTGAATATCCAGAACAAAATGTACAATCTTGTGAAGGGCAGCACTCTAGAGTTGCAGAAAACAGTTCTATCCAGCCAGAAAGCATCAAGTGATCACAACAGTATCTTGGAGCTCAGACTGAATAGTCTCCATGCTAAACTGGATGAGATGAACAGTGTCCTCCAAGTAAAACAACTGCAAGAACTTATGTCCAGCGATGAGTCAGAGTTAAGTGCAAGCGGCACACAAGATATAAGATCTACTCCTACCGCAACATATACACCAGCAGCAACATATACTCAAGCTAAGAAGAGGGCCGTGGACCAGGACCCATCACTGATTGATTCAATGAAAAAGGCAAAAAAGATATAATTAGCATAAAAAACACCATCCAAGTACGTAAGTGCAACGTAAGGACATTTTCACCAGGACATAACACTGGGACTCCCACCAAACCAAGATCGCTATAGGGTTCTACAGTGATATAATTTTGGTTCACTTCACATGCGGAGGTCTGGGGGTAGCAGAAATAATACGAATGCTAAAATCAAGTCATATTACTGGCATGTGAAATTGATCATTAACATGAATTCTCTCTGAACATTAGAGGCATAGCTTCAGTGGGGCCTTGATGACACAATGATTTTTTCATTTTTTCATTACTACGTTCCGAGAACTATAAGTTTTGAACTATTCCATCAACATAGCCATATAAGGACTTGTTCTTTTTTTTTTGTTTTTTTTGCGGGATGAGCTATATTTTTTAATGGCACCATTTTAGGGTACATATAATGAAGTTAAAAGAAAATTATATATTTTTTTTGTGGAGAAGAATGGAAAAAAAAAAAAGACATAATTTACTTAGTATGCAAGTGGTTACAATTACGGTGATACCAAATTTTTTATTTTCCTTTTCCACAATAAAAACACTGTAAAATAAAATAAATAAAAGCTTTTTGTAAGAGCCAAAACTTTTTTTTTTTGGTTTACTGAGCTTTGAGGGCTTGTTTTTTGTGGGACGAGTTGTAGTTTTCACTGGTAGCATTTTGGGTTACATAGGACTTATCTATGACCTTTTATTTGGGATGGGGTGAACAGAAAAATGCAATAACGTGTTAATTTCATAGTACGGGTTGTTACGGTTGCGGTGGCGCCAATTTTGTGAACCTTTTGATACATAATAAAACACGTTGTAGGAAAAAGGTTTTGTTTTGTTTTTTAGGTTCACTAATACCCTGCTGTAGTTTTGTGTAACTGACAGGAAGCCTTAAGCAGGGCCTAAGGGTATGTTCACATGCAGAGTCAAAAACAGCTGAAAATTACAGAGAGCTGTTTTCAGAGAAAACAGCCTC
The DNA here is from genome assembly GCF_050947455.1 of Rhinoderma darwinii. Classification (NCBI taxonomy): domain Eukaryota; kingdom Metazoa; phylum Chordata; class Amphibia; order Anura; family Rhinodermatidae; genus Rhinoderma; species Rhinoderma darwinii. The sequence continues at coordinate 40,092,703 of NC_134696.1, read as the reverse complement.
TGATTTTAAGGGTATGTTCACACGAGGGCGTCCGTTACGGCTGAAATTACGGGGATGTTTCAGCCTGAAAACATCCCCGTAATTTCAGCCGTAACGGCATGTGCAGGCGCTTGAACGCTGCGTCAATTACGGCCGTAATTGGCGCTGCTATTCATTGGAGTCAATGAATAACGGCTCCAATTACGGCCAAAGAAGTGACAGGTCACTTCTTTGACGCGGGCGTCTATTTACGCGCCGTCATTTGACAGCGGCGCGTAAATATACGCCTCGTGTGAACAGACAAACGTCTGCCCATTGCTTTCAATGGGCAGATGTTTGTCAGCGCTATTGAGGCGCTATTTTCAGACGTAATTCGGGGCAAAAACGCCCGATTTACGTCCGTAAATAGGCCGTGTGAACATACCCTTAGCCATTTTTGAAGCTGAAAACGTTCGAGTCATTTTTTTCTACCCGTTTTTTGAGACGTTTTTCTATTGACAAAACAACGGCTCAAGAAGTGACATGCTCCTTTTTACGCGCCGTTTTTTAAAAACGGTAGAGTAAAAAAATGTGCCGTGTGAAGGAAACGCAGTTTTTCCCATTGAATTCAATGGGCAGATGTTTGTAGGCATTCAGGTACGGTTTTTTCAGGCGTATTTTGGTGTTTACGCCCCGAAATACGCCTAAAAACACTGCGTGTGAACATACCCTGATAGGCATGTACACACATGGCAGAACTGGGGACTTTCTTTAGGACCCCGGCTGCCATAGCAAGACGCGAATGTGACGTTGGGGTGATGGAGAGTTCCCTTTACCGGTCTAACCACTTAGATATTGACTGCGACATGTTACGGGTTAAATGGCCGGGATCGGCGTACCCTGATCCCGGCCGTTGCAGCAGTGTACAGCTGCCACCTGCTGCGAATGTTGCTTGCACAGCTCTCGTGCCCACACCATTCTTGCATCGTACGTTTATGGTGCTTGGCACTAAACACCATAGCACCATAACTGTACGCCACATGTCTCCAAGGGGTTAGGAATACATGTGGCACAGATCAGTACTACGGCGGCCTTAGCCAGTTATGGGCCCATACTGTGCCTCTTTGTAAATCCAATACCACAGATTTTTTTTTTCTCATGGACCCATACTACAGAGCCATTACTCACTGTGTGCCACCATATGGTACCACTGTAACACAACATTCGATGGAGCATGCCACCATTTTTTTTCCACAATGAATCCAATTAGAAAACCCCAAAAACTCTGTATGTCTTTATATGAAATTGGACGTATTTGATTGTACAGTAGGGCCGCATAGACCCCATATGGGTGCCACATTTAAGGCTCCATACAACTCGGAGGTTGAAAGTAGTATGAATGATGCCTTATAGGCTATGTAAACCTTTGGAAGCAATATTTTTAAAAATTTTATTTTTAAATAAAAACATCAGTGTGTTTGGTTCAACTTTCTAATTAGTTTTTGTTTAAAATTATTTTTACTTTTTGAGTCCCGCTGCTTTGTATCCTGTATACAGAGCAGTTGTATCTAGCACTGAAAACTGTATCCGTCAGGTCAGCGGCACTGACAAGTTCAGTGTCAGCGGGTCCTGTGTGTCGGACACACAAGATCCACCTGTAATTGATCACATCTACGTTATGAACTTAGATGTGATCGGTAACAGCTGTGGACCCGCTGACACTGAACTGGTCAGTCCCGCTAACCTGACGGATACAGGTTTCAGCGTTGGATACAGCTGCTCTGTATAGAGCATACAAAGCAGCTGTATCTCAAAAACATTTTAAATAAAGTTGCACCAAGCACATTGATATTTTTTTAAATATATATATGAAAATGTCTAAGATTTCAAAAGGCGTACATAACATTTGAGTGTGACTTATTGTAACTAAGCATTTACTTATAAGTAAGAATCAATATTTGCACTTAGGGTATGTGCACACACACTAATTACGTCCGTAATTGACGGACGTATTTTGGCCGCAAGTACCGGACCGAACACAGTGCAGGGAGCCGGGCTCCTAGCATCATAGTTATATACGACGCTAGGAGTCCCTGCCTCGCTGCCGGACAACTGTCCCGTACTGAAAACATGATTACAGTACGGGACAGTTGTCCTGCAGCAAGGCAGGGACTCCTAGCATCGTACATAAGTATGATGCTTGGAGCCCGGCTCCCTGCACTGTGTTCAGTCCGGTACTTGCGGCCGAAATACGTCCGTCAATTACGGACGTAATTAGTGTGTGTGCACATACCCTTATTCTCAAATTATCTGAAGTTAGACACTAAAGAGAACCCGTCTGTTCTCCGAATAAGTCTGATTTAGTAAATACTTTCTTAAAAAATAACAATTCTTGAGATTTTGTTAGAACTCTGCATTGTGCCGTTTATCTATTATTCCCCCTAGACATTTAGGAATAAATTGATAACTGGGTGTTACCATTCCCCTTGTCAATGGAGTATGTCCCTACACAGTCTGACGCTGTCCAATCAGTGCCCACTATGTTAGACTGTGTAGGGATATGCCACTTTGACAATTTAATCGTTTATTTCCAGGAGGGCTAACAGAGGTACAGCACAATGCAGAGTTTAAAGAAAACATGTTCCCAAATTATTTTATGGGGAATACAGGTATTTGCTAAAACAGACATGTCAGGAGAGCGGACATTTCCTCTTCAAATAGAATCATCGGGACAGATTTACTACTGCTGCCAATGTAGTCTTTTGTCAGATCAGCTCCTTTAGATGCTATATGAAGGCCATAAAATCAATGGAAAAATTGGCTGATTGAGAGAACGGCAGAACAGAAGAAAAACTGTTACACAACGAACATTGCAGAGTGTGTGTGTGTGTGTGTGTGTGTGTGTGTGTGTGTGTGTGTGTGTGTGTGTGTGTGTGTGTGTGTGTGTGTGTGTGTCTGTATATATATATATATATCGAAAAAAAATTCTGCAGCACTCCAATATAAGCAAAGTAAGTGATTTATTCAACCAATGCAGAGATGGAACGTTGCTGTCCAGCCTTAGGACTTTTCTCGAGCAAAGTGATATATCAATGTGACAATTAACATACATGATATGTAAAGGCATGTGTCTCATTTATATAATGAGTATTCATTACATCATCATGCATGTATAGTTTATCCAAATATATATATTGTAAAAAGTTATCCAGTGTAACAAATGCAGATGTGTGTCAGTGACATTAATAAAGTAATAAAAACATAAACAGTACAATAAACATATAATCATTTGATTAGTACATAATCAGAAATGCAGCAATCTGTTAGGGATGGGACTTCAGGGCCACTCACCAATCGAAGACGGGCCTTATAGAGGCTCAATAATAAGCCCGCTAACCGCTAAATGATGTAATGGTTACTCATTATGTAAATGAGACAGATGCGTTAAAATATCACGTATATGTTAATGGTATCACTATGCTTGAGAAAAGTCCTAAGGCTGGACAGAAAAGTCACATCTCTGCATTGGTTGAATAAATGACTTTATTTTTGCTTATATTGGAGCGCTGCTCCATTTCTTTTCGATATACTACATGGTCCTTGGATCAGCATTACCTGATGTGCACCCGTTACTATACTGGGATTTGCTATAGAGTGCTGCTGCTATCTATCTATCTATCTACCTACACACACACACACACACACACACACACACACACACGAGTTTGTGTAGCTGTGGTGACGTGCTCCAAAATTGAGGAGTCAAAGACATCTGGGCGGCAACCTCTGGAGTGAAGTGTCATGGCAGAGTGAAGTCATCACGGAGGTCTGGCACAGATGTATAAGAAAAGGAAAGAGAATTACTCCAATCAGAGAAGACGTCACTGAATGGAATTGTTGTATAACCGGCTAGTGACTGCGTTTGATGCGTTCTGTGTGCACCTATATAGTCTGCAGTGTAAGGCCTCATTCACACAGCAGGGTCCGAGTGTCGGCCGTTTTTCCCAGCCGGTTTGCATCCGTTCCGTGTTGCCGTTTTTAACGGCCGATTTTGACCAATTTTGCATCCGTTTTTATCCCTGTCCGTTTCGGATGAATTTCGTTTGTAAATTTTTGCCACACACTTCCCTCTGTAGATAATGCCACACACTGCCCTCTGTAGATACTGCCACGGCCCCCCTGTCGATAGTGGCACACAGGCCCCCTGTCGAAAGTTATACAGTTCTCCACCCCCCCCAACTGTCTGTAGATAGCACCACCGTTCCAGGAGAAGTCCCTGACTTCAATGTCCATATATATCCTGGAGCGGCCACATCGCCGGGGATTCCACTTGAGAAATCCCTGACTTCAATGTCCATATATGGACACAGTGAAGTCAGGGACTTCTGCTAGAGCGGAATCCCCAATCCCTGGCCACAGCGTTGCCGAGGCTCCTACAGTGAGCAAAAGACATACCCTCCTCCTCACATGCACTTCGCACTGTGAGGAGAGAGCGAGCGACGGAAGACACGGCTGTCACTTAGAGCACATTCCAGTGATGGCCGTGTATTACCCAGCCCCATAGACTTCTATGGGAGCCGGGTGAACGGCCGAGAATAGGGCATGTCCCATTTTTTGACGGCCGTCACACGTCCGGAAAACCTTGTCGTGTGAATAAGGGCTTAGGGTATACTGGAAGTTGTTTGTACCACATCATCTTACTGTATCATTGTACAGGTTGCAGGTTGAGAATTGTAGCAGCCAGTCGTGGTGCGGTTACTATAGAGAAAAGTTCACCTGTGTGTGCGCATAGGTATGGCATGCAAACACTGAATTAGGTGGCGATGGTTGCTATGGCTGCCTAATGAAGGCCCCCCAATCTTTGTGCACCTATTAAGCTTAATAGATGCCTATCAGAATCACGATATACTGCAATACATTAGTATTGCAGTATATCGTGCAAGCGATCTAACGATCGCTGGTTGAAGTCCCCTAGGGGGACTAATAAAAAAAAAAGTAAAAATTAGTTAAATTTAAAAAGTTCAAAAAAAACCTCCCTTTTCCCCTAGAGCATAGTAAAAAAAAAAACAAATAAACATAATTGGTATCGCCGCATCCGTAAAAGTCTGAACTATTAGAATATATAATTATTTAACCCGCACGGTGAACGCCGTACAAAAAAAAAATTTTGTAAACACCAGAATCTCTGTTTTTTGGTCACCTCATCTCACACAAAAAATTTTTAATAAAAAGTGATCAAACCGTTGCATGTACACCAAAATGGTATTCTAAAAAACTACAGCTTATCCCGCAAAAAATAAGCCCTCATACCACTTAATCGATGGAAAAATAAAAAAAAAGTTATGGCTCTTGGAATTTGGCGACACAAAATAAGTTTTCTTTTTTAAACATAGGTTTTTACTTGTAAAAGTAGTAAAATATAGAAAAAACTATATATATTTGGTATCGCCGTAATCGTATTGACCCACAGAATAAAGTTAACATGTTGTTTTTAATTGCAGTGTATTCCGTAAAAACAGCGCGCAAAAAAACATGGAGGACTCGCTGTTTTTTTTCATTTTTTACCCCACAAATAAAAAAATTTCCCCGTTTCCTAGTACATTATATGGCAGAATAAATGGTGATACGAAAACCTACAACACATCCCTCAAAAATCAAGCCCTCATAGGACTATATAGACGGAAAAATAAAGACGTTATGGCTTTTGGAAGGTGGGGAGGAAAAAACAAAAATGAAAATCTGAAAAAGGGCTGCGGCGGTAAGGGGTTAAGAACTGTAGATAAAAAAACTAAAGGAAGTATTAGTAGCACTACCCCAATGGCTGCCACCTATCTCTAATTTTCCTTAGTATTCGTTTTTTATGTCACTAAACAGTCAGCAGCTACCGGTGTCATATTCACCAAGCCAATGATCAATCAACCATCAAAAAATAGGAACGGCATTGATAGTTCTAGGTTGAAATCTCCTTATAACGCTTGAATTGTTGAAGCGGTGGGCATCCTAATAAATTATAAAAAGCCCCAGTACATGCGCAGTGCACAGTTTAATAACATGTATCTGCAGGTTTATATCAATTTGAAAGAAAAATAATAAGATACGGTGGTACAATTATCACCACTACAAAAGAGGGATGTCAGTCACTGGCGGGGCTCCGAGTCCATGTATATCAATGTCATTAAGTTCCTTTCTGTACAATTTGAGCGAAGCGATTGGTAATGGATAGGGTCGTGTCGATAAAACGCTCCACGCAGTTGACCAGGCAGCCCTCCGTTCTTGAATCCAGTTTTGATCCGGGTTTGTCGATACATTTGTCCCAGCACACGTCCATAAATTTGTGAACCTGGGAAGAACATAGAAATTATTAACCTTTGTTCATTTGCGAGACATTTCCAAAGACGACAAAAGGGACTGTCCATATGCATTATATTTTCTTAAAAACGGATTATAAGGTTCACATGGAGTTTTTGGCAGGCAGAAAATCTGCCTGAAAATTCAGTTTTCTTGCGGTGGGCAAAAAACACAGCGAAATACGCTTTCTCTGCCTCCCATTGATGTCAATAGGAGGTCAGAGACGTAAACGCCCAAAGATAGGGCATGTCCCTTCTTTTTCCCACGAGCCGTTATTTCCGCTCGTGGGAAAAAACCGCCTCCGCCTCCCATTGAAATCAATGGGAGACATTTTCGGTTGTTTTTTGGTGCGTTTTCCGACACGGTTCCCGCGTCAAAAAACTCAGTGTGAACTGACCCTTATGGTGTAAAACAACAAAAGAAGTAATAATCACCAGATTACTCTCCTGCCATCGCTGTCCTGGTCTCCCATCAGTCCCTGTTCTTCCTGCTTCAGTACGGACGACACTGAGGTCACTGCTACAGCCAGAAGTCATTACTGGAGCAGGAAGAACCATGGAGGGGGGACCACGGAAGGAGCGGCAGAAGATCGATAAGGTGATCATTACTGCTTTTATTATTTTACACTATTATAAGCCAGTTTTTAGAAAATTTTATGGGTTAGGGCAACCCCTTTAAATGCGAATGACTTTTAGTTGGCGTTACAAAGCTAGGAGGCTTCTTTGCACTACACAAGACTCCAGCCATTTTTGGGCTCATAATTATTTTATTGCATCGATACAGTGGGCCTTGTATTTTGTGGGCCTTGTACTCTCTAGTCTCAGCAATCACTATTAGAAGTGATTCTCTTCCCTTGTACAGCGCCACGATCATGTACAACACTTCTGATCCTTCGCTTCAGTGATCAATAGGAGACTCAGCATCTCTAACAATCAAAACTTCTGTGTTACTAGAATCACAGAAGTTTAGTTAAATGATAGCTCCACCTTAACAACCTTGCATCAATAATAGGTGAAGCATCTATACATCAATAGTCTTGCATAAAAATATCATACCATTTTTTTTAAATACAGTTCCTGTGCATAACTATATGTCTCCATGGTTACCAACTAAACAAACATTTTAATAGTCAGCATGTAAGTATTGTAGCCTGCATTTTCCTGCTGCGGTACGGCATGGCCAGTTAAAAATTTATGAGACCTTTTTAAGATATTGTCTGTAACGATAGCCTGCAGTATTAACCCCTTGGCAACATCCGATATACTGTTACATTGGATGTACACCATCACAATATGGAGCAGAATTAGGAGCTGAGCCTGCACCATAAGCAGCGGGTACCAGCTATGTCAAACAGCTGCTGCCCACCTGCAACATCCAAGATAGGAGACAACTCTGATCTCTGCATTTAAACCCCCTCAGATCCAACGCTCAATTGCGTTTTTATGGTGCCGTAAGTGCCATAAAAAACAAAACCCAAATAACAATAGAGAAATCGCTGTATGTTTCTTATTCCACCTCACAATATTTTTTTTTATCTCCCGTTTCCGAGCACATTATATGGTACATTTAGTGCCATTCAAAATTACAACTTACACTGCAAAAAAAAAAAAAAAAAGACCTCATACGGCTGTAGATGATAAACTAAAAACCCCAAAAAAATATCGCTGGAAAAAACTAAAATAAAAACAAAAATTGGCTGTCTTGCATGCAGAACCGCACATGTACTGTTACCCACGTGTGTCTGGCGGCCTTACCTGAGCTGTGAACTGCGCCTTCTGCTGCTCCACCGCCAGCATCCTCTGCAGCTCCGCCGTCTCTGCAGGACTGGCGCCCACGTTGGACAAATCAAGGTCCGACGCAAAGTCCGCCATTCTCGCTACTACTACGACCTTCAGCCGCTGTCGGTGCACCGTATGACAGATTGACTCTTTACTACTCTTTCAAGCCATACTCTGATTCGCTAAGCGTAAAGCCGAAAACGAGGCGTGAAACGCTTCATTGAGTTACTATTGGTTGAGTGAGGGGCAGAGGTTGCCTCTCTTGATTGGTTACTCGTTTTAGGTCTCGCTTGAGTGACCAGTGCACAGCCTAGCGGTAGTATTATAGTAAGTGTACAAGACTAATAAAGATAATGCAGACACTTCGTAGTAATAAAGTTTTGTTGATGCGGAACTCCTCTGTTTCACTTCCTGGTCGTAGTGTCACCTTGGTCGGGTGTCAGGCAAGATGGCGGCTCTGGTGAAAGTGGGCTCTCTGTGCAGGGCAAGCAGAGGTGAGCCCGGTTCTGTGTATCCCGTAATCTTATTTGCAAGTGTGTCGCGACTATTCATTACTTAACATACGTGGCATGTTTGTTTTTTTTCAACATTTTCATTATATGTTCTGTCTTTCACTGCTGTAGTGGTTATACGGGTTGTATAGTTGGTTGCTGGTAGGTAGTGCCCATTTGTTATGTATCCTTGGATGGAAAAACACATACACCTCCATACCTCCTGATTGTCCCTAGTTTTCACTCATGTCCCTTCTATTTGACCTGGGATATGCTTTTGCATTATTATTCTTATTATGTTGCTCTAGAAACAATCAGTCTGGTTCTTAAAGGGTAACTAAACATTCAATAAACTTCATAGTGACATGTCAGAGGTTTTGATTTGTGGGGGTCCGAGCACTGAGACCCCTACCGATCGCTAACATGAAGCGTCAGAAGTGCTCGTGTGAGCGCTCAGCCGCTTCGTGTCTGTTCGGCTTTTTCGGGCAATCCATGTATCTGTGTACGGACAGAATAGAAATTCTATGAGCTCGTACTCCGATACATCGGCCTTCCGGAAACCGAAATGAAGCTGCTGAGCGCTCACACAAGCACTTCTGCCGCTTCGTTTTAGCAATTGGTGGGGTCTCCGTGCTCAGACCACCACCAATCAGAACTTCCGAGATGTCAGAAGTTTAACGTTTAGTTACCCTTTAACTGTATATTAGGCTCCAACTTGTTCTGAATTAAGATGATTTTTTGCTAATATTTAAATTCAATACTATTCGTATAGACATATATAAAATAATTGATCTTTCACACAATGTGCCATAGGAGTCCCTCTTTGACCATCCAAAAAGTTGGGAGGTATGCACCCCTGTATCATGTCTTTAAAGTATTGTTAAAGGGGTTGTTCCCTTTCAGAAAATTAATATTTTATTTTGTATAATTAAAACTTATACAATTTTCCAATGTATTTTCCGTATTAATTCCACAGTTTTCAAGATCTCTGCTTGTTATCATTCAGTAGTAACGTTTAGGGCTGTGCTTTTATGTCCTAAATCAAAATCCTGATTAATTGAACATGTAACCTCGATTACGATTAAGGAACGAGTATTTATGCCACGACCCCTATTTTTATGCTACGCCATTGAATTAATATTTATGCCCTGAGCTTGCTGAATACTACTGTATATAGTAGACCCCCTGACACTGTCCTCTACACAGTATAATGCCCCATAACTGCCCTCCACACAGTATAATGCCCCATAACTGCCCTCCACACAATATAATGCCCCATAACTGCCCTCCACACAGTATAATGCCCCATAACTGCCCTCCACACAGTATAATGCCCCATAACTGCCCTCCACACCGTATAATGCCCCATAACTGCCCTCCACACAGTATAATGCCCCATAACTGCCCTCCACACCGTATAATGCCCCATAACTGCCCTCCACACCGTATAATGCCCCATAACTGCCCTCCACACAGTATAATGCCCCCATAACTGCCCTCCCCACCGTATAATGCCCCCATAACTGCCCTCCCCACCGTATAATGCCCCATAACTGCCTTCCACACCGTATAATGCCCCATAGCTGCCCTCCCCACCGTATAATGCCCCCCATAACTGCCCTCCCCACCGTATAATGCCCCCCATAACTGCCCTCCCCACCGTATAATGCCCCCATAACTGCCCTCCACACGGTATAATGCCCTCCACACGGTATAATGCCCCAATAACTGCCCTCCACACGCCCCAATAGTGCCTAATAAAATATATACTCGCCTTACCCCGTTCCAACAACCAGTGGAGGAGATCCCTCTTCTCCTCCGGTCTGTGTGTCTCGGCGCAATGACATCACTGCTTCGCACCTGTCTGCGCCGAGCTGTGAGCGTCCGGCAATACATAGTGATTGGTAGAGCAGGGACCTCACGGCTCCCTGCTCTACCATTGGATTCAACTGAGGACGCATATAGAGTTGAAACCGAAAAAAATGTAATAGACCAAAATGCGCAGGATGGCGTTGATTGCACTGATTTTCGGTTTAGTTTTTTTTTTTTTATATATTGATTGCCGAGCCCTAATAACATTCATTGTTTACTTCCAGTAAATAAAATTCTGTCCATGGTCATGTGATGGACACACAGGTGCACGGCTCGTTACAGTTACAGTATGTGTATCAGAGCTGTGTCTTCTAATGATCCCAGCACCTGTGTGTCCATCACATGACCATGGACAGAATTTTATTTACTGGAAGTAAACAACGAATGTTCCTACTGAATAACAGCAAGCAGAGATCTTAAAAACAGAGGAATTAACATAGAAAATATATTGGAAAATTGTACTCGAACGGCTCACACGGTCGTGTGCATGAGGCGTCATACTTGTCAATTCAGATGTTTACCAGCCCCTGTGTTGCTGAGATTTTTGGTCTATGAAATCTGCACTACTTGAGCTTTTATTTTAAGGAGTTGTTCATCTAAGGTTCTGCTTGGGTCAGACTTTTAGCCACGCACATTAATTTTTATGCATTTTTATTTTTTTTTACAAAACCTTGCAGTTTGATGCAAAATTGCATGAAGGTGCTCATGTTTGGAAAGTGCTGGGTGGACTACTCCCATAAAATATGTCAAAAGTGTGAAAATTGGCCATAAAACCCTGGCAGCGAAAGGATTCAATTCAACTCTATTCCTGCACCGCCGGTGCATAGCTTGTTTATTTGGGAATCGTTATGATGTGTGATACTGGATATGTGACATAACGGCGGTTGGTTGCCGATGTCATGTGTCCGTACAACTTGTTGTTGTGCTGAGCAGAAGTAAATAACCGGCAGTGGACTGCGGCACAGGCAGAGCGGGATATGAGTGGATTTTAAACTGAACATTGGTTTATCCTGGGAAGTCAGAAAACCCCTTGAATACAAAGCACTGACTGTGAAATGCTGAACCATTCAGAGGATGTGTGACGCCTTTGTATTCTTGGCTAAAAAAATATGGTCACTTGTCACGCACTCTTTTTTTTTTTTTTTTTTAATTTAGATTCTGAGAACTGAATATACTAGTTTGTGTGTGTATATATATATATATATATATATATATATATATATATATATATATATATATATATATATATATACACCGATTTCATCAGTTGTCATGATTATTTTTAGTCCATGTTCACACCTGTGCTATGATATTCTGTCAGGGATTTTTTCTTGCTGTCAAAACAACAGAAGCCTTGTTGTAACCCCAAAGGACTAATTATAAGTCAATAGGGTTGGTTACTATTTGGATCCTTCACAGCCGTAAAAACAGAATACATGATACCAGTGTGAACAAAGCCTTATAGGATCCGGTCAAAACTTTTTGTTTTTATTTTTTTTTAAAGAGGGTGCAGTGTTTTCCCAGGATTCTTCTGCAGGGAACCTAAACAGTAAATGCTCTTTAAAAAAATATTTTTATATGTCATAGAGACATATCAGAATTTTAGATCGGTGAGGGGCCGGGTGTTGGGACTCTCTCCGTCGCTGAAACGAATGTGCAGAAGCGCTCATCTGAAATCAGCAGTCCTCCTGAGGGTATGTTCACAGGCAAATAAAAAACGGCCATAAAATACGGAGCTGTTCTCAAGGGAACACAGCCCCTGATGTTCAGTCGTTTTTTAAGCATCAAGTGTTTTTTTGATGCGTTTTTTTTATGGCCGTTTTCTGAGCTGTTTTTCTATTGAGGCAATAAAAAACGGGTCCAAATATGACTCAAGAAGTGACATGCACTTCTTTTTTATGGGGCGTTTTTTTTACGTGCGGTTTTACAAATGGTGCGTAAAAAAACACCCCGTAGGATAGAAACTCAGTTTTTCCCATTGAAATCAATCGGCAGATGTTTGGAGGCGGTCAGCCACTGTGAATTTAGCCTAGCCGTTTTTCAGGGCGTTTATGGCTCGAAGAACGGCTAAAAACAAGGCGGGTGAACATACCTTGAGGTTGAAAACTGGCTTACGTAGGATGTCTGAGCCCGTCTTCAGCCTTAGGGTAGGTTCACACGGCGTATCTGTGATGTAGAAATATACGAGGCTGATTGCAAAAGAAATCGGCCTATGAAAACCGGGCATTTTTTAAGTGTTTTTTTTTCAAAGCCTTTTTGGCATTGTCCATTTAAAATGTAAACAAAATCTGCTTCTAAAACGCCTTAAGGGCTAGTTCACAATGATTTTTTTTGACGCGGAAACCGTGTTGGAAAAAACGCGGCCAAAAATGCCTCCCATTGATTTCAATGGGAGGCGGAGGCATTTTTTTCCCGCGAGCGGGAAAAAGAAGGGAGATGACCTGTTTTCGGGCGTTTACGCCTCTGACCTCCCATTGACATCAATGGGAGGCAGAGAAAGCGTATTTCGCTGCGTTTTATGCCCGCAAAGCTCAATGGCCATGGGCGAAAAACGCAGCAAAAATCGGCATGCAGCCAGAGGAAAATATGTCTCAAAATTGCAAACTGAATTTTGAGGCAGATTTTCTGGCTGCAAAAAACCCAGCCTAAGGCCTCATGCACACGACTGTATTTTTGTCCACCCGCAAATACTGGCGTAAATACGAGTCCGGCGTCACCCGTATTTACGGGCATGTTTTTGGCTGCAAAATTGCACTGCACTAATCGGCAGCCCCTTCCCTCTATCAGTGCAGGGTAGAGAGAATGGACAGCCCTTTCCGTAATAAAAGTAAAAGAAATTCATACTTACCCGGCCGTTGTCTTGGTGACGTGTCCCTCTCTTGACATCCAGCCCGACCTCCCTGGATGACGCTGCAGTCCATGTAACCGCTGCAGCCAGTGATTGGCCTGTGATTGGCTGCAGCGGTCACATGGGCTGAAACGTCATCCCAGGAGGCCGGACTGGAGGAAGAAGCAGGGAGTTCTGGGTAAGTATGAACGTCTTTTTTTTTTTTTAAATCTATATTGTGATCGGCAGTCACTGTCCCTGGTGCTGAAAGAGTTACTGCCGATCGTTTAACTCTTTCAGCACCCTGGACAGTGACTATCCACTGACGTCGCCTAGCAACGCTCCCGTGATTTACGGGTGCACACACGTAGTCACCCGTAATTACGGGAGCCCCATAGACTTCTATGGGCCTGCCCATGCCGTTGTTACGGCCTGAAATAGGACATGGTCTATATTTTTCAACGGCACGGGCACCTCCCCGTAAGCACACGGGGAGGTACCCGTGGCCAATAGAAGTCTATGGGCCCGTGATTACGGGCGTTTTTACGGTTGTGTGCATGGGGCCTAAGAAGTGACTTATTTTTTACGAGGCGTATTTTTGGTCAGGTGTGTTTTTTGTTTTTTTTTAAAACGGTGTCAAATTATGCCGGGTACCAACACAGTTTATCATTGTTGAAAATAGCGGAAAGCTGTTTGTAGGCCTTTTCGAGGTGTATTTCGGAGCGTAATGCGACCCTTTTATACACTGAAATACGCAGGAAGATAAGTGTGAACATGCCTTTAGGGTCCATTCAGATGGTGCGGTTAAAAATCCAAAAATCAGGAGCGTTTTTGCAGTGATTTGGTTTGTTTTTCAATGTAGTTGCAATTTTTGTTGCAACTGCCAAGAAAAACCTACACCATCGCAGTAAAAAACGGATGCGGTTTTTGGATGCAGGTTTTTTCAACTGCATCCGAACCCCCACCGATCAAAGCTTCCGATATGTCTCTGTAACATATCAAAAGGCTTTTAAAAAGGGCGGTTGCTCTGTCGCCAAATAAATTGAAGTATGAGCAGTTTTATAGCTTGTGGTTTTTTGTTTTTTTGCGGGGGGGGGGGGGGGGGAATGGGTTTCATGTTTTGTCTTATTTATTTGAAGACTGAATACATGTACATAGTTGGGAGTCCTGCCCTGCATTGTAAGGGTATGTTCACACGGCGGGGGTCCGTAACGGCTGAAATTACGGGGATGTTTCAGCCTGAAAACATCCCCGTAATTTCAGCCGTACCGGCATGTGCAGGCGCTTGAACGCCGCGTCAATTACGGCCGTAATTAGCGCTGCTATTCATTGGAGTCAATGAATAACGGCTCCAATTACGGCCAAAGAAGTGACAGGTCACTTCTTCTACGCGGGCGTCTATTTACGCGCCGTCAATTGACAGCGGCGCGTAAATTACGCCTCGTGTGAACAGACAAACGTCTGCCCATTGCTTTCAATGGGCAGATGTTTGTCAGCGCTATTGAGGCGCTATTTTCAGACGTAATTCGGGCCAAAAACGCCCGAATTACGTCCGTAAATAGGCCGTGTGAACATACCCTAATGGTTTTGTTTCTCTGTTTATGCGCCTGTTTTGTAATATTGTGTTTATAATGCTTCTGTGTTCTCATTTCAGCTTTTCCCTTTAGTAAATCTTTGTTAATAAGACCAGCAGCGTTTTTGCCACGAGATAGAACATCATTGCAAGCATTCCCAGACCAAGTGTCCCAAAATCGCCATGGTATGCTGAAAAGTCTATAATAGTATTTGATCTCGGATGCAGTTGTGTTTGGTTTATACTATATTATGCCAGGAGTACAGGAGGAGGGCATGGTGCCTCTGGTAGGAGCCCATGCAAGCAGAGAGGACACATAACGCCATACAGTTTGCCACATACATACTTCCCAGCCATGTGACGTGAGTGTGACTGCTAGGGGTTAATCCATTTCCACTCACGCAATCTTGCACTCACCTTACACTCGGGTTGCAAATTCAGCATAAATCACACCCCGATAGAGTCCATACACCCCAGATATACAACGCGCTGCCACCACCTACCGAGTTTCTGGGCCAATGGGTACCCCATGACACATTGCTCTCCAATAGTCAAAGGGTTAAGCGTTTTTTAAGAGTTATGGAGTTTTTCGCGGCGTCTTTTACGGATGTAATTGGAGCTGGTTTTCATTGGAGTCCATGAAAAACGGCTCCAATTACGTCCCAAGAAGTGTCCTGCACTTCTTTGACGCGGGCGTAATTTTACGCGCCATCTTTTGACAGCGACGCGTAAAATGACCGCTCGTCTGCACAGAACATTGTGTGCACATACCCTTCGAGAGAAACCGCACAGAGACCAGAGGGGTCTGTTCACATCTGCGTCAGGGTTCCATTGTTCTATTCCATCATAGGAACAGGACAAGTAAAATACCAGAAGTGTGGGACACTAACAGTCCCTGACAGAATCCATTGACTTTAAGGGTATGTGCACACACAAAATCAAAAACGTCTGAAAATACGGAGCTGTTTTCAAGAGAAAACGGATCATGATTTCAGAAGTTTTTTAAGCCACTCACGTTTTTCGCTGCATTTTTTTACGGCTGTTTTTTAGTCCAAAAGGCGTAAAAAAACGCCCCGTCGGAACAGAACGCCGTATTTCCCATTGAAATCAATGGGCAGATGTTTGTAGGCGTTCTGCTTGTGTCTTTCGAGGCGTAAACACCGAGAAATACGCCTGAAACACTACGTGTGCACATACCCTAATAGGTTCTGTCGGTTTACGCCACGGTGTCCGTAGTTTTGCCAGACAAAATTGTCCGGCAAAAACTACGGAATTTGCAACGGAGCCTCCAATGCAGATTTGAACAGAGCCTAACACTTACAATTAAGGGTAGGGAAACAATGGATGCGCCATCAAAGGCCACAAACATAAGTTCAAATGTTTAGTGATTTATTTTATTTTTTTCATGCCTTTCACAAGGGCAAACGCTCGTTCACTGGCTGATCAGCTAGTTTATGCGGTCAATAAAATGGCTTCAAGTCAGCAACATATCTTCCCATGTAAACTGCCTGTGTCATGCAAATGCATTGGGACGAATGATCGTAGTGACGAGACTTGTCAAGTGTTATTCGTCCCCATACGCTAACGATCATAGCTCATTGTAAAAGAACAAACGAGCGCAGATTGACTAGCTTGCTTGTTGATTGGCGCTCGTTCTTATGGCCCATATCGAGCTGTGGAAGAGGACACTTCGGGTATGTTCACAGTGGGTGGATTAGCTGCGGATTTTCCACAACCAATTTAATTGCAGAAAATCTGCAGCGTTTTACAGTATCAGCAGAGTGGATGAGATCTGAACAAATGTCATCCACAGCTGCGGAAAAAATCCGCTGAGAAAACGTTCATAGACTGACCTGCGTTTTTTTTTTTGTTTTTTTATTCGCAGCATGTCCATTTATGCTTCAGAGTCGTCGTTTTTTTTCTCCCTTGAATTCAAAGGGGAGGTAAGAGCCGCAACAAATAGCAAATGTTAACATTTTTTGCAGCGGAAAAGTTAAAATTCCGCCGCCAAATTCGCAAATCTGAAAAAAACACAAACCTTTTTTCTCGTTTAAATTAAAAAAAAAAAAGTCTCTAAAAATTGACCTTTTGGTAGTGAACATAAAGAATAAAAAAATTCTGTACTTACCCCTTTGGCGTTGTCATAGCGTCGGCTCCTGGTTCCCCGGGCTGTTCTTCGTGCAGCCTGACCTCTTTGGATGACGTTTCATCTCCTCCCAATCACAGGCTGTGTAGCATTGTCATCACAGGAGGCCGGACTGCAGGAAGAACAGAGGGACGTGTCGCTATGGCAATGCCAGGAAAGGGAAGTATCAAATTATTAAAAAAAATAAATTCCAGCTCTATTTTGCGCACTTGACGAAAACTGCACTAAATTGTGCTGCAGATTTTTGGGTTGGCATTTCCTGCGAGTTCTAGGTCGCATATGCGGTGTACTTTTATGCAGCATAGCCCACCTGTGTGCACATGGCCTCAGTCTCTGGGTCAGGTGTCTGGAGCTGCTCATCAGGTAAATGTGCTGTGTGTGACTGGACAGTAAGGTGATAAAGGGGAAGAACCAGGACTATAAAATAGGTGATTGTCCTTTAATTAACCTCAGTATGATTCCTTAGCCCATTTGCCCATCATTTTAAGTTCCAGAAAGCAGGCCTAGGTGCTAAAGGGCACTCTATAAGACATGGTCCAGTACATCCGGACTGGATTTGGCTCTGCTCCAAATATCCGCTTTACTGATGCCGAGTTCTGAAAAAATTTAATTTTAATAACATTGTTTGAGGCAGAATAAGATAACAGATAATGAGCATACAGTAGTCTCCCATTTCTCCTTGTTACTTGGCATGATGAAAGCCTCATACCATAAGTTATACTCACAGGGAGCCTAGATCTATATGACTGTCTGCAGGTTCTGCTCTAAAGGTTATGTAAACTATTAGGCCCTGTTCACACAGTTTTTTTTTTGCGGATAGAAAATTTTGGCTCAAAATTCCGTCTTGAATTTTGAGGCAGATTTTTATCTGCCTGCACGCCACTTGATGCATTTTGCCATTGAGGCCATTGAGCGCTACGGGCAAAAACGCAGCAACAAATGCTTTCCCTACCTCCCATTAATGTCAATGGGAGGTCAGAGACGTAAACGCCCAAAGATAGGGCATGTCGCTTCTTTTTCCCACTAAGCGGTTTTACCGCTCGCAGGAAGAAAAAAATGCCTCCGCCTCCCATTGAAAACAATGGGAGGCGTTTTCGGACGTCTATTGGTGCATTTTCCAACGTGGTTTCTGCGGCAAACGCGTCAAAAAATCTCTGTTTGAACAGGGCCTTAGAGGCAATTTTTTTTTAATGTTTCATTTATTTTAAACAAGTTTTGAATTTCACTTTTTGAGCTATATGTATATTGGACACCGGATACATAGAAACTGCATCTTACGGTCAAAGCCGATTCCATTAGTTCAGCGGGACTGATGGCTTTGGTGAGCGCTGGTCCTGGGTGTCTGACAGGCAGGATCCAGCTATTATCAATCACAACTAAGTTCATGAACTTTGGATTTACAACTAGATAATTAAAACTCGTGGCCTGTGGGATGGCGCACTTCGCTAATTTGGGACAATGCATTAAGTTTTGATCAAACTACCCTTTAAAAAATTTCTTATGTTGAATTTTATTACTAGATCAAGAGAAATTATTTTTAAAGTGATTTATATATTGTGTTTTTTTGTTATTTTAAAGCCTCCTCCAAAGCAGCCTCCCTCCACTGGACTGGAGAGAGAGCAGTGAGCATGGTTCTCCTAGGCCTTCTTCCTGCAGCTTATATGTATCCTGGAGCTGCTATGGACTATTCACTGGCCGCAGCCATCACCCTTCACGGGCATTGGTAAAGAAACCTTCCACTAAATATTTTACTGAGAGAATACAGCACAGGTTACATAGTAAAAATGTTTGTAACGTCTGTGGCCCCGCCCCTCATGCTGAGCTCCGCCTATGTTTTTGAAAAGTGCAGAAACGGCACAAAAGTTGCAACTTCTGCAATTTGTGCCTTTCCTGACTTTTCTATACCAGAAAACTAGCTTAGAAAAATTAATATCTCACTTGGGTGAGAAACACTTGTATAATCTATATGTATTTGTTTTGTTTTTAAGGGGTCTTGGGCAGGTGATGACTGACTATGTTCATGGAGATACAAAGATTAAGCTGGTCAACACTGGACTGCTGGCTCTCTCATCCTTAACATTTGCTGGGCTTTGCTATTTCAACTACCACGATGTGGGGATCTGTAAAGCGGTGGCAATGCTGTGGAGCCTGTGATTTGCTCTGCCCATGAATGTATATCCGCACTCGTATTTTATGCCTTCGAGGGATAAGCGGGCAGCAACAGTAACCACCTGGCAGAAGAAGGATGAAGATGGAAACATCTGTTTGCTGCTTATAGTACATGCTGTCCAGTTTGGTTTGTACAAATTGACCCTTCTCTGCAGAAAAACATTAAACACAATTTACTATATTGGATTTTTACAATACATGAACTCCGATTTGCCGTGACGTGAATATCCAGAGAGACACAATCCACAATCTATTCTTGCTCACATGTTGGGTTAAAGTTTTACTTTTCCACTTACCATTGTCCGTTTGCTTAAAGTTTAATTCTTAATCTGCCAAACCGATCAACGTAATTTCATATCTTCCTGATGGAGACGGCCTCATTGTCCGGTTCTACAGGTATACTCCAATCCTTAACTCATTTCTGCATTAAAGAAACCCATTAAAATGAATGAAGGTCTCCTGCACTACAATGAGCGGGGCCTGGATGCCGATTTAAATGCTGGAAATAAATAAGATACAGACAAAGGGGTTTTGGGCTTTATTTTTTGCATAAGATAGACTGACCTTATACATTAAGAAAACATATTCACCAGCTTGTTTTAACCCCTTCCCTGTTGCCCTTTTAGGGCATATGTACACCATAGAGGTAGAGACTCTGGTTGGGCCCCCATCTATGTGCCAGAGCGGAGAGCTATTGCAACCAGCGGCTCACTTGGACCTGCCTGTGAGTGCGTAACGTGCGCAATCTGTAGGGACCCAATCAGGAAATACAAGGATATGTCCAGGACGCACTTCCTAAAAAAAAAAATTGTTTAGCAATGTTCCCAATGGTGTTTGGTCCTATATTTTATTGAAAAACTCTGACTTTGAAACACACACGTTCTGAAGCCTTGATCAACAGAGAGCCAGTCCGGTTTCCACATAAAAAGGGCTTGTCCTAATGAGTCAACCCTTTAAAGGTGTATTTACTTTTTTCTGCCATATATATTTTTGTACGCTTTTAGCTGTCTTTTCACTGAAATGCAGCCCATTGTAAGGAATCTTTAATGACACCGGTTACAGCGGCTGCTTGTTGCCTGGCGGTTCCTGTCACAGATGCCGGCTCCTTCACCTAGGCAGCGATGATCTCTTCTGCTATGTTAACCCTCTGAGCACCAATGCTTTACAACTGATCTGCGTCTGCATAGTTATAAGGCCTGCTGCTCAGAGGGTTAACATATACCACAAAAGGTTAGGAAGGAGTGCAGACATGCCATCACAAGTTACATACTGTGCAGACTGCAGCAATAAAGCACACAGGTCAAACACATTACTGGTTTTTAGGGGCTTCTCCGGTATTTCTTATTTTTGAAGAATTAAGAGGGTTTTACAATCGCACTGAATAGTAGCACAGGCTAGGCGGTTAGGGAAAAAATCTTTCGTTTTCATATGTGCTGGATTTTTCATACTTTAAAAAAAAAAAAAAAAATGATGGCACAAAACACCACGATTTAACAAAATTGGCAAAAAATACAACAAATGTGAGTAATAACCTAAGGCCGGGTTTCCACATAGCGTAAACGCTGCAGCGTTTCCGCAACGCAATTCTGTGTGGAAATTCTGCAGCGGCAGCAAAGTGGATGAGGTTTAGAAAATCTCATGCCCACGCTGCGGATAATAAATGCAGCGAAAACGTTAATAAATTCACTGCGGTCCGGATTTTAAATCCGCAGCATGTCTATTTACGCTGCGTTTTCGTTGCTTTTCTACTGAGTTTTCCCAATTCAATGGAGATGTAAAACCCGCAGCAGAAAGCCAAGTGTTGCGACTTTTGTGGCTGATGCTTATACTTACAACCCGGCCGTTGTCATATCAATGCTTTCTTGTGTTCTTCCAGCCCGGCCTCCTGGGATGACATTTCATCCCATGTAACTGCAGTGGTCCATCGCCGACTGCATCGTCATCCTGGGAGACCGTACCGCACGACAATGGAGGGACGTGTCGCCATGACTATGAGCAGGAGAAGGATGAGCTTTTATGCACACCTTGACTGCTGATTCTATGACTGTTGCTAGTGGCGTTGTCTTGTAGCTGAAGTTGCTGTGTAGCCTCAGCACCCGAAAGCATGTTTCCCCAAAATACAGCGACCGCTGTCATCGTCACGCTATGCAGGGGCTCCTCAGGAGAAGACTGGTTTTTTTTTTGTTTTTTTTCATGGGATCCTCTAAGGTAAAAAAAGATTAAGAATTGGTCTAAAATCCCATCTGTAAAAGCCTGAAAAGTCTAAATATGCAGTTTCTTATATTGACAGTAGGTGGTGCTATATTCCTAGATAAGTTTCAGTCATTTATTTTATGTACATATCGGAAACTGAATATTACCAGGAAGCGTCTCAAACATCAGCAGAAAAATGT
This sequence comes from Rhinoderma darwinii, assembly GCF_050947455.1. Lineage (NCBI taxonomy): Eukaryota > Metazoa > Chordata > Amphibia > Anura > Rhinodermatidae > Rhinoderma > Rhinoderma darwinii. The sequence goes on along the minus strand of NC_134696.1, from coordinate 40,071,148 downwards.
ACACTGTGATCTGGAAACTACTCAGCCCCGTCCCACTTGGCATGAAAATGAACAGGCTACTGGCATGGACTCTCTGCCAGCCTGATCCTGTACTGTGACAGTGAAGTGAAATAATCAGCACCCTGTCCCCCGCCCAAAAAAAAATATCACAGCGTTACTGTTGAGTGATATGTTCCCGAATGCATTTATGAGGCTGCTAGGGAACTCTGTGATGTCAGTAATGCCGTCACAGGGATTCCCTGTGCAAAAGGGTTGGAATCATGCAAAGAAAACACGATCTCTGTCTTCTCTGCACGTCTGTGTATATAGATTACTGGTGACTTACATAATGGGCTGTTCCCATTAGATCACTGTTATCAGTGATCTTTAATAACACATAGTATGTTCCCTGCTAACATGTGCCTCCATTGTAAAAAAAAAAAATATATATTTTTTTAAAAAAATAAATACAGTAAAAATTATGGTGAGAACACAATAAAAAAAATAAATAAAATGAAACTCCTCTCCAAACCCACACCAACTATTTTTAGACAAACGTGTTTTGCATGAACGTCAGGTCGGGCATTAATACGATCCTGGCAGGCAAAATCTATGTTACAGCAAAACATAAAATAATTCTACTTAGTGACCAATTTTAGTCTTCTCTACGCCGGCCCGATCTACTTTTACGTCTTTAATAGAAATGTTCTCTACTTGGATGTTTATCCCCCGTGTATAGAGGCTGCGTCTAAAGTTGAGGGAGGGAGATGCATTTAAAGCTAAACTAGGGTTTTTGTCTTCAGGGCTATAGCGACGTCATACATCACATAGTGTACACATACATGGCATTGCTATGCACGGGGACTTAGAGGATTCATATTTGGGGTAAGTATTATTTATTGAACAATACCTTCAAACATAGCATGAAACGATGAGAAAAACTTTTTTTTTGCCTGTTTCCGGGCCCCCCTTCCCCAAAAAACACTAAAATTGATTGATATCCACTCCAATTTTGATTTAAAGGAAAGATCTGTGTTCCTCAAAAGAAGGAAATGAAACCTTTTGGGGTAGATTATGAAAACATCCAAAAGGTGAAATCTTGCTCTAGTCATAAACGTCTAAAACACAAGTCCTGAAAGGGTCAAAAAGATCTGTTGAAGAATGTCAATTTATAATCTGCTTTGAGAACTTGCTATATAGTCAAATTTCACTATCATTCGGGTATCATTCACGTATATGTAGTTGTGTCTATTAGGCCTCGTTTACACGAGCGTATTATACGCGCGTGCGACGCGCGTGCTTTTCACGCGTGTCGTACACACCTATAATAGTCTATGGGGCTGTTTAGACGATGCGTGTATTTTGCGCTGCGTGAGTGCGTTGCGTAAAACTCACGACATGTTCTATAATCTTGCGTTTTTCACGCAACACGCACCCATTGACTTCAATGGGTGCGTGAAAACAACGCATGCCACACGGACGGTCCTGCGTTGCATGCGCGAAAAACACGCAAGAGCTGTTATGTCCATTCTAATTAGTCTATAAAGCTACACAAAGCTTCTCCAAACCAGGAAGTGCCTGCCTTTCAAGTGCGAGGGGGCAAGACTAGCCAGTGCCAGGAGAGTTGTCTGGGGATATTTTGGAGTATTTCACAGCCACATACTACAGCCATGCCGCGCGGGATGGATGTGGAGCGCCTCATTCTTTTTATCCAGGAGCATCCAGCAATATGGGATAACAGATGTGAGGAGTATCACAACAGGACGGTGAAGGAGGACGCATGGGAGTTGGTGGCCAAAAACCTCTTTGGGCAAGAGTGGGAGACAGGCCGAACCCGTGACCGCACTCGGTTGGGTGAGTACCTTGCATTTTCTGTCAATGGCTGTCATGCCTATAGAAAACCTGGGCCCTGTATGTGTATTGCGCACATGAGCACGAGAAACTTTGGTGGAGCAGGTGCTTCGCACGTCCCACCGCATTGCCATTGCAGGGCCCTTCATTTTGTAGTGAGAGGTGATAGTTCTGATGGCGTGTTTTGTTTTTGTTACATACACCAGTCCAAGATATCAAGACACGGTGGCGGAGCTGCCGTGATCAATTCAGGCGAGAGATGGGTGACAAGGGACGCAGCGGAGATGGGGCATCTCGCAAACGGCCCTACATTTATACAAAACAGCTGATGTTCCTGAAGGACATCATGGATATGCGCACGTAAGCATTTATGTCGTTGCATGAGTGTACTGTGTGTTTGTCCAGGTCCTGTCTGTCAACGTGTTGTTGTGGGCATTGTTAGATTTTGTACTCATAATTTTTTGCCTCCTTGTAGAACCACCGACAATTTGGAGGATACAGCAGAGGAGACTGACGTGGGGGAGTCTGTGGCCGAAGCCCCTGCTCCCAATATCCTGCCACCCAGCCCCGAGCCGACACCCCAGGAGCCCGCACCAGGCCAGTCAGAACGGCCGGTTGGCTCTCCAGCCCAGGAGCGGCCCGTGCGAGCCCGCAGTCGGCGTCTTCGTGCCCCACAGCCCTCCACATCTGCCCAGGTGGATACGCGGGTACTCGAGTATTTGAGGCGAGCCGCAGAGGAGGATGGCAATGATGCCTTTGGCCGCAGCATTGTGCCCCTCCTACGCCTGGTGCCGATGGACCTTATGGGCCGTCTGCAGGCGTCGATCGTCACATTGATCGACGCTTGCAGACCGCCACACAATCCCCATCCGTGTTTCACGGCAATCGAGCAGTGGCGAAATACTTACATGCCGCCACCCACGGCCCAGGTGCCTGGCCAATTTCACCCTGTTCCCCATATGGCCCGTCCGCATCCATACATGCGCCCTATGGCTCCCCACTTTGCGGGGCCCACATTCCAGCCACCACATCAGCACCACTATGCTGGCCAGGAACAACCTACCCAGCTCCAGGTCCAGCATAGTGGTGCTGAAATGCAGGCATATGCCTCCCCAGCCCAACTATACCAACACCTCTGAGTGTGTTGGTGCCAATATTTCTGGACGGCACTGTTGTGTGTGGTGCAGGCCTGGCCACGTATATTGTGTGATCCTGTTTTTCGTTTGGATTTCGTTACACCATGTTGGTGTGTTATTTTTTTTGCCAAAAATTTGGGATTGGTCCGAATCCCTTAATAAAAAAAAAAAAGTTCATGGTTTTGTTTCGTTTTATTATTCTTTTCGACCACCCAACAGAAGGTTTGGCACACATTTCCTTAGCCTACACTCTCACACACTTCTGGCCTTTTGGACCAATGCATGGACATGTGATATGAGGTTTTAGTTAATCTCTCGTGGTTTGACATGGCTTGTAAGGGATTCCAAAGTTTAGGTCCTGCCATGGGCCCTGAAGCAAAATAAGTACACTTGCAATTGGAGTTCCCTAACTGCAGTCCGCACAACAGGATATATGGGCAAAGTAAGTCGCCAACTGTGTAAAGTCCTGCTCAAACCCCGAGAGATATAAGCTCGCAACCCGCGTCAAGGGTCCTCATGTTTTGCGAGTCCCTACCCCAACCCCAACACACAAAAGAAACAAAACAAAAAATGCCCACATCTCAGGTCGGTAGTGAAGCGTCAAAAGAACATTCACCCCTTCACAGGTCATCAGCCCCCCACGGTGCTGGTCCAGATGGGCACTCAAAATATGCCGCCAAAGTATCACGAACTCGAAGGCCGGAGGAGACAGATCGCCCTAGAGGAATCACCGGGACATTGTCAGTGGTGTCTGCGTGTGTTATGATATAGTCAGCATCAAAGTTTGCATCATTAATGCGGCAGAAGTTATGCAGAACTACACCCGCTTGGATAACACGTGTGACATTATGCATGGACAATTGCATTGTTGACAGAAAGACACGCCACCTGTTCGACATAATGCCAAAGGCACATTCGACACATCGCCGAGCTCTGCCCAGGCGGAGATTGAACATGCGCCTACGGTCATCCAAGCCCCTTCTTGGAAAGGGACGCATGACTTGCCTTGTGAGTGCGAACCCCTCATCTGCCACGATTACATACGGGATTGGGGGCCCGCTGGAGCCGGGGAGGATGGAGGGTTCCGGCAACCCCAGTCGCCTATTCACGAGTCGCTTCCCCATTCTTGATGTACGGAATATGCGGGCATCTGCCGAGCTTCCATACGAGCCAATGTCAACAATAGTGAAACAATAATTAGTGTCCGCCAAGGCTAACAATACCATGGAAAAATACTGCTTGTAGTTATAGTATTGCGAGCCACTGCGTGGGGGCTTTCTCACACGAATGTGTTTGCCGTCAAGGGCACCAATGCAATTTGGAAATTCAGTAGCTCTAAGAAATCCCTCTGATATACTTAGCCACTGTTCTGTCGTGGGCTGCGGCATGACCGTGCTCTTTAAACTCTGCCACAACACGACACAGGTGGATGTGACAATGAACGAAATGGTGGTCACTCCCAAAAGAAATTCAAAATGCAACGAATGATAACAATTGCCTGTGGCCAGAAATCTACAAAATAAAGAGAAAGAAAAAGAAAGGAAGAACACATGTTAGTGGGGGGCTGGTAAAGCAGACAGCGGCATGGACTAAGTTATAGCAGCTTCATACATACCTCAAGGTCACAAGCAGACGTTCCTCGGGCGAAATGCAGCGTCTCATGTTCGTATTCTGGAAGGTGAGACCAGAGCGAGTTTGCTCAAGCAGAAGGTCAAATGTGGCCACAGACATGCGGCAGAAGGATCGAAATTTGTCGGGATGCCGGCGTAAGTCCTCAAACAGGGTATGGAAATGCCCTTTTATTGTACGTTGGGCCACAAGTGGGTGAACCCAAATGCGACTTCTTCCAGGCGTGTGGTGCTGCAGCATGTGTCGGCGCTGGCCAAACCGACGTGAGATCATCCAGAGAAGAAGCACACGCGCCAGCGCTGGCGAAGCCATAATAGTTGGGTGTCAAAGCGATTCCAATTTGAAGGGAAAAACAAACACTGTGGTTTCTGCAGAGGCGGAATTAACCTTGCAAATAGATTTCTACCAGCAAGCAGGGGTTGGGACAGCTGGCCTATTTGTAGGCGGCCGTCCCACTAATCCCCTCTGCGTTTTTTACGCGCGATGCAAACGCTAGTCGTGCGCGCGTTTAAAACGCAACAAGGCTGCGTATACGCAGTGCATACGCCATACAAACGCGCGCAAAACGCAGCGTTTTTTGCGCGCGCAAAACGCACACGCTCGTGTAAATGAGGCCTTACCTTGTGCGGCCATCAGAGATGGTGGTTTGACTGCACTCAGACGGTACAGACTACAGAGCAATATTAGCATCATCATATGGAGACAGTTCACATTGCGCTGTCAATCTTTATTTGTATGCTTCTAGTTATTTACAATAAAGTTATACGTTACAATATTAGTGCGCATTCAATAGGATATCTGGGAAACGAGGGCTAAACAAGATTCTGTGGTCTGATGAAACCCTAGAGTTGAACTTTTTGGCCTCCACTGCTCATCATCTGCCCAATACCATCCCTACAGTGAAGCATGGTGGTGGAAGCGTCATGCTGTGGGGTGTTTTTCACCACCTGGGACAGGGAGACTGGTCAGGGTTGAGGGAGAGATGAATGGAGCAAAATACAGAGATCTTCTTCATGAACACCTGATCCAGAGCGCTCTGGGCCTCAGACTGGGCCGAAGGTTCACCTTCCAACAAGACAATGACCCTAAGCACACAGCCAAGACAACACATGAGGGCCATAGGGACAACTCTGTGAATGTCCTTGAGTGGCCCAGTCAGAGCTCTAACTTGAACATCTCTATAAAGACCTTGAAATAGCTATCCACCGATGGTCCCCATCCAACCTGACAGAGCCTGGGAGGATCTGCAGAGAAGAATGTCAGAAAATCCTCAAATCAAGGTGTGCAAACCTTGTCGCATTATAAGGGTATGTTCACATGCAGTGTTTTCAGACGTAATTCGGGCGTTTTACGCAACGAATTATGCTTGAAAAAACTGCTCCATTACGCCTACAAACATCTGCCCTTTGCTTGCAATGGGTTTTACGTGTTCTGTTCCCACGAGGTGTCATTTTACGCGTCGCTGTCAAGATACGGCGCGTATCAAGACGCCTGCGAAAAAGAAGTGCATGTCACTTCTTGGGACATTTTTGGAGCCGTTTTTCATTGACTCCATTAAATGTCCGTAAAATGCGCCGTGAAAAATGCGAGTTGCTACAAAAACATCTGAAAATCAGGAGCATTTTCAGCCTGAAAACAGCTCCGTATTTTCAGACACTTTTGGTCACTGCGTGTGAACATACCCTCACAAGAAGACTGGAGACTGATATCGCTGCCAAAGGTGCTGCAACTAAGTACTCCTTTAATCCAGCAGTGGCCAAAAATCATTCCAGTGCCAGATTGCTGCCCGTCTTGGTGATGTAATAAAATAACAGCGCTTGGCCGCCATGGTCACGTGACGTCATTATAGACAACAAGCAATGAATTTTAAACAATGCACAGCGAGGATTCCTGGAGACCCACGGCGGTGGAATGAAGGTGGATTTAAAATGTAAATACATTAAAATTCCTATAATCTAGAAAATGTGATAATCTAACACTGGTTTTCCGCACAGTACTGCAATATAATGTAGAATTTAACACAAACGAGCAGAATACTGAGCAGAAAGAAGTAAGAAATGTGTGCAAGAAAGTGATGTGACAGATTATATGTGAACTTTTTATTTTGAACGCTCGTGTTGGAGTTTTATATATTTTTCCATAATTGTAGGAGATTCATTGCAGAAGCAGACGTTCCTATCGTTGTCATTTGTTGCATCACGCTTTTTTATATGAATGTGTCGATGCTTTTTTACACTTAGAAGCATGTGAGAACTTTTCATTTGGGGAACTCCCCTAAACCTTTTTATTTCAGAATAGTTAGTGAGTCAAAGATTTTAAAACCACAGAAGAAATACACTTGCAAATGTGCTGAACAAACAAAAACGAGTCTGAGTAAACCAAAAATCAGATGGTTGCACAATAGTGATGATTGTAATTCTGAGAACAAGTGTCTGGGAAGGTAAGGCTCCGTTCACATCTCGTTTTTACTGTACGTCTGACGTGCATGTTTGGACATGAAAAAACAGTGTGAAAACCTGCACCACCGCGTGTACGTTGTCTATGGTCAGGACGGATGCCCTAATAGTGGAGTTTGTATGTACATGTTGTGTGCTTACGTTCTATCCTTTTTTTTTTTTCATGTCCTGAAAAGCGTAGTCTAAGCTTTTCAGTATTTTTCCAAAACGTATACCACAACTATACGTTTTCAACTGGTTCCCGACCGCTGGCTGTATTTTTACGGCCAGCGGTCAGGGACGGGTCCTTAAAACTCACGCCATAGACTTTTTACGGCTCGGGTTTTAACTTGCTGCCCGCGCAATCGGGCAGCTGAATGTCGGGTCTCCGGCTGTCAGTGACTGCCGGGGACCCTGAGGAGAAGATAGAAGCAGCTTTCGCTGCTTCTGTCTTCTCTGATGACTTGTACACAGCGCTCAATGAACGCTGTGTATAGGAATAGAGACAGCAGCAGCGGCGCTGTCTCTATTCCTCCCGGTGATCATGTGACTGGTCACATGATCGCCGGGTGCCATTAGTGACAGACTGCTGATGGGTCTTACTAGACCCAGCACAGCCCTATTAGTGACAATTGTCACTATGAGAGGGCTGATTTCCCCTGTAGCTGGGGCTGCTGTGCAGCTCCAGTTACAGTGGAAAAACATGGTGTAAAAGAAAGAAAAAAAAAATATAACGTTCCCCAAAGGTCTTTTTTGACCTTTAAGGGACAGACCATAGTAATAAAAAAATAGTAAAGTAAAGTGCAAAAGAATTTAATAATAAATACACATAAAATACCCACCCCAAAAAAATGTCCCCCCCGCCAATCATTGTTGTAACGCTAGCGCTGACCCAATTACCCTAATATACACATGTAATATATTAAAATTTACGGTAGACAATGACGATCACAAATAAAAGGTCTATTTTCGGGTAAAACTATTTTATTACCCAAAAAAAAATTGCTGAAAAGTAAAAAAGCTTATTTTTTTACTATTATTTTCAAACTTTGAGAATAAAAATTCTAAAATAGCAAAAAGGATGTGTATAAAAATGATAAAAAAAAAAAAAGAAACCTGCATTGTCTATGGAAAAAAACATCGCAAAAATCACGTCGTTAGCCCAACAAATAAAAAAGTTAAAGCCATTTAACTAACACGTGCTAAAAAGGGCTAAACGGTGTCTGGTCCTGAAGGCTCAAAATAGCCCGGTCCTGAACTGGTTAATTGTATTGAAGTCAATGGCGGCATATGGATGACACATGCAATCTTAAGCCCTACGTTTGTATTTTTGTCACCATATATGGGAAGTTCCCCAGATTATGAGATAAAACCCTGCCCTGACCCTCAGTACTTGTGCCAGAAAACACGGCAGCCACTCCCGACTTCTTCCTTTTATATTTTGACTTTATAAATCTTGACTTTACAAAGTTTGATTTGGCTCAAGAACAAAAAAAAACGTATACGTTTTTACAAGCAAGAAAAGAAACAAGTGTATAAAAACGTATACGACGTAAACTACGAAAAAGGAAGCCTATATTACAGATGCATAGATTTTTTAAAGTTTAATAACGTATGTGTCGCTGTATAACACAAACCTGTGCACAAAACGAGATGTGAACTGTTACCTACAATATGTGCAGGATTGTGGCTCTGAATGTAATCTGCATGTAGAAGTTGTAAATGTTTGTCACATTTGTATTTTCCTTATTCGGCGGAGATGAGAAGTAAAAGAAGATTGTTCTCAACAAGTTGCACAAACTTAATACAAAATAAGATAAGGTTCGCTTCAATGTACCCAGCAATCCTAAGAATATTTCATGAAGATGGGACAGTTAAAATCTCTGAAGATCCTGTAAAAGCTCCAAAATGGATTGAAGAAAAGTGTGCATCAACGTAAAGATCTCCAAAGGAACTATAGTAGAAGGGAGGAAGACGAATGTAATAAAAGAGAAGACTGCACAAAGATTCTTAGGCCTAGTGCATACTGAGTTTTTTGTCACGGTTTTTGACACGAAACCGCGCCAAAAACCGCCTCATGTTTATTTCAATAGGAAGTGGATGCGAGCGGAAAAAAAATACTCATGGGAAAATAAAGCGTCATGCCCTTCAGGCGTTTCAATCTCTGACCTCCCATTGACATCAATGAAAGGCAGAGAAAGCGGTTTTCGTGACGTGTTTTGCCCACGGTGCTCAATGGCCATGGCTGAAAAACGCTGCAAAGAGAGGGCAGGCAAGTCAAAAATCTGCCTCCAAATTCCTGAAGGAAGTTGATGAAAAGTGAGGCAGCTCTACAAAAAATAGGGGGGGGTGGGGGGTGGGTGGCATGAGCACCAGAATATTGAAATACCATAGTTCATATAGTTTCATGGAATGTTAAAGGGATAGCAACCCCGATCAACAAAAAAGAGAAAATAATAAGACACTTAAAGAGGCTCTGTCACCAGATTTTGCAACCCCTATCTGCTATTGCAGCAGATAGGCGCTGCAATGTAGATTACAGTAACGTTTTTATTTTTAAAAAACGAGCATTTTTGGCCAAGTTATGACCATTTTTGTAATTATGCAAATGAGGCTTGCAAAAGTCCAAGTGGGTGTGTTTAAAAGTAAAAGTCCAAGTGGGCGTGTATTATGTGCGTACATCGGGGCGTTTTTAATACTTTCACTAGCTGGGCGCTCTGAAGAGAAGTAACATCCTCTTCTCTTCAGAACGCCCAGCTTCTGACAGTGCAGATCTGTGACGTCACTCACAGGTCCTGCATCGTGACGGCCACATCGGCACCAGAGGCTACAGTTGATTCTGCAGCAGCATCAGTGTTTGCAGGTAAGATCGACTTACCTGCAAACGCTGATGCTGCTGCAAAATCAACTGTAGCCTCTGGTGCCGATGTGGCCGTCACGATGCAGGACCTGTGAGTGACGTCACAGATCTGCACTGTCAGAAGCTGGGCGTTCTGAAGAGAAGAGGATGTTACTTCTCTTCAGAGCGCCCAGCTAGTAAAAGTATTAAAAACGCCCCGATGTACGCACATAATACACGCCCACTTGGACTTTTACTTTTAAACACACCCACTTGGATTTTTGCAAGCCTCATTTGCATAACTACAAAAATGGTCATAACTTGGCCAAAAATGCTCGTTTTTTAAAAATAAAAACGTTACTGTAATCTACATTGCAGCGCCTATCTGCTGCAATAGCAGATAGGGGTTGCAAAATCTGGTGACAGAGCCTCTTTAAGTAAATTGAAGACCGATATAGCAGTAGTACAGGAGGTACATTTGAGTGAGAAGGAGCTCTTAAAACTAAGGAGAGATTGGGTTGGGAGAGTTATAGGGAGAAAGTGGCAATTTTGATAAGCACTTTGTAAAGGATCTGCCAGACACAGCTTCTGTGTCGACGCCCGTGGTTAATCAGTCTGCACCTGCTCCTAAGGGCTGATTCAGACGAACGTTGCATTTTTGCGCGCGCAAAAAACGCTGCGTTTTGCGCGCGCAAAAACCACTTGACAGCTGCGTGTGTCATCCGTGTATGATGCGCGGCTGCGTGATTTTCGCGCAGCCGCCATCATAGAGATGAGTCTAGTCGACGTCAGTCACTGTCCAGGGTGCTGAAAGAGTTAACTGATCGGCAGTAACTCTTTCAGCACCCTCGACAGTGAATGCCGATCACAATATCGAGAAACCTGTTAAAAAAAAGAAAAAGTTCGTACTTACCGAGAACTTCCCTCCAGGCCGTTGCCTTGGTGACGCGTCCTTGGTGACGCGCCTCTCTTGACATCGGGCCCCACCTCCCTGGATGACGCGGCAGTCCATGTGACCGCTGCAGCCTGTGCTTGGCCTGTGATTGGCTGGAGCTGTCACTTGGACTGAATTGTCATCCCGGAGGTCAGACTGGAGGAAGAAGCCGGGAGTTCTCGGTAAGTCAGAACTTCTTTATTTTTTTACACGTTCATGTATATTGGGATCGGAAGTCACTGTCCAGGGTGCTGAAACAGTTTAACTCTTTCAGCACCCTGGACAGTGACTATCTCCTGACGTCGCGTACCGGAAATTTTTTTGCCGGGTTCGGCCAAAACGAGTTCGGCCGAACCCGGTGAAGTTCGGTTCGGTTGTCCGGGTTCGCTCATCTCAAAGACACTCCGTTTGGATGTTTGGAAACAGAAAAGCACGTGGTGCTTTTCTGTTTACATTCATCCTTTTGACAGCTGGTGCGCAGTTTCAGTCGGTTAGCACGGAAGTGCTTCCGTGCGACCTGCGTGACTTCAATGGGTGCGTGATGCGCGAAATACGCGGAGATATTGAGCATGTCGCGCTTTTTGCGCAGCGGACAAACACTGCGCAAAAAGCACGGACTGTCTGTACTGCCCCATAGACTTGTATTGGTCTGTGCGTGACGCGTGAAAAGCACGCGGCCCGCACGGACCCAATACACGTTCGTGTGAATCCCCCCTTAGTCTGATAGAGTGACTCGATCTGCTACCACTCAGGCTGGTAGGCTCAGGAGTGGAAGAACCTATCACAGCTTGGCCAGACGGTTCTAGCTCCCGCCCTCGGTCTATTTATACCTTCATTTCCTGCTTGTCTCTGCCTGTGATTCTTTCCTGCTTCCTGGCTCTGCTGCTCCTATCATTATTGACCTCGGCTTCATTTTGACCCTGGCTTTACTACTACGCTCCTGCTCTGCGTTTGGTACGTCGTACACTCCTGGTTTGACTCGGCTCATTCACTATGCCTGTTGCTCACGGTGTTGCCGTGGGCAACTGCCCCATTTCCCTTAGCTTCTGTGTACCCTTGTCTGTATGTCCGTCGTGCACATATTGAGCATAGGGACCGTCGCCCAGTTGTACGCCGTCGCCTAGGACGGGCCGTGCAAGTAGGCAGGGACTGAGTGGCGGGTAGATTAGGGCTCACCTTTCTGTCTTCCTCCCCGTCATTACACACTTTGATGGAAATTGAATAAAAAGTGATAATGACACAGAAGGTAAATGGGTGAGGGCGTTAATGGAAGTGGGGTATTTATTCTTCACTGTTTATAGTGTGTATGCACCGAATGAGGCACAGTATTCTTTAGGTATTTAGTTAAAACTATATCTAATGATAAATCACTGCATAATATAGTAGGAGGGGATTTTAACAATGTCATTGTCGATTAATGAGGATAGACATCCTATAGGTAGACACAATAGGGCCCTGTTCACACAGAGTTTTTTTGCCGCGGAAACTGTGTCGGAAACGCGCCAAAAATGGCAGAAAATGCCTCCCATTGATTTCAATGGGAGGCTGACGCGTTTTTTACCGCGAGCGGAAAAAAACTCCTCGCAGCAAAAAGAAGCGTCATGAACTATCTTGAGATGGTTTCCGCCTCCAAAACCCATTTGAATCAGTGGGAGACGGAAATAAAACGCCTCGACGCATATTTTGACGCGTTTTTGACAAAACACTGTGCAAAAAATGCCCGTAGCAGATTTTACAGGCGGAATTTTCCTCCTGCAAAAACCTCTGTGTGAACTCAGCCTAAGGGGGAAACAGCATTATTAGAAATTATGTCACATACTTCACTGAATGATACTTAGAGAGTTCAACATCCAGTGGATCGGGAGTACGCCTTCTCAAATGTGCATAATGTATTTTCATGGCTAGATTATATATATGTTACCAAATCTTTTTTAGCCAGGCTTAGGTCAGCACACATCTATGATATAACCTCATCAGATCATGATCCAGTAGGGGTTTTCATAGATATGGGAAGCCATAAGACTGTTTGGAATAAATGGCGTATTCCTTCAGCGGCGTTACGTGATAAAACATTATTAGTTTAATGACTAGTTGGATAGAGGAGTTTGACCAGAATAATGGACAACATTGGGATGGTGCAACTCTTTACTGGGAGACCCTCAAAGTAGCATTAAGGGGAAATAGATTAACCTACACATAATCATAAAAAAAAATGACCTCAACACCAGCAAACACCTTTGGGATAAATCAGAATGCCGATTGTGAGCAAGACCTTCTTGACCCCGACATATATCCCCCGACATATACCTCCGACGTAATGCTTTGAGATAATGTATTCCACTGTAAAGCCACACAGTAGCATACGTCAAACATTGGCCTATATGTTAAAAAAATACATACTATGCGGCATACGTTTTTTTGTGTTGGCCCACTGTGCAGTAACGTGTTGTTAAAAAAAAAAAAAGAAAAGCCAACGCATACCACCCTGACGGAGGACAAAAGGACACTCTTTTGGCCTCCGTTGGGTGAATGGCGGCCTATGGTTAAGGCCGGATTGACATGAGTGTGTGCTTTTTGCGCACGCAAAAAATGCTGCGTTATGCCTGCGCAAAAGGCACTTAACAGCTCCGTGTGTCATCACCATATGATGTGCGGCTGCGTGCTTTTCGCGCAGCCGCCATCATTATGACACTCCGTTTGGATGTATGTAAACAGAAAAGCATGTGGTGCTTTTCTGTTTTCATTCATCCTTTTCACAGCTGTTGCGCGAATCACACGCGTCCCACGGAAGTGCTTCCGTGTGGCATGCGTGGTTTTCACGCACCCATTGACTTCAATGGGTGCGTGATGCGCGAAAAACGCTCAAAGAACGGACATGTCGTGACTTTTACGCAGCGGACCAACGCTGCGTAAAAATCACGCACATGTCTGCACTGCCCCATAGACTCGTGAAAATCACACGCGTTGCACGGACGTATATCCAGTTCGTCTGAATTAGCTGTTAGCGTGACATATGCTTTCCTGGCGCATGCGCCGAATGTGTTTACATAAAGTGACGTGAAGAGAGACTTAACTTGCATCTCTCTTATAGCCAGGCACTCAAAACAGTATTCCTTGTGAGGTCAGACTAGTAATTTATATAAGGGTTAAACTATGTTCTTATCATGTGCGACTAGGCCTCTTTTGTTGTATCTCATACATTTTATTTTCCTTTGCAGCAGCTGTCTGACACTAATTGCAAAATTTCAATTTGCCTTCCACTAGTACCCCCGTCACTTTCCATTTGTACAGTATTATTAAGCTAATGAGTGATGAACAAAATGCATGCAAAAAAAATTATTAAGACCGTGATTAATAGAACGTTTTATAACAAAAAAATGACAACATTTAAACAAACTAACAAGTTACAGTATAGTTAGTCTAGTACATTATAGACACCGAGGGAGATATGTTAAGGGTGGCATGTGCCATCTAATAATAAGCTGCTCCCACTTCAAGTAATATGGTGCGGGCTACTGAACAATTTTATTTTGTACTTCAGAATTTACTTGAATGTCTTTACTGATACAAGAGACATATGGTGAGATTACAAATAACTGTTATGCCAGAAAACCACAAACTCCTTTGGGACGGATTTTCCATTCATATCATATTGTCTACTTATATATATTCTAACATACATAAAATTTTAGTGTTTCATCCACCTCCTCACATGGTTTTTTGAGAATTAATTTCTGGCTATCACATTCACCGCTGACAGATAAATAATAGTCTGTTTGTAAAGATGATTGGAATTTGACCGAGTGGTCACCTTGACTGAATTCTTTTTGAAAAAAGATGATCTCACTGCGGTTTCCTTTGATGGCCTTAGGGCAGTCTCCTTTCTGTAAGGTTAAAACAATGTATATGTTATTCATGCATTTTATCCATCAACACTTAAAGGGTGGTATAATTTTTTAAAAGAAACCTAAGCGTCGAAATAAATGATAACAGCAAATAACAGATTTTCTGCATTTTTCCTGAAACAAACTGTTGTAAATGTCTTGCAGAGAACACAGGTTAATTTCCTACTGACCTGTTCCGCTTTGGACTGGTGAGCGATTGAGGGGATGTGGCTTAACATAAGACGCAGGCCCTAATGTTCCTTGTGTCATACTGTAGACAAAGCAGTGGGGGGGGGGGCTCCTGCTGCAGACAGTTGTCTTACAGCCAGACACAGGATTTTGGGGAGGAAAGTAATGGGGCAATTGCTGGTATTGCAATTGCTGGTATATATATTCTCATTTTCTATGTTTAGTATCCATTTAAGGGGCGTTTACCGTTTTATATATTTTTTTAAAAACAGCTTAAAGAGGCTCTGTCACCAGATTCTCAAACCCCTATCTCCTATTACATGTGATCGGCGCTGCAATGTAGATAACAGTAACGTGTTTTTTTTAAAAAAAAACGTTCATTTTTGGCCAAGTTATGAGCTATTTTATATATATATGCAAATGAGCTTTGAAATGGACAACTGGGCGTGTTTTTATTCGTATGTCCAACTGGGCGTGTATTGTGTTTTTAACTGGGCGTGTTTACTTGTTTTACTAACTGGGCTTTGTGGAGAGAAGTGTATGATGTTTACGAATTAGTGACCAATCAGCATCATGCACTCCTCTCCATTAATTTACACAGCAGCATCGTTCTTACTAGAACGATGTGCAGCCACATACACAAGTGTCCTGATAATGAATACACATGACCTCCAGCCTGGACGTCATGTGTATTCAGAATCCTGACACTTCTGAATCCTTTCTGTGAGACTTCCAGCAAGGGAAACAAAATCTCGTTTACCTCGTAATCTCGCGAGATTACGCGCGGCTTGCTGAAATCTCACAGAAAGGATTCAGAAGTGTCAGAATTCTGAGTAGACATGACGTCCAGGCTGGAGGTCATGTGTATTCATTATCAGGACACTTGTGTATGTGGCTGCACATCGTTCTAGTAAGAACACTATGTGCTGTGTAAATTAATGGAGAGGAGTGCATGATGCTGATTGGTCACTGATTCGTCAGCATCATACACTTCTCTCCACAAAGCCCAGTTAGTAAAACAAATAAACACGGCCAGTTAAAAACACAATACACGCCCAGTTGGACATACGAATACAAACACGCCCACTTGTCCATTTCAAAGCTCATTTGCATATATATAAAATTGCTCATAACTTGGCCAAAAATGAACGTTTTTTAAAAAAAAAACGTTACTGTTATCTACATTGCAGCGCCGATCACATGCAATAGGAGATAGGGATTTGACAATCTGGTGACAGAGCCTCTTTAAATAAGACCTATCAGTTCTTAGAAAAATACAAACAAATAAAAACTAAATAAGAATTATTTCCTATGCATATCATCAGCAGAACAGCAGATTTCCCTCAGTATTACACAGCACAGAAAAAGCCAAACAGACATGAAGCGGCTGAGCGCTCACACAAGCACTTCAGCTGCTTTGTTCCAGCGATTGGTGGGGGTCTCAGTGCTCGGACCCCCATCAATCCAAACTTCTGACATGTCACTATGACATGTCAGAAGTTTGTTGAATGTTTAGCTACACTTTAAGTTCTGAGATTGTCTCTGATTTAACAAGATGATGAGTTAAAAAAATTGTAAAGGATTACAAAAACATGGCTGCTTTCTTCCAAAAACAGTGCGATATCTCCACTGGGTGTGTGTGTGGTATTGCACCCCATCCCTATTCATTTGAATTTAGCTGCAGTACCAGACACAACCTATGGGCAAGTGTGCTACTGTTTCTGGAAGAAAGTACCAATGTTCTAAATCCTGTGTAACCAAAACGGGTTTTCCGTTATCAGAAAACTGCTGGCATATCAGTTTATTTTCGATGAGGGGATCAACTGCCTGAACCCTCACCGCTCCTGAGAATGGATACTGTTCAGTGAATAGAGCTGTGCCATAGCGCTAAACCAGCGCTGTGGCCCCTTTATTCTCAGGATCAGTGGGATCCGGTAGTTGGACATTCCCGATCAGAAAGTAATGGCATATCCTAGCGATACGACATCTTTTTCTGAGATGAAAACCCCCTTCTCTAAGACGTTCCAAAAATATAACACAAAGATCTAGAAATGTCCTTAAAGTTTTTTACGAGTCAAATTATGTCAGTAAATAGACAGTAAGGCTGTACTTACCTATGGCATTTTTCAAGGCATAACCCGGGCAAAAAAATGCCACAAACCGGACGATGCTGAAGTTGGCTTCTTATTCAGCAGTTTCTTATTCGAGTTTTCAGTATTTTTGTTTTTTTATGAACATATTAGGGCCAGTTCACACAGAGTTTTTTTGGCGCGGAAACCGTGTCGGAAAACGCTCCAAAAAACGGCCGAAAATGGACACTTTTTTTACCACGAGCGGTAAAAAACGCTCGCGGTAAAAAGAAGCGTCATGCCCTATCTTCGGGCGATTACGCCTCTGACCTCCCATTGACATCAATGGGAGGCAGAGAAAGCGTATTTCGCGGTGTTTTTGCCCAGGGCACTCAATGGGCGCGAGCAAAAAATGCCGTGAAAAACGCAGCGAAAATCGCTGCAAACGGCATGCAGGCAGAGGAAAATCTGCCTCAAAATTTCAAACGGAATTTTGAGGCAGAAATTTCCTCCTGCAAAAAACTCTGTGTCAACTCAGCCTTAAAGGGAAATCTTATACTAATAATAAAGTATGTTGCACTAAGCTGCCCAGAAGTGAAAACAAGTGGGCAATACAAAGTGTGATATATAGTGTTAAATTAATTTGGGCAACTGATCTCACACTGCCAACATACAGGGAGGAATGCCCCGCATCAAAATCAGTGGAGTTCAGCCTGGCCTGAACATTTATGGGCATGAAAGCTGGCATCAAAGTGGGTAGACTGATACATTTTCCCGATTTGAATAAGTAACTGATGTTTTTGAAAGGTTAAATGACTTTGGGCCACTAATCTCACACTGCCAAAATACAGAGAGGATTGCCCGCATCAAAATCAGTAGAATTCAGCCTGGCCCAAATAGGTTCTGGGCATGAAAGCTGGCATCAAAGTGAAAATTAACAATTCACACTGCCAACATACAGAGAGGAATGCCCCGCATCAAAATAAGTTGAGATCACACTTGACTTGCCCAAACAGGTTCTGGGCATGAAAGCTGGCATCAAAGTGGGTAGACGGACACTTTTTCCAGATTTGAATAAGTAACTGGGGTTTTTGATGGCCTAATTGACTTTGGGCCGCTAATCTCACACTGCCAACATAGAAGGAGGAATGCCACACATCTAAATCAGTCGAGATTAGCCTGGCCCGTACTGGTTCTGGGCGTAAAAGCTGTCATCAAAATGGGCAATATGACAATTTTTACAGATTTGAATAAGTAACTGGTATTTTTAAAGAGTTAAATGACTTTGGGCCACTAATCTCACACTGCCAACATACAGAGAGTAATGTTCCGCATCAAAATCAGTTGAGATCAGCCTGGCACGAACATATTCTGAGCATGAATGCTGGCATCAAATTGGGTAGACGGACACTTTTTCCAAATTTAAATAAGTAACTGGTGTTTTTGATGAGCTGATTGACTTTGGGCCACTGATCTCACAATGCCAACATACAGAGAAAAATTCCGCACATCAAAATCATTTGAGATCAGCCTGGCTCGAACAGGTTCTGGCCATGAAAGCTGGCATCAAAGAGTGCTAATTGACAATTTTTCCAGATTTGAACAAGTAACTGATGTTTTTGATAGGTTAAATTACTTTGGGTCACTCATTTCACACTGCCAACATACAGAGAGGAATGCCTCGCATAAAAATCAGTGGAGTTCTACCTGGCCCGAACAGCTTCTGGGCATGAAAGCTGGCAACAAAGTGGGCAAATTGACAATTTTTACAGATTTTAATAAGTAACGGATGTTTTTGATGGGTTAAATGACTTTGGGCCACTCTTTTTACACTGCCAACATATAGAGAGGAATGC
This sequence comes from Rhinoderma darwinii, assembly GCF_050947455.1. Classification (NCBI taxonomy): domain Eukaryota; kingdom Metazoa; phylum Chordata; class Amphibia; order Anura; family Rhinodermatidae; genus Rhinoderma; species Rhinoderma darwinii. The sequence continues at coordinate 40,052,347 of NC_134696.1, read as the reverse complement.
GCCGCTTCAAAGCTAGTAGAGTTCTGCCTGGCCCGAACAGCTTCTGGGCATGAAAGCTGGTATGAAAGTGGCAAGACGAATACTTTTTCCAGATTTAAATAAGAAACTGGTGTTTTTGAAGGTTTAAATAACTTTGGGCCACTAATCTCACACTGCCAATATACAGACAGGAATGCTCCGCATCAAAGTTAGTAGAGTTCAGCCTGGCCCAAACATGTTCTGTGTATGAAAGTTGGCATCAAAGTGGGCAAATTGCCGATTTTTACAGATTTGAATAAGTAACCAATGTTTTTGAAGGGTTAAATGACTTTGGGCCACTGATCTCACACTGCCAACATACAGAGAGGAATGTTCCGCATCAAAATCAGTCGAGATCAGCTTGGCCCGAACATGTTCTTGGCATTAGAGCTGTCATCAAAATGAGTAGATGGACACTTTTTCCATATTTGAATAAGTAACTGGTGTTTTTGATGGGTTAAATTACTTTGGGCCACTCATTTCACACTGCCAACATACAGAGAGGATTGCCTGCATAAAAATCAGCAGAGTTCTGCCTGGCCCAAACAGATTCTGAGCATGAAAGCTGGTATGAAAGTGGGTAGACAGATACTTTTTCCAGATTTAAATAAGTAACTGGTGTTTTTGAAGGTTTAAATAACTTTGGGCCACTAATCTCATACTACCAATATACAGACAGGAATGCCCCGCATTAAAATAAGTTGAGATCAGACTGTGCCAAACAGGTTCTGGGCTTGATAGCTGGAATCAAAGTGGGCAAAATTAAATTTTTCCAGATTTGAATAAGTAACTGATATTTTTCACGTGTTAAATGATTTTGGGCCACTCATTTTACAGTGCCAACATCCAGAAAGGGAAGCCCCACATCAAAATCAGTAGAGATCAGACTGGCCCGAACAGGTTCTGGACATGAAAGCTGTCATCAAAGTGGGTAGGCGGATACTTTTTCCAGATTTGAATAAGTTACTGTTTTTTTTGAAGGGTTAGACAACTTTGGGACACTAATCTCACACTGCCAATATACAGAGAGGAATGCCCCGCATCAAAGTCAGTAGAGTTCAGCCTGGCCCAAGTGGTTTCTGGGCATGAAAGCTAGCATCAAAGTGGTTAGACATACACCTTTTCCAGATTTGGTAACTGGTATTTTTAAAGGGTTAAATGACTTTGGGCCACACATTTCACACTGCCTACATACAGAGAGGAATACCCCACATTAAAATCAGTTCAGATCAGCCAGGCCCAAACAGGTTCTGAGCGTGAAAACTGGCATCAAATTGGGCAAATTGACAATTTTTCTAGATTTCAATAAGTAAGTGGTATTCTTAAAGGGTTAAATTACTTTGGGTCACTGATCTGACACTGCCAACATACAGAGGGGGATGCCCCTCATCATATTCAGTATTGTTCAGACTGGCCTGAACATGTTGTGGGCATCAAGGCTGGTAACAAATTGTGAAGATGGACACTTTTCTTTGACTTGAATAGGTTTGTCTGGGTCTCGCCTGTCTTCTCATTTACTTTTTTCTTTTTCCCCCATAGGCACAGATTACGGTAGTTAAAATGACAGCAGTTCAACTGATTTTGATGTGGGGCATTCCTCTCTGTATGTTGGCAGGGTGAAATGAGTGGCCCAAAGTCATTTAACCATACAAAACCATCAGTTACTTATTCAAATTGTGAAAAAGTGTCAATTTGCCCACATTGATGCCAGCTTTCATGCCCAGAACCTATTCGAGCCAGGCACATTTCAACAGATTTTGATGCGGGCCATTTCTCTCTGTATGTTGGCAGTGTGAAATGAGTGGGTCAAAGTAATTTAACCCTTTAAAAACACCAGTTACTTATTCAAATCTGTGAAAAGTGTCTATTTTCCCACTTTGATGCCAACTTTCATGCACAGAACCTGTTCAGGCCAGGCTGATATCAACTGATTTTGATGCGGGACATTCCTCTCTGTATGTTGGCAGTGTGAAATGTGTGACCCAAAGTCATTTAACCCATCAAAAACATCAGTTACTTATTCAAATCTGTAAAAATTGTCAATTTGCCCATTTTGATGCCAGCTTTCATGCCCAGAACCTGTTCTGGTAAGGCTGATCTCAACAGATTTTGATGCAAGACATTCCTCTCTGTATGTTGGCAGGGTGAAATGTGTGACCCAAAGTCATTTAACCCTTCAAAAACATCAGTTACTCATTAAAATCTGTAAAAATTTAACATTTTTACTTTGATGCCAGCTTTCATGCCCAGAACTTGTTCGGATCAGTCTGATTTCAACTGAGTTTGATGCGGGGCATTCCTCTCTGTATGTTGGAAGTGTGAAATGTGTGTCCCAAAGTCATTTAACCCTTTAAATATACAGTTACTTATTGAAACCTGGAAAAAGTGTCCGTTTACCCATTTTGATGCCAGCTTTTATGTCCAGAACCTGTTCGGGCCAGGCTGACTTCTACTGAATTTTATGCGGGGCATTATTCTCTGTATGTTGGCAGTGTGAAATGAGTGGCCCAAACAATTTTAACCCTATAAATCACACTTTGTAGTGCCCACTTTGATGCCCATTTTTGTGCCAGCTCTTTTTGTTTTTAGGCTGCTTTAAGGTGTTTTCAGTTCTGGCAGCTTAGTGCAACATATTTTATTATTGATATAAGTTTTCCATTTAATATATTCTTAAAAAACAAAAATACAATGCGGATAAGAAACGGCTGAATAAGAAACCAACTTCAGCCCTGAATAACAAACTGGACGAATAAGAAACCAACTTCAGCATCGTACAAACTGGCAAGTGTGAATACATCCCTATGGTACATTAACACTTCTAGAAATATGTCATAATGAACTTTATGTGAAATGAGTTGTCATAAGGACAAACCCTGTCCAAGTGCCCTATTAGGATGGGGTTTCCACACATGAGGCTCTTGCACTAGATGACACAGTGTGACCATGTGTTATATGGTCGCCCTCCCATTTGAATGGGCCCCATGTAGTTCTACATTTCTCCTTCTGCACCCTCAGCTTCCCCAGGCAAACAAAGCTGAGTGCCAGGGATATCAGCTGATCACCAGCGGGTACTTATTTAGCTTAACTTCTTTTAGGTTCTCTTTTAATTTCTATTCAAAATCAATAGAACAGGTAATTTGTCATGGAAGGCTCCAATTTTTAAAAGCTGAAGACAGAGGAACTTCAATGACCCCTGGCTGTGTTAATTCAGCATCTCGCATATTAAGGCTGACCTTACATGGAACACTTTTTTGCCAGATTAGACATAGATTCAATGACAATGTGCCATAACGTGATATTTGAAATAGTACAAACAAGTGTTGCCAATTGAAAGTAACAAATAGGCAGGAAAGTCTTCCACAAAGGCTACTTGCAGCCGCCACTAAGGGGCACTAGCTTTATAATTTATGATTCAAGGTAAGAACATATGTGGATCAGTGGCGTAACTACCGCCGTAGCAGCAGTAGCGGCTGCTACGGGGCCCGCGGCATGAGGGGGCCCGTGTCGCCCGCCGGCACGGGCCCCCACCATGGCCGGAGGCTCCGCTAGCAGCCGCTATGGCTGCTACAGCGGGACGCCACTGAACACTACGGCAGAGCAGGGAGGTATCTCCCCGCTCTGCCATTAACTGGTTCCCGACCGCTGGCTGTATTTTTACGGCCAGCGGTCAGGGTCCTTAAAACCCGAGCCATAGACTTTCTACGGCTCGGGTTTTAACTTGCTGCCCGCGCGATCGGGCAGCTGAATGTCGGGTCTCCGGCTGTCAGTGACTGCCGGGGACCCTGAGGAGAGGATAGAAGCAGCTTTCGCTGCTTCTGTCTTCTCTGATCACTTGTACACAGCGCTGAATGCGCGCTGTGTACAGGAATAGAGGCAGCAGCAGCGGCGCTGTCTCTATTGCTCCCGGTGATCATGTGACTGGTCACATGATCGCCGGGTACCGTTAGTGGCAGACTGCTGCTGGGTCTTACTAGACCCAGCACAGCCTTATTAGTGACAATCGTCACTATGAGAGGGCTGATTTCCCCTGTAACTGGGGCTGCTGTGCAACCCCAGTTACAGTGGAAAAACATGGTGTAAAATAAAGAAAAAAAATATATAAAGTTCCCCAAAGGTCTTCTTTGACCTTTGGGGGACAGACCATAGTAATAAGAAAAGAATAAAGTAAAGTGCAAAAAAAATGTAAATAATAAATACACATAAAATACCCACCCCAAAAAAAAAACGTTCCCCCCGCCAATCATTTTTGTAACGCTAGCGCTGACCCAATTACCCTAATATAGACATGTAATATATAAAGATTTACGGTAGACAATGACGATCACAAATAAAAGGTCTATTTTAGGGTAAGACTATGTTATTACCAAAAAAAAAATAGCTGAAATGTAAAAAAGCTTACTTTTTTACTATTATTTTCAAACTTTATGAATAAAAATTCTAAAATAGCAAAAAAGGTGCGTATAAAAACGATAAAAAATTAAACCTGCATTGTCTATGGAAAAAACGTCGCAAAAATCACGTCGTTAGCCCAACAAATAAAAAAGTTAGAGCCATTTAACTAACACGTGCTAAAAATGGCTAAACGGTGTCTGGTCCTGAAGGCGCAAAATAGAGCAAAAGACATGTATCCCCCTCCCCCTCTCCACAGGACATGTATAGGGGATAGTCAGAGGTTTGTCATGGAGAAGTTCAGGGGACTTTCAGTCCCCCGTTCTCCCTATCGCTGCCAGAGATCACACATGTATCCCCTGTCCTGTGGAGAGGGGATACATGTATTTTGTAGGACACACTGTAGGTCGCATTTTTTTGGGAGGGGGGACGCTGTATGGCGTTCCCTACAGGGGGGCTGTATGGCGTTCTCTACAGGGGGGGGGCTGTATGGCGTTCCCTACAGGGGGGGGCTGTATGGCGTTCTCTACAGGGGGGCTGTATGGCGTTCTCTACAGGGGGGCTGTATGGCGTTCTCTACAGGGGGGGGCTGTAAAAAAGGCACTATCTACAAGGGGGGGGTTGTGTGACACCCAGGGGAGGGGGGGCCCCAGTCAAAAGTTTGCTATGGGGCCCAGTCTTTCCTAGTTACGCCCCTGATGTGGATCGATAGTCTTTTGGCTGAATTCATATTGTTGTCAACCTGGGACCCCTTTTGATGTATATGCCTCGTAATAACATCGATAAAACGAATAACCTTTGAGGCGCATAGTACTTAGTGTCCCTGAATGCCTTAGGCTCTCTTCACAAGACAGGGATTCCCGGCCATGCGACGGCTAAGGGAAGACTATGGGGCCGTGTAAAGCACGGCTGCCACTTGGATGTGATCCAAGTGACGGCCGTGCTTTCTGCCACACGCTGTCTTCTCTTCCTCACAGTGCAAAGTGCATGTGAGGAGGAGGAGGAGATTTTTCTGCTCCTTGTAGGAGCGGAATCCATAATCCCCAGCCACAGCTTCCACCGAAGCTCTTGGAAAAGTCCCTGACTTCACTGTCAATATATCGACAGTGACATCAGGGGTTCCGCTCCAGGAGAAGTCAGAGAATTCTCCTGGAGCGGTCCCCCACATTGGAGCTATCTGCAGAAGGGGGGGGGGGCCATATACCGGGGTGCCATCTATGGGGTGTCCCATCTACAGGGTGCTATGCACAAGGGGGATGTGGGGCACTTCCTACAGGGGGATGTGGGGCACTACCTACAGGGGGATGTGGGGCACTACCTACAGGGGGGCTGTGGATCACTACCTATAGGGGGACTGTGGGGAAATACCCACAGGGGGCCTGTGTGTGGCATTAGCTACAGAGGGCAGTGTGTGGCATTAGCTACAGAGGACCGTGTGTGGCAATAGCTACAGAGGGCACTCTGTCGCATAAAATTAACAAATGAAATTCATCCGTTAAAACGGACATGGAAAAAATGGATGCAAAATGTGTAAAAATCACCTTTTATAAACGGAAAAACGGCATGGAACGGAAACAGAACGGATGCAAATCGGCTGATACTCGGACTCTGTCGTATGAATAGAGCCTTGGGGTACCTTATGGATTGGCCCCAATATTCAGGTGGACCTCAGATGGTTTTTGTCTCTAGGGATTGTTTTGGATTTTGGAGAAAATGGACAATTATGGTAAATGCCTCCTAGGATAATTATACCAATAAACTATTATGTAATACTGAATATACACTTCTCAACATTGAAATTGCAACAACAAGAAGGGCAAACCACAAGATTATGCAAATTGAGGAAGTAGCAAGTGTCGCTAAGATCTGAAAATGATCACATTTTCAAGCACCTATCTCCAATCTGTCACATGTGAGAGGGGTATAAAATCCAGATTGAAAGCAACATGTTTTAGCCACATGAAACCTCAAAAATTGGATTAAGTGGTGTGGGATGATTGTGTGATGAATCCTGTTCGTCGACGTGCCAGTTATCGCCACTTGTCGCAAACTGAGTGGGACAGAATCCTTGAACTGAGAGACTTTTGTTTATCACTCTGGCAGATGGCTACGCGCCTAGGCCGGGATGTCAGCACCAGGGGCGTAACTAGGAAACACTAGGCCCCATAGCAAGGTCTTGACTGGGGCTCCCCCAGGTGCCACACACAGCCCCCCTTATAGATAGTGCCCCCTGAAGATTGTGCCATACAACCCCCTGTAGACAGTCACACCCACTTGTTTATAGCGCCCCCACCTACCCCTAGTAGATAGTGCCACACTGCCACCCTTAGTAGTTCCACACAGCCCCTTGTATATAGTGCCACACAGCTCCCCATGTGTATAGTTCCACACAGCTCCCCTTTGTGTTTAGTGCCACAGAGCCCTCCAAGTAGTACAAGGCAATGGCTGATCCGAGAAAGTTGTATCATCCAGGGGGATGTCAATCAAACATGGAAAGGGTTTGGAGGCAGGACTATGTGACACTTCAGGTTGATTTTGTCGATTTTGCTGCATCTGAAAAAAACATACATTTGGAAATATTGTCACGTCATGTATTACCGCATGGTGGCGGTTCAAGGAGTTAAAACTACCAGACAGGTTCTCATTAAATATACAATGAATTGAAAACAATTCGATCTGCCCTGCAATTTTGTTATTATAAATATATCCTATATAATTATATCTCCAGAACCAAGCTGACATATACGGTTCCAGAACCAAGCTCATATATATATACAGTACCACAACCAAGCTCCGTACATAAATACAGCACTAGAACCAAGCTCATACGTATATACGGCATGAGAGCCAAGCTCAATACATATATACAGCACCAGAACCAACCTCAGTACATAAATACAGCACTAGAACCAAGCTCTGATGTATATACAGCACCAGAAGCAACCTCAGTACATAAAAACAGCACTAGAACCAAGCTTAGTACATATATACAATACTAGAAACAAGCTCAGTACATATGTACAATATCAGAACAAAGGTCAATACATGAATACAGCACCAGAACAAAGCTCAGTACATAAATACAGCATCAGAACCAAGATGAGTACATATATACAGCACCAGAACAAAGCTCAGTGTATAAATACAGCATCAGAACCAAGATTAGTACATATATACAGCACCAGAACAAAGCTTAGTACATGTATACAGCCCGGGAACCAATCTCAGTACATATATACAATACCAGAACAAAGCTCAGTACATACGTACAATATCAGAACCAAGGTCAGTACATAAATACAGCACCAGAACAAAGCTCAGTACATAAATACAGCATCAGAACCAAGATCAGTACATATATACAGCACCAGAACAAAGCTCAGTACATAAATACAGCATCAGAACCAAGATCAGTACATATATACAGCACCAGAACGAAGCTTAGTACATATATGCAGCCCCAGAACCCAGCACAGTACATATATACAACACCATAACAAATACAGCTCAATTTAGTGCAACCCCTGTCGTATAGGTTTGTACGGCATAAAACTACAGCTCCCAGCATGGCCCGAACAATGGTAAGGATATGCTGGGAGATGCTGTTTCACAAAAAAAAAATCATACCACCCATCATCTCGCTGCTGTAGCGTCCATGGCTGTGGGCCGTCGGGTTTACTCACCTCCCGACGCCCGTAGCCATGGATCAGTGAGCGCTGGCTCGCATCTCCTTCCTAGGAGACGCCAGCACTCACTTCCGCTCCGGTCTGAGGTGTCCCGTAGGGTGCCCGGTCTTAAAGGGCCAGCACGTGCACATGTGGACAATCATCATCATCAACTACACATGATTTACTGGACTATAAGAAGGGCCCTGCCCTTCTGATTCTTGCCTGAACGTTGTTAGTGTTTCCCATGTGAGTCTTGCAAATAGTCCCTTAGTGTTTTCCCGTTTCAATTGTTACCCGTGCCCTGTTACCCGTATCCTGTATCTCGTGCTGTGTTCTTGTTCCTGAGGCTCTTAGTGTTGGAGTCGTGCCCTACTGCACCTATTGTCGTTTGCCACGTCCTGTGTCTTCTGCCATGTCCAGTGTCTTCTGCCACCTCCAGTGTCTTCTGCCATGTCCAGTGTACCCTGTATATAGTGTCCCACATATAGCCCACCCCTGTAGATAGTGCCCTACAAATAGGTCCCCCAATAGATAGTTCTCCACATATAGCCCACTTCTGTAGATAGTGCCTCACATTTAGCTCCCCTTGTAGGTAGTGCCGCAGATACAACCCTCTGTAGATAGTGCCCACATATGGACTCCAGAGCTGCATGGCAATAGTGCTACCCACTGAGCCACCGTGCTGAACAGTGTTGCATGTCCCGTAGGGTGGGAGAACAACAACAAACCGGAATAACAGCAAGAGATGTGAAGAGGCGAACCTCTGCACGAACGGATCTTCTGATTGGAAGAATGGGGTGTGGTGATCCATTCTGTACTGCAAGTGAAATTGGACATCACATCCCAAGCCTAGGGCGGCAACCAGTGTCGACACAAACCATTAGAGGTTTTCACGACATTGGGCTACGAGCTGGACGTCCAGCTACAGGTTTTCTATTGACCACACGCCACCGCTCTCAAAGTCTATCATGGTGCATAGCAAGATGGCAATGGAAGCTGGAATGGAGTTCTGTCTTCTTCAGCGATCAGTTTCGCTTTTGTCTCGGACGCAATGATAGGTCTGGAGACCACGTGGGCAAAACCATGAAGAGGCCTTCACAAGGGAGCGTCACACCGGTCCTACTCACAGTATTATAGTGTAGAGTTGCATTATGTACGGTAGCCGGACCCCTCTAGTCTTCATTTCAGGTACACTAACAGCTCGGCATTACATTGATTTGGCCGTGGAGACAGTGGTACGTTTTTCAAAAGGACAACAAGCCGAAAGTTGCTTGTGCTACTGTGAGAAGCCTGCGTGGCCTAAATGTGCTACCATGGCCTGCAGAGTATCTGGACTTGTGTTCTAGCAGCCAATCTTAATGATTTGTGTGCCCAAGTGCATTCAGCGTGGCATAACTTTCCTTAGACAAACATTAATAACCTCATTGATAGTATGCTAAGTCATGTAAGTGCGTGCATTTCTGTGCGTGGTGCTCATACCCGATACTAAATAAATCAAGACATTTGGAATATTTTGTTTCCATTTTCTTTTTATCATTTGCATGTCATTAACTTGCCTATCAATCCTGTGATTTACACAATTCCAAAACATTTTCTTCTTGGTGTTGCAATTTCGAAGATGAGGAGCATAATACTGATAAAATCAAAGTTGATCAACAATGATTTTATTAGTATTAGTCTTAGAAGTTCACACAGGAGACACTACAGACTGACTCGTCAGACCAGCTCACGGAAGGATTCCGCTGACTACAGCGCTCTGCAAGATCTATGTGCACTGATACATAGAAACTGCAGAAGTGAAACGGTACAACATTTTTAATTAAAGCAAATTACAAAAGTGCTTTTTATGCTAAAATACATCAATTTCAATAATAAAAATCCACCAAAAGTGTCCATAGTCTTGATATGTAGGCAGGTATGATTTATAATATCCAATTTTCATCTAACATGTAGAAAAATTGTTCCCTGTATGTCCAATTTAAAGGGGTTGTCCAGTATTAGAAAAACATGGCTGCTTTCTTCAAAAACCAGTACCACACCTGTCTGCAAGTTTTGTATGGTATTGCAGCTCAGCCCCATTCACTTCAATGGTGCCATGCTGCAATACCAGACACAAGTCATGTCTGGTGCTGTTTCTGGAAGACAACCCATTTAAGAGTAATCTCATATCTATCTCAGTCTTACCGTGAAGTAAAAGTTTAGGTCTTTTTTACAGCTCATGTAGTATTTCTCATTTTTATATTTTAAAGAAAACGCCACCGGAGGTCCTTCACTTTGTTCACTACTATTATATATGTAAAGATCGAATATTTGATTGTCTGAAAGAAAGAATAAAGTACATGCACACATTTGTTTTAAGATGTTAATCCAATAATTCTTACGCCTCCTGTACATGGCTGTATTACAGCTCCGTATATGATCTGCACTGTATATTTAGTGCTAAGGACGGGACTTGATACCAATTAATTTCGACAGGTCATGTATCGCCAGTGAGTGACATCTATAAATTTGTCACAAAATTGTATTTGATGCAAAAGGTCTGGTTCGAAAGAAATTGAGGGGTCTTGGAGCAGTCAGTTAGGAAATTGATGTATAACCACGCAGAACAACATATGTCATGTCGTTCATTAGTATCTTCTCCTGCCTACTTTTGTGTGTGTTTCGATCCTCCCAGCCCTCTTGCAGCCTGTCTACTCTTGTTGGAATCTGCATTCAGTAGACAGATCCTTGCAGAATGATGCTGCTTAGCGTTAACATCATACCTACAGTATCTCTAGGGGTCGTCTGCTGAATCCAAGAGCAGTCGCACGTCAGGAGGCTGGGAAGATGTTACATGTTTCTGCCTGACTAGATAGGGGTGAAACTATAGGGTACAGAGGTTTCAGTCATGCTTCTGTAAATTGTGTGTGGGGTATCCCTGTTACAGATTTTGCATCATGGCCTGGGAGAGTTAAGTGCAGGGGTTTTTCGCTTTGGACAATTCCTACTTGTTAGAAGGATCACTTGACAATAAGCCGATCATATTGTCCCCCTGCTGGGACCCCCAGCGATCTGCTGTAATATGTGGGGAAATATGTCAGTAAGTGTTCAGTTTCCCTGCAGCGCCACCACAGGAGAAATTAAGCATTACACAGTGTCCATTCATATCAATGAATTGTCTGTCTAATGCAGGACAGGACAGGTCTTCCAGAGCAAAAGACTTTCTTTATAACCGCTCTCCACTCTGGCCAATTGATGAAGTCCTGAACAGTGGACACCCCTTTAGTAATTCAGAATTCCCAAATAGGGTATATGAAAATAGGTTTTCAAAAGGGAACAATCTCTTTAAAGGAACAGTGTCATCAGATTTTTTTTTTTAATATGTTAAAGATGTTAGTGCTTTATTAAAAACGTTTATAATTATTTGTGTGTTTGTGTTTTACTTTTTTTTATTTTTACACTTTTTCTTCCCTATGGGGGCTGCCATTTTTTTTTCCATTTCTGTATGTGTCGATTAACGACACATACAGACATGGAATACGGCAGCCACAGTCCCATAGGGACTGCGAACGGGACCCGTTCCATCCACTAACATGTACGCCGTCTGTGCGGGAACTGCGCATGCGCCGCTCCCACACAGTCCAATTTGAAATTGGCGCCGTCCGGCGCCATTTTCCTGTGGACCGGAAGTCGCGGCCGGACAGTAAGATTACTACTTCCGGTCCCGGCTTCCGGACTTGTGCACTTGGACCAGCGGCATCAGACGGAGCGGACGGGCCGGAGGGAGCCGCGGCGGCAGGAGCAGGTAAGAGATTTCAATGTATGTTCGTGTTTGTGTGCGTTTACTACTGTATGTAAACCTACTACACTGTGTGTTAGCTCAAAAAATGGCGACACACAGTGTAGGAGGTTAGACCGTTCAAACCCCTCGTTTATCCCGGCACTAGCCAGGATAAAGGAGGGGGGGATGCTGAGAGCTCACTAGAGCGAGGGCTTTTTACCCAATTTTGCAATGCTGCAATTTTGGGAATAGCTCCATCTAGTGACCAGCGATGGGAAATATTATAAATTAGAATCTAATTTATAATATTTCCTGACTCGTGAAAAAAAAAAAAAATTTGAACAATGTTTAATCACCTACACACTAAATGTTTAATTAAAAAAAAACAAAACATGTTTTTCTGGCAACACATTACCTTTAAGTCTATTTCTTAAAATAACAGTCACACTTTAAATAGTGAGCAAATCTACTTGATCTCTATAAACTATCAATCTAATATTGAGAATGCACTTGACACAAGAAGCTTTCATTACCTGAACATGGATTAACAAAGATTACATTAGAACCAGCAGGCTCAGCTTCCAAGAATTTCCCATGACAGTTCTCAATAGTTCCACTTACACAGACACCTGAGTTTTTATATGCATCTGTAAAATCAATGCATTAGACATTAAAGAAATGTAAATATATATACATTTTACCTTGAAATCTAAGATATGATGTTATTCCCTGATCAATGTAGATTTCTATTGATGGCACTGTCCATATTGCTGTCATGCAGTGCTCTGACATAGACTTGATTCCACCCAGAACCCCAGGTCCGACTTGTGTATAAAAGACAAATTCCTATAATAGGCAAATTTCTACCTGTTCACATCTGCGTTCAGCTTTCTGTTGTTCTGCTCCGTCAGAACAAATTTCGTAAGCGGAGGTTCCATTGAACAACGGAGACAACCGGTACCCGACAGAACCCATTGACTTTAATGTGTTCTGCCGGGTTTCCATCAGGGTGTCAGTGGTTTACCGGAAACAATAGCGTCGCATGTCAATAGCAATGCACTGATTTTTCCATAGACTGCAATACTGTAATATTGCAGTCTATGGCATAAGCAATCTAATGATCACAGGTTCAAGCCCCCTGTGGAGGACTAAAAAATAGATGTAAAAGAATGTGAAAAATGTTTTACAAAATTTTTAAAAAAAATTTAAATTATAAAAACTCAAATCACCCCCCCTTTTCCTAGATCACATATACAAATAAATAAACAAAAATAAACATAAACACATTAGGTATTCCCACGTCCGAAAATGGCCAAACTATAAAAATATAAACGTATTTATGGGCAAAAAAAATTTTTTGCCACTTCAACCCCCCCAAAAAAATAAAAAAAAAGTGATTGAAAAGCTAGACAGTCCCCAAAATGATATCAATAAAAAAGATACCGTACACAGCTCTATATACAGTAATAGAAAAAAGTTCAGAGAGTCACAATATGGCAATGAAAAAAAAAATTGTTTCTAAAGCTTTTCTCATTTTTTAAAGGTACTAAAACATAACAAAAACAATCTAAATTTGGTATCACCTTGATCGAACTGACATGCAGAATAAAAATAACGTGTCATTATTACCATAAAGTGAACACCGTAAAAAACAAAACCCATAAGAATATGGCGGAACTGTTGTTTTTTTCCAATTCTCCGCATTCTTATTTTTTTTCCAGCTTCCCAGTACATCACACATAATATTATATAGTGCCATTAGAAAGTATAATTTGTCCTGTAAAAATTAACCCCTCATATGCCTGTGTCAACGAAAAAATAAAAAAGTTATGTTTTTTTGAAGGCAGTGAGGAAAAAACAAAAGCATAAAAACAAAAAATTGTCTTGTCTTGAAAGGGTTACTGAACGTGTTAGTCTGCATTTGTAGACTGACATTGAATACTACTACCCTTTTGGACTATGCGTAGGAGGAAGTCTTATAAACTATCTTGACAGACTAGGTGTGGTTTATTAGAGTGGTTTATCAGAGGAACAGACAAACGGAAAGACAAACGGAACGTACAGTTTCCGTTTACATTACCATTGATTTATAGAGGCACTTTAAGGGCTCATACAGATGAACGTGTATCTTGTCCGTGTGATGGCCGTTAAAACAATGGCCGTCACACAGATTCATGTATTTCAATGAGGCTGTTCACATGACCATTGTTTCAACAGAGCGTGTGAAGAATCCGTGAAAAAATAGGACATGTCATAGGACATTTTGCTGCGTGTCACGCATCCCGCACCATAGACTCTAGTCTATGGGGATCTGTGACAACGCATCCAGCACGGGTGCACCTTGGACGTGAAAAACAGCTCTACCAACCATGAGTGCACGTCTGCCGACTTCCCTCAACTATTCTTTCCTGTTTGCTGATTCTGTACTACGCCTATTAATGTTGCCCATTGCCAAAGGAGACTTTTCTGGGGGTTCCACTCCTGGTTTCAGCTCACAAATACTGACCAAAATACTGCTGTGTGAAAGTGGCCTTACACTGAATTTATCAATGCTGAAGCTACAAAGTATCCAGTGTCTCCATCAAAAGTTTTCAATGCTTACAATATGGACGAAGAGCGTAAGAGCTCACTGGGATGAGATAGGACTCAGCATCAATAAATACTAAGTTCATATTGTATCGAGTGCTTGTTGCAAGCTAACACGATGGATAGAGAGATCTCATACCTGCTTACGCGTTTCGAACCATTCGGATCTAAGTCATAGCATGCTATAAAAACAGAAAGGTTTGAAACGCTTAAGCAGTTATATGAAATTAATGACGATTTTACTTTATAAGTGCTGCATGGGTTAATCGCCTTTAAATCAATGTTCTGCATACTACTGGCCATAAATAAAATAAACCATATTTCCCAATATAATTAGAAATATATAATAAGTTATGAGATTTGTCATGCTAACTGCAGAGATTGCAGAGTTTTCCAGAGAAAGAAATCCATAAAGAAAAGGTAATTTTGTGAGTGTGAACGAAAACTCCAGCAGATCTTTTTTTCTCTGTATTATAATCCACCCTATTTACTTGCTGTTACCGTTATTTAACTTTAGGCCTCATGCACACGAACGTGCATTTGCGTCCGCAATTCAGCCGCATTTTTGCGGACACATTAATTTCTTTGCTCCCATGCACACGACCGTGGTTTACACAGACCGTGAATTGCCCAGAGCCTGGACGCAAAAAATAGGACATGTCATAATACAGGCCGCATTTACGTTCTGGGCTCATTGAAATCAAGGTGTGGATGGTCCATGATTTGAGGACAGGCCGCAGATGACACTCCACGGACGTCCGTGCCGTAATCACGGACCGTGCACACAGCTACAGCCGTATGCATGAGGCCTCACTATTATTCCTTTTAAGAATATGAGAAGTTAGCAGCCGCTGCAACAGCCAGTATGACACAAGGTGACTATTCACATCATCACTGGCTTCTATTTGGCTTTCCGTTCATCTGTTCTGTCAGAGGAAAAGACAAATGAAAAGTATAGTTTCCATTTGCAATACCATTTCAATAGTATTTTTTTTCCTCCAGTTTGCCTCCGTTCCGCTAGGTTTCTGCTTTTTTTCACGGAAAAAATAGTGTATTGTGCTGCACTATTGTTTCCATGAAAAACGGAAACCTAGCAGAACGGAGGCAAACTGAATCAAACTGAAACAAAAAAATTATTAAATCAACGATAATGCAAACGGAAATTATACTTTCCGTTTGTCTTTCCATTTGTCTGTTCCTCTGACAGAAGATATGAACGAAAAGACAAACGGAGAGAGGGGCATGGCTTGGACATGGCGGAGTGAGGTTGCTTTCTTCTTGAGCTACGAGACCACGGCTTATATGCAGTGACTTTTCGACACTTACCTCTCTCCAAAAGCATGCCGAAGAGGAAAAAACCGGACCATAAACCTCCAGCCACCCCAAATACCTCGTAAGCACATGTCTTCCATCACTTTACAGGAGATTCTCCTTCCTCTCCTCGTCCTGTCATGGCGCCCACGCTGCGACAAATAGACCACAACTTGCACGGAGGCCTTTCAGCCCATGTCATCTCAGCCAACCTATACCAGCTATGTTCCTCTCCCAAAATCCAGGATCATCATACTCCGACTCCGCTGATGTTGAGGATGCTCCGGGTGATGTTCCGCTGCTCACGGAACTCCGGGAAATTCTACAGGCCCTATCTACACGTGTGGACTTAGAGGCCCAATTTACCCGCCTAGAGGAATGCCATGCTAAAGGTATCTCCACCATTCAGCAGACCGTCCAGCAGATCTCTACTGCAGTGGTTCAAGTTCAACAACGAATCCAAGACCTAGATAGGCTCCGTATCCACTCTCACATCCACCGTACAGTCACACTCTACCTTGCTGCATGACACCACTCTCCAAATAGATGATCTGGAGAATCGGGGCCGCTGCAATAATATCAAACTAAGAGGCCTCCCAGAATCGGTGAGTAATGCGGAGTTATGGCGGTCCGTTACTGCCCTGTTTCGCCGGATGTTGGACCTAAATGAGGACGATGATCTCGAACTCGGCAGAATTCACAGAATCTATGTCTCTAGAATTTAAGACCGTAATAGGAGCAGCCCACATGATGTTCTTTGCCTCGTCCATTTTTACCAGCAGAAAGAAGCTCTTCTCCTAAAAGCGTGGGAGATGGGTCCCATTGCACATGAAGGTGCGTTTATAAGTCTGCTACCGGATGTCTCACGCCGCACACTCTCAATATGCGTAGATTGGTGAAACCTATTCTGCATAAGACTCATTAAGCGGAAGCTTCTTATCATTGGGGACATGCCTTCCACATTATTTTACGCAAAGCTGGCAATGAATTTACAGTCAGATCCTCGGACAACCTACGCGATGCATTTGCCTTCCTTACTCCTCCGACGGCATGAGTCTTCGCATGTTCCGTACATACATGATCTTGATTTTTTTCAGGAACTCTCCTCTGGGATGGATTTGTTCAGCTCAATCTGACTGACTGGTTGACGTTTGGGTACATTAATCGTTTCTTTTCGCTTACCCTTTATTTGCATTTTATTCGTGGCTTATATTATACTGTTTTGCATTGTGACGATTTTTGCTTAATTCCTTGGAGTATTCTCTCATATTTTTGTCCCTGCCTACCCCCACCTTCCACCTATTCCCATTTTTACCTACGTACCCCACCATCCATTCCAATTTTTACCTTTGTAAATGGGCATTACCAATCCCTCATTTGCCTTTATTATAGATAACTTTGCTGAAGGAGCTCCTAATGTATAGTTATGGTATTGTATCATTACACAAATGCTCGTTGTCCTTCTATAAGTGTATGCTCCTCCCTATTGGTGTGTTGCTCTAACGATGCACTTGTTTATTCCTCTCATCTACCTGGCGTTTCTATTGCATACGTGACTTATAATATCCTGTGATGCGTTGTGATTATACTTGCTTACCTCCTGGTGGTATGCTCTTCTGCTTTTTCCTTCCCAACGCCCCCCTCCCGTTCTCATTTTTACCTAAGAAAATGGCCATTACGATTCTCCTATTTGCCTCTTCTTTAGCTTACTATTATGGAGGAGCTCCTACTGTATACGTTTTTGTTACCTATCGATCACCTTGCTCATTGTCCCTCTTTCAGTGTATACTCCCCCCTTTGGTATGCTGTTCTAACTAGTTCTCAGGTTCATATACTGTATGTATGTTATGCACTGTAATTTCTTCTTGCAACCGCATTCTGTCTCAATATGGAGTGACCTGCTTCGTTCATTCTTCTACGTACCTCACAATTCTATCAGACACTGTCCAGTTGCCGGATTTCCCGCTGAACAGTCTCTGATCTCTAGGTTTTTTCCTCTGTTCCCACAGGA
The DNA here is from genome assembly GCF_050947455.1 of Rhinoderma darwinii. Taxonomy (NCBI): domain Eukaryota; kingdom Metazoa; phylum Chordata; class Amphibia; order Anura; family Rhinodermatidae; genus Rhinoderma; species Rhinoderma darwinii. The sequence goes on along the minus strand of NC_134696.1, from coordinate 40,034,604 downwards.
CTGCCTTCAGTCCTTTTTTCCTTCCTATTTCTAACACCCCCCCCCCCCTTTTTTCCTCTTCACTCTTAATGAATGGATGGATCTTCTCACAACGGTGTCCCTGAATGTTCAGGATCTTAATATTCCTGAGAAGAGGTCCTCCTTGCTTCACCTCCTGTGGAAGATTTGAGCTTCTGTAGCCTTCCTGCAGGAATCTCGTTTCCGACAAGACCAGATCCCCAGACTGTCAGATAAACAATTTCCCGATGTCTTCCAGAGCTGCTCTTCTGACTCTAAAACTAAAGGAGTTTTCAATCCTCATTGCTCGCACTGCACCATGGGTTTACATGGATTGTCGTCATGATGCTGCAGGACGCTACCTCTTTGTCAAAGGTAAGATGGCAGATTTTATTTTTACGTTTGGTACGGCCTGTCTCTCCAACACTGGACAGTTTAATTTTCTAGACAGCATGCTAAGGGATGTTGAGGATTTTCTAGAGGGAGTGGTTGTCCTTAGGGGGACCTGAACATGGCTCTTGATCCTCTACTTGACACCTCGAATGGCTCTTCTCAGCTACCATTTATTTCCCTTTGAAAGGCCAAACCGCCCTACAGCACTTTCTACTAATAGATGCATGGTGCTTATTATACCCGTCCATGCGGGATTACTCACATTGCTCCCATGCCCATGACTCCTTTTCACGCTTTGAATACTTATTCTTTTCCCACAATTACCTTTCCCTGTGTCAGTCTGCTCACATAGAAACCATTACCTTCTCAGACCATGCTCTAATATCTATGTCACTGTCTCTCCCGTCCTCTCAACCATGTTCTTGGAAATGGTGTCTTAATGAAAGTTTGCTACAGGACTAAACTAACACAGGATGTCTCTTCCCCCGTGATTTGGGAAACACATAAATGCTTTAATTGAGGAACCTTTATTAAACATGGCTCTTGGCTCAAATGACTGCAGAACTCTCAGTTTACTGATTTAATTTCCAAAATTAGCACTCTAGAGAAAGCTCATAAAAGGTCTCTCGCCATGCATACTGGAACTGAACTTTGCCAACTCAGAGAACAGCTTAAAGACATATCCCTCTCTCATGCCAAAGCCTCCCTGGTCAAATGCCGTCGTCACTTTTTGAATTCGGCAACAAGCCAAATAAAACTTTAGCCAGGGCCCTGTGCCTACGGAGGGCGCATTCATTCATTCCTCACATTTCTGATGTACACGGTCATAGACTTACACTCTCCTCTCACATAGCAGACACCTTCCATTATTACTATTCCACACTTTATAATATTAATCCATAACCTTCTTCCACAAGCCCTTACTGATCAACTCTCCATATACGCTTATCAACAAAGCTCAGGCCTTCCCACTCTCTCCCAGGACTCCCTGGAACCTATGACAATCCCCGAACACCAATTAGCTAAAAAAGACTCCCGAACAGGTAAAGCCTCAGGTCCGGATGGGGTCACATTATGATATTATAAAACATTCCTCCCTGACCTCCAGAATCACTTTCTTTCTACATATAATTCACTTACCTCGACTGTCTCTCTTCCACCAGATATGCTCGGGGCACACATATCGGTTATCCCAAAAGAAGCGAAAGATCATTCCCAATGTTCGAACTATAGACCCATCGCCCTCCTGAATGTAGACCTTAAGTTGTTTGCTAAAATCCTCTCTACCTCTCTTACCCCCTTGATACAAAATATCATCCATCGAGACCAGGTTGGATTTATGCCCACCAGAGAAGCCAGAGATAATACTACTAGGGCCATAAATGTGCTACATTATCTAAACATCTCACCTACCCCGGCTATCTTCCTATCCACTGATGCCGAATAGGCTTTTGACCAGGTAGATTGGAAATTTCTTACCCACACATTGAAACATATAGGGCTTAGATCCAACATGATCCTATCGATTGGTAGTCTCTACTCAAACCCCTCTGCTGCCGTAAGCGTTAATGGCGTACTGTCCGGTTATTTTCCTATCACAAATGGTACCCGTCAGTGCTGTCCCCTTTCCCCTCTCGTTTTCATTCTAACATTAAAACCTTCCCTTAGACTTATTTGCCAGAATGTTGACATTGCGGTAGTCAGAATTGGAAATGCTGGGCATAAAATTGCCATCTACGCTGATGACCTCCTGTTTTTCTTATCCAAACCATTCATCTTTCTCCCTAATCTTATCTCTGAGCTATCCCAATACACAGCCCTCTCTAACTATAAAATTAACCTCCAGAAGTAGGAAGCCCTTAATATTTTCCTAACACAGTGGGGCCTTACTTCCCTGTGCTCCTCTTTTCCATTCAAATGGTCTCCATCTACACTACAATACCTGGGGGTTCAACTTCCTCCGCACCAAGCCAACTTTCCTCAACTACTGTCCTCTGTCAAAAAATACTTCAATAAGTGGACACAAGGTACCTTCATGTGGCTCAGCCGTTGCTCGATACTAAAAATTAATGTATTCCGTAGAATACTTTACCTGCTGCAGCCCCTCCCCATTCATATTCCCCATTCTCTACAGCGCCACCACAGAAGAAATTAAGCATTACACAGTGTCCATTCATATCAATTAATTGTCTGTGTAATACAGGACAGGTCTTCGAGAGCAAAAGACTTTCTTTATAACCGCTCTCCACTCTGGCCAATTGATGAAGTCCTGAACAGTGGACACCCCTTTATTAACTCAGAATTACCAAATAGGGTATATGAAAAATTGGTTTTCAAAAGTGAACAACCTATTTAAGTCTATTTCTTAAAATAACAGTCACACTTTAAATAGGGAGGAAATCTACTTGATCAATCTAATATTGAGAATGCACTTGAAACAAGAATCTTTCATTACCTCTAATTGGAGGAACAAGGAGTACATTAGAACCAGCAGGCTCATCAGGGTTAGCTTCCAAGAATTTCCCAGGACAGTTCTTAATAGCTCCACTTGTACAAACACCTGAATCTCTATCTGCATCTGTAATATCAATGCAATAGATATTCAAGAAATGTAAATATATATACATTTGACCTTGAAATTAGAGATATGATGTTATGCCCTGATCAATGTAGATTTCTATTGATGGCACTGTCCATATTGCTGTCATGCAGTGCTCTAACATGGGCTTGATTTCACCCAGAGACTTACATGCAATAGGGGCTTTTTAAAGATCACGCTGCTCCAATCTCAGGTCCGACTTGTGTATAAAAGACAAATTTATATAATAGTCAAATTTCTACCTCGCTTGCCCTCTTCACATCTGTGTTCAGCATTCTGTTGTTCTGCACCGTCAAAACAAATGCCGGAAGCAGAGGTTCCCTTAAACAACGGAAACAACCGGTACCCGACAGAACCCATTGACTTTAATTTGTTCTGCCGGGTTTCCATCAGGGTATCAGTGGTTTACCGGAAACAATAGCGTGGCATGCTGCACTATTGTTTCAGTTTTTTTTGGTGGAATCTGCCCCTAACAGAGCCTCTAATACACATGTGAATTAGGCCATAATGAGGATAAGGACAGCAGCTCCCAATGTTTATGCAAACAGGTGTACAATAAACATAATAAACTTATAATAACTTAGTAAAGAACAATATGTCAATATTATAATCACCTGAGTAATACCAGTTAGACATATTAGTGTCTTGGTCTGATGTCCAGAACAGATGTTGTGTCGTTATAATATCTTCTTTACTGGTAAATTTACCACCCCACTGTTTTTGGGGCTCTTTTTGCAGGTAGTTTATTTTTACTCTTACAGTATCTGTTTACCATTTATTATCTACACATATTCAATTACATTATGTTGTTTTTATAAAGTGATGTAAACAGTCATTTTTTGTGGATCAAATCGGATGTTTGATGGACGGGCCTGTTTCACCAGAGTGAGCCGCTCTTTGTTAGCAGCTCTCCAGTTCTGCTCACAGAGAAAGCCCAAAGCAGCAGCACTTCTTATTCCATGATGTCTATTTGTTCTGATTGGGCATATGAAAAGTCTTTGAGGTGAGACATCCTCTTTAACCATTTCCCGGCGCTGCACTGGCGATTTACGTCTTGAAAGGGTCTTTAAAAATGGCACCATATCCGCCGGGTCTCTTCTGTGTTACACAGCAGGGACCCAGCGGCAATGCCTGCGATCAGAGACATCTCTGAGCGCAAGCGTTTATCCCCTCATATGCCAGTGTTAGTGTGACGACCGGCATATGAGGAGTTTTCACTTTCATTTTGTGTTTGTGGCCGGTTACCGGCTCCCACACGGCATGATCGCGGGAGCCAGTGTATACCTATAGCAGCTGGGAGTCGTGTAAATGCTCCCAGCCTTGCTCTAGGAAGATTGCTCTTGGGACCTGGCTGTGGCAGGTTTCAATAGCAATGCACTGATTTTGCCATAGACTGCAATACTGTAATATTGCAGTCTATGGCATAAGCAATCTAATGATCACAGGTTCAAGCCCCCTATGGAGGACTAAATAGAATGTGAAAAAAGTTTTACAAAATATTTAAAAAATAAAAAATTATAACAATTCAAATCACCCCCCTTTTCCTAGATAACATATACAAATAAAGAAACAAAAATAAACATAAACACATTAGGTATTCCCACGTCCAAAAATGCCCGAACTATAAAAATATTAAAAAGATACCGTACACAGCTCCATAAACAGAAATAGAAAAAAGTTACAAGAGTCACAATATGGCAATGCAAAAAATAAAAATTTCTAACATTTTTAAAAAATTTTAAAGGTACTAAAACATAACAAAAACAATCAAAATTTGGTATCACCTTGATCGTACTGACATGCAGTATAAAGATAATGTGTCATTTTTACCATATAGTGAACACCGTAAAAACGAAACCCATAAGAATATGGCGAAACTGTTTTTTTCCAATTCCACCCCTTTCTGATTTTTTTTTTCCAGCTTCCCAGTACATCACACATAATATTATATAGTGCCATTAGAAAGTACAATTTGTCCCGTAAAAATTAAGCCCTCATGTGCCTATGTCAACGAAAAAATAAAAAAGATTTGTCTTTTTGAAGGCAGTGAGGAAAAAACAAAAGCATAAAAAAATGAAAAATTTTCTGGTCCTGAAAGGGTTAGTGAACGTGTTAGTCTGCATGTGTAGACTGACATTGAAGACTGCTAGTTACCCTTTTGGACTATGCGTAGGAGGAAGTCTTATAAACTATCTTGACAGACTAGGTGTGGTTTATTAGGGTGGTTTATCAGAGGAACAGACAAACGGAAAGACAAACGTAAAGTATAGTTTCCGTTTGCATTACCATTGATTTATATAGGCTGTTCAGATGAACGTGTATCTTTTCCGTGTGATGGCCATTAAAACAACGGCCGTCACATGGATTCATGTATTTCAGTGGGGCAGTTCACACGACCGTTATTTCAACAGAGCGTGTGAAGAATCCGTGAAAAAATAGGACGTCATAGGACATTTTACTGCGTGTAACACATCCCGCACCATAGACTCTAGTCTATGAGGGGGATCTGTGACAACGCGTCCAGCACGGGTGCATCTTGGACGAGAAAAACAGCTCTACCAACCATGAGTGCACTTCTGCCGACTTCCCTCAACTATTCTTTTCTGTTGGCTGATTCTGTACTATGCCTATTAATGTTGCCCATTGCCAAAGGAGACTTTTCTGGGGGTTCCACTCCTGATTCCAGCTCACAAATACTGATGCAAAATACTGACCAAAATACTGCTTTGTGAAAGTGTCCTTACACTCAATTTATCAATGCTGATGCTACAAAGTATCCAGTGTCTCCATCAAAAGTTTTCAATGCTTACAATATGGATGAAGAGAGTAAGAGCTCACTGGGATGAGATAGGAGTCAGCGTCAATAAATACTAAGTCCATATTGTATTGAGTGCATGTTGCAAGCTAACACGATGGATAGAGAGATCTCATACCTGCTTACGCGTTTCGAACCATTCGGTTCGAAGTCATAGCATGCTATGAAAACAGAAAGGTTTGAAACGCTTAAGCAGTTATATGAAATTAATGACGATTTTACTTTATAAGTGCTGCATGGGTTAATCGCCTTTAAATCAATGTTCTGCATACTACTGGCCATAAATAAAATAAACCATATTTCCCAATATAATTAGAAATATATAATAAGTTATGAGATTTGTCATGCTAACTGCAGAGATTGCAGAGTTTTCCAGAGAAAGAAATCCATAAAGAAAAGGTAATTTTGTGAGTGTGAACGAAAACTCCAGCAGATCTTTTTTTCTCCGTATTATAATCCACCCTATTTACTTGCTGTTACCGTTATTTATCTTTAGGCCTCATGCACACGAACGTGTATTTGCGTCCGCAATTCATTCGCAAAAATGCGGATGAATTGCGGACGCATTCATTTCTATGCTCCCATGCACATGACCGTGGTTTACACGGACCGTGTATTGCCTAGAGCCTGGACCGCAAAAAAATAGGTCATGGCATTTACGGTCTGGGCTCATTGAAATCAATATGTGGATGGTCCATGATTTGTGGACAGGCCGCAGACGACACTCCTCGGCCGTCCGTGCCGTAATCATGGACCGTGCACACAGCTACAGCCGTATGCATGAGGACTTACTGTTATTCCTTTTAAGAATATGAGAAGTTAGCAGCCGCTGCAACAGCCAGTATGACACAAGGTGACTATTCACATCATCACTGGCTTCTATTTGGCTTTCCGCTCATCTGTTCTGTCAGAGGAACAGACAAACGAAAAGTATAGTTTCCATTTGCAATACCATTTCAATAGTATTTTTTTTGTTCCAGTTCGCCTCCGTTCCGCTAGGTTTCTGCTTTTTTCACGGAAACAATAGCATATTGTGCTGCACTATTGTTTCTATGAAAAACGGAAACCTAGCAGAACGGAGGCAAACTGAATCAAACTGAAACAAAAAAATAATGAAATCAATGATAATGCAAATGGAAACTATACTTTCCGTTTGTCTTTCCATTTGTCTGTTCCTCTGACAGAAGACATGAACGAAAAGACAAACAGAGAGAGGGGCATGGCTTGGACTTGGCAGAGTGAGGTTGCTTTATTCTTGAGCTCCGAGACCACGGCTTATATGCAGTGACTTTTCAACACTTAGCTCTCTCCAAAAGCATGCCGAAGAGGAAAAAAACGGACCCTAAACCCCAAATACCTCATTAGCACATGTCTCCCATCACTTTACAGGAGATTTTCCTTCCTCTCTTTGTCCTGTCATGGCGCCCACGCTGTGGACAAACAGACCACACCCTGCACGTAGGCCTCCCAGCCCATGTAATCTCAGCCAACCTATACCAGCGATGTTCCTCTCCCAAAATCAAGGATCATCACTCTCCGATTCTGCAGATGTTGAGGATGCTCCAGGTGATATTCCGCTGCTCACGGAACTCCGGGAAATTCTACAGTCCCTATCTACACGTTTGGACTTAGAGGCCCAATTTACCTGCCTAGAGGAATGCCATGCTAAAGGTATCTCCACCATTCAGCAGACCGTCCAACAGATCTCAACTGCAGTGGCTCAGGTTCAACAACGAACCCAAGACCTAGATAGACTCCGTATCCACTCTCACATCCACCGTACAGTCACACTCTACCTTGCTGTGTAACACCACTCTCCAAATAGATGATCTGGAGAATCGGGGCCGCTGCAATATTATAAAAATAAGAGGCCTCCCAGAATCGGTGGGTAATGCGGAGTTATGGCGGTCCGTTACTGCCCTTTTTCGCAGGATGTTGGACCTAAATGAGGACGATGATCTCGAACTCGGCAGAATTCACAGAATCCGCGTCTCTAGAATTTAAGACTGGAATAGGAGCAGCCCACATGATGTTCTTTGCCTTGTCCATTTTTACCAGCAGAAAGAAGCTCTTCTCCTAAAAGCGTGGTAGATGGGTTCCATTGCACATGAAGGTGCGTCTATAAGTCTGCTACCGTTTGTCTCACGCCGTACACCCTCAATATGCGTAGATTGGTGAAACCTATTCTGGATAAGACCCATTAAGCGGGAGCTTCTTACCATTGGGGACATGCCTTCCACATTATTTTACGCAAAGCTGGCAATGAATTTACAGTCAGATCCCCGGACGACCTACGCAATGCAATTGCCTTCCTTACTCCTCCGACGGCATGAGTCTTCGCATGTTCCGTACATACATGATCTTGTGGGTACTGCACCCCTAGCCAGATGGGTTTTTTTCAGGAACTCTCCTATGGGATGGATTTGTGCAGCTCAATCTGACTGACTGGTTGACGTTTGGGTACATTAATCTGTTCTTTTTTTGGCTTATATTATACTGTGTTGCATTGTGACGATTTTTGCTTAATTCCTTCGAGTATTCTCTCATATTTTTGTCGCTTTCTACCCCCACCTTTCACCCATTCCAATTTTTACCTACATACCCCACCATCCATTCCAATTTTTACCTTTGTAAATGGGCATTACCAATCCCTCATTTGCCTTTATTATAGATAACTTTGCTGAAGGAGCTCCTAAAGTATAGTTATGGTATTGTATCATTACACAAATGCTAGTTGTCCTTCTATAAGTGTATGCTCCTCCCTATTGGTGTGTTGCTCTAATGATGCACTTGTTTATTCCTCTCATCTACTCTGTGTTTCTATTGCATACATGACTTATAATATCCTGTTATGCGTTGTGATTATACTTGCTTACTTCCTGGTGGTATGCTCTTCTGATTTTTCCTTCCCAACGCCCCCCTCCCTTTTCATTTTTACCTAAGAAAATGGCCATTACGATTCTCCTATTTGCCTCTTCTTTAGCTCACTATGATGGAGGAGCACCTACTGTATACGTTTTTGTTACCTATCGATCACCTTGCTCATTGTCCCTCTTTCAGTGTATACTCCCCCCTTTGGTATGCTGTTCTAACTTGTTCTCAGGTTCATATATGTATGTATGTTATGCACTGTAATTTCTTCTTGCAACCGCATTCTATCTCAATATGGAGTGACCTGCTTCGTTCATTCTTCTACGTTCCTGGCAATTCTATCAGACACTGTCCAGTTGCCGGATTTCCTGCTGAAAAGTCTCTGATCTCTAGGTTTTTTCCTCTGTTCCCACAGGACTGCCTTCTGTCCTTTTTTCTTTCCTATTTCTAACACTCCCCCCCCCCCCTTTTTTCCCTCTCCACTCTTAACGAATGGATGGATCTTCTCACAACGGTGTCCCTGAATGTTCAGGGTCTTAATATCCCTGAGAAGAGGTCCTCCTTGCTTCACCTCCTGTGGAAGAATTGAGCTTCTGTAGCCTTCCTGCAGGAAACTCATTTCCGACAAGACCAGATCCCCAGACTGTCAGATAGATGATTTTCGGATGTCTTCCACAGCTGCTCTTCTGCCTCTAAAACTAAAGGAGTTTCAATCCTCATTGCTTGCACTGCACCATGGGTTTACATGGATTGTCGTCATGATGCTGCCTTTGTCAAAGGTAAGATGGCAGATTTTATTTTTACATTTGGTACGGCCTGTCTCCCCAACACTGGACAGTTTAATTTTCTAGACAGCATGCTAAGGGATGTTGATGATTTTCTAGAGGGAGTGGGACCTGAACATGGCTCTAGATCAATGGCGGATTATAATGTGGGCGTTTCGGGCGGTCGCCCGGGGCCCGAGGCTGCCAGGGGGCCCATCGGGGCCCGAGGCTGCCAGGGGGCCCATCGCGGCCCGAACCGCACACAAACTTAAAAAACTATGCAGCGCTACCGCGCTGCCTGCTTCCGACTGAATCTGCATCCGCAGGACGCAGATTCAGTTTGGTTGAATGCTGGAGCCTCGCTCCAGCATTCACTCTGCCGTGAGCGGCTCGGTGCAGGCAGGCGCGATGTAGTGACGTCATCGCGCCTGCCTGCACGGAGTCACTCACAGCAAAGCACAGTGCAGAGGAGGAGAAGCATCGCATCCCCCACCGTCGTGGGAACCGGGATAGGTAAGCAATTATGTTTTCTTTTTTTATTAGGTACGTACATATGGGGCATTATGCTGTGTCAGCTATGGGGCATTATACTGTGTCACCTCTATGGGGCATTATACTGTGTCAGCTATGGGGCATTATACTGTGTCACCTCTATGGGGCATTATACTGTGTCAGCTATGGGGCATTATATTGTGTCAGCTATGGGGCATTATACTGTGTCAGCTATGGGGCATTATACTGTGTCAGCTATGGGGCATTATACTGTGTCAGCTATGGGGCATTATACTGTGTCAGCTATGGGGCATTATGCTGTGTCAGCTATGGGGCATTATGCTGTGTCAGCTATGGGGCATTATGCTGTGTCAGCTATGGGGGCATTATACTGTGTCAGCTATGGGGCATTATACTGTGTCAGCTATGGGGCATTATACTGTGTCAGCTATGGGGCATTATACTGTGTCAGCTATGGGGCATTATACTGTGTCAGCTATGGGGCATTATACTGTGTCAGCTATGGGGCATTATACTGTGTCAGCTATGGGGAATTATGCTGTGTCAGCTATGGGGCATTATACTGTGTCAGCTATGGGGCATTATACTGTGTCAGCTATGGGGCATTCTACTGTGTCAGCTATGGGGCATTATGCTGTGTCAGCTATGGGGCATTATACTGTGTCAGCTATGGGGCATTATACTGTGTTGCGGCTATGGAGGCATTATACTGTGTAGCAGCTATGGAGGCAATATAATGTGTCAGCTATGGGGCATTATACTGTGTCAGCTATGGGGAATTATACTGTGTAGCAGCTATGGGGGCAATATAATGTGTCACAGCTATGGGGGCATTATACAGTGTCGCAGCTATGGAGGCAATATACTGTGTCAGCTATGGGGCATTATACTGTGTCAGCTATGGGGCATTATACTGTGTCGCAGCTATGGGGGCATTATACTGTGTCGCAGCTATGGAGGCAATATACTGTGTCAGCTATGGGGCATTATACTGTGTCAGCTATGGGGAATTATACTGTGTAGCAGCTATGGGGGCAATATAATGTGTCACAGCTATGGGGGCATTATACTGTGTCGCAGCTATGGAGGCAATATACTGTGTCAGCTATGGGGCATTATACTGTGTCAGCTATGGGGCATTATACTGTGTCGCAGCTATGGAGGCATTATACTGTGTCGCAGCTATGGGGCATTATACTGTGTCACATCTATGAGGCATTATACTGTGGGGGCAGCTATGGGTGGCAATATACTGTGGGGGCAGCTATGGGGGACATTATACTGAGCAATTACAAGAGCTGCAGGTCCAAGGGGGGAGACGCTGTGTAGCACAATATACAAGGGGGAATTGTTGTATAGCACTATATAGAAGGGAGCGCTGTGTATCACTATATCTAAGGGGGATTGCTGTGTAGCACTATATACAAGAGGGGGAGGGCTATGTGACGCTATTTACAGAGGGAGAGGACTGTGTAGCGCTATTTACAGGGGGCTGTGTGTGGTGCTATCTACAGTGTTTGGCACAATTATATTCATGGGCGCAGTCTATGGTGCTATAATATTTAGGGGCACAGTGTTTGTAGTATTTTATTCAGGGGTGCAGTGTTTGGTGCTATTATATTTAGGGGCACAGTATGTGGCACCATTATAATATTATCTTTGTTTATAGGTGTGGAAATGTTGGAAAAGTGAGGAGCCAAAGACATCTGAGTGGCAAATTCTGCAGAAATGGCTGGGAAAAGTGGTCATGAAGTCTGGACTGGATGGAGAAGAGGAAAAAAACTACGTCGTCACCTGTGAGTCACTAGATTTATAGAGAATCTGTCACCTCTCCTGACATGTTTATTATAGGAAATCCTTGTATTTCACAAAAAGTCTTTCTGCAGTCCAGGACTGATAGACAATTCCCCTTGTCAGGAGGATGTGTCCCTGCACAGTGTGATACTGTCAGTATGTAGGGACACAGCCCTGTGACAAGGGGAATCGTAACACTGTTAATGCTTGCCCCAAAAAGTAGTGTTAAAAATAGTTACGGTGCGGCAGGGCGGCGGTGAGGAAGGGGGGCCCAAGTTTGGGTAACAGCCCAGGGCCCATGGTCTACTTAATCCGCCACTGCTCTAGATCCTCTACTTGACACCTCGAATGGCTCTTCTCACCTACCGTTTGTTTACCTTTGAAAGGCCAAACCCGCCCTACAGCACTTTCTACTAATAGATGCATGGTGCTTATTATACCCGTCCATGCGGGATTACTCACATTGCTCCCATGCCCATGCCGATGACTGCTCACGCTTTTAATACTTATTCTCTACCCACAATTACCTTTCCCTGTGTCAGTCTGCTCACATAGACACCATTACCTTCTCAGACCATTCTCTAATATCCATGTCACTGTCTCTCCCGTTCTCTCAACCATGTTCTTGGAAATGGCGTGTTAATGAAAGTTTGCTACAGGACCAAACTGTGGTGGATAGTGTTTGTAAAGATCTCCAAGAGTTCTTTTCCAGTAACACAACACAGGATGTCTCTTCCCCCGTGGTTTGGGAAACACATAAATGCTTTAATCGAGGAACCTTTATTAAATATGGCTCTTGGCTCAAATGACTGCGGAACTCTCAGTTTACTGATTTAATTTCCAAAATTAGCACTCTGGAGAAAGCTCATAAAAGGTCCCTCGCCATGCAAACTGGAATTGAACTTTGCCAACTCAGAGAACAGCTTAAAGACATATCCCTCTCTCATGCCAAAGCCTCCCTGGTCAAATGCGTCGTCACTTTTTTGAATTCGGCAACAATCCGAGTAAAACATTAGCCAGGGCCCTGGAACCTATGACAATCCCCGAAAACCAATTAGCTATAAAAGACTCCCGAGCAGGTAAAGCCCCAGGTCCGAATGGCCTCACATTATGATATTATAAAACATTACTCCCTGACCTCCACAATCACTTTCTTTCTACATATAATTCACTTACCTCGACTGTCTCTCTCCCACCAGATATGCTCAGGGCACACATATTGGTTATCCCAAAAGAAGCGAAAGATCATTCCCAATGTTCGAACTATAAACCCATCTCCCTCCTGAGTGTAGACCTTAAGTTGTTTGCTAAAGTCCTCTCTACCTCTCTTACCCCCTTGCTACAACATATCATCCATCGAGACCAGGTTGGATTTATACCCACCAGAGAAGCCAGAGATAATACTATTAGGGCCATAAATGTGCTACATTATCTAAACATCTCACCTTTCCCGGCTATCTTCCTATCCACTGATGCCGAATAGGCTTTTGACCAGGTAGATTGGAAATTTCTTACCCACACATTAAAACATATAGGGCTTGGATCCAACATCCTCTGATCGATTGGTAGTCTCTACTCGAACCCCTCTGCTACCGTAAACGTTAATGGCGTACTGTCCGGTTATTTTCCTATCACAAATGGTACCCGTCAGTGCTGTCCCCTTTCCCCTCTCACTTTCATTCTAACATTAAAACCTTCCCTTAGACTAATTCGCCAGAATGTTGACATTGCGGTAGTCAGAATTGAAAGCACTGGACATAAAATTGCCATCTACGCTGATGACCTCCTGTTTTTCTTATCCAAGCCATTAATCTTTCTCCCTAATCTTATCTCTGAGCTATCCCAATACACAGCCCTCTCTAACTATAAAATTAACCTCCAGAAGTCAGAAGCCCTTAATATTTCCCTAACACAGTCGGCCCTTGCATCCCTGTGCTCCTCTTTTCCATTCAAATGGTCTCCATCTACACTACAATTCCTAGGGGTTCAACTTACTCCGCACCAAGCCAACTTTCCTCAACTACTGTCCTCTGTCAAAATAGACTTCAATAAGTGGACACAAGGTACCTTCATGTGGTTCGGCCGTTGCTCGATACTAAAAATTAATGTATTCCGTAGAATACTTTACCTGCTGCAGGCCCTCCCCATTCATATTCCCCGTTCTCTACAGCGCCACCACAGAAGGAATTAAGCATTACACAGTGTCCATTCATATCAATTAATTGTCTGTGTAATACAGGACAGGTCTTCGAGAGCAAAAGACTTTCTTTATAACCGCTCTCCACTCTGGCCAATTGATGAAGTCCTGAACAGTGGACACCCCTTTATTAACTCAGAATTACCAAATAGGGTATATGAAAAAATGGCTTTCAAAAGTGAACAACCTATTTAAGTCTTAAAATAACAGTCACACTTTAAATAGGGAGCAAATCTACTTGATCAATCTAATATTGAGAATGCACTTGAAACAAGAAACTTTCATTACCTGTAATTGGATGAACAAGGAGTACATCAGAGCCAGCAGGCTTAGCGTCCAAGAATTTCCCATGACAGTTCTTAATAGTTTCACTTGTACAAACACCTGAGTCTCTACCTGCATCTGTAAAATCAATGCAATAGATATTCAAGAATTGTAAATATATATACATTTGACCTTGAAATTAGAGATATGATGTTATTCCCTGATCAATGTAGATTTCTATTGATGGCACTGTCCATATTGCTGTCATGCAGTGCTCTGACATGGGCTTGATTTCACCCAGAGACTTATGTGCATTAGGGACTTTTTAAAGATCACGCTGCCCCAATCTCAGTTCCAACTTGTGTATAAAAGACAAATTCCTATAATAGTCAAATTTCTACCTTACTTGCCCTGTTCACATCTGTGTTCAGCATTCTGTTGTTCTGCACCGTCAGAACAAATGCCGGAAACAGAGGTTTCATTGAACAATGGAGACAACCGGCATCCAACAGAACCCATTGACTCTAATGTGTTCTGCCGGGTTTCCATCAGGGTGTCAGTGATTTACCGGAAACAAAAGCGTGGCATGCTGCGCTATTGTTTCAGTTTTTATGGTGGAATCTGCCACTTTGATCAAAAAGACAGACATTCCCCAAAATTTTATCAGTAAAAACTGCATATTTTCCCATACAAAAAGATGACGTACACAGCTCTATACACAGAAATAGAAAAAAGTTACGGGGGTCACAATATGGCAATTAAAAAAAAAAATGTGTTTATAAAACGTTTACAATTTTTTAAAGGTGCTAAAACATAACAAAAACAATCTAAATTTGGTATCACCATGATCATACTGACACGCAGAATTTAGATAATGTATCATTTTCACCGTACAGTGAACACCGTAAAAACTAAACCCATAAGAAAATGGCGGAACTGTTGTTTTTTTCCAAATCCCCCCCATTCTGATTTTTTTTCCAGCTTCCCAGTACATCACACATAATATTATATAGTGCCATTAGAAAGTACAATTTGTCCCGTAAAAACAATACACTACAATACCTAGGGGTTCAACTTACTCCGCACCAAGCCAACATTCCTCAACTACTATCCTCTGTCAAAAAAGACTTCAATAAGTGGACACAAGGTACCTTCATGTGGTTCGGCCGTTGTTCGATACTAAAAATGAATGTTCTCCCTAGAATACTTTACCCGCTGCAGGCCATTCATATTCCCTTTTTCATATTTCTTTAACGTACTTGCCTCCCTCTTTACTAAATTCGTGCGGAATAACAAACTAGCTAGAGTAGCTAAATCCTTGCTATATAGACCTAAACAACAAGGGGGAATTGGACTACCTGACATGTATGCTTACTACAAAGCCACACATCCCAACAGGCTGGTAGATTGGCATCGTCATGCTGACACCAAACTCTGGATCCCTATGGAATCCCATTTCTATACATTGCCTCTCCAGATTTTTTCATGGTTACCCAACTTCCCACCACTCTTCCCTTCTCATCCCACAATCTCCCCTACTTTGGCGATGCTCAAAAGCTCTACAGAAAACCAATTACTACCTACTTTTCCCCCTCCCCATGCTTCCGATATTAGGTCACCCTTCTTTTACACCGGGCTTATTGGATCCCATATTTCAGAGTTGGGTATCCGCTGGCGGGCTACTCATTTTCTAACTGGGGATTCCTGGCCCTCGCTAGAGTCTCTTATTTCTACTCCGGACCCATGTCCATTGGGATTCTGGAGAGCGAACCAACTCCATAATTTCCTTTTCTCCTTTCCATCCCCAGCCTCACTTTCCCGTGTCAAAATACTGTTGGAGGTCCTTCGTTAGAGCAGAGAAGCCAGGTAAAAAAAAAACACAGAGAGAAAGAAGAAGAAAAAAAAAGGGAGTCTCTGACACGCAGGATCCAGCTGTTATCGCATATCAGTTATGGGTTAATAAGAACATTTACAATCCATCTAATCCGTTTAATGAACTGTGCACATTTTTGGGATAGTTTTTCACCTCTACATGTAAACAAGAATATTTACTAACACCAGAAAGGTGGGGAATTGAAAATTGCAATTTGTGTTTTAAAAAGTTGCAGAACTTTCCTATTAAAGTAATAACGTTTTCTTTACATAATAATGGAAAATCCTATGCTCAAAACGACGGAACCCCTGCACAACGGAGACAAACGGAAACCATCCGCACCGGATCCGTCACCGTGAAATTCAATGGTGATGGAAACGCCTATGGTTTCCGTTTGTGTCAGTCAGGGCTCCGTTCTGACGGAAAGCTCAGACAGGATATCGGAACGGAGCCCTGACGCAGATGTGAACGAAGCCTAACTAAGTTTGTACGCGATGATTCACATTACAAGTGTATAGTAAATGAAACGAGGTTTATTACTAACACAAAATATAAAACATAGTATGTGACACGATATATATAAACACGGTGTACTATCAGTATACCTCAATACACATAATAACTCTCAATATATATTAAAGGCTATGTTCACCTTTGAAGGCACTTTTTTTTTATTTATTTTTTAAATAAATAGATCAGTCAGTATGTTTAGTGTAACTTTCTAATTTGTTTTTATTAAAAATTTGTTTTACGTTGGAGATATAGTTCTCTATATAGAACAGCTGTATTGTTTGCTTTTCATCGTTTGCTTTCACTAAGTTATGAATTTAGATGTGATCGTTTACCGGTAGATCCTTCGTGTCACAGATACGCACGACTTGCAGACACAGGGCCCGTCAGGTCCGCGGGACTGACGGATTCAGTGTAAAACAAGCAATACAGCTGTTCTGTATAGAGAATACAGAACACCTGTAGTTCCAAAAAGTAAAACGAATTTTTAATAAAATCTATTTACAAAGTTACACTAATCACACTGACTGATCTGTATATTAAAAAAATAAATGTCTTCAAAGGTGTACATAGCCTTTAAGTATACTAATACTACACGTGGAACACTATCAACAATAAATTAACAATACCCATACAATAATTTCCTATACCAGTACCCACCCAAGTACCTAATTACACATATGAAATACAATAACATTCACTCAGGCTTACCTATGCGACCCTCCCCCACCTGGCTCTAATTGTCCCTGTAACTAAGGGGTTAACAATAAGAGGTATAGGCAGGGGCGTAACTAGGAAAGACTGGGATCCATAGCAAACTTTTGACTTGGCCAACCCCCCTTCCCGTGGTGCCACACACAGCCCCCCTTGTATATAGTGCCCCCCTGTAGATTGTGCCATACAGCCCTCCCCTGTAGATTGTCCCATACAGCCCTCCCCTGTAGATTGTGCCATAGAGCCCTGCCCTGTAGATTGTGCCATAAAGCCCTCCCCTGTAGATTGTGCTATACAGCTCTCCCCTGTATATTGTGCTATACAGCCCTTCCCTGTAGATTGTGCCATACAGCCCCCCTGTAGACAGTGCTATACAGCCCCACTGTAGATAGTGTCACACACCCTTTGTAGATAGTGCCACCCTTCCCCCTGTAGATAATTTATACAAAGTTATGAGAAATTTTAGATTTATGCTAATTAGCTACTTAATAGACAACTTGGCGTGTTATTACTTTTTACCAACTGAGTGTTGTACAGAGGAGTGTATGAGGCTGCCCAATCAGTGACCAATCAGTGTCATACACTTCTCATTGTTCCAGCCCAGCTTCTTTCACTTCACAATCACACTGTAACAATGGGCTGGAACAATGATAAGTGTATGACGCTGATTGGTCACTGATTGGTCAGCGTCATACACTTCTCTTCACAACGCCCAATTGGTAAAAAGTAAAAACACGCCCAGTTGTCTATTATTATTAAAAAGAATTGTCAAAAATGATCGTTTTTCAAAATAAAAACAACTGTTACCTACATTACAGCGCCGATCACATTATGTAGGAGATGAGGCACTTATAATGTGGTGACAGAGCCTCATTAATGCAGCTTAGTGTTATGTGCAGCTGAGTCATGAAGCTACTGCTCAGTTGCTATAGTGCAGGATTATGGTAGGGGTAGGATAAGGGTAATTCATCTAGCAGCCTGGGTGCTGCTGAGTACTGGGAGAAGAGGATTAGGATAGGGTTACAGACGGAATGATACATAGATTGCCTTAAAGGGTTCTTTCCATCTTAGACATTTATGTCTGATAGATACGGGTCCCACCTCTTAGACCCGCACCAATATTAAGAACGGGGATCTCCCAATACCTGTTTCGCCTGGTGCGACACCTGCTGGCCGTAGAATGAGGGAGTGGATTAGTGGAGATAGGGTCACGCATGTGCGACTCATTCCATTCTGTACAATGGCATTCCAGAAACAGATGAGTAGTGCTGCTAGGCTGTTTCTGTAACAACAATTCTGTTCAATGTGAGTTACGAAAACAGCCAAGCAAGCGCTTCTCGGCTATGACAACGCCGGGGGGGGGGGGGGGGGGGGGGAGTATTAACGTTTCATGAATTTTAAACCCAAAAAAGTTGTTTTTTCTGATTGCAATTTTTGCATTGGAATCGCAGCACCCCTACACCTTTTGTGATGACAGGTTAGCTGCTAAAGAACAGGACACGACAGTGGACTATGGGGTCAGCAATCTTTGGCACATCAGCTGTCCTAAAACTATAATTTCCAGCATTCCCTGACAGCCTTTGGCTGGAATAATAAGGGCTTTGGCTGACCATACCAATATGCAACTAAAGTTGCTGACCATACCACTATGCAGTTCAAAGACATGGCTGCGCTTCCCACAGGGTGGCACAATTTCAAATATTATGATATTTTAAAACACTAGTAATCCAGTTGTGCTAAACACTGGACTTGGTTCACTATCAAAGCCACCAGCAGGTAGAAATACCCATCTAACACCACAAATTGAAAATAAAAACTGAACTACAGCACCAGCATCAGCATAAACTACATCTGTGGCTCTATAAATGGCGTAGTGACTATGACGTAAACACATAGCTATTTCCAAATCCTGTGGGAACATGCTCCATAAGGCTGTGTCGGACTTGCGTCATAAATTTAATTTTTACAGGGGCCATGATGGATCTGTTAGATCCGCCATGAGCAGTTATGACTGATCCGTTCTTTTCCATTGACTATAGGCCCTGTTCACATCTGTATTCGGCATTCCATTGTTCTGCTCTGTCAGAAGAGCAGAACAACGAAAATGCCAGAAGCGCAGGCTCCATTGAACAATGGAGATAACCGGCATCCGACAGAGCCCATTGACATTAATGGGTTCCGTCGGGGGGGGGGGGGGGGGCGTTAATTTACTGGAAGCAATAGCACAGCATGCTGCGCTATTATTTCTGGTATTTTTGGGGGAATCTGCTACGGATGCCCCTAACGGAGCCTCCAACGCAGATGTGAACAGGGCCTAACATAATGGCTCAGTTCTGTTTCTGTCAAGTATTAGTTGTTTTTTTGCTGGATACAATACTGCAGCATGCTACACTACTCTGACCATCAAAAAGCAACTGAAGCCTGAGAGAAAAGAAGTAACGGATTTGTGAACAGAGCCTTAGGCCATGTGCACAGCCGTGATTTTCGGGTCGGACGGCCGTGGTGGGTCACCCACGGGCCGCCCGCAAGTCACGGGCTGTGCACATGGCCGCGTGCATTTATTTCTATGAGCCTGGACCGCAAAACATGGCCTTAATAAGACATGTCCATTCTTTCTGCGGTCCAGGTTCCTGGGCCATGCACGCACAGTGGAAACCACGGTCGTGTGCATGGGCCCATAGAAATGAATGGGGCCGCAATTCACCAGTGGATTTTTGGGGGAATTATGACCGCAAAAGCACGTTCGTGTGCATGGGGCCTTACTTTATGGTTCAAATAGTAAAGTAATTCTTTCCACACTTTGTGATTAAATTGCACTTCCTTTAACCGCAGTACTAGACCCTGTGTTCTCTGTACAATCTGCAAATATGAAAACTTATTGTATTGTTTTTATAGTGGCCATTTACATATTTATATAAAGATATCATATAACCCCCTCGGCCTCCTCCTTCTTTGGGGTAAATACATTTAGTTTAGATAACCTTTCTTCATAACTGAAATCTTCCATACATCTTGTTAATTTGTTTGTTCTTCTCTGAACTCTCTCCAGCTCTCTTTTTATGGACTGGTGCCCAAAATTAGACTAGATATTCAAGTTTCATACCAGGGCTTTATAAGGGGGTAAAAAAAATACTTTCTTTTCTAGAAGCAATGTCTTTTTAAATACAAAACAATATCTTGTTAGCTTTTGATGCAACAGACTGGCATTGTGTGACATAATTTAGTTTATTATGAATAATTACACCCAAATCCTTCTATATACAGTACTTTCATATTCCTTTAACGGCTGATACAGGGAAACAATTAATTGTATGTATCTGTACAGCACATGTAGATTAAGGCAGACTTTAGGTTTATTGTCCCTTTAAGAGTGGTGAGACGAAGAAAATTAGGAAAACAAATAAGAGACTACAAAGCTGTTGAACTGCATTCTGATGTCTGGTTTAGTGTATCAGCTACGCCTGTTTTTAATTACTTCCCTTATAGTAAGAATAAACGTTTAGATACTGTATGCATTAGAATTACACGAGTCCCAGTTGACACTTACCTTCTACAATCATTTCCATGGCTTTGCTTATGGTGCTTCACGCAAGTCAGATTTAGCACAAGTGCGTAGTACCACCCACTGGACTACACACTTGAGTTCACTTCTGATGCCGATATCACGTGGTCATTTCCCAGAATAAGGGAAGTCCTGGCAAAGGTTTCTATACTCTGCAGCACCAAGTAAATCAAGACATGCAGAGATTTATTTAAGATTCTGCCAGTCTATTAAGAATCTAGCTTGAGTAAAGGCCCTTTTACATGGCCCAATTATTCACAGAACGCTCATTCCCGATCATTGCCCTGTGTAAACAGAGCAACGATCAACCGATGAGCACTCGTTCACCAGCTGATCATATAGTTTCTGCAACAGAAAATATTATCGTTGTCGGCAGCACATCTCCCTGTGTAAACAGGGAGATGTACTGCTGACATGATGGTAATACATGGGGATGAGCGATCGTAGTAACGAGTGCTCGTCCCCATTCATTACAGCTCATAGCGCCTTGTAAGTGAAGGAGCAAACGAGCGCCGATTAGTAAGCTGTCTCGTTGATCGCCACTCGTTGTTACAGCCAAAATTGGCCGGTGTAAAAGGACACTAAGCACTAAGATATGACAAATTTATTAAGAAGCACATGACTCTTAGTAAATATGTCGCATCTTCAGCAGTCTATTAGCCACTGAATGAGATCTACACCAGCCAGTAGCTCACGTTTATTTCCACTATAAATTACACCAGCTTCTGGTGTAAATTCTAATAAATGCGTCAAGCTGCAGGTGGCCAACGCATTTCCACTAAGCTCTGCCCAATTTTTTTTTAAAAGCTTCAAGGTCGGTGCAAACTACCCAGAAGTCGCAATTTCAGAATTTCACATTTTAGAAAACTGGAGTAGAAACATTGGTAAATTCCACTCACAGTTCTCAACACCGCAATAACGCAATAAACCCTAACCTTTGAAGTTAGGAAAGAGAGACAAGAACATGAGTTGTGACAACTTTTTCAGGTGATCCTTTTAAAGGGGTATTGCTATCTTAGACATTTACAGTATGGCATAGCCGCAGGTGTGCCGTAAATGTCTGATAGATGCTGGTCTCACCTTCCCATCCCAACTGGTGAGGCAGCCGCTGGAAAATCAGTGGTAAGGTGGCCGGGAATTACAGAAACAAGGCTCACTGTACTACACTATTTCCGTAACTCTCATTGAAATGAGCATTTATAATTCTCCCAGACAGAGTGCCCTTTTAAAAGTCTTAACTAGAGGTCTCCAATATGGCTCTGCATCCTTCATTGTAACACAGTGCATCCTGTAAACTAGCGCAGGCACAGTGTGTTACAATGGAGGATGCAGAGGGACGTATCCAGTCACATGCTCCTCCATCCTCGGCCATATTATGGACGGGAGCAGTGGCCATAAGGAATATACAGTGTCATAACAAGGGGGTGTGACTTATTACCCCAAGAAAATGGTGGGGAACTCTAAATAAAGCCAAATACTACATTTACTAAAAATAATATTTATAATGCACTTCGATTAATTTTCCTAAGGTTTTGGAGTGACCGAATCTAAAAGTCCTGACTTGAATCCTATTGAGATGCTGTGGCAAGACCTGAAACGGGCAGTTCGTGCTCGAAAACTATCAAATATGGCCGAATTAAAACAATTCTGCAAAGAAGAGTGGACCAAGATTCCGCCATAGCGATGAAAAAGACTCATCACAAGTTATCATATACATTTGAATACAGTTGTTACTGCCAAGCGGGTCACAACCAGTTATTAGGTTTAGGGGGCAATTACTTTTTCACATGGGTGATATAGGTTTTGAATAAATCTTGGCCTCAATAAATGAAGTTATCATTTCAAGGCTGCATTTTGTGTTTACTCGTGTTGTCTTTATCTTAGATTAAAATTAGTTGGATGATCTGAAACAAACAAATTAGCAAGAATTCGGAAATCATGTGAGGGGCAAATACTTGTTCACAGCATTGTATGTTCACACCTCTTGACTGGGAACACGGACTGGGTCCTCCTATTCTGAAGATCAGTGGTCGACCCTAACCAGTCTGACATTTATGGCATAGTATATCCTACCTTATTGTTTGGGATTGTTGGTATTAGACACCAAAGTGTAAAATATAAAACAAGAAAATAACAGGCTCATAATCCCTCAGGGTATTGTGAAGGATGGTGCATTTGCTTATATTCTCTGTATTAAATCACATTATGAACTATCAAGCAGGATTCCGAATTACGAAGATATTTATTCTCCATTATTTTAATGACCTTTCCTCTACATAGTTCTGCTCAAGTCTCAAAGAAATGTGTCATCTCTTTGTGTTCATTGTGTGGTCTTCATGCATCCATGGCTAGCGGGTTGGCTGAATGGCCAGACATAAATTGCAACTATTTGTTGTTATCGCAACAAACTCCTTCATGGGTAAGAACATCTAACACCACTCTATTGTACGCTTCTTTCCAGGTGTTACCTGATGTCAGCATTTTAATGAAGAATTATAATTATGTATTTGAAATAGTCTTATGGTCTGCTATTGGCAGAATAAGAGTTATTGTCACATTGCCTCTGATTGGTTAACCTCAAGCTTACACCCCTTTTGAATGATATTATTGAAATTGCGTTTGGCAATAAACCCCCAGAGGAGTATTTTGAGCATACCAGCAGCGTCTGTGTGTTATTTCTCAGGAATTTTGAGGCAGATTTTGAATTGACCGAGTTATTTAACTTTTTTTTGGTGTGTTTTTAAAGGAACAGTGTCACCCCAAAATTTTTTTTAATATGTTAAAGATGTTAGTGCTTTATTAAAAACGTTTGGATTAATTTGTGTGTTTGTGTGTTACTTTTTTTTATTTTTACACTTTTTCTTCCCTATGGGGGCTGCCATTTTTTTTTCCAATTAACGACACATACAGACATGGAATACGGCAGCTCCAGTCCCATAGGGACTGCGAACGGGGCCCGTTCCATCCACTATCGTGTACGCCGCTGTGTGGGAACGGCGCATGCGCCGCTCCCACACAGTTCAATTTGAAATGCGCGCCGTCCGGCGCCATTTTCCTGTGGACCGGAAGTCGCGGCCGGACAGTAAGATTACTACTTCCGGTCGCGGCTTCCGGACTTGTGCACATGGAGCAGCGGCAGCAGACGGAGCGCATGGACCGGAGGGAGCAGCGGCGACTGGAGCAGGTAAGTTATTTCTATGTATGTTCGTGTTTCAGTGTGTGTTTACTACTGTATGTAAACCTACTACACTGTGTGTTAGCTCAAAAAATGGCGACACACAGTGTAGGAGGTTAGACCGTTCAAACCCCTCGTTTCTCTCGGCACTAGCCAGGATAAAGGAGGGGGGGATTCTGAGAGCTCACTAGAGCGAGGGATTTTTACCCAATTTTGCAGCATAAAGCAATGTGGTTGCTTTACCACATGCAATGCTGCAATTTTGGGAATGGCTCCATCTAGTGACCAGTGCTGGGAAATATTATAAATTGAATCCAACTGTTTAACTAAAAAAAAAAAAACATGTTTTGCTGGCAACACATTCCCTTTAAGGTGTTGAAGCTAATGCAAAAGACGCAAGCAAAAAAACACCAAAACGAACGCCGCAGGTATTTTCTGCCTCGTATTAATTTCAATTGGAGGTCAGAAGTGGAAACCACTTGAAGACTATCAGCCCCCCACTCTCTGTAAAATGACCATCAGCCCCCCACTCACAGTAAAATGACCATCAGCCTGCCATTCACAGTAAAATGACCATCAGCCCCCCACTCACAGTAAAACGACCATCAGCCAGCCACTCTCACTCCAAACATTCACCGCATGTATTTTCTGCCTCCTATTAATTTAAATTGGCAGTCAGAGGTGGAAACCACTTGAAGACCATCAGCCCCTCATTCAAAGTAAAATGACCATCAGCCCCCCACTCACAGTAAAATTACCATCAACCCGCCACTCACAATAAAAAAAACACTCACTTTAAAATGACCATCAGCCCGCCACTCACAGTAAAATGACTATCCGCCTGCCACTCACAGTAAAATGACCATCAACCCGCCTCTCACAGTAAAATTACCATCAGCCCCCCACTCACAGTAAAATGACCATCAGCCAGCCACTCTCACTCCAAACGAGCACCGCAGGTATTTTCTGCCTCCTATTAATTTAAATTGGCGGTCAGAGGTGGAAACCACTTGAAGACCATCAGCCCCTCATTCAAAGTAAAATGACCATCAGCCCCCCACTCACAGTAAAATTACCATCAGCCCGCCAGTCACAATAAAAAAAAACACTCACAGTAAAATGACCATCAGCCCTCCACTCACAGTAAAATAACCATCAGCCCGCCACTAACAATAAAATAGCCATTAGCCCCCCACTTACAGTAAAATGACCATCAGCCCCCCACTCACAGTAAAATGACCATCAGCCAGCCACTCTCACTCCAAACGAGCACCGCAGGTATTTTCTGCCTCCTATTAATTTAAATTGGCGGTCAGAGGTGGAAACCACTTGAAGACCATCAGCCCCTCATTCAAAGTAAAATGACCATCAACCCCCCACTCACAGTAAAATTACCATCAGCCCGCCACTCACAAAAAAAACAACACTCACAGTAAAATGACCATCACTCCTCCACTCACAGTAAAATGACCATCAGCCCGCCACTCACACTCCAAACAAGGTATTTTCTGCCTCATATTTTCAATTGGAGGTCAGAGGTGGAAACCACTTGAAGTCCATCAGCCCTCCACTCACAGTAAAATAACCATTGGCCCACCCCCACAATAAAACAACCACTCACAGTAAAATTACCATCAGCCCCCCACTCACAGTAAAATGACCATCAGTCCCCCACTCACAGTAAAATGACCATCAGCCCGCCACTTACAGTAAATGACCATCAGCCCGCCACTCACAGTAAAATGTCCATCAGCCTGCCATTCACAGTAAAATTACCATCAGCCCCCTACTCACAGTAAAATGACCATCAGCCCGCCACTCACATATGCCCCCTGTAGTTAGTGCCACACAGCCCCTTGTAGGTAGTGCCACACAGCCCCTTGTAGGTAGTGCCACACAGCCCCCTTGTAAGTAGTGCCACACAGCCCCCTTGTAGGTAGTGCCACACAGCCCCCTGTAGGTAGTGTGACACAGATCCCCTGTAGTTAGTGCCACCCCCCCTGTAGGTAGTGCCACACCCCCCCTTAGGAAGTGTCATAGAGCCCCCTTGTAAATAGCACCCCCTTTTCCTGTACATAGCGCCACTGTAGCTCCCTGAAGGAGCGGAATC
Source organism: Rhinoderma darwinii (assembly GCF_050947455.1). Lineage (NCBI taxonomy): Eukaryota > Metazoa > Chordata > Amphibia > Anura > Rhinodermatidae > Rhinoderma > Rhinoderma darwinii. The sequence goes on along the minus strand of NC_134696.1, from coordinate 40,008,453 downwards.
CCCCTGCGGCCGGGGATTCCGCTCCTGGACGAAGCACTTGATGTCTCTTTCCATTTATGCACAGTGACATCAGGGGCTTTTCCTGGAACCGAATCACCAGCCATCGTGAACACTGTGGCCAGGGATTCCACATCAGGAGTTGCCTCTGATGTCACTGTCTATATATGAACAGAGACATCAAGCGTTCCGTTCTGGAGCGGAATCCCCGGCCACGCGGGGATTCCTCTCCTTCAGTGGCGTTAGTAGATAGAAGAGCAGGGAGGTACCACTTTGGCCTGCTATAGTGTTCAATAGTATCTTTGTCCTAAGGATGCAAATACTATTGAATGTGGCGTCGCTAACACTGTAGCAGCCACAGTGGCTGCTAGCGGCGCCGGCGGCCAAGTGTGGGGACTTCCTGACAGACAGCATGGGCACCCTCATGCCCGTGTTGCCGCTAGCAGCCACTATGGCTTCTATAGCGGCAGCAATGCCACTGAGAGAAGAAGCGCCCGGGCGGAAAGGAAGCTGCTGAGTCGCCGGGCCCCGGCGTTTCTGAAACAAGCAGGGGAAGGGAGCCAGCACAGCACCCCCTTCCACCTGCTGGAGTGATGCGCCCTGTGCAATGGCACAGGTCGTACACCCCTAAGGCCGACCATATGTCCAGGTAATGGAATTACATGCAGTAGGTATAGGTTGCATTCAGAGGCGTAGTTAGGTTCTCCAGCACCCGGGGCAAAGATTCAGTTTGGCGCCCCCCCCCACCTATTTCCCGACATTTCCTTCCCCCTCGCCGTGTTTGTTTTCTCTACCAATAAATGACGTGTCATTTATTTTCCACATTTCTTTTTATGTAACTCTAGCATAAAAACATTTGTACATTTTACAAGCAATATAGTTCTATACACAACACCAGAACCAAGCTCAGTACATAAATACAACACCAGCACAAATACAACTCAATTTAGTGCAACCCCTGCCGTATAGATATGTACGGCGTAAAACTACAGCTCCCAGCATGGCCTGAACAATGATAAGGATATGCTGGGAGTTTCTGTTTCACAAAAAATAAATCATATCATAATCATCTCGCTGCAGATCATACAGTGCGGATTAGAGACAGAATAAACATTTACATTAAGTGACTCACCGGTGACATCTCAGATTCTAGTTCTTTTTCTCCATCTGGTCCAGACCTCTATGATGACTTCTCCCGGTCACAGCCCATTTCTGCAGTTTGCCGCTCAGATGTCTTCAGATTCTCACTTTTCCAACATTTCTACACCTATAAACAAAGATAAAGTTCTCATTATACCACACACTACGCTCTTAAATATAATAGCGCCATACACTGCACCTCTAATTATAATAGCACCATACATCGTGTCCCACACACACACACACACACACACACACTGTGCCCCCTATAGATAGTGCCCCCCATAGAGCCCTCTGTAGATAGTGCCCCCCATAGATTGTGCCCCCATATAGCCCACCCCTGTATATAGTGTCCCACAAATAGCTCCCCCTATAGTGCTCCACAGATAGCCCACACCTGTATATAGCCCCCTGTTAATATAGTCCACCCCTGTATATAGTGCTCCACATATAGTCCACCCCTGTATATAGTGCTCCACAGATAGCCCACCCCTGTATATATCTCCCCGGTAGATATACCCACCCCTGTATATAGTGCTCCATAGATAGCCCACCCCTGTATATAGCCCCCTATAGATATAGCCCACCCCTGTATATAGTGCTCCATAGATATCACACCCCTGTATATAGCCCCCTGTAGATATAGCCCACCCCTGTATATAGCCCCCGCGGTAGATATAGCCCGCCCCTGTATATAGTGCTCCATAGATAGCCCACCCCTGTATATAGCCCCCCTGTAGATATAGCCCACCCCTGTATATAGTGCTCCATAGATAGCCCACCCCTGTATATAGCCCCCCTGTATATATAGCCCACCCCTGTATATGGTGCTCCAGAGATAGCCCACCCCAGTATATAGCCCCCCCTGTAGATAGAGCCCACCCCTGTATATAGTGCTCCATATATAGCCCAACCCTGTATATAGGCCCCCTGTAGATATAGCCCACCCCTGTATATGGTGCTCCATAGATAGCCCACCCTAGTATATAGCCCCCCTGTAGATAGAGCCCTCCATAGATAAAGCCCCCTGTAGATAAAGCCCCCCTGTAGATAAAGCCCCCCCTGTAGATAAAGCCACCCCCATAGATAAATACACAAAAACACAGAAAAAGGCCATACTTACAAATGGACACAGACAGGTCAGAAACGCTGATGAAGGAGAGTGAACAGGTGCATTAAATAATAATAGCCACTCCCACTAGTATTGAGGGGAGTGGCGTGTGGTGCATGAATAGTGCATGAATAGTGTATGTGCAAGTGATAATAATATAAGTGAAATATAGGGGGCAGTAATGAGTAAAGTGCCTAAATAGAAATAAATGAATAATGGGGTGCAAGTGTGTGAAACATGGAGGGATAGTGTGTAAGTCATGAGGCGCAGCGTGTATAGCCAGGTAAAAGCCTATTTGTGACGCCTTGATAATACATTGAGCGGGCTACCCTGCTTGCTATGCCAAACAACAGCACACCATACTCTCCCAGCATCAAAGACCCGGCTGTGTCCAAAAGAAGCAAATATAAGTAAGTGTAATGACGGGGGTAAGGAAACAGACAAGTGAGCCCTAATCTACCCGCCACTCAGTCCCTGCCTACTTGCAACGACCCGCCCTAGGCGACGGGGTACAACTGGGCGACAGTCCCTACGCTCAATATGTGCATGACAGACAAACAGACAAGGGTACACAGAAGCAAGGGAAAAGGGGCAGTTGCCCACGGCAACACCGAGAGCAACAAGAGAGGTGAACGAGCCGAGTCAAACCAGGAGTGTACGAGGTACCAAACGCAGAGCAGGAGAGTAGTGAACAAGCCGAGTCAAACCAGGAGTGTACGAAGTACCAAACGCAGACCAGGAGAGTAGTCAGTAAGCCAGGGTCAATATGAAGCAGGGTCAAAATAGATCAAGAAGCTGCAGCAGGGCCAGGAAACCAAATGAGAAGAATCACAAGCAAGGAGGAACAGAAAAGGCAGGTATAAATAGACAGAGGGCGGGAGCTAGCTCCGTCTGGCCAGGCTATGATAGGCTCTCCCACTCCTAAGCCTGCCATCCTGAGTGGTGGAAGATGGAGTCAGTCTCCCAGACATAGAAGCAGGTGCAGACTGATTACCTATGGGCGTGGATACAGAAGCTGTGCCTGGCAGATCCTTAACAGTAAGAATGAAAAATACCTGGGGTATTAGTAATCATTTTGGCCAAAAGGACGCAAGCTCGCAATCCACGACAAGGATCCCCAGACTTGCGAGTCCCTAACTCCCTAACTGGAACTTATTGTTCCTGATATACAAACCAAACCGATAAAAACAAGGGGACATATATGCACAAAAACACAGAAAAAGGCCATACTTACACAGACACAGACAGGTCAGAAACGCTGATGAAGGAGAGTGAACAGGTGCATTAAATAATAATAACCACCCCCACCCCCATAGATAAAGACACACACTTTTTTATTACAATAAAATAACAAACAATTCAAACTCACCCTAATCCCACTCCCACGCTGGCCGGCAGCAATGGAGACCTGCTCTCTTCTGCGCAGGTCTACTGGGGGTTGAACGAAGCGTCTATGATAGGCGTCGATTGGCTGTGCGGGATGACTTTCCCTGTCAGTCAGTCAGCGCCTTTCATCGACGGAAGCTTCACTGGTACAAAAGGTACCAGTCGCTTCACTGGTACAAAAGCACTGAATAGCCGGGCACGGAACGTACCCAGCCATTCATTGCTTCTAATTGTACCTGTGTCCTATAGACACAGGTACAATTATAGTGCAGGAGGAGGTGGCGCTGGCGCCCCCCTCTATGTTGCGCCCGGTGCACATGCCCCGTCTGCCCCCCCTAGCTACGCCCCTGCGTTGAGTCAAGATACAGATGTAGCAATCTTTACCTTGACTCTGTATGGCAGGAAACTTTAATTTGACTTTTTCAATGGCAAGTGAAAATACACTATGCAGTTACACTCAATTAAAGTTATATAGCAATTTCCCAATATACTTTTATCTTTTGGCATATACGTCTAATTACAGCTACTATGCTGCCTGCAGGAATTCTAAATTCCTATATTGACCATCCATCCTTTGCCAAATAGATTTCCAGCTGTGGCTTATGACAATTAGACGTTATGGGTTGTTGGACGCTGCAACTGGTGGGATAAAGAGCCAGAGGGGTGGTGAAGTCCTAACCGGAGCTGTAATTAGAGATTGCTGATTGCAGTGAGCAGTGAGAAAAACATTGAGGCTGCTTTGCCAGGGAAAACCAAGAAGTAGGTGTCACAGAGCAGACTATGAGCTATTGGGAGACTGGGAGAGTCTGGGGCTGACAGGCAGGACGTGGAGGAGGGTGGCTCGATGAAGTTCTCTGTAGGCCATCGCTGAAGTGCCGATGGCAGGTTAGTGTCAGCCTGAGGGGTAGCTCCAGAAGTCTGCTTGGGCTGTGGATATAATCATCCTGGAAGTGGGGACCAGCAGGCAGGTAAGTGGTACTGTGCTCAAACACAGTGGGGGGATAGAGACATCCCTGTATTGGCAGGCCTGTGAAGAATCTACAGTGGTTGCCCTTGAGATACTTAATCCCTGAAAGGCAGGGAATTGTGACTGTGAAGACTAACCCTTGAAGTGTAGGTTCAGTGACACAGGGAGACACCGGCTCCTAGAGGTTAGGGCCAGAAGGTGGAGACAGAGCGTCCAGAGGATACAAGAGGAAAGAGAGATAGACGTCTGATGAAAAGGTGGGAGATGTATGGAAGAGGCGTTAGGCACTGTGAAGTAACAGACTGGGTGTCGTCTCGTGACGGCAAATAGAGACCTGAAGCAGAAGGTAGTTCTCTTTGATTGTTTATCTGGTTAAGTATTCTTGCAATATTTAAGAAATGATTCCGCTTTAAGTGTCGTAAGACTTTGCCTCATAAAGAGGAAGTAACTATATGAAGATAAGTCTTCCTATAAAATATACATCTCCTCCAAAATATGGACAATTTTGGTAATTTTTGTCAAGTAAATTGCAAGGTCTGGTTTTGGTTGGTGGGGACCCGGTAATACTGCCATGGATATGACATCAGACTAACTCCCTGCCACCTCAAATCAAATTTCCTAATAAGATACACATTTCCTCCATAATAGGGACAATTAGGACATTTATGTCCACTAGAATATTTGGTTTGCTTTTGGTTGGTGGGGACCCGGTCCGATTGCTCTAAGAATGCCCTCGGACTGACTCCCTGACACCCCCGAAGCAAACCTTAAAATCAATTCTTTTTTTTTTATTTGTTAGTTTGTTTTGATTCTTTTTGGTGAGCACACCGCTGATCATCCACAAACTGTAGAAGTGAAAAATGATATCTTGTGATTTATTGTTATATATTTCTCATTGAATTGTCTATGTAAATATACTCTTTCTTCTAAGACTTGATTGTCTGACAAAATTGTGGTAATTGCCTTGGGGAAAATAGATATATACATACTTATTTGCAAATGGATTTACTTTTTGTAAAGACCCCCCTGTAGATAGTGGCCCACATCCTTATATATAAACCCCACCCTGTATTTAGTGGCCCACATCCCCACATATAGACCCCCCTGTATATAGTGGCCCACATCCCCATATAGACTCCTCTGTATATAGTGGCCCACATCCCCACATATAGACCCCCCCTGTAGATTGTGCCCCACATACAGACCACCCCTGTAGCTACTGCCCCACATCCCCACATATAGACCCCCCCTGTAAATAGTGGCCCACATATAGACAACCCCCTGTAGCTAGAGCCCCCACTATATATAATGCCACTCACAGTTTTATGAGAAAAAAACCAAAAACTTGACATACTCACATGATCCCATGCCTGTCCTCTCGCGATGCAGATCTGCTTTCTTCTGAGCGGGTCTGCAGGAGCTGAACAAGCGTCATCCAATGACGCTGATTGGCGGGGCAGAATGACTTGCTCCGTCAATCAGCGCCTTCCAAGCATGGAAGTGGCGCGATGACGTAATCGCGCCGCTAGCCAATCAGCGTCAATCGCTGAACATGCCCGGCCATTCAGTGCTAATGCATGTATTTGGCTGACGCTAGCACCGGGGCCCCCTCCGGTGCTAGCGACGCCTACAGGCATGAGAGGGCCTGTGTTGCCCGGCCCATACTTGTTGGAGGCTCGGCGGAGCGGGCCCCATAGTAGCGGCGCTACCGCTGTAGCAGCCATAACGGCTGCTAGCGGCGCCTCCGAGAATATGGGGGGCGTGTCGGCTGGCGGCACGGGCCCCCTCAAGCCGCGGGCCCCGTAGCAGCTGCTATGGCTGCTACCGCGGTAGTTACGCCACTGGACAACACGTTTTGGGGATGGATTAACCCTATCATCAGGTCACATAAGAAACAGTGGGTACAATGGTAGTTTTTATAGACTCATCAGTGGAGGTCAAAGTGAACATGTTAAAAATACAAAAAAAACATGTGAAAAAAATCTACAGAAAACCAACTGGGATACATACAATGCAGATACATTTTCCAAAAAATTAGAAGCATAAAAAAATATATAAATATTAATACGATAAAAAGAGGTTAGAATCAAGCTGGAATTTAACGGCCCGGCATAGTTAAAATAAATACATTAGAGAAAGAATTTACCTGTGTGAGAAACATCCCATCGCCAGAGTATTGGTGTTCAAATGGTGAATTTTATAGAAGATAGCAAATAGTAGAAACAGTTTGAATAGCATCTGAGGCGTTGAAAAGAGGGGGTGGCCCCCTCCGACAGCTCATCACCCACCCCCCCACCCCCGCAATGAGATCAGGGGCTGACAACGGTTGTTATGGCTGCCCAGGGGCCTAATGTAGGCCCACAGGACTACCTACACTCTGCCTCTGTTAAGACCTGTCTGTTGCAAGGCTCAACAGAAGCCTGAAAAAGTGACAACATACCGCCATACATTAGTATTGCAGTGTATTGTAACAGCAGTCCAACGATCGCTAGTTCAAGTCCCCTAGGGGGGCTAAGAACGTGTGTAAATAAAAAGTGAAAAAAAGTTTTTAGTACTAAAAAAAATATATTAAAAGTTTACACATTTTCCACCTAAAGTAATGTAACAAATAAAAAAAAGTTAACAAAATTGGTATTGCTGCATCCGTAAAAGTCTGAACTATTACAATATAGCATTATTTAATGCGCACAGTTACATAGTTACATAGTTTGTACGGTTGAAAAAAGACACATGTCCATCAAGTTCAACCAAGGGATGGGAAAGGGGAAGTAAAACATTTCTCACATAGGAGCTAATATTTTTTTGTTCTAGGAAATTATCTAAGCCTTTTTTAAAGCCATCTACTGTCCCTGCTGTGACCAGCTCCTGCGGTATGCTATTCCATAAATTCACTGTTCTCACAGTAAAGAAGGCTTGTCGCCTCTGCAGGTTGAACCTTTCTTTTTCCAGACAGAGGGAGTGCCCCCTTGTTTTTTGAGGGGGTTTTACATGGAACTCCAGGGCATCCTTTCTATGAACTGGAGCCCAGAACTGGACTGCATATTCTAGATGAGGCCTCACTAATGCTTTGTAAAGTGGTAATATTACATCCCTGTCCCACGAGTCCATGCCTCTTTTAATACACGACAATATCTTGCTGGCCTTTGAAGCAGCTGATTGACATTGCATGCTGTTATTTAGTTTATGATTTACAAGTACACCCAGATCCTTCTCAACAAGTGACTCCCCGACTGTAGCGCCCCCTAGGACATATGATGCCTGCAGGTTGTTCGTACCCAGGTACATAACTTTACATTTATCTACATTAAACTTCATCTGCCAAGTGGACGCCCAAACACTCAGTTTGTTTAAATCCGCTTGCAATTCACGAACATCTTCTATAGTCTGAACTATATTACATAGCTTGGTGTCATCTGCAAAAATAGAAATAGTGCTATTAATCCCATCCTCTATATCATTAATAAATAAGTTTAATAATAGTTGTGTCTCAGCACTGAACCCTCGGGTACACCACTTATAACCGGGGACCATTCAGAGTAGGAATCATTGACCACAACTCTCTGGATACCGTCCTTGAGCCAATACTCAATCCAATTACAAACTATACTTTCTAAACCTATAGTCCTTAATTTACCCATTGCAAAGTCCAAAAACACTACATCCACAGCGGCCCCTCTATCTAGGCTTCTGCTCACCTCTTCATAAAAACAAATCAGGTTGGTTTGACAGCTTCTGTCCTTAGTAAAACCGTGCTGGCTGTCACTTATAATACTATTTATTGTCACATAATTCTGTATATAGTCCCTCAATAGCCCCTCAAACATTTTCCCCACAATGGATGTTAAGCTTACTGGTCTATAATTACCCGGCGAAGACCTAGAGCCCTTTTTGAAAATAGGCACCACATTTGCCCTGTGCCAGTCCCTTGGCACCATACCAGTCACGAGAGAATCCCTAAATATTATCAAGAGGGGGACAGAAATAACTGAACTAAGCTCCTTAAGAACTCTAGGGTGTAACCCATCTGGTCCCGGGGCCTTGTGTACGTTTATTTTATTTAATTTAGCCTGCACCATATCTACATTCATCCAATTCAGTATATCAACTGATATATTAACAGCTGCTCTTTCTTCTGTTGTATATACAGAGCGGAAGAACCCTTTTAGTAACTCTAGCTTCTCTTGATCCCCTGTGACCAACTCCCCATTACCACTATCTAGGGGTCCTACATGTTCAGACCTTGGCTTTTTTGCATTTATATGCTTGAAGATTTTTGGGGGATTTGTTATACTATCCTTGGCCACCTGCCTTTCATTTTGTATTTTTGCTGATTTTATTACCTTTTTACAGATTTTATTAAGCTCTTTATATTTTACAAAGGCTACAGCTGTACTCTCAGATTTGTATTTTTCAAATGCCCTTTTTTTTCATGTATTGCCTTTTTTACAGAAGGTGTAAGCCATGTGGGGTTTAATTACAGTAGTTTATACTTGTTACCTATAGGAATACATTTTGCAGTATAATTACCCAAAGTAGATTTGAAAATCTCCCATTTATCATTTGTACCATTATTTGACATTAGTTCTTCCCAGTCTATATCCTGAATTGCAGCCCTCATCTTGGGGAAATTGGCCTTCTTAAAATTAAGTGTTTTTACCCTCCCAGCCTGTGTTTGTTTTTTACAGTATAGGTAAAATATAACTATATTATGATCACTGTTACCGAGGTTTTCACGAATATTGACATTCCCAACAAGCTCTGCATTATTAGAAATAACCAGATCCAACAGAGCTTCACCTCTAGTCGGGTCTCAAACAAACTGGCCCATAAAATTTTCCTGCAACAGGTTGAAGAAATGTCTCCCCTTTGCAGTTGAAGTCGATCCATGACACCAATTAATATCCCGGTAATTAAAATCTCCCATTATCACTACAGTATCACACCCAGTTTTTTCCAACTCCAGCCCGCAAAGAAGTTTTTTATCGGTTTCCCAGTACATTACATAGAAATATAAATAGTACCAATAGAAACTACAACTCCTCCCGCAAAAAATAAGCCCTCACACCACTCTATTGACGGAAAAATAAAAAAGTTATGGCTCTAGGAATGCAGGGAGTGAAAAACGAAAATGAAAAATAAAAAAATGGCTCAGTCCTGAAGGGGTTAAGATGATAGAACTATGGTTCCCCTGTGGGAGACAAAAGCCATGGTGAGAAACTCTCGGTGAGGAAGGTTCTATAAACACTTATACCAAATGTTTTTTAATTACTACAGGGCATAGGAAAGTCTGCTCACAGATTATCAAATGTGTATTTGCTAAATAGCCACGAAGGGCTTTTCGTCCTGCATTGGGAATCAGTTTCAGGAGTTGCTATGTAACCATAAGGGTATGTTCACACGCAATATTTACGGACGTAATTCAGGCGTTTTACGCCTGGAATTATGGCCGAAAATACTGCTTGAAAGTGTTGGCAAACATCTGCCCATTCATTTGAATGGGTTTTACGATGTACTGTGCAGATGGTCATTTTTTTTACGCGCTGCTGTCAAAAGACGGCACGTAAAAAAGATGCCCGCATCACAGAACTGCATGTCACTTTTTGGGACGTAATTGGAGCCGGTTTCCATTGACTCCATAGAAAAACAGCTCCAATTACGTCCGTAATGGACGCTGCGAAAAACGCCTGCACATGCCATTACGTGTGAAATTCAGGAGCTGTTTTCGTCTGAAAACAGCTCCGTAATTTCAGCCGTAACGGACGTGCACGTGTGAACATACCCTAACAGGTGATGGATGGTCCATGGGAGCAAATTGAAAAGAAGAGCACCAATATTTGGGGAGCTATATTCTACATATAGGTTTCTTTGATGACTAATAATCTCAATAAACTCATTTAGACCACTGCTCCTCAAACTGTGAGGTGCTAATTTAGACCATTGAGAAAGCGGGTAAATAACTTGGAAAAAACAGTAGTACTCTCTCTTCATACAGTAAGTGGTTTTAAAGGGTTGGAACTGTTTGCTGGCATTTGTTTAATGGGAGTAAGTGTAGGTAAGTTGGGGGTCTGAGTGATGATGGGTGAAACAGTGTCTTGAGCCATTATAGAGTAGAAGGGCTGATTCAATTTTGCATCTATGAGTATTCATCTTTGCGCTCAGTTGTTGGATAGCACGTCAAGCATATAGATGACAAATTCAGAAATCTATTTATTAATGATGCAATTCTTTACTGTTATTGGACATAAGACTGTTTTGTCTATGTTGCGACACAGACATTTTGGTTTTCAATAAACAAATCCATGTAACAACTTATATAAACATCTGAATTGGAGAAGCTGCATTTACTGTATAGTAGAGCTGTTATTTTAAAGCACTTTCATAAAAAGATTTAATTACATAATATTTATTGATAATATCAAAGTAGTAGGGAATTTTTTTGTGAAACTACAGTTTTTTTTATATAAACAAATGTCAAATTAAATAATAATACAATTAATAAACACATGATTAAAAGTTGACAAACAAACAGTATAATGACTATTTTTTTATGCAACAATCCATATAACAAAAAATATATATTCCTGTTTTCATACTGGCTACTGGAGCACACACAATAACCTGATATTTCCTATATTGCCTGACTTATTGACTTTGCTGTGTAGACTGAGATAGTGTGAGCAGAGTCATCTTATTTTTAGAGGGCAGGGGATTTGATGACATCTCTATTGTACTACTGTTACTACCTAGATAAGGCAGGATAGTAACACTATACACACAGATAATGCTCTGTATACAGCTCCCCTACCACTCCCTGGTCTCTGCGGTAGGGGGCTGTACTACATCACTCACTTGGGACTGTAAGGGTATATTCACATGCAGCAAATTCGTTGGAGATTTTTTTTACAGTAATTCTTGTGCATACTGCATAAAAAAAATAAAGAACATTTACATGTATAGAACAGATTTTCAGTTGAGAAATTTCTGCAGTAAATCCGCAACTTGTGAATGTGCCCTAATAGTCTATGGACACGTTTCTGTCCTTTAACAACCATTCATTGCAGCATCTATAATGCACACATACCCTGCTGTACTGACCACCCTCAGGGAAGTTTTTAAAAACAAAAAATAGCTACAACATAAAGAATAAAAACAGAACAAGCACATTATTTCTCTTCTACACTTACATCTAATTATTAATACTAAAATGACGTGACACATTCTCTTCAACATTTGCACATCTTGCGTATTCTCCTTTATTAACAAGTTCATGGAGCATCTAGTCTAACTCAATGTCTAAATCACTATTATGCATACAGTCCTCAAGTTGGTTTTTAGCAAGTCTTTCTTTGCTGTTTTGCCTCTTCAAACTAACTTCATAGACACTATTGTAATTATTTGCTTCCTTCTGAGAGGACACAATTACATTTTGCATTTGTAGTATTTTCTTCTGCACATCCACACTTTCAGAAATGCTATCACTTATACTTGTAAGGATGCTATTGGTGCATTTTTGCTGTTCAATTAACTGGTCTAATTTAGTGTCCAAATCTGGTGATTGCTGTTGAGACTCATCGATCATCGTAAGCTTGACTGTATCCTCTGATGTCGCAGGTATGACTGGGGCTGATGACTGCTCCGAAGCCATCAACTGTGGAGGACTGGAATTATTAGATAGTGAGGGCGGTCTTCTGTTAGGGTCATCAGGATCTGGGGAAAAACACATTTTAGATCGTGACCTCATGACAATTGAGTCTGTAAGAAGCATGTTTTACATTCCTATAATATCTAAAGTATGGATCATTAATTGTATCTTCAATATGGGAGAAACTATAAAAAACTAAAATTTCGGCATGATAAGTCCATTATCTAATGTATATAGAAACTTTGTGAATCAACATCCCGATCTATTTTCCATGGGAGATAATCTGCTGTTAGATGTGTCTGGCAGCTGCTTACTTCCCCCTCTCCATTGAGAGTGCATGATTATGGTGGAGTTGGGAAAAATAGCTGTCAATGGAATGAGCCTTCTGCCAACAGTTTATGGCCAGCTAAATATTTAGCAATCTTGGAAACATTACTGCCTCTCTTATACATTCATAGCTGCAATTTTCATATAATAAACAGATAACTTACCTCCTAACTTCTTATGCCTTACACCCAACACAATCACACTATTTCCACCTACTGTACATCCTTGATCTCTTTCTGTTACATTCAGGACACTAGAAGTTTAAAGGGGTTCTCCGGGCATTTTATACTAATGATCTATCCTTAGGTCATTAATACCAGATGTATGGGGGTCCGACTTTCTGCACCCCGTCGATCAGCTCACTAAAGGGGCTGCAGCATTCTAAAATGATTTATGCAAAAACATATAAAAAGAGCATTTTGATTATGGAAATTGTGAAAATAAGCTTCATCATATAGCAATGTAAAGTTTTCTTAATTTTGTATTTTTTATTAAATTACCCTCCGCCATCCAACCTATCCAAAATTCTTGTAGATAAAAATAAGAAAAATAAAATTTCAGGCAAAACTAATACAATGTTATGACTAATACAGGGCCTGGGGAGGCGGTGCATGACACAGGGATTCTCTCCTTGGTGTACTTTGAATACTTGCGTCATGCTCCGCCCCCAAAGACCATGCGCTAGGCATAACACTGTGTTCCTTTGAACCTTTATTATAACCAAAGAGCAAATTTGTAGTGACGGGGGTAGGGAAACAGACAAGTGAGCCCAAATCTATCCGCCACTCTGTCCCTGCCTACTTGCAACTACCCGCCCTAGGCGACGGGGTACAACTGGGCGGCGGTCCCTACGCTCAGTAAGTGCACGAGACAAACAGACAAGGGAACACAAAGCAAAGGGAAAGGGGCAGTTGCCCACGGCAACACAGTGAGCAACAAGAGTGGTGAACGGGCCGAGTCAAAACAGGAGTGCACGAGGTACAAAACGCAGAGCAGGAGAGTAGTCAGTAAGCCAGGGTCAGTATGGAGCAGGATCAAATAGTTAGAAGCTGTAGCTGGGACAGGAAACCACACGAGAAGAATCACAAGCAAAGGAGGAACAGGAAAGGCAGGTATAAATAGACAGAGGGCGGGAGCTAGCTCCGTCTGGCCAGGCTGCGATAGGCTCTCCCACTCCTAAGCCTGCCATCCTGAGTGGTGGAAGATGGAGTCAGTCTCAGAGACATAGACTCAGCTGCAGACTGATTACCTATGGGAGTATACACCGAAGTTGTGCCTGGCAGATCCTTTATAAAATTGTTGCATTTACCTGTAGTGTTTTGCACAGCTTCATTGGCAATTTTATCATACATTCCAAAATTCTTGACAATACTCATATCTCTCTGATTTAAAATGCACTCCAGCTGGTTTTGGTCTTTTGTTTTTTTGATCTTATCCCTCAGGCTTCTTCTGTGGGTTTGCCATCTAATTTTGCATTCTTTAACTGTGCGGATTTTCTGACCAGCCCCATTGACTGCCTCCATTATTTTTTTCCAGGTATTTGCTTTCTCATTGCGTGGAATAGGTCCAAATAATTGGTCGCTGTGAGAGGTGACTGTACTGACAAGTTTTTCAACCTCAAGTGTGCTGAAAATGACCTTTCTTTTCCTGGATGATTTTACTTTTGCTGCTGAATTGTTTCCAGTTTTATCCTGCTTTTCTGTGCTTCCAGGGATCACGGACATGATGGGCTCTTCTTTTTCTGTTGAATATCAAAAATTGGGTAATTAGAATAATAAATGATAAAATGCTTACAACAATATATTACTATCTCCTGTTAGACTAGAATACAGGTCTCATTTGTTGAAAAATAGAATTTTAACCATTTGTTGTTTACAACTTATTTATACAGGTTTAGGACCTTAACATAAAGGCATATTGCCCTGTATTTAACTGTTTGTATTACTACACCTGGACCTCCATTGGTTCTATTAAACCAAAATTAGTTTACCTAACGGCTTCTGTGCACGGCTGTTTTATAACTCCTTTTTGTAAGTAGCCTTGATAGGGCTGCCATAGAGGTGCATGAGGCCTCTTCTTTACCCCGGTATGCCTTCAATTTTATACAGTGTCATACAGAGTTTTCTTCTGTCGGGTTGCATACGAATTTGACCCAAAAAAATGGTAACACACTCTATCAAATACTGTATGTATGAAGCATTGCTTCTAGGGGATACTATACATGTACGCAGGGGCGTAGCTAAAGGCTCATGGGCCCCGATGCAAAAATTCTTACTGCCCCCCCGCAAACTTTTCATGGCCGACGGTCCGCAGCTTTCAGCTGCATCGCTGGGTCTCCTAAGTGACCCAACAATGCAGCACTAGCAGCCGGGGCGTCACTAGTCACGATGGAACCCTGTCACAACGGTGGCAGACGGAAACCATTAGCTAGGTTTCCGTCACCATTGAGTTCAATGGTGAGGGAAACAGAAGCTGAGATTTCCGTTTGCTTTCCGCTAAGGGGTTAACCCGATGGAAATCTCAGACGGAACTCCTCAACGAAACACAGACGGTGATGTGAACACACCCTTACGGTACACAAGTAATGGGAGAGAAATGGGACGGGGGCTTAATGAATAAGGCGTAATTGCATTGATAAATACAATGTGGTCTGTAGGCTGCCTAACTCTTTTTTGGTGTAGGAAACTTTTCTCTGCAACTCAAAATTGCATGACAGATTTAAGAGTGGGTATTTGACATAGAAAAAAAGGGATTATATTTTTACATGGCGTGTAAGTACAGAACTCTGAAAGACACATCTGAAAATGTCTCCGAAAATGTCTCATCACACATTATAAGACTCTGAGATTCAATGAAGTTTGATAAGTTTTACAAATATCATTTTATTTGAAAGAATTTAATTATATTGTCATATAAATAAAAGGTTTGACTCATCAGAAATACCCCTGTCCTAATACACTTTTGCTTGCTAAGGGCAACTTTTCTTTTAGACAGTTGAGGCTCAATGTTTTTTTTTTTTTGTGTGACAGTTGGGGTCCCTAACTTTCCTCACCTTTATCTAGGGGAAAAAGGGACAGTTTTTCTTTGGTATTTACCTTTTTCTCTATAAGGCCTTGTATACACGCTGCAGATTTTGCATGTATTTTTTCAGCCAAAACCAGGAACCGAACCTAAACAGAAGAAATACATGAAGGAAGGCCTTATAGCTCTGCTCTCCTGAATTAAATTCTGGTTTTGGCTTAAAGAATGCAAGCAAAATCTTCCGCAAATTTGCACTGAGGGTATGGTCACACGTAGTTTTTTCAGGCGTATTTCTGAGTGTAACACCTTGAGATACGCCTTAAAAAACACTAGCAAAATGCCTACAAACAGCTTCCCATTGAATTCGTTTTTAGAGCCGATTTTCCATTTACACTATGAAAAACACTTAAAAACCATCTCGGAATCAGCGCCAAAAATCTGCTGAAACCGCTTCCCATATTTTTCAAAGGGAGATGGAGGCGTTTTTTTTCCGGAGCGGCTTTTAGCATTTAATTAAGCATTACACAGTTCCTATCGAAATCAATGGGTTGTTAACTCAGAATTCCCTAATAGGGTATGTGAAACTGGGTTTTCTAAACTGGGCAACCCCTTTAACGCCTTAACGACCGGCGTATAACCTTTTTACTTCGGCAGTTTGGGGTAGTTCTTCTGAAGCTCTGCCTTTTCACGGCGGCACTTCAGAAGAACTTTTCCTGCATCGTGCGGGGATCTCCTAAAGCCCGGGCTTTTGCTTGCAGTCTCGGGCTTCAGGGCAACTATTAGAGTCCACTAGCAGTAGTCTCCAATCATATTTAACACCTCAGATGCGGTCGAACTCTGCATCTGTCTGGTTTTAGAGGGAGTTCCCTCTCTTACCCCACTGGAATAACATAATGGCTCAGTTCTGTTTCTGTCCAGTATTAGTTGTTTTTTTGCTGGATACAATACTTCAGCATGCTACACTACTCCGACCATCAAAAAGCAACTGAAGCCTGAGAGAAAAGAAGTAATGGAGTTGTGAACAGAGCCTTAGTTTATGGTTCAAACAGTAAAGTAATTCTTTCCACACTTTGTGATGAAATTGCACTTCCTTTAACCACAGTACTAGACCCTGTGTTCTCTCTAGGATCTGCAAAAATGCAAACTTATTGTATTGTTTTTATAGTGGCCATTTACATATTTATATAAAGATATGATATGATGCCCTCGGCCTCCTTCTTCTTTGGGGTAAATACATTTCGTTTAGATAACCTTTCTTCATAACTGAGATCTTCCATACATCTTATTCATTTGTTTTCCCTTCTCTGAACTCTCTCCAGCTGTCTTTTTATGGACTGGTGCCCAAATCTAGACTGGATACTCAAGATTCATGCTTACCTGTGCTTTATAAAGGGGGGTAAATAATATTTTCTTCTCTAGAAGAAATGCCTTTTTAAATACAAAACAATATCTTGTTAGCTTTTGATGCAGCAGACTGGCATTGCGTGCTATAATTTAGTTTATTATGAACAATTACACTATCCTTCTATGACTGATATAGGGAAACAATTAATTATATGCATCTGTACAGCACATGTAGATTAACTGGTTACCGACACAGGAAGAGAATGCTCGTCCTGAGCGGCGAGTACTTGGCGCATTAGGACGAACATTCTCGTCCTGGTGACAGCCGTCTCTGCACGCGATTGAGAGCGGGACAACGGCTGTAATACACGGCCCTGCTCTGACAGCTGAGAGAAGAGAAACCTCTACGCTCCGCCGTTAACCCTTTGAATGCCGCGATGAAAGGTGATCGCGGCGTTCAAGGAGAGGGGACTGCACTTTGATCGTATCACAGAAGATAACTGTGACGCGATCAAAGCCCACAACTTGTATGGCCAGACAGCCCAGGGTCCATTGAAGGACCCCAGGGCTGTCTGAACATATTTACTGTTGTTAGGGCATACGGAGGTATGCCCTAACAACTGCCTGTGTACAGTCAGTACACAGGCTAATGTACTGGCATATAGATCTATGCCAGTACATTACAGTTACAAAATAAAAATGATAAATCCCTTTATGGGATTTAAAAAAAAAAAGTTAAATGAATGTAAAAAAAATTCATGATAAATAAATAAAAAGTAAAAAAAATACACAGAAACACACATTTTTTTATAATAAATAAACATTTTAAAATATAAGTCCCAAAACATGAAATAATATAGACATATTTGGTATCGCCACGACCATAACAACCTGTACAACAAATGTATAACATTATTTGTGATGATCGGTGTATGGTGTAAAAAAAAAATATTAAAACTGCTGCAGAACTTTTTTTCTGCATTTTCGCCAAAATAAAAATTTATAGAAATTAAACGATAATGTATTTGTACCAAAAAATGGTACCTACATAAAGCACAACTCGTCCCGCAAAAAACAAAGTCTTATACAACTACGTCGTACAAAAAAATAAAAGTTATTATCGTCAGGTTGCAAAGAGGGAAACGTAAAAAAATTGTTCTGTCCTCAAGTCCAAAATTGGCCATGTCCTTAAGGGGTTAAGGCAAACTTTATGTTTATTGTCCCTTTAAGACTCAGAGAGTGGTGAGACGAAGGAAATTAGGAAAACAATAAGAGACTACAAAGCTGTTGAACTGCATTCTGATGTCTGGTTTAGTGTATCAGCTACGCCTGTTTTTAATGACTTCCCTTATAGTAAGAATAAACGTTTAGATACTGTATGCATTAGAATTACACGAGTCACAGATGACACTTACCTTCTACAATTTTTTCCATGGCTTTGCTTATGGTGCTTCACACAAGTCAGATTTAGCACAAGTGCGTAGTACCACCCACTGGACTACACACTTGAGTTCACTTCTGATGCCGATATCACCTGGTCATTTCCCAGCATAAGGGAAGTCCTGCACAAGGTTTCTGTACTCTGCAGCACCAAGTAAATCAAGACATGTGGAGATTAATTAAGATTGTGCCAGTCTTAATAATAATCTAGCTTGAGTAAAGGCCCTTTTACATGGCCCAATTATCGGGCGAACAAGTGTTCACAGAACGCTCATTCCCGATCATTGCCCTGTGTAAACAGAGCAACAATCAACCGATGATCACTCATTCACCGGCTGATCATATCGTTTCTGCAGCAGAAAATATTATCGTTGTCGGCAGAACATCTCCCTGTGTAAACAGGGAGATGTACTGCTGACATGATGGTAATACATGGGGATGAGCGATCGTAGTAACAAGCGCTCATCCCCATTCATTACAAGAGAAGGAGCAAACGAGCGCCGATCAGCAAGCTCTCGTTGATCGCCACTCGTTGTTACAGCCAAAATTGGCCGGTGTAAAGGGACACTAAGCCCTAAGATGCGACAAAATTATTAAGAAGCACATGACTCTTAGTAAATATGTCGCATCTTCAGCAGTCTATGCGCCACTGAATGAGATCTATGCCAGCCAGGAGCTCACGTTTATTTCCACTTTAATTTATACCAGCTTCTGGTGTAAATTATAATAAATGCGTCAAGCTGCAGGTGGCCACCCAACTTCCACTAAGCTCTGCCCACTTTTTTTTAAAAACTTCAAGGTCAGCGCAAACTACTCAGACAACGCAATTTCTGAATTTCACATTTTAGAAAACTGGAGTAGAAACATTGGTAAATTCCTCTCAGGCTGGGTTCACACGACCTATTTTCAGACGTAAACGAGGCGTATTATGCCTCGTTTTACGTCTGAAAATAGGGCTACAATACGTCGGCAAACATCTGCCCATTCATTTGAATGGGTTTGCCGACGTACTGTGCAGACGACCTGTCATTTACGCGTCGTTGTTTGACAGCTGTCAAACGACGACCCGTAAAAATACAGCCTCGTCAAAAGAAGTGCAGGACACTTCTTTGGACGTTTTTGGAGCCGTTTTCTCATAGACTCCAATGAAAACAGCTCCAAAAACGGACGTAAAAAACGCCGTGAAAAACGTGAGTTGCTCAAAAAACGTCTGAAAATCAGGGGCTGTTTTCCCTTGAAAACAGCTCTGTATTTTCAGAAGTTTTTGGTCACTACGTGTGCACATACCCTCACACAGTTCTCAACACCGCAATAACGCAATAAACCCTAACTTTTGAAGTTAGGAAAGAGAGACAGGAACTTGAGTTGTGACAACTTTTTCAGGTGATCCTTTTAAAGGGATATTGCTATCTTAGACATTTACAGTTTGGCATAGCCTCAGGTGTGCCGTAAATGTCTGATAGATGTGGGTCCCACCTTCCCATCCCAACTGGTGAGGCAGACGCTGGAAAATCAGTGGTAAGGTGGCCGGGAATTACAGAAACAAAGCTCACTGTACTACACTATTTTCATGACTCTCATTGAAATGAGCATTTATAATTCTCCCAGACAGAGTGCCCTTTTAAAAGTCTTAACTAGAGGTCTCCAATATGGCTCTGCATCCTTCATTGTAACACAGTGCATCCTGTAAACTAGCGCAGGCACAGTGTGTTACAATGGAGGATGCAGAGGGACGTATCCAGTCACATGCTCCTCCATCCTTGACCATATTATGGACGGGAGCAGTGGCCATGAGGAACATACAGTGTCATAACAAGGGGGTGTGACTTATTACCCCAAGAAAATGGCGGGGAACTCTAAATAAAGCCAAATACTACATTTACTAAAAATACTATTTATAATGTACTTCGATTACTTTTCCTAAGGTTTTGGAATGACCGAGTCTAAAGGTCCTGACTTGAATCCTAATGAGATGCTGTGGCAAGACCTGAAACGGGCAGTTCGTGCTCGAAAACCATCAAATATGGCCGAATTAAAACAATTCTGCAAAGAAGAGTGAACCAAAATTCCTCCGTAGCGATGAAAAAGACTCATCACAAGTTATCATATACATTTGAATGGAGTTGTTACTGCCAAGGGGGTCACAACCTGTGATTAGGTTTAGGGGGCAATTACTTTTTCACATGGGTGATATAGGTTTTGAATAAATCTTTGTCTTAATAAATGAAATGATAATTTCAAGGCTGCATTTTGTGTTTACTCATGTTGTCTTTATCTTAGATTAAAATTAGTTGGATGATCTGAAACAAACAAATTAGCAAGAATAGAGGAAGTCGTGTGAGGGGCAAATACTTGTTCACAGCATTGTATGTTGACACCTCTCGACTGGGAACACGGACTGGGTCCTCCTATTCTGAAGATCAGTGGTCGACCCTCACCAATCAGACATTTATGGCATATTATACCCTATCTTGTTGTTTGGGATTGTTGGTATTAGACCCAAAAGAGTAAACTACAAAACAAGAAAATAACAGCTTTATAATCCTTTAGGGTATGTTCACAAAAGGCGTATTAGCTGCTTCATCAGTGTGGATTAATTTTTATATATTCTTAAATTTTAAAGAAAATGTCATAAAGTATTTATTTTTATTGACCTTATAGACTCAGTTTCGTATGGGTTTTAATATATACTGTATGAGTACTACTCTATTACGTATTGGGATTATTTAGAATGTCCAGGCAGGGCCGGCCATAGGGTAGATGGCGCCCCATGCAAAATGATCTTTTGGCGCCCTACCCCTTCATATAAAAAATGGCCAATAAAAAAAGTATAATGCCCCCACACAGTATAATGCCCCTTTAGTGCCCCACACACAGTACAATTCCCCTTTACTGCCCCCATACAGTATTATAATAATAATAATAATAATATTTAATAATATATTATAACCCCTTCAAGGACACAGTATTTTGTCCTCTAATTGTGCCCACACAGTATTATGCCCCCTGTACTGTCCCTACCCAGTATAATGTCAGATTAGTGGCCTCCACACAGTAAAGTGCCTCACTCCCCTGGCTGACACAGACAGCCTCTACCTTGTAGATAGTGCCCCCTGTAGATTGTACCATACAGCCTCCCCATAGACAGTGCCATAATCCCCCACCTCCTCCTTGTAGACTGTGCCATACAGCCCCCCACCTCCTCCTTGTATACAATGCAATTATCCCCCACCTCCTCCCTGTAGACAGTGCCATACAGCCCCCCACCTCCCCCTTGTAGACAGTGCCCCCCAAACAAGAAAAATTGTACTCACATAGGCCCCGTACCCACGACAAACTGAGCTTCTCCACTGCGCTGACGACAGGATCCTTGCGTAGGCCGACGTGATCCTGTAGCCTAGTATAGAGTTTCCCAACATTTTCGGACTCGAGGCACCCCAGGAAAAAATAAATTTCCTCAGGGCACCCCTACCAAAACTTGTTTAGAGAAAGACCAAAAACAGCTAAAAACAAGCACTATGCTCTTAGGGTATGTTCACACAGCATTTTTTGTAAGGCAGAAAATCTGAATTTTGAGGCAAATTTGGAATTGACAGAGAAATTTGACGTATTTTTTTTGCCGTTTTTTTAAGGCGTTGAATCTAATGCAAAAGACGCAAGCAAAAAAGCACCAAACAAGCGCCACAGGTATTTTATGCCTCCTAATAATTTAAATTGGAGGTCAGAGGTACAAAGCACTTGAAGACCATCAGCCCCCCACTCACAGTAAAATGACTATCAGCCCCCCACTCACAGTAAAATGGTAGAGGAGAGAAATCAACACAAAGCGCACATAGTGCATCAAATGATATAGTAAAAAAGCCACAGATAGGTGATCAGTTCTGCTGACCTGGTTGGTTGTGCTAGGAGCACAACATCCTTGAAAGCGTGTTTTAAAATATTGCTGCAGCCTGGGTTCCGATCCGCATCCAAATGGTCCAGTGGTAAATGGTAATTTGAAAAGTTTGAGGAAAAAACAGATATTCCCTGGCGCTGCTAACTGGTAAAACCTTTCTTGAGTAATGAGGATTTAAAACAAGCAAATGTAATATAAGATATTGTTTTAATTACTACGCGTTTCAAGGCCGGACCGGCCTCTTCATCAGGTAAAATAGCATTTGTATCTTGTTTTAAATCCTCATTACTCATACTAGTTAGCAGCGTCAGGGAATATCCGTTTTTTCCTCAAACTTCTCCCTGTAGGTAGTGCCACACATCCCCGTTGTAGGCAGTGCCACACCCCCCCTTAGGTAGTGTCATACAGCCCCCTTTTAGATAGAACCCCCCTTCCTGTACATAGCACCACTTTAGCTCTCTGAAGGAGCGGAATCCCCCCTGTGGCCCTCCGTCCAGGAGCAGATTCCCAAGCCACGCGGCGATTCTGCTCCTTCAGGAAGCTACAGTGGCGCTAGTAGTTAGCAGAGCAGGGAGATCCCATCCTTGTCCACTATAGTGTACAATACTATCTGTGTCCTAAGGATACAAATACTATTGAATGTGGAATCGCTAGCACTGTAGCAGCCGAGTGTGGGGGTGTCCCAATGGGCGGCATGGGCACCCTCATGCCCGTGTTGCCGCTAGCAGCCACTATCGCTGCTACCGCCGCAGCGACGCCACTGAGAGAAGAAGCGCCCAGGCGGAAAGGCAGCTGCTGAGTTGCCGGGCCAAGGCGCTTCTGAAACATGCAGGGGAAGGGAGCCAGCGCAGCGCCCCCTTCCACCTGCTAGAGTGATGCACCCTGTGCAATGGCACAGGTCGCACACCCCTAAGGCCAGCCCTGTGTCCAGGTAATGGAATTACATGCAGTGGGTATATGTTGGATTAGAACAAATAACAAATGTTTCAATTTTTGCAGCAGAAAGGCTGAGATTCCACACTGCAAAAATCGCAAATCTGAAAAAAATTATTTCTTGTTTAAGTTGAATAAAAATAAGTCTATACTTACTTCCCTGGCGTTGTCAACATTGTCTTTTTCCCAGTGCTGCTGGCCTCCTAGGATGACGTTTTATTCCATGTGACTGCTGCAGCCAATCACAGGCTGCAGTGGTCGCATATGCTGCAGCGTCATCACAGGAAACCGGGCAGCACAAAGACCAGAGGAACGCGTTGCTACGGCAACGCTAGTAATGGTGAGTATTGGCCTTTTTTCTGCTCTGTTTTCTGCAGCGGCAATTCCGGCCTAAAATCTGCACCACTATTTGGTGTGGTCTTTCGGCTGGAATTCTCTGCGTGTTCCAGGTTGGATACCCTGTGTACTTTTACACAGCGTGTACGACCTGTGTGAACATACCCTTAAAGGTTACACTACACAGTTGCATACAGAACGTCCTGGGGTGCATTCATAGTCCAGGATAAAAGAAGATAAAAGTACCAAATCTCTGTATGTCTCTCGCCCATAGAAATTCAAAATCTGTAAGGCTATGTCCACTTCTGCGTTGAAGCCTCTGTCACAGATTGCATTATATTGACAGAAAGAATAGCGCATCATACAATGATATTCTTCCTGTCAGATTAAGGGTATGTTCACACGGCCAAATTTCAGACGTATACGAGGCGTATTATGCCTCGTTTTACGTCTGAAAATACGGCTCCAATACGTCGGCAAACATCTGCCCATTCATTTGAATGGGTTTGCCGACGTACTGTGCAGACGACCTGTTATTTACGCGTCGTCGTTTGACAGCTGTCAAACGACGACGCGTAAAAATACAGCCTCGTCAAAAGAAGTGCAGGACACTTCTTTGGACGTTTTTGGAGCTGTTTTCTCATAGACTCCAATGAAAACAGCTCCAAAAACGGACGTAAAAAACGCCGCGAAAACGGCGCGAAAAACGCCGCGAAAAATGCGAGTTGGTAAAAAAACGTCTGAAAAGCAGGGTCTGTTTTCCCTTGAAAACAGCTCTGGATTTTCAGACGTTTTTGTTGACTACGTGTGAACATACCCTAACGGACACCATGATGGAACCCGATGTACCCCATTATAAGTCAATGGTATCTGTTGGGCACAATTGGTATTCGTAGTGCACTGCTTTATGGCTTCCCTATTATAACAGAAACCACGATGCAGGTTGTGAACGGAGCCTTACAAAATACATTTTTGGAAGACTTTACTGAAAATGATGTGACTGTTGAAGATATAATATTGCTGTACTGGTTCAAACATTTTGCTTATACAAAAGCTATCCACTAAAATCGTACCACACGTGCCAATCACCTTCGTGAAATGTTGACTGTCATACAAAAGAAATGTAATAGGGAAGTCAGGGGCGTAGCTATAGTCTTATGTCTTATGTGCCCAGGTGCAGAAGCACTTCTTGGCCCTGCTCCCAGCTTCTCTTCATGGCCGCCGGCTTGCGGCTTTTATCTGCATCGCTGGGTCTTCTAAGGTCCTGACATATGTTTTGGCCCTCCAAATTGTGTGTGTATATATATATATATATATATATATAATTTTTTTTATTTTTATTTTTTTTTAATTTTTTTTAATATATAGATAGATATAGATATTTCGGAGACAGCATATCTATAAGACTGGCATGATAGAGGGAAGTCGGCACCACTCTCAATCCTCACAGTACGGAACATGTAGATAGATGCAGGTGGAGTCAGGGTTTCCTAGTTTAAAGAGGCTCTGTCACCAGATTATAAGTGCCCTGTCTCCTACATAATCTGATCGGCGCTGTAATGTAGATAACAGCAGTGGTTTTTAGTTTGAAAAACAATCATTTTTGAGCAAGTTATGAGCTGATTTAGATTTATGCTAATGAGTTTCTCAATGGACAACTGGGCGTGTTTTTACTTTTTACCAACTGGGCGTTGTACAGAGGAGTGTATGAGGCTGACCAATCAGTGACTAATCAGTGTCCTGCACTTCTCATTGTTCCAGCCCAGCATGATTCACAGCACAGTGTGATTGTGCAGTGAAAGAAGCTGGCCTGGAACAATGAGAAGTGTATGATGCTGATTAGTCACTGATTGGTCAGCCTCATACACTCCTGTGTACAACACCCAGTTGGTAAAAAGTAAAAACACGCCCAGTTGTCCATTGAGAAACTCATTAGCATAAATCTAAACGAACTCATAACTTGCTCAAAAATGATCATTTTTCAAACTAAAAACCACTGCTGATATCTACATTACAGCGCCAATCAGATTATGTAGGAGATAGGGCACTTATAATCTGGTGACAGAGCCTCTTTAAGCAAACTTCGGGCGGTGCTCAAGATAAAAACAGATGGTCTTGTAGTATGATATCAATGAGAGAAATGAGAATGTGGCACTCACCCGTTTGCAATTCTTCCTAACTTTTTTGTGTCATCTTGGCAAAGGTAAAAGCATTACAGGGAGGACAGCTAGTTGTAGGTAAGAAGCGCCGATCCCCAGCGCGAAACAGGCTGTAACCTACAACTAGCTGTCCTCCCTGTAATGCTTTTACCTTTGCCAAGATGACACAATATAGTTATGAAGAATTGCAAACGGGTGAGTGCCACATTCTCATTTCTCTCATTCATATCATATCTATAGGACTACGACCCCTATAGCTATTATACTGGATAGGATTAGATACAATGGCTGAGCAGACGGTATCACACACCATGGGCTTAGATAGCAGGCACAGCAGACAGTATCACACATAGTAAGCTTAGATACAGGGTGGAGCAGACAGTATCACACATGGTAGGCTTAGATACAGGGCCCAGCAGGCAGTATCACACATGGTAGGCTTAGATACAGGGCCCCAGCAAACAGTATTCTTATACTAACCCTCCTCGCTCCTGAGTGGTGTCTGCTTCGGGAGCAGCGTCGGTCTTGAACACCAAAATCAGCGTCACGACGTTGTGCGCGGCACACATGACAATGCTGAAAGGCGTCAAGACCCGCACTGTGCCTAGACCCGTCTCAGGAGCGTGGAGGGTAAGTATATTGTTACTGCTCTATTGTTAGTGCTGTAACGGGTCCGTGTAGTATACTACATATCACCAGTTACTACAGTGACTGGATAGACGTGGTGCGGGGGGCCGTTCCGCAGTTGCAATCTCTATAGCTACGCCACTTAGGGAAGTGGGATATGCTTTAGCCTGTAGCAAGTAGTTTGTTGATGAGCAGAGAATGACTTACAATTCAAAAACATGTTTCAATGTGTCATTGGCACTAGTATTATAATTGACAGGTGATAGTCAGGAGGCCCCGTTAAAGTGGTCCCCAGGAACTTCAAGTAACACCTAACCACACACAGATGTTGCCAAGTTTATCTTGGCCCTGTTAACGTGCTGCAGCGAGACATCACACAACAAAAGCCATTGAAAAAGTCAAGATAAAGGATCTAGCCACTGTTTATATAATGCATTAAGAGTCAAGATACAGATGTAGCAATCTTTACCTTGACTCTGTATGGCAAGAAACTTTACCTTGACTTTTTCAATGGCTTTTGTTGTGTGATATCACACTGCAGCACCTTATCAGAAGCAAGTTAAAGATGGCTACATCTGTATAGCAACCACAAGAACTGCAAATGCAGGTCTGAGCTATAATACAGGCTGCAACTCAGGATCAATACAAGATAAATAATGCAATGTAGTGACAAAATTATTCAACATCTTAGTTAGACCATGCCAAGTGAAAATACACTGTGCAGTTACACTCAATTAAAGTTATATAGCAATTTTCCAATATACTTTTATCTTTTGGCATATACGTCTAATTACAGCTACTATGCTGCCTGCAGGAATTCTAAATTCCTATATTGACCATCCATCCTCTGCCAAATAGACTTCCAGCTGTGGCTTATGACAATTAGATGTTAGCTCACTGGTTGTTGTTTCTTGTAAAATCAGAGTTATGTAACAATAGTATGCAGGCAGCTGCAGTTACTGGCTTAGTACAGGCATATGGTTATCTTCCTGAAACAGAGTGTAAGGAGGGTGAACCAAGTACAACTGCCCCACTATTGGCAAGAGCAAATAGAGGGGCAGGTGCAGAGTGGGTGCAAATCCCAAGATCCAGGCCAGGGATCTTCTTACAATAAAATAAAGGAAAGGCAGCACTCCAAATTTGCAAAAGTGAAAAAGTGGTTTGTTTAATCCATATGCTACGTTTCGGGCCTGAGAAAGGTTCTATATAGGACCTAAACGTCACTTATGGATTAAACAAACCACTTTTTCAAGTGCTTTTTTAGAAGTGCTGCCTTTCCTTAAGTGCTGTCTTTTCTTTGAGAAGGACTGTAAAGTTGCAGAGAGCCTGTTTGGGCACCTGATGTGATGATGTCTTGTAGATGCATTGGTTTTGTCTTGCAGGACGCTGGAGGAGGTCAGTCTGTGTTAAAAAGAGGGAGGACTTCATTGGGACGATGACTGGTGGAGGAGTGCAGGACTTGCAGAACCAGTAAGAGCCTAGTGCTGGCAAAAGGTGAAGCATTGTGCCACGATACGCTGCTCCACCAAAGGTACCGAGGGGAGTCCATATAAGATTTTGTTTTTGGCGTCTATTGAGTGGGTGAACTGCGTGAGGTTCTGGGTGAGCTGCCGAAGTTGCGCAGTAGCGAAGGAACCTGGTGTTCACAGCTGGCTTATCTCCCTGCGGTGAGGTAGATAAACGCTGGACGCTGCAGCTGGTGGGATAAAGAGCCAGAGGGGTGGTGCAGGCCTAACCAGAGCTCTAATTAGAGATTGCTGATTGCAGTGAGCGGTTCCTTAGAGAGAAAAACAGTGAGGCTGCTTTGCCAGGGAAAACCAAGAAGTAGGTGTCACAGAGCAGACTATGAGCTATTGGGAGACTGGGAGAGTCTGGGGCTGACAGAGGCAGGACGTGGAGGAGGGTGGCTCAATGAAGTTCTCTGTGGGCCATCGCTGAAGTGCCGATGGCAGGTTAGTCAGCCAGAGAGGTAGATCCAGAAGTTTGCTTGGACTGTGGATATAATCATCCTGGAAGTGGGGACCAGCAGGCGGGTAAGTGGTACTGTGCTTAAACACCGGGGAAGCCTGTAGTGGGGTCTAGTGGGGTCTAGTGGGGGATAGAGACATCCCTGAAAGGCAGGGAATTGTGACTGTGAAGACTAACCCTTGAAGTGTAGGTTCAGTGACACAGGGAGACACCGGCTCCTAGAGGTTAGGGCCAGAAGGTGGAGACAGAGCGTCCAGAGGATACAAGAGGAAAGAGAGATAGACGTCTGATGAAATGGTGGGATATCTATGGAAGAGGCATTAGGCACTGTGAAGTAACAGACTGGGTGTCGTCTCGTGACGGCAAATAGAGACCTGGAGCAGAAGGTAGTTCTCTTTGATTGTTTACCTGGTTAAGTATTCTTGCAATATTTAAGAAATGATTCCGTTTTAAGTGTCGTAAGACTTTGTCTCATAAAGAGGAAGTAACTATATGAAGATAAGTCTTCCTATAAAATATACATCTCCTCCAAAATATGGACAATTTTGGTAATTTCTGTCAAGAAAATTCCATGGTCTGGTTTTGGTTGGTGGGGACCCGGTCATACTGCCATGGATATGGCATCAGACTAACTCCCTGCCACCTCGAAGCAAACCTTAAATCATTTAGTTTTCAAATTATAGGTTTTCCTAATAAGATACACATTTCCTCCATATTAGGGACAATTAGGACATTTATGTCCAGTAGAATATTTGGTTTGCTTTTGGTTGGTGGGGACCCGGTCCGATTGCTCTAAGCATGCCCTCGGACTAACTCCCTGCCACCCCGAAGCAAACCTTAAAATCAATTTTTTATTTTTTCGTTTGTTTTGATTCTTTATAACTAGCCAGATACAATAAAGCAGCTGCAGCCTAGCATCACCAGGGTGGGAAGGGCCATGTTTTTTGGCCCTTCCCAGACTGATAATACCAGCCTGTGGCCTAATCGTCATTTCAGATGTCCAGGTACTGAATCGTACTCGACTCTTCCCGGTATCCTTGGCGGCAGTGGGAATCGTAGTAATAATAGGGGTTAGTGATAGCCTTGTTACTAGCTAATGATAAGCCCCAGGATTAGTAATTGAACGCTGTCAATCAGACAGCAGCCATTACTAAGGCTATAATAAAGTATTAAAAAAAACAGACATAAGAATTTTTTTTTATTGAAATCAAAACTCCCGCATGCAACCCTCTTTCACAATTTAAAAAAAAAAAAAAAGAAAAAAGTAGATCATTGAAGTAGTCCAATGAATCTACAACGTAGTCCAAACGATCCAGCGGAACCTACCCAAAAAAAAGTTAGCAGTATAAAAATTTAAAAAAATGACATTTGCCACAATAGAAATCCTTGTTCCTCCGTTTGCTCTTGTAGGCCACAGCCCGGTTTAGGCCTGAGGTCTACAAGAGATCAGGAGAACGCTGATGACGTCAACCGTCCGGCACGATGACATCACTGCATCCACGCCGGGCCACTGAACTCAGTTAAAAATCATAAGTCAATTAGGTAATAAAAAGGGGGCATACTAGATGCGTTAAACCATTTTCTGTTATAATGCTGCGTTTCTGATCTATGATAGTAAATTAATACAATGAAAAAAATAGATCCGGAGTACTAAAATATAACTTTTACTAGTATGAATAAAATAGGTATAAACAGATATATAAACAATAGGAGGAACCCATTTGCCAATACTGCATACATATACTTAATTGTTTCCCATCGTTTCAAATTGTTGTCAACAATATTTTTGTATTGACAGCAGATAAAGATCAGTCCGCCTTTATAAGGTTTCCCAATTTAGAATAGTTCTTTTGGTCACATATGGAGGAAAGGAATGTTGGGACACATGTCCTCCTACCCCGTTTCTGTTGGTAAATAGTCCTCCACATCAAAGTGTCCAGAAATAATGTTACGTCCTCTCCTGGATGGTGAAAGAGCGACAGGTGGGTCTCCCTACGCGTTTCTTGCTGACCAGGCAATTCCTCAGGGGAGATAGGTCAGTGAAGCATAGATGTCCGAGATTGGAACTTGCTGCTTGAAATGTGGCTGTCGATTCATATGGAGAGGAATGCTCTATAATTCAGAGCATGTTGATTCAATGGAGCAGTAAATTTCAGTTTCTGCTCAGCTGTCGTTGCATGAGGGAAAAACTCATTAGTTTGAGCAGGTTTGCAGTGGCAAAAGGGAGTCCATTAGTTAAAACACCCTTGCAGTGGCAAGTGATGTAACCTTCCTGGTAGGAGGCAAACACAGAACGCCTATCCCTGGCGTGTACATGAGATGAAGCGTCATCCCAGGAGGCCGGACTGCAGGAAGAAGGAGGGCGTTCTGGGTAAGTATGATTTCTTTTTTGTTTTCCAGAGTAGCAATTTTTGCGGCATAATCGCTTCGATCATGCCACAAAAGTCGCAACACTTGGCTTTCTTTTGTGGGTTTTGCATCCCCACTGAATTTAATGGGAAAAACCCACAACAGAAAATTAACAAAAATGCAGCATAAATTGACAGGCTGCGGAATTAAATTCTGCACAGCATGTCAATTTATTAATGTTTACGCTGCAGGTTTTTTCCACAGCATGGGCATGAGATTTTCTAAATCTCATCCACTCATCTGACACTGTAAATGCTGCGGAATTTCCGCACACAATTCCATTGCGCAAATTCCGCAGCGTTTACGCCACGTGGGAACCCGGCCTAATAGTCATTCATGTAATTTTCAGTCCTGTATAATTTTGCAAAAAAACACCTTATTTTTATTCTTATGCTTACACATCTGAAATATGTTTTTCGTTTTTCACTCCTTCTTTCCACTAAATTCTGCAAAAAAACTATGGGGCCAAAAAACTGATCATACCCCTAGATAAATCCTTTGAGCGGTGTAGTGCACTTTGGGGATGTGTCTGAACTCAGGAGAAATAGATTGATAAATGTTGAGTTGTCTTCCTCCAATGTGGCTAGATGCATGAAAATTTTAGATTTTTTTTTTAAGAGCTGCGATATACTTAAATGCGGAAAAAGGTTTCTAAATGAATCTCAAAAGGAAGTAGACAAATTATAGAACAGATTTAATAACATAATAAAATGCAAATTCGCTCACCATAATTTCCTTATTGGTAATGTAGTCCTTTAAATTCTGGAGTGCAGACAAGTATACTAGTGGGTAATCCACCATGGTAAAAAATATTAATAAAAAATATTATTGTATAAAATTCATTTGTTTATTGGCAACTCATTAAAAACATAGAGGAAGCGAAGCAATGGTCTTCCGAAGCTTGCGCGTTTTGAACACAACTGTTCTTAGTCAAGGCAAACGTCAGTAAGGCGTCCTGCATTTTTAAAATAACAAACGACCAATCATAAACGCTTCATATCACTTGTCTCCATACGAATACAACGAAATGTTTCTCTTATAATATTCATGAACATTGTGTTGCTTATACTCCATGCATAAACCACATGATGAATGTTGTGATTTATAAACACATTAATTTTGTATATCTTGCCCCCAGGAGAGTTGAAGTTGTTCGTTATTTTTTGCAAAATGGCATATATTGTGTTGGCTACCGTTGCACCTAAAGGATATGTAAACCTTTGTGGGGCATTTCTTAATAAACAGTTCAAGCATTGTGATTAGTGTAACTTTATAATTAGCCTTTGTTTAAAATTTGCTTTACTTTTTCAGATACAGCTGCACTGTATTCTTTATAAACAGCAGCTGTATCTTTTGTTTTGACCTGAATCCGTCTGTCCCGTGAACCTGACAGGTTCAGTGCCAGCGGGTCCTAAGGATCCATCGGTAATCTATTACATCTAAGTTATGAACTTAGATGTTAACGATTACAGGTGGACCCTGCGTGTCAGAGACACATAGGACTCGCTGTCACTGAACCCGTCAGTCCCGGAGAGCTGACAGAAATAGTACTTAGCGCTACAGACAGCTGCTCTGTATACAGAATACAGAGCAGCTGCATCTAAAAAAGTAAAACACATTTTTAATAAAGACTAATTAAAAAGTTACACCAAACACACTAACTTACCTGTTTATTAAAAAAAAAATGCCCATCAAAGGTTTACATAGCCTTTAAAAATACTTTTTGATAAAGGCAAGTCGTATTTGTAGTAGCAGTGCTAAACAGACTTTGGGATAACATATCTCCCGGTGTTTTTCTTCTCTCGGCAATACAGTGGCAGCCGTTGCCTATTATTTGTGGCAGAATTGGGTACAGTTGTAACATGGGCAGGTGCTTATTGCTGTCGAAAATACAGGAAATTGTTCCCTAGGCATTTAATAAAAATGTTTTTTTAGACATAAAACACACAAAAAAAAATTTCTGTTTAACATAATTGGACCCCTATTCTAGTATCCATTGTTTATATCCCCTTTGGCGTAACCTACTGTCAATATCTCTGCATTGATCCTGAAAAATGTCATCACTAGAGCAAGCTCTTCTAGCTCTTATGAATTCTTCCGTTGGTTTCACCTTGACAGTATGAGCTCGATGACGTCTGAAGCGTCAAGGATAGTATTGCCCAATGTAGGCTTACGATAAAGTTTCTACCTTGTTTATATTGCAGTTTCCATAATATCCAAGAAGACGATATAGTGCCTGGACACTGCACCAATGAATCGTAAATGGAAATAATTTGTGTTAATGAATTCCATAAACCGTGGAATGGACGCCACATCGCCACCGTATATACACTATATGGACAAAAGTATTGGGACACACCTCTTAATCATTGAATTTAGGTGTTTCATTCTGTGCCATTGTCACAGGTGTGTCAAATCCAGCACCTAGCAATGCAGTCAACTTTATAAACCTTTGTGAAAGAATGGGTCGTTGTAAAGTACTTACTGAACTCCAGCGTGGTACTGTAATAAGATGCCACCGATGTAACAAGTCAGTTCATTAAATTTCTTCTCTCTTGGATATTCCACTATAAACTGTGAGTGGTATTATTACAAAGTGGAAACATTTAGGAACCCCTGCAACTCAGCTATAAAGTGGCAGACCAGGTAAAATTATATAGCAGGGTCGCCGAGTGCTGAGGCGCATAGTGCATAAAAGTCGCCAACGCTCTGCTGACTCAACAACTGCAGAGTTCAAAACCACCTCGGGCATTAACATCCGCACAACAACTTTGCCTCGGTTGCTTCATGCCAAGCGTCAGATGGAGGGGTGTAAAGCCGCCGCCACTGGACTCGGGAGCAATGGAAACGTGTTCTGTGGAGTGTTGAATCACGCTTCTATATCTGGCGGTCTGTTGGACGAGTCTGGGTTTGGTGAATGCCAGGAGAACGTTACCTGCCTGACTGCATTGTGCCAACTGTAAATTTGGTGGGGGAGGGATAATGCTACGGGGTTGTTTTTCAGGGGTTGGCCTAGGCCCCTTAGTTCCAGTGAAGGGAAATCTTAATGCTTCAAGATACCAAGACATTTTGGACAATTGTTGCTTTCAACTTTGTGGGAACATTTTGGGGTTCGGCTCTTTTCTGTTCCAGCATGACTGTGCCCAGGTGTACAAAGCAAGTCCTGACCTCAACCCCACTGAACACCTTTGCGATGAACTAGAACAGAGATTATGAGCCAGGCCCTCTCATCCAACTTCAGTGTCTGACCTCACAAATGCTCTTCTGGATGAATGGGCAAAAATTACAACATACACACTCCAAAAACTTGTAGAAACTCTTCCCAGAAGAGTGGAAGCAGTTTTTAGCCGCAAAGTGGGACCAACACCATATTAATGCCTATGAGATGTCATAAAATATGCTGTAGGTGTAAGGTGTAGGTATTCCAATACTTTTGTTAATATAGTGTATATGTTCCATATTAAGGCTAAAATGAGAACATATTTATAGTGTTTAAATTATTCATCATATTTTTTGTTTTTTAATAAATAAATGTAAACCATATTAACTTAAACTCGTCATCAAAAGAAAGTCAGAATTACTTGGATATGCAAAACCATTCCCAAAGAAATTGACACATGCCAGATTTCTAAAACTTTTCTTCGTCCTGAAGCTTAAAGTTGGCTTTGTCTTAAAGGGAACCTGTCACCAGCGTTTCACCTATTGACCTTTACTTATACCTCACTGGCCGCTGCTATCAAAAGTTCATTGCCGTTATCCCCTCTCCTAAACTCCTCCTCCACCTGTAAATAACGGTCTGCAAACATTTCACGCCTTTTATCGTAATAATCCGGTGTCCTGTTGTACGCACACACCTGAAGAGGACATCAATGCACAAGCGCGGGATTTTGTGTGTGCTGGGGGGAGGCGAGGAACTGTGAATCAAAAGTAAGGAGGCAGGGTAAAGTCGGAAAGACTTGAGGAATGAAGATATGACTCTTTTCAAACGAAGATTTGACTCTTTCGAAATGAAGATTTGACTCTTTTATGCTCATTAGCATACGGTGTGGGAACAGTAAAAAGCTGAATACTAAAGCTAGAGAGCCGACTAAGAAGACAATTATAGGTTATATAGAAATGATTCCCCCCCCCCACTACCACCAGGTATTGCTGGTTTAATAGGTGAAATGCTGGTGACAGGTTCCCTTTAAAGGTGTTAAGAAATATCTGATGGGCGTTGCTGGACAATGCATTTCAAAATGTTCACTACTCCTGTACGTGATGTCTGATCCACGATGATATAAAGAGGGTACGGTGCTCTGGATCCAGTTGTTTTGTTTTCTTGCTGCACACTTAAATACCACATATTGCACTGTATTATTACACTTGAGAAAGACCCAGCCACACAAGGGGTCGAAACGTTGCTTCTTTACCTGCATGAATATTATGGAACAATAAAAGTTTTTTTCATTCTGGACAGATGACCGTTCAAGGTTCATATCATCATGATTATTATGAACTCTCTATGGACTTGTTCCCGTTGGGCTGATGATTATGGTGGGGGAATGTTGTCTAATATTGACTGTATTGTATCTTTGATTGTACTCTATGTTTTTATTGTGTTGTTTTTTAAGTAGAATCCTGCAGCTTCTGGACTTATGGTGTGTGGTTAGTTTTGTCATTTATGATAAAGCTTAGGGTTTCATCTTTGCCATCTTGAGGATAAGGCTTTAGCATCAACTTTTTCTCAGGGTCTTCGGTACTCCATGAAAGGCAAAATCCCGGCTTTAATGATGACTCCAAATAGTAAGAAGAATCTCCAACAGAAAATTCTTTGATATAGAAGATGAATTCACTAGTTTTCCCAGGTATATCTCCAAGCTCTTCAGTCTTCTGTATATAAAAAAGTTCATTAGTAAATTAATGTCGCTGTCTATGCTGCTAAAGATAAATACTGTAGACTCACTTATCTGGGTAGCTTGTAGATTTTTAAAAATTAAAGCCAATAAAAAATTTTGCAACCATTTTGCAAATCGTCTTGCTTAAAAATATCCTACCGTTTTATGTATACAGCTCCTATGCAAACTATGATTCTCAATGTTTACGAACTACAATGAAATGCTGTGTGTAGTTTTATTCTGTAGTCATGTGTTACTCAAATTCCTTTGCTTCCACAGCATCAGACTACATGGTTTGTTTGTAGTCTATAACCATAGAGTCACATCAGTCTGCATATTTGCTGTAGACATAGATTTTCTTTTTGTAATCAAGACTATTTGGAAACGTAATTATTTTACTGCTACCAAGAAAATAAAATGCCATCTATCTTCTATTGGCTTTCTTGCAACATAGCTAGAAAAAATATATAGCTGGCATCAGAGGCATACTCAGACTACTAGACACACACCCTCCATTACACTTTAATGTGGGGGTACTCAGTTGGCGGACCGCAGACGCCAGTTGTCCAGACCCCTTTTATTTATTATATGGGTTTGGATCTTACCTTAAAAATAACTGAATCATTTTCTACACACAGGACGTAATTTGATTTGTCTAGTTCGTGGCTGATGGTCACTGGCAGTCCACTATTATGATCAGCATCCTCATTGTATATGTTCAGAAAAAACATTGTTTCTTTCGCTATATAAATAAAAAAAGTTAGATAAGGAAAATGTAAAACAAATTTGTACATTTTTATTAGATGCTATAAAAAAATGTTTTTACTTTTTTACTAAATCCAACTAAAAAGAATAAGGGCATGCCCACACGTGGCGGATTTCCTCCGCAACTGTCCACATCAATGCCGCACAGAATCTGCGTTGCAGATTCTGCGGCGGATCTGCCCAAAATGTGCAGTAAATTGATGCGGACTAGCTGCTGCGGACTGCGGTAAAAGTGCTTCCCTTCTCTCTATCAGTGCAGGATAGAGAGAAGGGCCAGCACTTTCCCTAGTGAAAGTAAACAAATTTTATACTTACCGGCCGTTGTCTTGGTGACGCGTCCCTGTTTCGGCATCCAGCCCGACCTCCCTGGATGACGCGGCAGTCCATGTGACTGTTAGACTGAAACGTCACCCTGGGAAGCCGGACTGGAGACAGAAGCAGGGAGTTCTCGGTAAGTATGAACTTCTATTTTTTATACAGGTTGCTGTATATTGGGATCGGTAGTCACTGTCCAGGGTGCAGAAACAGTTACTGCCGATCGCTTAACTCTTTCAGCACCCTGGACAGTGACTATTTACTGACGTCTCCTAGCAACGCTCCCGTAATTACGGGAGCCCCATTGACTTCCTCAGTCTGGCTGTAGACCTAGAAATACATAGGTCCAGCCAGAATGAAGAAATGTCATGTCAAAAAAGCAAGACGCATCCGCAGCACACATAACATGTGCATGACAGCTGCGGACTTCATTGCGGAACTTAGAATCTCCATTGAAGTCAATGGAGAAATTCCGCCATGAGTCCGCAACCAGTCCGCCACAACTCCGCAACATCCAGTGCATGCTGCGGACACTAAATAGAAGTGGAAGTCAATGGAGAAACGGCTCCGCTGCGGATTAACGCTGCGGAGTGTCCGCAGCGGAATTCAAGAGCAATTCCGCCACGTGTGGCTTTGCCCTAAATGTAAAAACAGACTACAACACAAAGAACAACCCTCTAATGGTCCCAAAGTGTAACTTTTATTGTAGACATTTCATTTATGCTTCATGTAAATATAGTTGCTGCATAATTCGGGCCCCTATAGCGCATATTAACATATTTTCAGTGTAAACGTATAAAGTGTATTTTAGGAGGAAAATGCAAAATGTTTCCACCGATTTCTTTTTTTTATGTCTTTCACTGATCATTATGAATGTGTTTTTTATTCAACAGGTTACAATAAATATGGCAATACCAAATATATTTAGATACTATATATATATATATATATATATATATATATATATATACACTGTGTTCCAAATTATTATGCACATTGGATTTAAGTGTCATAAACATTTAATTATTCGTTTTTCAATTAAACTCATGGATGGTATTGTGTCTTAGGGCTCTCTGGCTCATTGTAATCAATCTCAGACACCATTGATAATTAGTTTGCCAGGTGTGCCCAACCAAAGGAAAACTACTTAAAAAGGACGTTCCACATTATTAAGCAGGCCACAGGTTTCAAGCAATATGGGAAAGAAAAAGGATCTCTCTGCTGCCAAAAAGCGTGAAATAGTGAAATACCTTGAACAAGGTATGAAAACATTGGATATTTCAAGAAAACTTAAGCGTGATCATCATACTGTGAAAAGATTTGTGGCTAATTCAGAGCACAGACGGGTTCGTTCAGACAAAGGCATAATGAGGAAGGTTTCTGCCAGACAAATTAATAGGATTAGGAGAGCAGCTGCTAAAATGCCATTGCAAAGCAGCAAACAGGTATTTGAAGCCGCTGGTGCCTCTGGAGTCCCGCGAACCTCAAGGTGTAGGATCCTCAAGAGGTTTGCAAGTCTGCATAAAGCTATTATTCGGCCACTCCTAAACAATGCTCACAAGCAGAAACGGTTGCAGTGGGCTCAGAAATACATGAAGACTAATTTTCAAACCGTGTTGTTTACTGATGAGTGGCGTGCAACCCGGCATGGTCCAGATGGATGGAGTAGTGGATGATTGGTGAATGGCCACCATGTCCCAACAAGGCTGCGACGTCAGCAAGGAGGTGGCGGAGTCATGTTTTGGGCTGGAATCATGGGGAGAGAGCTGGTAGGCCTCTTTAGGGTCCCTGACGGTGTGAAAATGACCTCTGCAAAGTACGTAGAGTTTAGGACTGACCACTTTCTTCCGTGGTACAAAAAGAAGAACCGTGCCTTCAGTAGCAAAATTATCTTCATGCATGACAATGCACCATCTCATGCTGCAAAGAATACCTCTGTGTCATTGGCTGCTATGGGCATAAAAGGAGAGAAACTCATGGTGTGGCCCCCATGTTCCCCTGATCTCAACCCTATTGAGAACCTTTGGAGCATCCTCAAGCAAAATATCTATGAGGGTGGGAGGCAGTTCACATCAAAACAGAAGCTCTGGGAGGCTATTCTGACATCCTGCAAAGATATTCAAGCAGAAACTGTCCAAATACTAACAAATTCAATGGATGCAAGAATTGTGAAGGTGATATCTGTCACGACGCGGGGTGCGGACCCACTGGGCCGTACCGCGTAGCGGGGTAGCAGCTGGCCAACAAGGTACAAAACAATGTCTATTGTTCTGAACGGGTACCTGAGGCAATGTAGACAGTGGCAAGAGCACGACTTGACTTTCACAGCAGGTGACGGTGCGGATGCAGCGGGAAGACGCGGCTAGACTTTCACAGCAGGTGACGCCGCGGATGCAGCGGGAAGACACGACTAGACTTTCACAGCAGGTAATGATAGCACGGGATACAGGGTACAGGCAGCAGGAACGGGTAACACTGGGAACTGGAAAACACTGGGAGACCTTTAGCAAGACAAACTAGGGTATACAACAACGCTCAGACAAGGAACCAGTGGGCAGGGCCCCTTATTATAGTCCAGCAGCCATTTGGGCTGATAATGATGTTAGGTAGCTGGACGCGTACTGGCCCTTTAAGGCCATGCACGCGCGGGCGCCCTGCGGGACACAGTCCGAGGACATGGAAGAGAGTGTCGGCGTCTCCCTGGAGGGAGCGAACGCCGAGAAGAGAGGTGTCCATGGCCGGGATCGTCAAGAGGTAAGTCGGAACGACGACCCCCGGCCATAGACGTAACTATATCAAAGAAGGGGTCCTATGTTAACATGTAACTTGGCCTGCTAAGTTTTTTTTTATCGAAAGAGCTTTTGATTTCTGTAAATATGACCTCCTGATGCTGCAAATTCAACAAATTACCATTTTAAATCTCTTTACAACCTTTAAAATGTTTTGATCTCTGTTGTGCATAATAATATGAAACAGTGCGTTTTGAATTTTTTACTTCTAAAAAAAAAATCTCTTATCATTAGGAGATTTGTTCAATAAAATTTGCATTATACTCCAACGGTTGATGGCTTGAAGATTATACTTCATTTGCATCGACTATTTAGGAAAATCAGCGAAAAATAAAATAACATTTGCATAAAAATTTGGATCGCGGTGTATATATATATATATATATATATATATATATATATATATATATATATATATATATGTATATATATATATATATATATATATATGTATAAATAAATGATAAAAAATATATATTTTGCACAGAAAAAAATTGTTTTTCTCTTTTTGCACCTTTTTAGATTTTATTTTGTACGTTATTAGAGTGGAATAGCAAGGGGTGTGATCCCAGGAGCAAGAGGAATCAAGCAGTATAAAGGCAGCAAACAAGGAAACATGGACAGTGGGTTAAGGTGAAGGAGGGTCAACAAAGCATATAGAAATATAACGTACTGCGATTATGATTTATTTTTTATTTTTTTTAAATGTTGACAAAAAGCTGAACTTTACTGTACAGGGAGAAGCTGCAGCTGATTAAAAGCAACTTTCCCCGTGCTCACACTGCTGCCCAGGCTAAGCTCGTGCAAACAGTATTGTACTTTTCCTCCTGCCCGAGCACAGATCGGGATAATCACTAGGGGGTTACAGAAATAATGCGGTTTCAGTGAATAAAGGTTAGTCATTGTGTAATGAAAAGTTTTACAATCAACTGCTTTCTGTATCAGTTTCTCACAGTTCAAGATCTCTGCTTGCAGTCATTCAATAGAAGACTTCATTGTTTACTTCCAGAGGATCGTCATGTGGTAGACACACCGGTGCAGGGCTCGTTACCATTACAGTGCAGTTACCAGAACTGTGTCTTTTAATAAGTAGAGCACCTTCTGTGTGTCCATAAGGCCTTATTCACACGAACGTGTCAGTTTTGCGCGCTTAAAGAATGCAGCGTTTTTCTTGCGTTGCAGTTCCGTGTGACATCCGTGTACAGTGCGTGTCTGCATTTTTTACGCGCGTATGTCACACGTTTTTTACGTCAGCA
Source organism: Rhinoderma darwinii (assembly GCF_050947455.1). Taxonomy (NCBI): domain Eukaryota; kingdom Metazoa; phylum Chordata; class Amphibia; order Anura; family Rhinodermatidae; genus Rhinoderma; species Rhinoderma darwinii. The sequence continues at coordinate 39,967,749 of NC_134696.1, read as the reverse complement.
AAATAAACTGAAGGAGGTGTTCTTTATTTTCCTCATCATTTCTTTAGCAACTGTTGCGTGAAAAACGCATGGCACACGGATGTGCGTCCGTGTACTGTCTGTAATATTCACGCACCCATCGACTTCAATGGGTGCGTGTAATGTGCAAAAAACGCACAAGTATAGGACATGCAGTGAGTTTCACGCGGCGAACACAAGCTGCGTGAAAAACACTGAATATCTGAATGACCCCATTGAATTGCATTGGTCCGTGTGACGTCCGTTGTTTTAACGCTCGTAACATGGATGTGAAATACGCTCGTGTGAATAAGGCCTTAGATGATCAGGACAGTTATCTATCCACCGGAAATAGACAATGAAGGTTTCCATTAAATGACTGCAAGCAGAGATGCTGAAAACTGTGACAAATTAATACAGAAAGTATATTATAATATTGTACAACTTTAAATTTTACAATAAATAATAATACACTTGCCGAAACCGGAATACCCCTTCAACCTGTGAAAATTATTTTATAGTTTACATATAAAATTAAAAGGTTTGTCTAGGTTGGGGGCTGTTTTCTATACTGATGACGATCCACATTATAGGTCATCAGTATAGGATCGGTGGGGGTCCGACACCCGGACCCTGCACCGACCAGATGTTCCGGCTGCCTCCGGGCACCAGAAGCTATGCTTGGTCAGTACAAGAAGCAGATGGCTCCGACCACTGTATAACGGCCATGCTGCAGTACTGCGCCCACTCAAAGAGGAGAAGAGCTGCAGTAACCCAACAATAACAATAGTAATTTTTTGGGTTTGTTTTTTTAGGTAACTCGAGCATAAAACCATTTGTACATTTTACAAGCAATATAGTTCTATAAGGGAATTGACATAACAATAAATTAAAAGAAAATAAATAAAGAGGTCGGTGCCCGACTAAAACCGATTGTATAACTGAAGCTAATGAGACTATATGGTGACATAATGAACAGCTTCCTCTTTAGATATTGCCACATTTCCCCAATGTAGATAGTGCCACACCCCCCTGTAGTTAGTACTACACACCTCCTCTTGTAGATAGCGCCACACAGCCCCCTTGTAGATAGTGCCACACCCCCCTGTAGTTAGTACTACACCCCCCTTGTAGATAGCACCATACAGCCCCCTTGTAGATAGTGCCACACACAGCCGCTTGTAAATAGGGCCACACATTCCCCTGTAAATAGTGCCACACACATCCTCCTGTAGATAGCACTACACACCCTCCTCCCTGTACATAGCTCCTTTGGGTCTCCCTAGAGGAGCCTCAGATGTCACTTTCCATATACGGATAGTGACATCAGGGAGCGGAATTGCTGATTTTGATAATAATTACATTCCACATTCCCAGGCTCCTCTTTACCTCCAGGAGCCTTTGCTCTGGGTCTTGTTCCAGGCCAGTGTCAGGATGTATTATGTGGCGACACACACAACATCCTGACACTGGACGGCTCTAAGCGTAACTCTCCATGTCACCTGCTGGAGGGTTCCCTGCTGCACCATGCTCTGCACTTCACTGTCCTGTCTATGGAATCAGGGGACGGTGCTTACTGTACGAAGCCCATATCATAGCCCTGAGCCGGGCTAGTACTTCCCATTTGCACCCCTAAAATTTCTATGTCATCAGTACATGACCTGTGAAAGTCCAACACCCAGACCCCGCACCGTTAAGCCGCTCCAGCTGCCTCCGGGCACCGGACATCGTCCATGCCGGAAGCAGATAGCTCTGGTAATGGAATAGCGGCTGAGCAGCAGTACCGCAGCTCTGCTCCTATTCAAGTGAAAAGAAGCAGAGCTGCAGATTGGCAGCATGGCCGCTATGGAATGTACCGAGCCAACTGCTTCCGGCTCCGTACATTGCATAATGTGCGATAACATCCGGTGCCCGCAGGACTGGTGGATAGGTCATCAGTTGTCAGGTAGTGGACAACCCTTTAATGTATAATACAAGTATTCTGCCTGTGACTGTTTCTGTTCATTACTGTATTCTATTGCATGGTCTGCAACGTGGTAATGACCATGGTATCAGGTATTTCTATGTTCAACTTATATTTTTCTTCTTCTGCTGATGGTGTAGTTTACAAGCTAAAGGAATGAAAAGGAGCATAACCAAATGAAGCAAAATTCACAGATTTTGGTTTTCACACCCCCACCCCTTTGATTTCTCTTCGGGATCCGCCCCTGTTTTTTGGCTGCAATCTGTACAAAGTTCCTGTGTGGTGTCTAGGAAGCCATACTTATTGCGAATAACTTTTTGCAGTGGCACACTTTAGAGGTCAGTAGTTGCCATAAAGCATGAAACACTAATAAGACATATAGAGCCCTATGAAACAACAATGTGGCTTTTGCTGGGGAAGACAAGGAGGTGCCAAAAAATCTGAAAGGATATCCATGGGTAGGCATCAGTTTAAGAAGCTACTAGAGAGCTTCCAAGTCACAATCATCAAGACTGCAACATTGGTTGATAGAGCCTAGCAGGTGATAGATAATGCCTTGCAGACCAGATCCTAACAATCCAGGATGTCATACAGATTACAATTGGGATCTATTAACATCTGATTTCAGTAAAATAAATTTGTCTGAAAGTACTAAATCTATTAGAAATGTCTACCTCCAGCATCTTCATTGGACTCAAAAACAGCAGTTAACTCTTCTGTGTCGGCAACAAGTAAGGTCATATGGAGATTCAAAATATTCTATTAAAATTTTTCATCATGTTTTAGCACACTTCAAATATGTGTCCCAGAAAAATCTATAAAATTGCCCAAAAATCTTTAGAAATAGTATAGAAACTAGGCATTGTGAGTTCTGTATCAGAATAATGTTGCTCTAACCTCTACAAAGACATATTGTTCAATTCACCGGTACAATATGGTCTTGGTGCAATTTTAGGATTTATTTTTAACCTTACTGCACAACTATGATTCCTGTTATACCATGTTGCACCCCCAAGCTTCCTGGATTACATTGCTGAACCCCCAAGATTCCTGTATTACATTATTGCACCCCATATCACCTTTTTGCACCCCTTGAAGTTCAATAATCTCTTGTTGCCCCACCTGGATTATATCCATGGGTAGGCATCAGTTTAAGGAGCTACTATAAGGGCTTATTCACACAAACTGGATAATCAGGTTTTTTTTTTTAATGGCCATCAAATGGCTGCATTAAAATGAATGTACTTCTATGAGGCTATTCACATGGTTGGTTTTTTAATGGATCCCTCAATAGACTCAAGTGTATGAGGGATCTGTGAAATCAGGTCCCACACAGGTGTAAACCGGCAGTGAAAAAAAGGCAGTTTTTCACGGCCGATTTGACACCCATTCGTGTGAATAAGCCCTAAAGCTTCCGGGTCACAATAATCAAGACTGCAACATTGGTTTATAGATCCTAGCAGGTGATAGATAATGGCTGGAAGACCAGATCCCAACAAACCATGACATTATACAGATTTCCATTGCGCTCTATTAATATCTGGTTTAGGTATAATAAATTTGTCTGAAAGTAGTAAATCTATTAGATATATTTCAAAGAAAAAAGTGGACATTATTCATAACATATCAAGGTACAAACAAAAAAAAAATAATTGGTCTACCTCCAGCATCTGCATTGGACGCAAAAACTGCAGTGAACTTTTCTGGCTGGGCAATGAGTAAGTTCTCATGAACATTCAGAATATTACATACAAATTTTTCGTTAGGTTTTAGCCCCTCCACAAAATATATATCTCTGTCAGAATCTGAAATTGTCAAAAAAAAAACTTGATTAGAAATAGTATAGAAACAAAGCATTTTGAGTTCTGTATTTGATAATGTTGTTCTAACCCCTATAAAGATATATTGTACAATTTGTCGGAGAGAACTTGAGACCTATTTAGATTAAGCAAAAACAAAGAACAATAAAATTAAGGTTATGGTTCTTCCCCACAAAATACAGAAAAGGGGATACATGTGTGATTGATGGGCTCGGTCCGCTGGGACCCACAGCGAACGGGGGACCGAAAGTCCCCCAAAGTGCTCCATAAGAATGGACCGCTGGTGAGCATGCTTGGCCAGCGCTTCATTAATTTCTATGGGACTTCCAGGATCGCTGTCTCTGACAGCTCCATAGAAATTAATGGAGCGCTGGTTGAGCATGCGCACCATTCTCATGAAGAACTTTGGGGGGGGGTTTCGATCTCACGTTCTCCTGATCGCTGGGGGTCCACGCGGTCAGATTCCCAGCAGTCATACATGTATCTCCTATCCTGTGGATACATGTGTTTATGAGAAAACCCATTTAAGGTTAAATCTGAAAATAATTAAAATTACAATGGAAATCACCTGCTAAGATTTAAGCCACGGAGGCTCAGATGAGTATTATTTGGAAGAGTGAAGTCTGATCATTTCTAACCAAGAGCTTCAAATGAATACAAATTAGGATATGTCAAGGTGACTTTTATAACATGCTATTTCAAAAGAAACACAAAGTTATTTTTTACCCAAGAAAAATAAGGTTGTTTCATCCAATTCATCTGTAGGACAGGGCTTTAGCATCAGATTCTGGTCTTCTAAACTCCATGCAAGGCAAAATCCTCTGTTCAATGATGACTCAAAAGATATGAATTGATTAAAAGAATCTCTTTTGTAGAAGATAAATTCACTTGTCTCTGATGGGATTGTGAATGGCACCTCACTTTCCTGTTAATAAAATTAAGTTACATTAGTCATGATCTGTGGTCAAATGATGCTAACAAAAAGTCAGTTATTGATATCTTCTGGACTGAGTCTATACTTCTTTAACTTAAAATCTCTGCTTGCAGTCATTCAATAGGAACTTTCACTGTTTACTCCCAAGGGATTAAATGTGTTCTGGTCATGTGATGGACACACAGGTGCTCCGCTCATTTGAAAACCATTAGGAACCGATACAGAAAGTAAATTGGAATGTTTGACACCTTCTCAATATACAAGGAATAACATTTATTTGAACAAATCAGAATTCCCCTTTAAGATAAATGTAATGAATTTTAGGAATATAGAGAGATGGTCTCATGCCAAATGGACGGTAGTCTTTTCATTCTAGGGAACGGTAATGAACTCTACCGATCAGTAACTAAGGTGATAGTTTGTGTAATAGATATTTATTTGAGTTTGGATCTTACCTTAAGAATAACTGAATCATTTTCTACACACAGAAGGTAATTGTCTTGACCTATTGTGCAGCTGATGACCACTGGTATTTCATCACTATTGCCAGCAAGCTCTTTGTATGTTACCAGGTAGAATGTTGCTTGTTCCGCTACAACAGAAATATAGACAATAAGTTTAAACGAACAATCTAACATTTTATCCAGCAAGATTAAAAGTTCTCCAAATTTTTAATTCTTTAGTTAGCTGAATATATACACTACCGTTCAAAAGTTTAGGGTCACTTCGAAATTTTCTTATTTTTGAAAGAAAAGCACAGTTTTTTTCCATGAAGATAACATTAAATTTAATCAGAAATACACTCTATACATTGTTAATGTGCTAAATGACTATTCTAGCTGCAAACGTATGGTTTTTAATGCAATATCTACATAGGTGTATAGAGGCCCATTTCCAGCAACCATCACTCCAGTGTTCTAATGGTACATTGTGTTTGCTAACTGTGTTAGAAGGCTAATGGATGATTAGAAAACACTTGAAAACCCTTGTGCAATTATGTTAGCACCGCTGTAAACAGTTTTGCTGTTTAGAGGAGCTATAAAACTGACCTTCCTTTGAGCTAGTTGAGAATCTGGAGTATTACATTTGTGGGTTCGATTAAACTCTCAAAATGGCTAGAAAAAGAGAGCTTTCATGTGAAATTCGACAGTCTATTCTTGTTCTTAGAAATGAAGGCTATTCCATGCGAGAAATTGCCAAGAAATTGAAGATTTCCTACAACGGTGTGTACTACTGCCTTCAGAGGACAGCACAAACAGGCTCTAACCAGAGTAGAAAGAGAAGTGGGAGGCCCCGCTGCACAACTGAGCAACAAGACGAGTACATTAGAGTCTCTAGTTTGAGAAATAGACGCCTCACAGGTTCTCAACTGGCAGCTTCATTAAATAGTACCCGCAAAACGCCAGTGTCAATGTCTACAGTGAAGAGGCGACTCCGGGATGCTGGCCTTCAGGGCAGAGTGGCAAAGAAAAAGCCATATCTGAGACTGGCTAATAAAAGGAAAATATTAATATGGGCAAAAGCACACAGACATTGGACAGAGGAAGATTGGAAAAAAGTGTTATGGACAGACGAATCGAAGTTTGAGGTGTTTGGATCACACAGAAGAACATTTGTGAGACGCAGAACAACTGAAAAGATGCTGGAAGAGTGCCTGACGCCATCTGTCAAGCATGGTGGAGGTAATGTGATGGTCTGGGGTTGCTTTGGTGCTGGTAAAGATTTGTACAAGGTAAAAGGGATTTTGAATAAGGAAGGCTATCACTCCATTATGCAACGCCATGCCATACCCTGTGGACAGCGCTTGATTGGAGCCAATTTCATCCTACAACAGGACAATGACCCAAAGCACACTTCCAAATTATGCAAGAACTATTTAGGGAAGAAGCAGGCAGCTGGTATTCTATCTGTAATGGAGTGGCCAGCGAAGTCACCAGATCTCAACCCGATAGAGCTGTTGTGGGAGAAGCTTGACCGTATGGTACGCAAGAAGTGCCCATCAAGCCAATCCAACTTGTGGGAGGGGCTTCTGGAAGCATGGGGTGAAATTTCTCCCGATTACCTCAGCAAATTTACAGCTAGAATGCCAAAGGTCTGCAATGCTGTAATTGCTGCAAATGGAGCATTCTTTGACGAAAGCAAAGTTTGAAGGAGAAAATTATTATTTCAAATAAAAATCATTATTTCTAACCTTGTCAATGTCTTGACTATATTTTCTAGTCATTTTGCAACTCATTTGATAAATATAAGTGTGAGTTTTCATGGAAAACACAAAATTGTCTGGGTGACCCCAAACTTTTGAACGGTAGTGTATATTTATTTTGCATTTGGCAAAGCACTGGCAAAATCAATTTTTAAAATTTAACCCATCTCTACTTTGTATGAATTTAAATTTTAAGATTTTCCCCTACTTTTTTAACAAGTCAATATTAAAAGCACAAGATAACTAAAACTTACATTCCGCATCCGCATCGGATTCAAAAATGGCAGTGTACTCTTCTGGGTGAGCAATCAGAAGATCTTTTTGGAAATTCAGAATTTTCAATTCTTTTTTCAAAATCAGTATAAATCCCTTTGTCCCTATGAAAGGTTCTGTAATCAGATAAAATTAGAATTACAATTCTGCTACTCACCAGTTTTCCAGCTTTTGCTCTACATGGGAAGTGGCCAAATACCAGGCTAGTCATAAATATAATAACATGCTCAGGTTATCTAGCAAGTACTAGATCAGTGTGTTCAATTCCGACTGGCATTATCTGTATTAAAGGGCTATTCCCAACTTAGACATTTATGGCATATCCATAGGATATGCCATAAATGTCTGATTGATACGAGTCCCAGCTCTGGGACCTGCACCTATATCGCGTATAGGGATCACCAATACCCAGTTTCGCCGGGTGAAGAGGCCATAGGCACTCCTGTTTCCTCCTACAGCCCAAAACCATACTGTCAGTTGGCTTTGTATGCAATAAAATATAATGCTATAAGATCTAAAAATCTGCCACTTTGTAATATACAGCCTCCTTAGTCCTGTTTCACTCCAGGGTGTATTTCCAGTTGTGTACAGAATAATGTTCTTAGTGGATTCTGACTACAAACAGTATTCTTTGTAGTCAGGTTCTTCCAGTAGAAGCTCCCAGCACACAGACTGCTGTTTCTAGTGATTGATCTTGCAGTTACATCCTCTCCCAAATGTTGCACAGGGCGGTGACTGAAAATAAATCATCTCAGCAGCAGCGCGGTGAAGAGGAGGTCTGAGGAAACATTACAGCCTAGAGTGATAAAGCTAAAAGGGGGAATTGGTACCCTATAACCTAGCCACACATGACATTTTTGAGTGTATAATTAAACCTTCACTTTTATTGAATGTTTGCACAGTTAGATTGGCCCTTAGGATCAATAAGGATTTTCCCATTTTAGGCCAATTTGTACCAAGATATAACTATGGTCCCTATTTTCTGTATGTTTTACCGCCTGGCTCCCTACTTTCTTGATGAACTTGTTGTAACGTCTATGGCCACGGCCCGTCGATCGGTCGTTAACCCCGACGGCCGTGGCCATGGACAGCTTACCTGCCTGCAGCGTCGTCCCCCAGTCAGGCGCCGGCACTCTCTTCCGGATTCCGAGTGTCTCCGGCGGGTGCACGTGCCCGCGCGTGCACGGCCTTAAAGGGCCAGTGCGCGCGTTTTTGTAAAAACTGTAATCTGGCCCAGGATGCCCTGGGCTATAAAAAGGGCTCTGCCCTCTTGCCCTTTGCCAGAGCATTGTTAGTTTTCCCATTGTTCGTCTTGCTTATGGTCTCCCAGTGTCTTCCAGCCTCCCAGTGTATCTTGCTCCTGTATTCCGTATCCCGTATCCTGTTTCCGTGCTACCTAGTGCTATTCCCATGCTGTGCTACCTGCCGTGCTGTGCTACAGTCTACGCTACCCTGCTACGCCTCACCGAAGGACTTCCCACCGCCTGGTTCTGGACGTGTCCGCCTCGCCACTGCCTACGATTGCCTCAGGTACTCTCGCTGAACCATTGAACTGTGTACCTTCCGGTTTGGCCAGCTGCCATCCCCGCTACGCGGTACGGCCCAGTGGGTACACACCACGCATCGTGACATCCACACCCCGCATCGTGACAATACGCTCTGGCCATGGACCCCGCTGGCCAATTCAAGGGCTTGTCACCCTCCCAAGCCATGCAGGCGGATCTGCTGGATCTCCGAGCTAGGCAGGACCAGCTCCTCGTGGCCGTGGACTCTATGGCGCAGCAGCTAGGGACGCTAGTTGCCTCCATTCCTGCTTCTGTGCAAGTCCCTCAAGCCGACCCTCCTGTTGCTCCTCCTGGCAGTTCCTGTACGGACCCTCGGTTCTCGCTGCCATTGCCCTCTCAGTTCGATGGAGACGCCAGTGCTTGTCGGGGGTTCCTGAACCAATGCCACATTCATTTTACCCTGCACTCTCAGGCATTTCCGTCAGATGGAGCCAAGATCACATTTATCATCTCCCTCCTGACCGGCAAGGCCCTGGCATGGGCTAACCCTATCTGGGAACGTCAGAGACCCGAGACCCGAGACTTCCAGGAGTTCGCACGAATTTTCTGAACCGTTTTTGAGGAACCAGGACGAGTCTCATCAGCCGCCACCGCCATCTTTAACCTTCGCCAAGAGGACAACTCCATGGGCGAGTATACTATTCAGTTCCGGACTCTGGCAGGAGAGCTATCCTGGAACAATGAGGCATTTGTGGCATCTTATTGGCATGGTCTGTCGCCCGAGATCAAGGACGAACTGGCTGCTCAAGACCTGCCTCCCGCATTGGACGACTTGATTCTGCTTGCCACTCGGGTTGACATAAGGCTGAGGGAGAGATCCCATGAGTTCGTCAGGAGCGTCGGCGTCCTAGACTGGCGCCCAACTTTCAGCAACCCCTCTTGCCTGTTTCTATCGCTTTGCCTGAGGTTCCGATGCAAGTTGACCGACTAAAATTATCAGTCCAGGAGAAACAGCGCAGGCGCACCTCTGGACTGTGCTTATATTGCGGCCTCGCTGGCCACGTCGTGCGTCTGTGTCCTCACAAGCCAAAAAACCCCAGCGCCTAGGCTTGGTTGGAGAGACAACCCTGGGCGTCAACACATTAAAGCAAGAACTCTCCTCCAAACTATTTATTCCTGTAACCATTATTGCTGGCGAGAGGTCTCATCAGGTCTCCGCATATCTGGACTCCGGCTTTGCAGCCAACTTCATCTGCCAGGATCTTGTGGATCTCCTACAGTTGCCCACTATCCCGTTTGAAAGGCCGTTGATCGTTGCCTCGGTGGATGGACTGCCATTACCAGACCCAGTTGTGTCCATAACCAAGCCATTGAAACTCCAAGTGGGAGCCCTTCATGCTGAGATCATCTCTCTGTTCGTCCTATCCAAGGCCGTCAACCCCGTGCTGTTGGGGTTGCCTTGGCTTCGTCTGCACGCCCCCGTCCTGGATTGGAACTCTGGAGAGGTTCTCCAGTGGGGCCCGAAGTGTCTTGACCGCTGTCTGAGTCACATCCAGTCGCCACAGCCCGCTCCTCTTCAGTCATTGGCAGGTTTGCCCCTCTGTTTCTCCATGTTCGGAGATGTCTTCAATAAAAAGGAGGCCGAGACCTTGCCGCCACACCGGGCATATGACTGCCCAATTGACCTGGTCCCGGAATCGTCTCCTCCTCGTGGTAGAGTGTATCCTCTCTCCTTGCCAGAGACCCAGTCCATGTCGGCTTACATCAAGGAGTACCTGGAGAGGGGTTTCATTCGTAAATCTTCATCCCCGGCCGGAGCAGGGTTCTTCTTTGCTAAAAAGAAAGATAGATCATTACGACCTTGTATTGACTACCGAGGCCTAAACCAGATCACGGTGAAGAACAGGTATCCTCTGCCTTTAATTTCGGAACTGTTTGATCGCATACGGGGGGCAAATTTTTTTTCTAAACTGGACCTGCGGGGGGCCTATAATCTGATCCGGATTCGTCGAGGTGACGAGTGGAAGACTGCCTTTAATACTCGTGATGGGCATTACGAATACTTAGTCATGCCCTTCGGCCTGTGTAACGCTCCCGCAGTATTCCAAGAATTTGTCAATGACATTTTTCGTGATCTCCTGTATGTTTGTGTTGTGGTGTATCTCAATGACATTCTGATTTTTTCCCCAGGCCCAGTAACTCATCGAAGTCATGTCCGCCAGGTGTTGCTCCGTCTAAGAGAGAATCGACTTTACGCCAAATTGGAGAAGTGTGTGTTCGAGAAGAAGTCTCTATCCTTCCTGGGCTATATTATCTCAGATCAGGGTCTCAAGATGGATCCCCAGAAGGTAAAGGCCGTCCTGGAGTGGCCACGCCCCCAAGGCTTAAGGGCCATCCAACGCTTTCTAGGATTCGCCAACTTCTACCGACTCTTCATCCCCAACATCTCATCTTTGACAGCACCTATCTCCACCCTCACTAAGAAAGGTATGAATGCCAAGTTGTGGACCCCGGACGCTGAAGCCGCATTTGAATCCTTAAAGAAAGCCTTCACATCTGCCTCCATTCTGCACCATCCGGACGTGTCCTTACAGTTTTCGCTAGAGATGGACGCCTCCTCGGTGGGTGCTGATGCACTGTTGTTCCAGAAAAGACCGAAAGGCAAGGCCGTGGCATGTGGTTACTATTCCAAGCTGTTTTCTCCCACAGAGCGTAACTACTCGATTGGGGACCGGGAGTTACTGGCCATCAAACTAGCTCTGCAGGAGTGGAGACACCTACTGGAAGGCGCGGTTCACCCTATCCTGATCTTCACGGATCACAAGAATTTGACCTACATACAGACGGCCCAGCGGTTGAATCCTCGTCAAGCCAGGTGGTCGTTGTTCTTTGCTCGGTTCCGGTTCGAACTCCACTACCGTCCCGCCGACAAGAATGTGAGGGCCGATGCCTTGTCTATATCTTTCGAAACTGAGGACGCCATGGAATCTCCACAGAATATCATTGACCCATCCTGTATCTTCTCTGTGAATCCCCTGCAAGTCAGAGTCATTCCTCCGGGTAGGACTTTTGTGCGTCTGGCTGACCGAGGAAGAATTCTTCGCTGGGGTCACAACTCTAAGCTGACAGGTCACGCGGGTGCTCGTAAGACCCAAGATTTAATCACCCGTCAGTTCTGGTGGCCCACGCTGCCCAAAGATGTCATGGACTTTGTCTCCTCGTGCACAGTCTGTGCAGCAAATAAAGTTGCTCACTCCAGACCTGCGGGCTTGCTCCAACCACTGCCTGTGCCCGTTGCCCCGTGGCAACATGTCGCTATGGACTTCGTCACGGATCTTCCTCCTTCTGCGAGTTGCAGTGTGATCTGGGTGGTGGTGGATCAATTTTCCAAGATGGCTCACTTCATCCCGTTGACCGCTCTGCCGTCTGCTACGCGGTTGGCTGACCTCTTCATACAGCACATCTTCCGTCTGCACGGATTGCCCCTGCATATTGTCTCGGACAGAGGTGTCCAGTTTACCTCGAAGTTTTGGAGAGCACTCTGCGGGCTCCTTGGTGTGAAATTGGACTTCTCTTCGGCCTATCATCCCCAGTCCAACGGGCAAGTCGAGAGAGTTAACCAGATTATGGAGAACTACCTACGTCACTTTGTGTCCAGGCGCCATGACGATTCGGTGCAGTTGCTCCCGTGGGCAGAGTTCTCCTATAACAACCACACCAGTGAGTCGACCACATCCAGTCCATTTTTCATCGTCTACGGCCAACATCCTCGTATACCTCTTCCTGTTTCTACAATGTCCCAGGTGCCTGCAGCCAACTCCACCTTCAGGGACTTTCTACAGATATGGCAACAGACCCGATCTTCTATCCTCTTGGCGGTGAACCGCATGAAGAGAAAGGCAGACACAAGAAGACGGGCGCCTCCGCAGTTCCTTCCAGGGACTAAAGTGTGGCTGTCCTCTAGGAATATCCGGCTGAAGGTGCCGTCATGCAAATTTGCCCCGAGGTTCCTTGGTCCCTTTGAAGTCCTGCTACAAATTAACCCGGTATCCTACAAGCTGCGACTCCCCCCCACTCTCAGGATTCCTAACTCCTTTCACGTCTCCCTGCTAAAACCGGTGGTCCTGAACCGCTACTCCAGGACTCCTAGTCCCACAGAGGTTCCTGCCGGCCCATCTGGGACTTTCGAGGTAAAGGAGATTCTGGCTACCAAGAAGGTGGGAGGAAGGACATTTTATTTGGTGGACTGGAGGGGGTTCGGCCCAGAAGAGAGGTCTTGGGAGCCAGAGGAAAACATCGATGCCCCTGTTCTTGTGAGGAAGTTTCTCTCTCGCTCTGGTCCCAAGAAGAGGGGGCGTAAGAGGGGGGATACTGTAACGTCTATGGCCATTGCCCCGTCGATCGGTCGTTAACCCCGACGGCCGTGGCCATGGACAGCTTACCTGCCTGCAGCGTCGTCCCCCAGTCAGGCGCCGGCACTCTCTTCCGGATTCCGAGTGTCTCCGGCGGGTGCGCGCGCCCGCGCGTGCACGGCCTTAAAGGGCCAGTGCGCGCGTTTTTGTAAAAACTGTGATCTGGCCCAGGATGCCCTGGGCTATAAAAAGGGCTCTGCCCTCTTGCCCTTTGCCAGAGCGTTGTTAGTTTTCCCGTTGTTCGTCTTGCTTATGGTCTCCCAGTGTCTTTCAGCCTCCCAGTGTACCTTGCTCCTGTATTCCGTATCCCGTATCCTGTTTCCATGCTACCTAGTGCTATTGCCGTGCTGTGCTTCCTGCCGTGCTGTGCTACAGTCTACGCTACCCTGCTACGCCTCACCGAACGACTGCCCACCGCCTGGTTCTGGACGTGTCCGCCTCGCCACTGCCTACGATTGCCTCAGGTACTCTCGCTGAACCATTGAACTGTGTACCTTCCGGTTTGGCCAGCTGCCATCCCCGCTACGCGGTACGGCCCAGTGGGTCCACACCCCGCATCGTGACATCCACACCCCGCATCGTGACACTTGTCGGCCGTGTCATTTAATAAACCAAACTGAGTTAACACTTACCTGTTGTTAGCATAAATCCAGACATCTTCTTGTAATAATCTAAACAATACAATAACATTGAATTAATTTTCTGTTACCTGCATTATATGTCACTTCCCTTTAGAATAGCTGCTATACCCACAAACAATACAGATGACAATAGATATAGATGGTTTTATGAAAATGCATGTTAATGGGCAGGCAGATAACACAGCCAGATATCCCTTACTACAGTATATGGGTTATATTCCGAACAGAGCTGCAGAATACGTGATTCACATATCAATAAACACTGCCTGTGCATTTGGGAGGCCACGTTCCTTTTTCACACACTAAAATTGTCTATGTGTCGGAATTGTTGGCACGCCACATAAATATGGCATTCTTAATTAACTTATTTTTTCAATGCAATTCCTCCATTGATTCCATTGAACTTTCTCAATGTGCTAAATATTCATTAAAAAATATAGCCTCACGTCCACTGAAGAGACAGTTCTGCGGTTGAATCAGCAACACAAACTTAAGGCCATGTTCATACGTGGCGGAATTGCTGTTGAATTCCGCTGCGGACAGTCCGCAGTGGAATTCTGCAGCAGACGTTTTTTACATTTGTTTCTATACAATTTTAGGAAACTTAGTTCAGACGTTTTGTTCAATTGGAGTGATAATTGGAGTGCAATTTTGAGTGCATAAGTATCACTCCAATTGAACAAATACCGGCAGATTATACCAATAGATTTTTATGCCTTAAACAGAGAGAAAATTATTGGATATATAAACTGTGTACATTGCGCCCTGAAGGTTTAAATGACATCAGTGAGTCCTCTTTAGACTAAAATATTTAATTTTTATTCGCTCAAATATATATAATATGAAATAAATATATATATATATATATATATATATATATATATATATATATAATACATATTTTCCAATATACATAACGCTTCAAATAATTTTTCCACCGATTTTCTGTCCACCATAAAATGGTTCCAAATTTACTTTGACTTAAAGAGTTAATTTTTTATCATACTAATATGCATATTTATGTACATATAGTTTTATTATAATTATCATTAAACATAGATATAGATATAATAGGTTTTGTCATTCCCTTTCCGACTGTCTTTTAATATAATACAATTCCCCCTTTCTCTCTCCTATTTCGGCTGTCTTGTTTGACAGGAGTTGTTATTACAACAGGGACGCTATTTGTCTCCTCTTTAGCGTATAATTGGATTTTGGTCTTTTGTGAGTAAAATAATGTTTCCAACATTATGAATTTAATCTAGAATTATTGTATTAAATTGTTACATATATTATTCGTTTTTAATCAATGTTGCTATATGTTGTATTTTTTATATGTTCCATGTTTTACCAATAATTTTAGTGCGCGCTTATCTCATCCTTTATTTCTGTTCAATACTTTTATTGTTAGCCAGAATTATATATGTGTCTTTGATCTTATAACTAATATTTGATTATTAATTTATGAACCTATTCTATATTTTATTAATTAATTTTAGTGTTGAAGCTGGATTATATATGCGACTTTGTTTTTCCGGAGTTTCTTTTTTCCCCTCCCCATTTCCCCCCTTTGATTGGTCCATTTTGGGGATAGTAGGTGAAGAAATTTGGTTAGTGCAATGTCCCCTTTTTTTGCACAACCGTATTCACTAATTATTTATATTTTTATTTTTATTATTTAATATTTTTATTAATTTGTTGTAAATATTTTTTGTTATTTGTTTTATTGTATTTTTCAAATCCCATTGACTAGGAGACCATTCGTTGGCTATTCCTCTTCAATGGGAAAAAGGAGGGAGTTCTCCAAAGATTTATATCGTATTTGTGACTTGTTCATTGATGTGCACAATACAAAGGTATCAGCTGCAGCTTGAGGTAAACAGGCAGTTCGAACTGGGAGATTTAACCTCTCCCAGAGCGTCTCAAGTTGCTTCAAGTCTGAATACAAGCAGCCACAGAGCATTACAGCTAGAGAACACCCTCTTGCTGTGGAATAATCAGCTGCCTGTTTACCTCAAGCTGCAGCTGATACCTTTGTATTGTGCACATCAATGAACAAGTCACAAATACCATATAAATCTTTGGAGAATTCCCTCCTTTTTCCCATTGAAGAGGAATAGCCAACGAATGGTCTCCTAGTCAATGGGATTTTAAAAATACAATAAAACAAATAACAAAAAATATTTACAACAAATTAATACAAATATTAAATAATAAAAATAAAAATATAAATAATAAGTGAATACGGTTGTGCAAAAAAAGGGGACATTGCACTAACCAAATTTCTTCACCTACTATACCAGATCGTATCAATTTAAATAATTGAAGGCGATACTGACCACTCTTGCTCTACTTTCCCTCTTTCCCTATTCCTATAAACTCTATGAACAAATAGGTGGTGTACACCAGAGCAAGAAAGGTCATCACAATTTTTAAAATAAGAAATAAAATTGGAGGCTCTCCCTTCATAACTTTCCATTTTGGGGATACACATGTATATATTTATACAAGATGTTTGGTTTTTATTATATATTTATGGCCTGATGAAGACGCATGTCCTGCGTCAAAATGCGTAGCCTGTGTTTCATTCAATCTATTAAATAAGTTTGTTTATAGCAGCGCCTAGCATATTTGGTCCTATTTTTCCTCTCTATTGTATTCTATTAATACAAAGACAGATAGATGATGGATGGATGGATGGATGGATGGACAGACAGACAGACAGACAGACAGACAGACAGACAGACAGACAGACAGACAGATAGATAGATAGATAGATAGATAGATAGATAGATAGATAGATAGATAGATAGATAGATAGATAGATATAAATTAGATTGACAGATAGATATTAGATTGTTAGATATAAGTCAATTCATATTTATAGATAGAGATATATCAATATTTTCTTACCTTACAGCTCTATATGAAAGGGAAACCGGAGTTTAAAGTTGATACACTGCTCGCTGTGAATTATTTTGAAAAGCTGCTTTCCCTGGACAATGTTTAGCAGTCTGTGCCAAGTGTTTAGTCGGTGAGATACCTTCTCTTTTATATGTTAGTGGTTACGAAAAATGGGAGTTCCCAAGTTATGAAGTACGGTATGTCATTGTACCTTTGCAATACGCCCAAGCAGGAATCGAGAAAACTGGTATTTCACATTCCGAACTATTTGACTCCTGCCGGTAAAAGGTAATTGCTATGCTTAGGCCTCAGCAGCCTCAGGCAATCCTGTCAATGTGGAAACTGCTGGAATAATTCTGATTTACACAAAATAAAAATGGGATAGCCACTGAGAATGTTTTTTGTATGGAAGATATTATGTTACTGCGGCTACTGCTCAGATGACTCATCTTCGGGGTTTAACTCGATGCTAACGCTAAAATGTTGTGGCCGCTGCAGCAGAAGCCAACCCAATTTGGAGATGACGTTCTAGTCAATCACTTGCCACTTAAGTCTATTTTTTTCTATAATTATTATCAAACCTTATTGAATATCCTATGTGCGCAATGATAACAACTATTAGAAATAAAGCAGGTTTGTCATCAGATAATGCTGCCCTATGCAAAAAAAACTAAAACATTGTGCGGTTTAGCTAATAGGAGCGGTCAAAGATTACACTGGACTCATAATTACGAGTATGTCCGCTTCACTCCACCTCCCCCCGCCCTCCTTACAGGAATTGATGGGCTGCTGTGTATACAGATACACGGCAGCCAGCTGTTAATCACCCCCAAAACAGGCAGAGAGAGCGCCTCTCTTATGAATACAGCCGTCTTGGCTAATAGGAGAGCGGACCTGTCCCCATACTATGCTGCCTTTACATAGGCCCGCATAGTCTGTTGAAAGAATCCTCTTTAAAATAAAAGGAGTCATCCACTTGCTATATGTGGATGGGGAATCTTTTTCTATGATGAGACCAATAAATCTCAGTGGAATGCTGTTTGCATATATATGATAAACCCAGATCGTGAAGAGTTGGACTGATTGAGTCTCCTCTTAATAACCCTACGATTCTCACAAGTAATCAAACACAATCTTCATAATAACCTTCCTGAATACTGTATACTGCTTACAGATTACTCTAGGGTGCCAGAAAGCTTGCATGCAAACTTATTTTTATGGGTTGGAAACTAATGACCTGCCCTGTGTAAAACTCACAAACTGATTTTAGATCCAGAGTTAAAATTAAATTAACCGCAGGAACCTTTTTGTTTTTACTACGCCGCATCAATTAACCTTTTTTATATCTCTATTGAGGGACGAGTCATATTTTTTAATGGCACCATTGTGGGGTACATGTAACTTGTTAATTACATTTCATAAACTTTTTTCAGTGGGGGAATGAAAAAAGCCAGCATTTTTGCAATTTTTTTAAATTTAAATTTACACCATGTGGCATAAAGAATGCACTAATTTTAATGTATAGGTCGTCGGCTATGTTTCCCAGTAAATTAAATGGTACTTTAAATGGTGTTACTAGAAACTACAACTCCTCCCGCAAAAAAAAATGCGCTCACACCACTCTACTGATAGAAAAATAAAAAAAGTTATGGCTCTTGGAAAGCGGGAATGGAAAAACTAAAATTAAAAAGCAAAAAATGGATCAGTCCTGAAAGGGTTAATTAATTTCTAATGAAAAACCATTTATGACCACGTGGGGTATTGCCGTACTCGGAAGAAATTGCTTTACAAATGTTGGGGTGTTTTTTCTCCTTTATCCTTTGTTAAAATGAAAAAATTCAACATTTTTGTGTAAAAAAAATGTTGATATTCATTTTCACGACTTAATTCTAATAAATTCTGCAAAAGACCTGTGGGGGTCTACATGCTTACTATACCTCTAGATAGATTACTTAAAGGGGTTTTCCGGAAGTAAAAAATTACTTTTAATGAAACTAAACAATAAAAAACATTTAACTTTGTAATGTACTTACGTTTGATTAGCTGGATGTATCGTCTCTTCCGTCATGTGACCGCTTGTCCATGTAAAATTTGCACTTCCTGTGCATACCCGTCCATTCGCGCCTAACTTACGGTTTGCGGTTTCCGGTTTTCACATTGTACGGTTACGTCATAAATGACGTAACTGTACCACGTGTTTTCCCCATCTGCTTAGAGCATGCGTGGTTGACACTACCACGCATGCTCTGTTAAATGATATGGCTGCGTCTTCAGCAGCTGTGTGTTTCATTGCGCATGCGCAAGTTTTAATATGTGGTGTCGGTGTGCACTGTGACGGCCGTGTCTGCCGTCGCTCGCTCGCTCTCTCCTTCTCCTCCTCACAGTCCGAAGCGGATGTGAGGAGGAGGGTGTTTATTTGCTCACTGTAGGAGCGGAATCCCCAAGCCCAGGTTTGGGGATTCCGACCCAGGAGAAGTCACAGACTTCACTGTGTCCATATATGGACACAGTGACTTCTGAAGCGGAATCACCGGCGAATTGGCCGGGGATTCCGCTCCAGGAAAAGTCACTGACTTCACTGTGTCCATATATGGACAGTGACGTCAGGGACTTCTGAAGCGGAATCCCCGCCGATGTGGCCGGGGATTCCGCTCCAGGAGAAGTTACAGACTTCACTGTGTCCATATATGGACACAGTGATGTCAGGGACTTCTGAAGCGGAATCCCCGCCGATGTGGCCGGGGATTCCGCTCCAGGAGAAGTACCTCACTTCACTGTTCATATATGGACAGTGAAGTGAGGGATTTCTCCAGAGCCGTCCCCTACAGGAAAGTAGTGGGGGTGGCACTACCTACAAGGGGGGCTGTGTGGCATTGCCTACAGGGGGGCTGTGTGGCATTACCTACAGGGGGGCTATGTGGCATTACCTACAGGGGGGCTATGTGGCATTACCTACAGGGGGGGCTATGTGGCATTACCTACAGGGGGGGCTATGTGGCATTACCTACAGGGGGGGCTATGTGGCATTACCTACAGGGGGGGCTATGTGGCATTACCTACAGGGCGGGCTGTGTGGCATTACCTACAGGGGGCTGTGTGGCATTACCTACAGAGGGGCTGTGTGGCATTACCTACAGGGGGGCTGTGTGGCATTACCTACAGAGGGGCTGTGTGGCATTACCTACAGGGGGGCTGTATGGCATTACTTACAGGGGGCTGTGTGGCATTACTTACAGGGGGCTGTGTGGCATTACCTACAGGGGGCTGTGTGGCATTACCTACAGGGGGGGCTGTGGCAGTATCTATAGAAGGTAGTGTGTGGCATTATCTACAGAAGGCAGTGTGTGGCAGAAAATTGACAAATGAAATTCATCAGTTTTTAAAACGGACAAGGAAAAAAACGGGTGCAAAACGGGTTAAAAACGGAAGCATGGCCCGGAACGGAACAGATGCAAAACGGCCGAGAAAACGGACCAAAACCGCCGTTTTTTATAGGCCGACACTCAGACCCTCTCGTGTGAATAGAGCCTAAAGGTAGTTGATGACGCGCCGTGTCTTTACACAGTCGAAAGTGCTGTCTTAGCAAAGACACGGAGCGTCATCAATCACAGAACACGCCCCCTCCTCTGACAATCTCGTCGTCCACACCTTCTCATCCTTCTTCACACTTGTAGTTCCCGCACTGTGTGTGTATATATGTGTATATCTATCTATATATACAGTGAAGGAAATAAGTATTTGATCCCTTGCTAATTTTGTAAGTTTGCCCACTGTCAAAGACATGAACAGTCTAGGATTTTTAGGCTAGGTTAATTTTACCAGTGAAAGATAGATTATATTTAAAAAAAACCAGAAGATTACATAGTCAAAATTATATATATTTATATGCATTGTGCACAGAGAAATAAATATTTAATCCCCTACCAACCATTAAGAGTTCAGCCTCCTCCAGACCAGTTACACGCTCCAAATCAACTTGATGCCTGCATTAAAGACAACTGTCTTAAATGGTCACCTGTACAAAAGACTCCTGTCCACAGACTCGATTAATCAGTCTGACTCTAACCTCTACAACATGGGCAAGACCAAAGAGCTTTCTAAGGATGTCAGGGACAAGTTTATAGACCTGCACAAGGCTGGAATGGGCTACAAAGCCATAAGTAAGACGCTGGGTGAGAAGGAGACAACTGTTGGTGCAATAGTAAGAAAATAGAAGACATACAAAATGACTGTCAATTGACATCGATCTGGGGCTCCATGCAAAATCTCACCTCGTGGGGTATCCTTGATCCTGAGGAAGGTGAGAGCTCAGCCGAAAACTACACGGGGGGAACTTGTTAATGATCTCAAGGCAGCTGGGACCACAGTCACCAAGAAAACCATTGGTAACACATTACGCCGTAATGGATTAAAATCCTGCAGTGCCCGCAAGGTCCCCCTGCTCAAGAAGGCACATGTACAGGCCTGTCGGAAGTTTGCAAATGAACATCTGGATGATTCTGAGAGTGATTGGGAGAAGGTGCTGTGGTCAGATGAGACTAAAATTGAGCTCTTTGGCATTAACTCAACTCGCCGTGTTTGGAGGAAGAGAAATGCTGCCTATGACCCAAAGAACACCGTCCCCACTGTCAAGCATGGAGGTGGAAACATTATGTTTGGGGGGTGTTTCTCTGCTAAGGGCACAGGACTACTTCACCGCATCAATGGGAGAATGGATGGAGCCATGTACCGTCAAATCCTGAGTGACAACCTCCTTCCCTCCACCAGGACATTAAAAATGGCTCGTGGCTGGGTCTTCCAGCACGACAATGACCCGAAACATACAGCCAAGGCAACAAAGGAGTGGCTCAAAAAGAAGCACATTAAGGTCATGGAGTGGCCTAGCCAGTCTCCAGACCTTAATCCCATTGAAAACTTATGGAGGGAGCTGAAGATCCGAGTTGCCAAGCGACAGCCTCGAAATCTTAATGATTTACAGATGATCTGCAAAGAGGAGTGGGCCAAAATTCCATCTAACATGTGTGCAAACCTCATCATCAACTGCAAAAAACGTCTGACTGCTGTGCTTGCCAACAGGGGTTTTGCCACCAAGTATTAAGTCTTGTTTGCCAAAGGGATCAAATACTTATTTCTCTGTGCACAATGCAAATAAATATATATAATTTTGACAATGTGATTTTCTGTTTTTTTTTTTATATAATCTATCTCTCACTGGTAAAATTAAACTAGCCTAAAAATTCTAGACTGTTCATGTCTTTGACAGTGGGCAAACTTACAAAATCAGCAAGGGATCAAATACTTATTTCCTTCACTGTATCTATAATTTTGTGTGTCTGTATGTATATGCGTATGTGTGTGTGTATATATATATATATATATATATATATATATAATTTGTATGTGTTCATATATATGTATGTGTGTATATATATATACAGTATATATATATATATATACACACACACACATTTTATATATATATATATATATATATATATATATATATACACATACACAAAATTTTATATATAAAAATATATAAATATAAAATAGTGAGACACACTAAGGCCTCATGCACACGACCGTAGCCATGTACACGGCCGTGATCTTCGGGTCGGCCTGCCCCGGAGTGTCACCCGCGAGCCATACGCAAATCGCATGCCGTGCACATGGCCACGTCCATTATTTTCTATGAGCCTGGACCGCAGAACACAGCCGTACTAAGAGTTGTCCGTTCTTTCCGTGGTCCAGGGTCCTGGGCCAAGCACGGACCTTGGAAGCCTAATACAGGATCTATTGGAACAGATCCAGCAGCAGGTGAGGTAAATGTGCTGACTGGATTGTGTGTACCAAGATGTCTGACTTAGGTGGAGTGGGCAGACTTAGGGCATGTTCACACGGAGTGGTTTTTTATGTGTTTTTTACGCATAAAAAAACGACCGCGAAAAAGAAGTGCAGGAAACCTCTTGAGACGTTTTTGGAGCCATTTTCCATAGACTGTAGTGAAAAAAGCTCCAAAAACGGGCGTAAAAAACGCAGCAAAAATCGCGATTTGCACAAAAAACGTCTGAAAATCAGGAGCTGTTTTCTCTTGAAAACGGCTCCGTATTTTAAGACGTCTTTGCCTGTGAACATACCCTGACATTTATCAGGCTGTGGAAGGGGCGGGGGAGGGAGATGGGTGCCTGTACTTAGATCAGGGATAGATAGAGGCACAAAGGATAATGATGATTATTACTGTGTAAGGGCTTATTTAGACGAACGTGTAATACGCCCGTGCAACGCGCGTGATTTTCACGCGCCTTGCACAGATCTATATTAGTCTATGGGGCCATGCAGATTGTCTGTGAGTTTCACGCAGCGTGTGTCCGCTGCGTAAAACTCACGACATGTCCGATATTTATGTGTTGTTCGCGCATCATGCACCCATTGAAGTCAATGGGTGCGTGAAAATCACGCGCAGCACACGGAAGCACTTCCGTGGTACGCGCGTGATTCGCGTAACAGCAGTAAAAAGTATGAATGAAAACAGAAAAGCACCACGTGCTTTTCTGTTTACAAACATACAAACGGAGTGTCATAATGATGGCGGCTGTGCGAAAATCACGCAGCCGCGCATCATACGGGGCTGACACACGGAGCTGTTATGTACCTTTTACGTGCACAAAACGACGCGTTTTTTGCACAAGCAAAAGGCACACGCTCGTGTAATCCGGCCTCAGACAGTGTGCAGGGAGGGAGCCGTCTGCTTGTTATTTGTAATTAGAGCAGGGAAGGACCATGTGACCATAGAGGGGCGTGGCAGTATGCAAATAGCTGAGGTGCTTTGGAGGAAGGGGGAGGATGCAACTGTCTCCTCAGATGCAGCCGGGGATCATGGGTATAGTGGGTTACAAGACAGGAAACAGCCAGTAAGGGATGTAAACAAACAGCAAGGGTTGTAAACAAACAGAAAAAGCAGCAGTGATGATGGAAATCAAACAGAAACTGGTTAGAAGTTTAATAGGGGGTATTAGGGAAGGCAAATCAAGGCTGGGGGACATTTTTTTAGAAAATTTTTTTTTCCTGGACAACCCCCCTTTAAGGGGTGTAGCTTCCCAAATGGGATCAGTTTATGGGTGTTTCCACTGTTTTGGTACCTCAGGGGCTTTGCAAATGCGACATGACACCCAAAAACCATTTTAGCTAAATTTCAGCTCCATAAGCCAAATAGCGCTCCTTCCCTTCTAAGCACTCCTGTGGGTCAGCAGTTTATTACCACATATGGTAATTCACAGTAAAAATTAAACATTTTTATGTTTTGTCAGAAAAAAAGTAGATTTTCATTTTCAGAGACAAACTCCAATAAATATAGCAAAAGACCTGTGTGGTCAAGATGCTAACTATACCCCTAGATAAATTCCTTGAGGTGTACAGTTTCCAAAATCGTGTCACTTTTGGGGAGTTTCCACTGTTTTGGCACAACAAGACCTCTTCAAAACTGACATGGTGCCTAAAATATATTCTAAAAAAAGGAGGCCCCAAAATCCTCTAGGTGCACCTTTGCTTCTGAGGCCTGTGTTTCGGTCCATTACCACACTAGGGCCACATGTGTGATACTTCTAAAAACTGCAGAATCTGGGCAATAAATATTGAGTTGCATTTTTCTGGTAAAACCTACTGTGTTGCATATTTTTTTTATTACAAATGAATTTCGTTTAAAAAAAAAAATACAAATTGTAAATTTCCCCTCTACTTTGCTTGAATTCCTGTGAAACGCCTAAAGGGTTAAGAAACTTTCTGAATGCTGTTTTGAATACTTTGAGGAGTGCAGTTTTTAAAATGGGGTGATTTATGGGGTCTATCTAGTACATAAGGCCCTCAAAGCCACTTCAGAACTGAACTGGTCCCTGTAAAAATAGCCTTTTGAAATTTTCTTGAAAATGTGAGAAATTGCTGCTAAAGTTCTAAGCCTTGCAACGTCCTAGAAAAATAAAATAATGTTCAAATAACTATGCAAATATAAAGTAGATATATGGAGTATGTGAAATAGTAACTATTTTGTGTGGTATTACTATCTGTTTTACAAGCAGATACATTTAAAATTTGAAAAATCATAATTTCTGCAAATTTTCTTAAATTTTTGGTGTTCTTCACAAATAAGCAACGAATTTATTGACCAATTTTTCCACCAACATAATGTACAATATGTCACGAGAAAACATTCTCAGAATCGCTTGGATATGCAAAAGCATTCCAGAGTTATTACCACATAAAATGACACATGTCAGATTGAAAAAAATGGGGCTGGTCCTGAAAGGCCCAAATGCAACTAAAACTAGAGGGGTCTGCGTATTCCTGCTGCACATATATATATATATATATATATATATATATATATATATTTATATTAAATGATGGCTTTATTCTTTGGTGTAGTTGAACTTATAAGTGTTACAGGCTTGCACCGTGTGGGTATCGTATCCTCACATGAGCGTACTTGCCCCTATTCAAGTTTATGAGAGTTATGGAAAGAGCCAAGCATCCAACTCACCTGGTAGAACACAGGTCAGTCTCATGATAGGTGAGAGTCTGAGAGGTCTCTCTTAGAGGTGGTACCCTACGTATTGGACAGCGCCGTTAAGTTGCTGTCCTACTAATTCCCATTTATTTGGGAAAGATCAAAGAAATTATTAGAGTATAAAGGTATAATTTCAACCCAGACTAATGAGATTTCAAGGAAACTAATATTACTGGAACTACTGGATGACATGCACACTTAACCTCCTTAGCTTGGTACAGTTTCTAAGAGGTGTGTTTTCTAGGAATATGCACTTCTATGAGTAGTAATAACTTTCAGTCAGGGCGGATCTTTATTCCAACCTTACACTTCAGGTTTCGGTCTTAACTCAGTAATCCGTGGTTTGCTTGTTACTGTAGAATGGAAGCAAACTGGTTTGAAAACTTTGTCATACTGACAAGCTATATCCTTTATCTCTGAATGAAAATTTGAGTAACCCGATATAGCTGAGGGTGCTGTGTTAGGCTGGATTCACACAAGCATGTTCGGTCCGTAAAGGACGGAACGTATTTCGGCCGCAAATCCCAGACCGAACACACTGCAGGGAGCCGGGCTCCTAGCATCATAGTTATGTACGACGCTAGGAGTCCCTGCCTCATGGCGGGACAACTGTCCCGTACTGTAATCATGTTTTCAGTACGGGACAGTAGTTCCACGGAGAGGCAGGGACTCCTAGCATCGTACATAACTATGATGCTAGGAGCCCGGCTCCATGCAGTGTGTTCGGTCCGGGATTTGCGGCCGAAATACGTTCTGTCCTTTACGGACCGAACATGCTCGTGTGAATCCAGCCTAAGGGTTCTATGTGTTTAGTTACATCCCACAAGAGATATTGCAAAAAAAGAAAAACTAATATTATAAAAACACAAGTGTTTGCTTAACCCCTTTAGGAAGCGTTTTTTGGACTTCATAACGCAACCCATTTTTTTCAAATCTGACACGTGTCTCTTAATGTGGTGATAACTTTGGAACACTTTTTGTCATCCAATTGCCCCTGAGATTATTTCTTGTCACACATTGTACTTAATGTTAATTTTTATTGTTATGATTTGTCTTAATTTATAATGAATACATTTAAAAATTAGATATTTTGCTCTTGTAAGACAGATAGTCACACCACACAAAATAGTTAATAATTAACATGTACCATATGTCTACTTTATGTTAGCATCGTTTTTTAAAAGTCATTATAGTTTTTTAGGACCTTAGAATGCTTGTAAGTTTAGCAGCAATTTTTTGAATCCTATTTCTTTATGAAATGAAAATGTTGAGACTCTGAATTGGAACGAGAGACACCAGATTTCGTGCTATGTATGTACAGTGCAGGCCCAAATTTTTGGGACTGGCACAAAATTTGGTTTTCACAAAGTTTGCTGCTTCAGTGTTTTAGATCTTTTAGTCAGATGTTTCTATGGTATACTGAAGTACAATTATAAGCATTTCACTCATTTTTTGACTTTTATTGACAAATACATCACGTTTGTGTAGAGACTCAATATTTACAGTGTTGAGCCTTTTTTTTTTTTTTCAAGACTTCTGTAATTCGTCCTGGCATGCTGGATATCAGCTTCTGGGCTAAATCCTAACTGATGTCAACCCATTCTTACCTAATCAGCGCTTGGAGTTTATCACAATTTCTGTGTTTTTGCTTGTCCACACGCTTTTTGAGGATTGACCAAAGGTTCTGAATGGGATTGAGATCTGGGGCATTTCCTGGCCATGAACCCAAAATTTCAATGTTTTGTTTACCAAGCCACTTAGTTATCACTTTTGCCTTGTAACATGGTGTTCCATCATGCTGGAAAAAACATTGTTCATCACCAAATTGCTGCTGGATCATTGGGAGAAGTTGCTCTTGTAGGATGTTTAGATAGCATTCTTTATTCATGGAAGCGTTCTTAAAGAGGCTCTGTCACCAGATTTTGCAACCCCTATCTGCTATTGCAGCAGATAGGCGCTGCAATGTAGATTACAGTAACGTTTTTATTTTTTAAAAACGAGCATTTTTGGCCAAGTTATGACCATTTTTGTAGTTATGCAAATGAGGCTTGCAAAAGTCCAAGTGGGTGTGTTTAAAAGTAAAAGTCCAAGTGGGCGTGTATTATGTGCGTACATCGGGGCGTTTTTAATACTTTTACTAGCTGGGCGTTCTGATGAGAAGTATCATCCACTTCTCTTCAGAACGCCCAGCTTCTGCCAGATCACGCTGTGACGTCACTCACAGGTCCTGCATCGTGTCAGACGAGCGAGGACACATCGGCACCAGAGGCTTCAGTTGATTCTGCAGCAGCATCGGCGTTAGCAGGTAAGTCGATGTAGCTACTTACCTGCAAACGCTGATGCTGCTGCAGAATCAACTGTAGCCTCTGGTGATGGTCATAACTTGGCCAAAAATGCTCGTTTTTTAAAAATAAAAATGTTACTGTAATCTACATTGCAGCGCCTATCTGCTGCAATAGCAGATAGGGGCTGCAAAATCTGGTGACAGAGCCTCTTTAAGCAAAATGAATGGTCTCAGGATGCTTTACTGATGGCATGACACAGGACAGGTAGCACTCACATTTTCTTCTCCGAACAATCATTCTTCCAGATGTCCCAACGAGTCTGAAGTGGCTTCATTAGAGAAAACAACTTTACCCCAGTCCTCTGCAGTCCAATCCCTGTACTTCCTGCAGGAAGTCAGTCTGTCCCTGATGTTTTTCTCGGAGAGAAGTGACTTATTTGCTGTCCTTCTTGACAGCAGGCCAGCCTCCAAAAGCCTTCGTCTCATTGTGTGTGCAGATACAATGGCGCCTGCTTGCTGCCATTCCTGAGTAAACCCTTTGCTGGTGTTGAACCGATCCCGTAGCTGAATCCTCTTTTGTAGACAGTCCTGGCACCTGTTGGACTTTCTTGGGACGTGCTGAAGCCTTCTTCAGAGCAATTGAACCTCTCTCCTTGAAGTTATGGATGATCTCATAAGTAGTTTATTTAAGCTTCGTTCACATCTGCGTTAGGGTCCCGTTCTGACGTTCCGTCTGAGAGAGGTTTCCGTTTCCATCACCATTGATTTCAATGGTGACGGATCCGGTGCCCATGGTTTATGTCATTATGTCTGTTGTGCACCGGACCCGTCGTTTTGACGGAACCAATATTGCTTCCGGAAAAACTACGGGTAAATAAAAAAGATTATCAGAATTGCTGGTTTTTGGTCACGTTGCTTGCCAGAAAATGAAATAAAAAGTAATCAAAAAAATCATATGTTCCCCAAAATGGTACCAATTAAAACCACAGATTTTCCCGCAACAAATAAGCCCTCACACCTCTGGTGGAGAAAAAATAACAAAGTTCTGTCTGGTGATGCGAAATGTGCAGAGCGTTGCAAAAGCGGATACGATTTTTTATTTATCAGTGTGACACTAGCCACACATCTGTGGATTATTATTTAGATCAAAAAGAGATCAAAAAGTCACATGTATTCAAAAAGTTTGTTACGCAAAAAACAAGTCCTCACACGGCTTTCTAAAAAAGTTACGGCTCTTAGAATATGGCAACACAAAAAGTAAATGATTTTTTCTAAAAAGTATTTATTGTGCAAACGCCATAAGACATAAAAAAACTATAAACATCTGGTATCGCCGTAATCGTATCGCCCCGCAGAATAAAGTGAATGTCATTTATAGCGCACGGTGAACACTAGAAAAAGTGAATAAAAAATAATAGTAGAATTGCTGTTTTTCAGTCACCACGCCTCATAAAGAATAGAATAAAAACTGATCAAAAAGTCGCAAGCACACTAAGAAAACTACAATGAATTCCTCAAGGGGTCTAGTTTCCAAAATGGGGTCACTTTTAAAGGGTTTCCCCTGTACTGGTACCTCAGAAGCTTGGCAAATGCAACATGGCGCCCAGAAACCAATCCAGCAAAATCTACATGGAGCCCTGCCGTTTGTTCAACCAGCAGTTTATTACCACAAATGGAGTATTGCCGTAATCGGGAGAAATTGCTTTTAAAATGTTGGGGTGCTTTTTCTCCTTTATGCCTTGTAAAAATTAAAAGTTTGGACCTTTTAATCGGAAAAATATGTGATTTTCAATTGCACAGCCTAATTCCACAAAATGCAGCAAAAAACTGTGGGGTCTAAATGCTCACTATACCCCTCGATAAATTTCTTGGGTGGTGTAGTTTTCCAAATGGGGTCACTTTTGGGGGTTTCCAGTGTTTTGGAACCACAAGACCTCTTCAAACCTGACATGGTGCCTAAAATATATTCTAATAAAAAGGAGGCCCCAAAATCCTCTGGGTGCTCCTTTGCTGTGCCCCCACACAGTATCATGCCCGTTTAGTGCCCCACACCCAGTATAATGCCCCTTTAGTGCACCATACACAGTATAATGCCCCTTTAGTGACCCCATACAGTATAATAATAATAATATTTAATAATATAATATATTATAACCCCTTCAAGGACACAGTATTTAGTCCTCTAATTTTGCCCACACAGTATTATGCCCCTACACAGTAAAATGTCCGCTTAGTGGCCTCCACACAGTATAATACCCCCTCCCCTGGCTGCCACACACAGCCCGCCCCTTGTAGATAGTGCCCCTTGTAGATTGTGCCATACAACCTCCCTGTAGACAGTTCCATAATACCCCACCTCCTCCTTGTAGACATTGCCATAGAGCCCCCAATCTCACTTGTAGACAGTGCCATACACAGCCCCCAACTACTCCTCGTAGATAGTGCCATACAGCTCCTACATCTCCCTTGTAGACAGTGCCATACACAGCCCCCAACTACCCCTTGTAGACAGTGCCATACAGCCCCCCACCTCTCCCTTGTAGACAGTGCCATACAGACCCCCACCTCCCCCTTGTAGACAGTGCCATACATCCCTCCACCTCCCCCTTGTAGACAGTGCCCCCAAACAAAAACATTTGTACTCTCCGTTCCCACGACGAACGACGGGATCCTTGCATAGGCCGGTGTGATCATGTTGCCTAGTACAGAGTTTCCCAACCTTTTCGGAACTCGAGGCACCCCATGAAAAAAAAATGTCCTCATGGCACCCCTACCAATAATTGTTTAGAGAAAGACAGAAAACGACTAAAAACAAACACTATACTCTTGGGGTATGTTCACACAGGGTTTTTTTTAAGGCAGAAAATATTTTCTGCCTCCTATTAATTTCAATTGGAAGTCAGAGGTGGAAACCACCTGAAGACCATCACCCTCCTACTAACAGTAAATTGACCATCAGCCCGCCACTCACAGTAAAATGACCATCGGCCCAACACTCACAGTAAAATGACCCAGCCTGCCACTCTCACTAAAATGACCAACAGCCCGACACTCACAGATGCCCCTGGTAGGTAGTACCACACAGCTCCCTGTAGATAGTGCTACACAGCCCCTTGTAGAAAGTGCCACACAGCCCCTTGTAGATAGTGCCACACAGACCCCTTGTAGGTAGTGCCACACAGCCCCCTTGTAGGTAGTGCCACACAGCCCCCTTGTAGGTAGTTCCACACAGCCCCCTTATAGGTAGTGCCACACAGCCACCATGTAGGTAGTGTCAAACAGCCCCCTTGTAGGTAGTGACACACACCCTCCTGTAGGTAGTGCATCACAGCCTCCTTGTAGGTAGTTCCAGACACCACCTTGTAGGTAGTGCCACTCAGGTCCCTTGTAAGTAGCACCCCCCTTCCTGTAGATAGCGCCACTGTAGCTCCCTGAAGGAACAGAATCCCCCTGTGGCCGGAGATTCCGCTCCTGGACGGAGCGCTTGATGTCTCTGTCCATGACTGGGGATTCCACTCCAGGAGAAAGCCCGGATGTCTCTGTCCATTTATGGACAGTGATGTCAGGGGCTTCTCCTGGAGCCGAATCACCGACCACAGCGGAGTTGCCCCTGATGTCACTGTCCATAAATGACACTCTCCTTAGAGCGTCTGGTAGATGCCATTATACTTATCAATCTCACTTAAACACAGCAATTGTGATAAAGACCTTGGATAGGCCGAAACGTTCATTTAAAATCGCTTACCTAAAAATTCCAGTATTTGGAATAAAGTATTTTGAAAAATCCATTTCAGTGTGTTCTTAGAGTACTAAAGGTTTTCTTCTATGGACCTATAGTGTGGGTTTCCACACCAAACCCTTACAGCACAACCACATCCTTTTCTCTATATGGACAGAGACATCAAGCGCTCCGTCCAGGAGCGGAATTCACAGCTACAGGGGGATTCTGTTCCTTCAGGGAGCTCCTTCAGTGGCACTAGTAGATAGCAGAGGAGGCAGATACGTTCCTGCTCTGCTGTAGTGTTTAATAATATCTGAGTCCTAACGACGCAGATACTATTGAATGTGGCGTGCTCATGCCCGTGTCGCCGCTAGCAGCTGCTATGGCTGCTACAGCAGTAGCGACATCACTGAAAGAATCGCCCGGGCGCAAAGGCAGCTGCTGAGTAGCCGGGCCTGGGCGCTTCTGAAACACATGCAGGGGAAGGGAGCCAGCGCAGCGCCCCCTTCCACCTGCTAGAGTGATGCGCCCTCTGCAATGGCTCAGGTCGCACACCCAAAAGGCCGATCCTGCATACAACGTCCTGAGTGTTATTCACATACAACGTCCTATAAGTCACAGCATTCTGAGGGAAGCCAGAGGGGAGAAGAGGCTTGGTAAGCATATTTTTTTTTAATTTAATTGTTTGATGGGCTGGTTAGTCAAATCTGGGAGGGCAAGGTATGGGGCCGGGCACTGGCGTAGAAAGGTTGGTAAATCCCCCCCAATATGTATTTCTAGCATAAGCCTATGTTACTGTAAAGGATCTGCCAGACACAGCTTCTGTGTCAACGCCCGTGGTTAATCAGTCTACATCTGCTCCTAGGTCTGATAGAGTGACTCGATCTGCTACCACTCAGGCTGGTAGGCTGAGGAGTGGGAGAACCTATCACAGCCTGGCCAGACGGTTCTAGCTCCCGCCCTTGGTCTATTTATACCTTCATTCTGCTTCTTATTGACCCTGGCTTTACTGACTACGCTCCTGCTCTGCATTTGGTACCTCGTACACTCCTGGTTTGACTCGGCTCGTTTACTACTCTTGTTGCTCACAGTGTTGCCGTGGGCAACTGCCCCATTTCTCTTAGCTTCTGTGTACCCTTGTCTGTTTGTCTGTCGTTCACATATTGAGCGTAGGGACCGTCGCCCAGTTGTACGCCGTCGCCTAGGACGGGCCGTGCAAGTAGGCAGGGACTGAGTGGAGGGTAGATTAGGGCTCACCTGTCTGTCTCCCCACCCCGACATTACATAATCACAGGCCCATTTACCTTACACAACTATGGACCCCCTTGAGACCCTGGCTCAGCAAATGCAGGGTCTCTCCCTACAGGTCCAAGCCCTGGCTCAGAGGTGAGACCAACGTGATGCTAACCAGGTAGTGCCCTACACCTCACCTCTTGAACCCCACCTCAATTTGCCTGACCGGTTCTCAGGGGACGGGAAGACTTTTTTCTCCTTTCGGGAGAGTTGTAGGCTCTATTTCCGTCTAAGGCCCCACTCCTCAGGTTCTGAGAGCCAGAGAGTGGGTATAATTATGTCCCTGCTCCAGGACGGCCCCCAAGAATGGGCCTTCTCCTTGGCTCCTGACGGCCCTCAACTTTCCTCTGTTGACCTTTTTTTTCTGCTCTCGGGCTCATCTATGACGAGACTGACAAGACTGCCTTTGCCGAGAGTCAGCTGGTGACCTTATGTCAGGGTAAGAGACCCGTTGAGGAGTACTGCTCTGACTTTAGGAAGTGATGTGTAGCTTCTCGGTGGAATGACCCAGCCTTGAGGTGCCAGTTTAGATTGGGTCTGTCGAACGCCCTGAAAGACCTATTAGTTAGCTATCCCTCTTCTGACTCTCTAGATCAGGTTATGGCTTTAGCGGTACGTCTTGACCGAGGTCTCAGGGAACGACGACTTGAACGTTTTTGTGCCTTCTCCTCTGGCTCCCCCATGATGGCTCCTGACGTTCCGTTGCTTCGTTCTTCCATGGAATACTCGGATGAACCAATGCAACTCGGGGCCTCCGTGTCTCCCCAACAACGTAGAAAGCTCCGCAGGAAGAATGGTCTCTGCTTCTACTGTGGGGATGACAAGCATCAAGTGAACAAGTGTCCTAGTCGTAAAAATAAGCAGCCGGAAAACTTCCGCGCCTAAGTGACCATCGGGGAGGTCACTTGGGCGCACAGGTATTTCCCGTAAATATGAAACCTAATAAGATCTTGCTTCCCTTTCAGGTGTCTTTTGAGGGTAGGTCTGCCACCGGCAGTGCCTTCGTGGATTCAGGGTCTTCTGCTAATATTATGTCTGTGGAATTTGCTATGTCTCTAGCTATGCCATTGATTGATTTGCCTAAACCTGTCCCGGTAATGGGTATCGACTCCACTCCACTTGCTAATGGTTATTTTACGCAGCATACCCCTGTTTTTTAACTCATTGTTGGCTCCATTTATTTGGAGCAGTGCTCTGTACTGGTGATGCAGGGATTATCGTCTGATTTGGTTTTAGGCCTTCCATAGTTGCAGATGCATAATCCCACGTTTAACTGGAATACTGGGGATTTTACTAAATGGGGTAATGAATGCATGACGTCCTGTTTTTCTGTTAATTTTATTTCTCTCCCTGAGGAGGTGAACACTCTACCTGAGTTTATTTAGGACTTCGCTGATGTTTTTTCTAAAAAAGCCTCCGAAGTGTTACCTCCTCATAGAGAATACGATTGCGCAATCGATTTGGTACCAGGAGCTAAGCTCCCTAAGGGTAGGATATTTAATCTCTCTTGTCCCGAACGTAAGGTCATGAGAGAATATATCCAGGAAAGCCTGGCCAAGGGTTACATTCGCCCCTCTACTTCTCCGGTAGGTGCTGGCTTCTTCTTCGTAGGGAAGAAGGATGGTGGTCTTAGGCCGTGCATCGATTACCGAAACTTGAATAAGGTCACTGTAAGGAACTAGTATCCCCTTCCTTTGATTCCTGATCTCTTCAATCAGGTTCAGGGGGCCCAATGGTTCTCTAGGTTTGATCTTCGGGGTCTTATAACCTTATCCGAGTCAGAGAAGGGGATGAGTGGAAGACTGCGTTTAACACGCCCGAAGGTCTTTTCGAATACCTCGTAATGCCCTTTGGGTTGTGTAATTCTCCCGCGGTCTTCCAGAATTTCATAAATGAGATTTTAAGAGACTACCTGGGGGTATTTCTTGCAGTGTACCTTGATGACATACTTGTGTTTTCCAAGGACTGGTCCTCCCACATCGAGCATGTCAGGAAGGAGCTCCAGGCTCTTCGGGAAAACAAACTCTTTGCTAAATTCGAAAAATGTGTGTTTGGGGTGCAGGAGATACCATTTTTGGGTCAAATCCTCACTCCTAATGAATTCCTCATGAACCCTGCCAAGGTTCAGGCTGTGGCTGAATGGGTCCAACCTGCCTCCCTGAAGGCGTTACAGTGCTTCCTGGGGTTTGCTAACTATTACAGGAGATTTATTGCTAACTTCTCGGTCATCGCTAAGCCTCTTACGGATCTTACACGCAAAGGTGCTGATCTCCTCCACTGGCCTTCGGAGGCGGTCCAGGCTTTTGAGATGCTTAAAAAGTGCTTTATCTCTGCCCCAGTGCTGATTCAGCCTAACCAAATGGAGCCATTCATCGTGGAGGTTGACGCCTCCGAGGTGGGAGTAGGTACTGTCTTGTCCCAGGGTACCAGGTCCCTCACCCATCTCCGTCCCTGTGCCTACTTCTCCAGGAAGTTCTCGCCCACTGAGAGTAACTATGACGTGGGCAACCGCAAACTCTAAGCCATTAAATGGGCATTTGAAGAGTGGCGCCACTTCTTGGAGGGGGCTAGGCACCAGGTAACGGTCCTTACCGACCACAAGAATCTGGTTTTCCTAGAATCTGCCCGGAGACTAAACCCGAGACAAGCTCGATGGGCGTTGTTTCTTACTAGATTCAACTTTGTGGTCACCTATAGGGCTGGGTCTAAAAATATTAAAGCTGATGCACTGTCACGTAGCTTCATGGCCAGCCCTCCTTCGGAGGAAGATCCTGCTTGTGTTTTGCCCCCAGGTATAATAATATCCTCTGTTGATTCTGACTTAGTCTCCGAAATTGCGGCTGATCAAGGTTCAGCTCCCGGGAACCTTTCTGAGAACAAGCTATTTGTTCCCCTGCAATTCCGGCTAAGGGTACTCAGGGAAAATCATGACTCTGCACTATCTGGCCATCCAGGCATCCTAGAAAACAAGCACCTCATTGCTAGAAACTATTGGTGGCCTGGCTTGCCTAAAGACGTTAAGGCCTACGTCGCCGCTTTTGAAATTTGTGCTAGGTCCAAGACTCCAAGGTCCCGACCAGCGGGCTTACTATGTTCTTTGCCCATTCCCCAGAGACCTTGGACTCATATCTCCATGGATTTTATCACCAATCTGCCTCCATTTCAAGGCAAGTCGGTGGTGTGGGTTGTAGTAGACCGCTTCAGTAAGATGTGCCACTTTGTGCCCCTCAAGAAACTACCCAAAGCCAAGACGTTAGCTACCTTGTTTGTCAAACACATCCTGCGTCTCCATGGGTTTCCTGTCAATATTGTTTCTGACAGAGGGGTACAACTTGTTTCATTGTCTTGGAGAGCTTTCTGTAAAAAGTTGGAGATTGATCTGTCCTTCTCCTCGGCCTTCCATCCTGAAACTAATGGCCAAACTGAGAGGACTAATCAGTCTCTAGAACAATATTTAAGGTGTTTTATCTCTGACTGTCAATATGATTGGGTCTCCGCCATTCCCCTCGCCTAATTTTCCCTTAATAACCGGGTCAGTAACTCGTCAGGGGTCTCCCCCTTTTTCTGTAATTTTGGGTTTAATCCACGGTTCTCCTCCGTTTTACCTGGTGGTTCCAACAATCCCGAGGTAGATGTCGTTCATCGGGAACTGTGCACAGTCTGGGCCCAGGTTCAGAAGAACCTAGAGGCGTCCCAGAGTATACAAAAGACTCAGGCAGATAGAAGACGTTCTGCTAACCCCTTGTTTGTGGTTGGGGATCTGGTGTGGCTGTCTTAAAAAAATTTTCGCCTTAAAGTTCCGTCCAAAAAATATGCTCCCCGGTATATAGGGCCGTACAAGGTCATTGAGGTCCTTAACCCTGTCTCCTTCCGGCTGGAGTTACCCCCGTCTTTTTAAATACACAACGTGTTTCATGCCTCCCTCCTGAAACGCTGCTCCCCATCCTTGGTTACCTCGATGAAACCTCCGGTCCCTGTTCTCACCCCTGAAGGGGTAGAATTCGAGGAGGCCAAGATTGTGGACAGCAGGATGCTCCAAGGCTCCCTCCAGTACCTGGTCCATTGGAGAGGATACGGGCCTGAGGAGAGGACTTGGGTACCCGCCCGGGATGTTCACGCTGGGGTATTGCTCAGGAGGTTCCATCTTCGGTTCCCCAATAAGCCAGGTCCACCTAGGAAGGGTCCAGTGGCCCCTCATAAAAGGGGGGGTACTGTAAAGGATCTGCCAGACACAGCTTCTGTGTCAACGCCCGTGGTTAATCAGTCTACATCTGCTCCTAGGTCTGGTAGAGTGACTCGATCTGCTACCACTCAGGCTGGTAGGCTGAGGAGTGGGAGAACCTATCACAGCCTGGCCAGACGGTTCTAGCTCCCGCCCTCGGTCTATTTATACCTTCATTTGCTGCTTGTCTTTGCCTGTGATTCTCTCTTGTTTCCAGGCTCTGCTGTTCCTGCGATTACTATTGACCTCTGCTTCTTATTGACCCTGGCTTTACTGACTACGCTCCCGCTCTGCATTTGGTACCTCGTACACTCCTGGTTTGACTCGGCTCGTTCACTACTCTTGTTGCTCACGGTGTTGCCGTGGGCAACTGCCCCATTTCCCTTAGCTTCTGTGTACCCTTGTCTGTTTGTCTGTCGTTCACATATGAGCATAGGGACCGTCGCCCAGTTGTACGCCGTCGCCTAGGACGGGCCGTGCAAGTAGGCAGGGACTGAGTGGCGAGTAGATTAGGGCTCACCTGTCTGTCTCCCCACCCCGACATTACAGTTACTGCAGATTTTCTGTCTGGATTTGCAGACATAAAATCTACAGCATATTACAGTCACAGCAAAAGCGGATATGATACATTTCATCCACACACTTCGAAAAATTTCCATGCAGGAACTGACCTGCAGTGCACATTTTTAAACTCACAGCATGTAAATTTATGCCACAGAATGGTTGCAGATATTACCCATTGACTTCAATAGATTGATTTCTGCAATAAAAATCACAACTAGAAAAAAAACCTGTTTCCACTTTATTGAAAAAAAAAATACCATACACACCTCCCCTGGGGCTCTCGTAGCGACACATCCCTGTCACCCCTGGCTGGTCTCTGCAGCGAACCTCCTTTGACGATGTTTAGTCCTATGTACCGCTGCAGCGTCACAGAGGATGAAACATCAGCCTTCTCCAGCTTCAGGTCTTCTTAGGGTCAGTTCACACAGAGTTTTTTGCAGGCAGAAAATTCCGCCTGGAAAAATCAGTTCCGGTCTTTGAAGTGGTTTTGTACCACACGCGTTTTTTGCTGCGTGTTTTGACATGTTTTATTTTACCTCTTTCTTCAACAGGTAAAAGAAAAAATGGGAGCATTTTTTTCCCAAAAAACGCATCAAAAACCGCTCTGGCCCTTACGGCCTTTTTTTCCGTCTCCCATTGATTTAAGAAATGTGACTTTTTTTTCTCGCGAAAAGGAAATCAATGGAAGGCATTTTCAGTCGTTTTTTGGTTTACGACTTGGGTTCCACGTAAAAAAAATGCACCAAAATAACTCAGTGTTAACAGGGCCTTAAAGTTTTCTGCCTCGAGACATGTTCACAGTAACCAATCTTTCTTGAGTAGAGCAGATTTGTCAGTAACCAGTCTTTGTGTTGCTTTTTTTTAATGAGCAAAGCACCTGTGAAACCCAGACTCCCAATCTCATCTCCTTTATTGGAACACCTTTTGCCAATTAGCTCTTGGAGAAATAATTAAAACAGAGCTTTACTTACTTTTTATCCCTGCACTGTGGATGGATGTTTACTCAATGTGCTCAATAAAAGACATGAACAGTACAACTATTTGTGTGTTATTAGTGTAGCTAGATTGAGTTTGTCTATAATTGTGACTTAGATAACTAATTGTATAAGTTATCAATGCAAAAATCCAGTTAATTTTAAAGGGTTCACTTACCTTTTCTTGCAACTGTGCTTACTTGTTGTTCCTGGCCGCTTTTTCTTGGTTGAGGCACCCGGTTGAACTTGACTCTTTGTGGTGGAATTCTACAATAGCATTCACATTCAGTAATTTACACGACAAAATCCAGCTGTGTTAGGCTCTGTTTACATCTGCGTTGGGGTGACATTCTGACGTTCCGTTTGAGGTTTCCATCAGAACGGGACCCTGAATAGACACAGACAGTCGACTACGCTATTGCTTCCGGTCATGGTTTCCGTTATTTTGTCCAGCAATAATGACGGAATATCCAATGCAGATGTGAATAGACATTCAAATGTTTACATATATACCTGTGTGTATATATATATATATATATATATATATATATATATATATATATATATACACTACCGTTCAAAAGTTTTGGGTCACTTAGAAATTTCCTTATTTTTGAAAGAACAGCACAGTTTTTTTCAATGAAGATAACATTAAATTAATCAGAAATACACTCTATACATTGTTAATGCACTAAATGACTATTCTAGCTGCAAACGTCTGTTTTTTAATGCAATATCTACATAGGTGTATAGAGGCCCATTTCCAGCAACCATCACTCCAGTGTTCTAATGGTACATTGTGTTTGCTAACTGTGTTAGAAGGCTAATGGATTATTAGAAAACACTTGAAAACCCTTGTGCAATTATGTTAGCACCGCTGTAAACAGTTTTGCTGTTTAGAGGAGCTATAAAACTGACCTTCCTTTGAGCTAGTTGAGAATCTGGAGCATTACATTTGTGGGTTCGATTAAACTCTCAAAATGGCTAGAAAAAGAGAGCTTTCATGTGAAACTCGACAGTCTATTCTTGATCTTAAAAAGGAAGG
This sequence comes from Rhinoderma darwinii, assembly GCF_050947455.1. Lineage (NCBI taxonomy): Eukaryota > Metazoa > Chordata > Amphibia > Anura > Rhinodermatidae > Rhinoderma > Rhinoderma darwinii. The sequence continues at coordinate 39,928,434 of NC_134696.1, read as the reverse complement.
CTATTCCATGTGAGAAATTGCCAAGAAACTGAAGATTTCCTACAACGGTGTGTACTACTCCCTTCAGAGGACAGCACAAACAGGCTCTAACCAGAGTAGAAAGAGAAGTGGGAGGCCCCGCTGCACAACTGAGCAGCAAGACAAGTAAATTAGAGTCTCTAGTTTGAGAAATAGACGCCTCACAGGTCCTCAACTGGCAGTTTTATTAAATAGTACCCGCAAAACGCCAGTGTCAAAGTCTACAGTGAAGAGGCGACTCCGGGATGCTGGCCTTCAGGGCAGAGTGGCAAAGAATAAGCCATATCTGAGACTGGCTAATAAAAGGAAAAGATTAATATGGGCAAAAGCACACAGAGGAAGATTGCATAAAAAGTGGTATGGACAGACGAATCGAAGTTTGAGGTGTTTGGATCACACAGAAGAACATTTGTGAGACGCAGAACAACTGAAAAGATGCTGGAAGAGTGCCTGACGCCATCTGTCAAGCATGGTGGAGGTAATGTGATGGTCTGGGGTTGCTTTGGTGTTGGTAAAGTGGGAGATTTGTACAAGGTAAAAGGGATTTTGAATAAGGAAGGCTATCACTCCATTTTGCAACGCCATGCCATACCCTGTGCAAAGCGCTTGATTGGAGCCAATTTCATCCTACAAAAGGACAATGACCACCTGCCCCGATCACTAACCAAAAATTTGCAAGCCACATTGGGTATTCATTTCGTAACAAAGCATCTCCCATGTCCCAATGTATCAAGCACAACACAACTTAGTCTAAGACAGTCCACAATGTGCTGAGTCCTTTAATGAGACATTAGCACAAGTGAATGGAGTCAGTGGGCAAAGCTGGTAACATCACTCATAAGCAACTGCCTGCCTGCTCCCTTCTGAAGCTGGTTTCCCTAAATAGAGGTATCTGGGAGCAGAGGAAATAGTGAGTATAGATTTTATTCTCCCACACGATTCCTTTATAATCTTACCAGTACTATGTGCAGAGTGCAGAGTAGGAAGTCTGTGTGGTGAAGCTTCAGCAATAAGCTGCAGAGCACTGAGTGAAGACAAAGAGATGTCATGGGGCGTCGTTTGGGCAACTTTTCCTTTATAGCCCAGTAACATGCAGTAGTAAGGGTATGTTCACATGCAGTGTTTTCAGACGTAATTCAGGCGTTTTACGCCTCGAATTACGCCTGAAAAAACGCCTCTAATACGCCTACAAACATCTGCCCATTGCTTTCAATGGGTTTTACGGTGTTCTGTTCCCACGAGGTGTAATTTTACATGTCTTTGTCAAAATATGGCGCGTAAAGTTACGGCTCGTCAAAAGAAGTGCCTGTCACTTCTTCAGGCATATTTGATGGTCCGTAATCCCCAGGGGCGTAGCTAAAGTCTCATGGGCCCAAGTGCAATATTTCAGCTTGGGCCCCCACTGCGTGCAACTTCTCTTTACACAGCCGACCTTAGCACGTACGTAACTTTCAGCTGCATCGCTGGGTATCTGGGGGACCCAGCGATGCAGCAAGGGGCGTTGCTAGAGTCTTAAAAGGTTTTGCCCCCCACAAAAAAAAAATATACACATCGGAGCTAGCATATATAGATGTCATACTTTAATAACACGGCAGGCTTAGTTACAGCGGCTCAGCTCTATGTATGAATATATACATAACTAATGTAGTCACTAAATAACAGACACCAGTTCTACATAGAGAAAAGAGATTGGTTACATCCAGTGACTCACAGGTGACATCTAGCTGTTTACTTGCCCTTTATGTCTCTGGGCCAGACCGCCAAGATGTATTGTTCCAGCCCCGACTCGTCTGCACGCAAACTTTTCATCCTGCTGCTACCTCCAATGCCCCTCTTTGTGCCCCCCATACTTATTCCCCTTTTGTGTCCCACGGTATTAGTGCCCTCCATTCTGCCCCACACAGTAATAATACCCTCTTTGTGCCACCACAAATGGATAGATGCCATCTATGTGCGCCTGCACAGTACAAATTCCCCCTGGGTAGTTGATTATTTTATCAATTGCAAGCTATTCAATTAAATGCATCGGATACTAAATAATGTTTAATAAACCTGTAGGGCAGCCTGTTTTATTTCTAGCTTGCCATGGATATGTTCTCCAGCAGTGCTTCATATACACTGACACCTGGGACCTCCTGGTCCTCTGCAGTTTCCCTCCACCCTGCTGAGTAGAGCAGGGTCACATACTCTAGTCAGTGCTGGTCAGAAGTCGCCCTGCAATGTGCCATGTAATGACCCTCAGTAACCTCTAGCCCCTTATCAGTATCTTGTCCCTACCTTGTCTAGAGCTGCAAATTATGACACCTCTGTTATCACAGAGTCCGGTGTGCACCGCTGTCGCAGCTAAATTCTCTCCTTCTGTAAGTAAACTTACAGAACCAGGAGATGATTGATGGCAGCTACTGCCTTACTTTGGATACGTGGGAGAGAAGCTCTGCCGGCAGTCACATGGGAGCAGGTTGTAAGACTTCCTCCCACCCCAGAAATAGAGAGACAGCAAGCTGTAAACACAGGCTAGATAAGGGAAGAAAAAAAACGACAGCATTTAACTGTGTAAAACAGGCTCGTCCTGCACTTACACCCAGGGGAAAATAAGCTGTGATGTGCTCGAGCTCTTACCTTACATGGCGCGATGTGCAGCAGCGTGTGTATCTAGCATCCACCTCTCTTGCCTCCTCCAATCAAGTGCTTCAGAGCACAAAAGGGGAGGAGACAGGGGAGAATTGTAGATACACACGCAGCAGCACATCGGGCTGTTTAAAGAAGGAGTTCATTAAAGAATTAATTGTATGGCCAGTCTTTAGAGTGGTGACGGGGGCCTGTGGGCCCCCCTGGCTTAGGGGCCCGGTCGCAATTGCGGCCGCTGCGACCCCTATAGCTACGCCACTGGTAATCCCATTGAAGTCAATGGGAGTCTTCCAAAACAGTTTGCAGTCGTTGGGCACACATTTGGAGCGTAAATTGAGGCGTTTACGCCTGAAAAAACGCTTCAAATTACACCTGAAACTTGGCCAACACTCCCCCAAGGGGTGTTGCCAAAACAGCCATTTTGAAAGGCCAGTTTATGGTGCTTGCAAGGTGTTTAAAAAGACAAAATTTAGGAGCTTCACAATGGCAGGCAGAGCGTACAGGAGGATGCATATAGATGTGGATGCCCTGATTTCAGAGGTAAGGACCACATGAAAGCAAGAATGTTTTTTGTTTTTGAGTATCTTTGTTGTTAGGGCTAAAACTGATTTTTTAAAGCTGCAGAGACTATGCAAGTGCAAACATGTGTCTAGCCACTGTTCTTAATTTAATGTTATGTGTTCCTTAAATGTGCCTGTATTCCTATACGTTATTCAAATCTAGCTGCCGCAATGCAATGTATATAATGTTAGCAACGCTTTGGTAGCATGCATTTTGTTTGCAATATCTACAGATGCCATTTTGCACACTCAGACCTCACGGCGTATGTGTAGCACTTATTAATTTAAACTCTGTGTTTTAATGTAGAGATTGTATATATTTCAAAACTCTATACGTGGCTTCGTATGTCTAGGCACATTTTGTGTTGAATTCCGCAGCATATTTGTGACCCGTTTATGGTGTGTTAACGCTGTCCCAAATGTTCACTCTATGTATGTGATTATTGTAATTGTTTAATTGGGTTCGTTTGCTGTGTGTTTTGAGCCGAGCAATGCGTCAACACGACACAATCCATCCTTCTTTGCGTTTCCTTGCACGTAAAACCCCAGCGGCCCACATTACGCACTTTACAACATTAAGTTACCTTAGTAGGTTTAAATTGTCTTCCAGTGTTTCTGTGATTCTGTTTTAAAAACAATAGCTTAGCATGTTTGTGTTTGTGTTTTGTGCCACTGCAATAAAGAATCCCTTTGGATCTAAAACTCCCCTTTGCTCACGCTTGTTTGTGAATAGTGATTTGGGGTGTGATTTATTATTTTTTGGGGGTTTTAAGGTGCAGGCCCGTCCCAACCTTTGGGACAAAGGGATAGCTGGGTACAGCAACCGAGGTCAAAGACATGTGTCCTGGGAGGAAATTTGTGTTGCGCTGTACCCCGGACTGGGTGAGGCGCACAAAAAGGAGCAGGGGGAAATTGGTGTGTTTCTAATATGTACACATGGGTTATTATAATTATGATGTTTAGTCCTTTGAAAGGCAAATGGTGTATATCTGCAAACCAATGCTTTCGTCATGACAGTCTGGAATGCCTCTGAGGAGCAAGCAAATTGGACATGCATACACCCGCATCTTAGCAGTGTTTTGTTTCTGCAACATTTGTCTTTCAAACCAAACCCCAAAATGAAGTGACATTTCATGAAAGGGATAGTATCATGTTTTGGTACTGAGTTATTTTGTTCAAAATTTTACAGAAAAAGACCTTCAGAATTTAATGGAAGAGTGTCTTTGACCGCTTCCAGAGGCCTCCGAAAAAGGCTGAGAGGAGTGAGTCCTCTCCCTCACAAGGTTCACAGTGTCCATACCATCAGCAGCTGCTGTTCCTCCTGCCCAACAGGGTACTCCGCCAGTAAGTTTTTGCCCATTCATTTGTAAAGCCAAAAATGTTGTTATGATGTCATGCTGCTCATTTGTAGGCATACCTTTGCAATAATATGTATTGTTCTCATATATGTCAGGTTTATGAAACACAAACCATTTATGAATGTCAAGTTTTAAAACCTTAAGACAACTGTTGTTTGCCCTTTTCTGTTTTCTTCCCCATCGCGACCTTGGAACTGTGTCTACCCTACATGCAATGTGTGTGTGTGTGTGTGTGTGTGTAATAATAATATATTTTAGATAGCAAACATGCTCATGTAACTCCCTAAATGGCATGCTCACTCGAACCTAGGCATTGACGTGCTTAGAAACACCAGGTGTTCCCCTGATTTAAATTGTTCTACAACCCTGGCAGGCTCATGAAGGAGCAGAGGATTTCCTTTTTTGAAGCATTCAAACAAATCGAAATTTGGCCACTACATTTGTCATGCAAGTTGTCATGCTAGCAAACTCGAATTTGCTTGTCCTTCTCCCCTAGGTGATTGTTTTAGGATAGTGTTTCATTAGTGATTAATTTCCATTTGTTATGTTTGATTTTGGGTTATGGTGGGTGGGCCAAAATGTAATAGCTCAAATAAACATAACAGTTGCGGTAAAAGGATGAAAGTGATCTAAGCTCATAACGACCATCATATTCTCTTTGAACATTCTCATAGATCCTCTGGAAATTTTGCAGGAAGTATGGAAGAGTGTCCTGCTGAACAAGAGGAAAAGCAGCAGAGGGAGAGGGAACCCACTCCATCTACCTCTCAACAAGAACCTCTGGAAGCTGAGGGCCACTCACCAGATCAGGCCGGACCTTCATGGGTGTCCACAGCAACAGAGTGGGCAGAAGAAACCTCTGAAGCACCTGCTGCCGCCCCTTTGCCAGTGGCCACACCAACATGTCCGCCACCCCCCACCCGGACACCTTCCACCTGACAGCGATCTCATAGAACGCTTCATATTTGGATGTGTGAACATATTTACTGCATTTGTAGAGATGTTTTTAACAAACACTTCCAAAATGTATTCACTTTCTAAGTAACATAAGACATGCCAAATATCTACAACAGATAGTCTTTACAAAGGGAGGGAAGGATAAAGAGTTTTCATTCTGGACAAAAAGTTATCCCAAATAAAACAAGAAACTTTTTGGCCTACTCCTGGATCGACTGCTGAACACTGTGGCTGGAATCCTGCTGGGGCACTGCACCTTCGGGACTCATGAAGTAGTTCGTGAAGGCATCTCTCACCTGAACTCCACGGTTGGATGGTCTTCCTAACCCCCAGTTGATGTGGGGGTCACGGAAAGCTGTCTGTGTCTCCACCTCCACGTCAGGTCGCTCGTGATCATGAACATAGTTGTAAAGGCAGCTTTAATGACCCCCATCAACTGTGGACACATCCAACTGAAGTGCACAGGTGAAGACCCTCCACTTACTCACCATGATCCCAAAGGTACACTCCACGAAGCATCGTGGCCGCCTCAGCCTCTCATTGAAGACTCCTCCGGACATCTAGTCTCCTCCGTGGGTATGGGCGCAGCAGGTTGGACTTCAGTGGAAAAGCCTCATCCGATACCATCACGAAGGGGACTGGATGCGTGGTACCCAGAAGAGGTTGGGGAGGAGGTAGAGTTACCTGATCTAGCAGGATTTGCTTCCCTAATTCCGATGTCAGTAGCGCCTGGGAGTCAACAGTGCTTCCATATGCACCAACGTCAATAGCCACAAACTTGTACGAGGTATCAGCCACCGCCATTAGGACCACTGAAAAATACTTCTTGTAGATGAAGTAATGTGATCCTGACCGCGGTGGCTGCTGCACGCATACGTGCTTACCGTCGACGGCGCCCAAGGACAGATTATAATGAGGGCAATCTGGGCAAGTGCCCGGGGGCCCGAGGCTGGAAGGAGGTCCAGTTCGCCCCAATTCTCCCATACCGGCTGTTAAATTTACAGCCGGTTCAGAGAACCAGAGTGAAGCGGGACCTCTCACCCAGTTATGTCCGCATCCTTAGGATGCGGATACAATTGCTTACTGCGCTCGCGAGACAGGGAACTATTCATTCCCTTTCTCCCATTCGGCGCTTTACTAATTACATAGTCGGCGCGATGATGTCATCACGCCGACTGTGCCATTACACTGGAAGACACCCTTTGGTCTCTGACCAGTCCAGCGGCGCTGGAGGAAGAAGCGGGAACGGGGACAGGTGAGAATGTTTTTTTTTGTTCTGGGCACCGTTGGGGGTAAAAGATGCAGGGGGCATTATCTACAGAGGACATTGTAAGTGGCGCTATCTACAGGGGGTCATTATCTACTTAGGGCATTGTAACTGGCGCTATTTACAGGGGTCATTATCTAATTAGGGCATTGTAACTGGCACAATCTACAGGGGGCATTATCTACAGAGTGCATTCTAACTGGCGCTATCTACGGGGGACATTATCTAAAAAGGGCATTGTAACTAGCGCTATCCACAGGGGACATTATCTAAAAAGGGCATCGTAACTGGCGCTATCTACAGGGGGCATTTTCTACAGAGGGAATTGTAACTGGCACTATCTACAGGGGGCATTGTGACTGTCGCTATCTACAGGGGGCATTGTGACGCTATCTACAGGGGGCATTGTTAGTGTGTGTGTGGTGTTTTACTTAACAGTGTTTGACACTATTTCATTCAGGGGCGCAGTGTATAGTACTATAATATTCAGGGGCACAGAGTATAGTACTATTATATTCAGGGGCACAGTGTATAGTACTATAATATTCAGGGGCACAGAGTATAGTACTATTATATTCAGGGGCACAGTGTATAGTACTATTATATTCAGGGGCACAGAGTATAGTACTATTATATTCAGGGGCACAGTGTATAGTACTATTATATTCAGGAGCGCAGTGTATAGTACTATTATATTCAGGAGCACAGTGTATAGTACTATTATATTCAGGGGCACAGTGTATAGTACTATTATATTCAGGAGCGCAGTGTATAGTACTATTATATTCAGGGGCACAGTGTATAGTACTATTATATTCAGGAGCGCAGTGTATAGTACTACTATATTCAGGAGCACAGTGTATAGTACTATTATATTCAGAGGCGCAGTGTATGGTACTATTATATTCAGGGGCACAGTGTGTGGTAGTATATTCAGGGGCCCAGTGTATAGTACTATTATATTCAGGGGTGCGGTGTAAGGTAGTATTATATTCAGGAGCACAGCGTATAGTACTATTATATTCAGGAGTACAGTGTATAGTACTATTATATTCAGGAGCACAGTGTATAGTACTATTATATTCAGGAGCGCAGTGTATAATACTATTATATTCAAGAGTACAGTGTATAATACTATTATATTCAGGAGTACAGTGTATAGTACTATTATATTCAGGAGTACAGTGTATAGTACTATTATATTCAGCACAGTGTATAGTACTATTACACTACCGTTCAAAAGTTTGGGGTCACCCAGACAATTTTGTGTTTTCCATGAAAACTCACACTTATATTTATCAAATGAGTTGCAAAATGACTAGAAAATATAGTCAAGACATTGACAAGGTTAGAAATAATGATTTTTATTTGAAATAATAATTTTCTCCTTCAAACTTTGCTTTCGTCAAAGAATGCTCCATTTGCAGCAATTACAGCATTGCAGACCTTTGGCATTCTAGCTGTTAATTTGCTGAGGTAATCGCGAGAAATTTAACCCCATGCTTCCAGAAGCCCCTCCCACAAGTTGGATTGGCTTGATGGGCACTTCTTGCGTACCATACGGTCAAGCTGCTCCCACAACAGCTCTATGGGGTTGAGATCTGGTGACTGCATTGGCCACTCCATTACAGATAGAATACCAGCTGCCTGCTTCTTCCCTAAATAGTTCTTGCATAATTTGGAGGTGTGCTTTGGGTCATTGTCCTGTTGTAGGATGAAATTGGCTTCAATCAAGCGCTGTCCACAGGGTATGGCATGGCGTTGCAAAATGGAGTGATAGCCTTCCTTATTCAAAATCCCTTTTACCTTGTTCAAATCTCCCACTTTACCAGCACCAAAGCAACCCCAGACCATCACATTACCTCCACCATGCTTGACAGATGGCGTCAGGCACTCTTCCAGCATCTTTTCAGTTGTTCTGCGTCTCACAAATGTTCTTCTGTGTGACCCGAACACCTCAAACTTCGATTCGTCTGTCCATAACACTTTTTTCCAATCTTCCTCTGTCCAATGTCTGTGTGCTTTTGCCCATATTAATCTTTTCCTTTTATTAGCCAGTCTCAGATATGGCTTTTTCTTTGCCACTCTGCCCTGAAGGCCAGCATCCCGGAGTCGCCTCTTCACTGTAGACGTTGACACTGGCGTTTTGCGGGTACTATTTAATGAAGCTGCCAGTTGAGGACCTGTGAGGTGTCTATTTCTCAAACTAGAGACTGTAATGTACTTGTATTTGTAAAGAAATCATTTACTTTTTGTGTTACCTTATTCTAAGAGCCATAACGTTTTTATTTTTCCATCAAGAAAGCCGCACGAGGACTTATTTTTTGCGTAACGAACTGTAGTTTCGATCAGGACCATTATTAGGTACAAGCAACTTTTTGATCTCTTTTTATTTCATTTTTTGGGAGGTGAAGTGACCAAACAATTGTGATTGTGGTACGGTTTATTGTTTTCTTTTATAGCGTTCACCACGCAGGATAAATAATGAAATAATATTGTAGTTCAGGCCGTTACGGATGCGCCGATACCAATTATGTATAGTTTAGTTGTTTGTTTATATATTTTTATTAATAATAAATGACTGATAAGGGAAAAAGGGGGATTTTTAGTTTTATTACTTTTAAAACTTTTCTTTTCTTATTTTTACACATATATTTTTTACTTTTTTTTTAACTTTATTACTTTGTCCCACTAGGGGACATGAGAGCAGGAGGCTCTGATCGCTATTCTAATACACTGCACTACATGCGTAGTGCAGTGTATTGGAGCTGTCAGCTACTCACTGACAGCAAGCATAGTGGGTCCTGACTTTGTCAGGACCCACTAGGCTTCCGTCGATGGCATAGCCGGACGCCATTGTTATGTGTCCGGTTGCCATAGTCACCATCGCCGGCCGCTATCGTGTAGCCACCCGGCGATGGTAGCTTAACACCTAAAAAGCCGCGATCTCTATTGAACGTGGCTTTTAAGGGGTTAATCAGCGGGGACACAGCGATCGGTCCCCGCTATAGGAGTTGCGGCAACTTCTGTACAAGACAGCAGCTGTCACAGCTCCTGCATGTGTCGGGAGGACAGCCGAAATGGCCGTTACTCCCGTGACGTACTATTCCGTCATGGAGCACCAACGGGATGGTTTCCATGATGGAATAGTACGTCACTAAGCGTTAAGGGGTTAAAGTGTAACTAAACTTCTAAAAAACTTCTGACATGTCATAGTGAAATGCCAGAAGTTTTGATCGGTGGGGGTCCGAGCACTTAAACCCCTACCGATCGCTAAAACAAAGCAGCAGAAGCGCTCAGGTGACCACTGTGTCGCTTTGTTTCTGATCTGGTTTTCTCAGAAAGCCGAGCAAGCAGTGTACGGACGTACACCATTCTGAGGAATGCCGATTAGAAACGAAGCGGCGCAGCATTCAACCGAGCACTTCTGCAGCTTTAATTTAGTGATCAGTGGGGTCTCAGTGCTCGGACCCCCGACTGATTAAAAGCTCTGACATATCACTATGACATATCAAAAGTTTTTTAAAGTTTAGTTACACTTTAAATAGAGGTATTACAATTTCTTCTTATTATTTTTTTTTCTTTAATAAAACTGTGAATCAGGGTTTTTGGATCAACTTTCTAAATACTTTTTATTAAAAATTATTTTTACTTTTTGAAATACAGCTGCTTTGTATCCTGTATACAGAGCAGCTGTATCTAGTGCTAAAACCTGTATCTGTCAGGTCAGTGGCACTGGGTTGAAGGGGTTGAATTGCGTGTGAGGGGGAAGGATGGGGCCCAAGTTGTGTCAACAGCCCAGGGCCAATGGTTCACTTAATCCACCACTGATGCTGATATTTTAGGGGAGTGAATACTTTTTTTTAGGCAAGATATGTACCAATTGTACTTAAAGCGACCCTCCAGTCCCCACAAAAAAATAAACTAGCGATAGTAGAATGATTTTGAACTTACTTAGTGTCCATCCTGTTGGTTCCTCTCTCTCTGTTGCCTCGTTCTCAGTCGCCGTTGTCTTCCATACAACATTGTCGCCGCTGTCTCAGACTTGCACAAGGAGCGGAATCTGCATGTCTGTGACATGCCCACTCCTCCTTCACTGCCCTCTCATGGACCAACACTGATGACGTCAGCGCTGTTCCATCGCTACTGACACTTCAGAGGGCAGTGAAGGATGAGGGACGTGTCTCAGACATGCAGGCTACGCTCTATGTGCAAGTCTGAGACAGCGGTGGCCATGTTGGATGGGAGACAATGGAGACCAAGAACGAGGCAATGGGGAGAGCGGAACCAACGGAATGGACATTAGTTAAAAATCATTCTACTATCGTTAGCTTTTTTTTTTGTGGGGACTGGAGGGTCGCTTTAATCGACTTTGCTGTCCTAATTTAAGTGTGTCAATTGTCATATCTTAAAAGTTGTTTTAATTCTGCATGTGAAACCCTGTGGAGAGATGGAGACCAGCTCAGATTGAGTACAGCTGCCTTACCCATTGGAGGTTTGAAGCTTTAAGATTAGTGACTGGTCCAAGGGTCATGCTGCCCATCTCTCCCACAAGGGATGAGAAGAGAAAAGGACAAGTAACAGGTCCTCCTTCCTCGAGATGGGAGGCAAAGGGAGTGAATGGGGTATTTTTGATATGGGTCCCTCTACTATAGTTTTATCTTTGGCAGAATCCTCTGTTTTCTTGATGAAAGCAAATGATAACTTTTACATTAGAAGGACCCAATAAACTTCCTTGTCACATTAGACAGTATATTTTCACCTTTTTGCAATTATACACAAGAATGAACACTTTTGTTTATGCAACACTTTATTACCAAGTTATGTCAGCCAATTTATACAGTAATAATACAGTATCACTTTCACGAGTGGATTTCTACTACACCAAATACTTCATTTTATTTTAATGAAATTGCATGGCCTGTTTGTGGCTCATATTAGCTTGCAGTGTATGCCAGTATTATGTGGGCAGTTTTATTGGAGCACTGTATAGCAGCAAAATTTACGTGTAAGGCTAATTTCACATTTGCGTTCGAGGCTCCGTTAGGAGATTATGTCACAGATGCGGTCAAAAATGCAGAAAAATAATATCATTTGACACTTCAGGTTTTTGTGTTTTTTATTTTATTTTTCTGTTGCTTTAACGGAACAACCCCCCCCCCTCCCCCCCCAAAAAAAGCAGAAAACTGAACACATATGTGAACCCAACCTTAGGCCTGATTCACACGAGCGTGGTGAAACTTGGATGTGAAAAACCTGAAGTTTTTCACGTCTGAGGTGCCCCCCGTGCGGGTCTTGTTTTTACGGATCCCCATAGACTTGAGCCTACGGAGGGATCCGTGAAAACGGAAGATAATAGGACAGGTTCTATTTTTCAATGGACCCTTCAAACGGTCCGTTGAAACAACAGCCGTGCGAACGGCCCTATTACAATACATTTGTCAGTTTGACGGCCGTTGTTTTCAAGGTTTGTGTGAATAAGGCCTTAGTTGTCTGTATGCAGTACCTGATTTACATCACAAGTCCATGTAGAAATGCATGGTACTTTAGACTACACCCATCAAGTGCGACACACCTTAAAGGGTTTGCAAAGATTTGAAAGACATGAAATTGCGTCTGGTATTAGCTACATGGAAGTGAATGGCGCTAAGCTGCAATATAACACACAACCCATGGATAGGTGTGGTGCTGTTTTTGGAAGTAAGCTGACAGGTGTTTCTAATCCTGGAGAACCCCTTTATAATGTTTGTCTGCTCTTACAAAATAAAGCAGAACATAGCCTCGCACATCTCACAAATTGTGCCCTCTGCAGCCTTCCCCTTGCCCCTCGCCGGGTGTCCGCTGCTGACAGCAGTGCATAATTAACGTATAAATGCACATAATTTACATATGAATACACAGCGTTCATTGTACAATTTTCTTTTCACCAGGGATCCTTTCCATAGGGTCAACTATATGCACAAGCTTACTGTTCCTATAGGTAACTCTAATTCTGACTGTATGGCACTGTTATTTTAGCAGCATTGCAATATTATGTGTATGGCACTACTATATGGGCACTGTATGTTGGTTTTCTCTGAGCACTTTATGACAGTGTGTTTTAGGGAACAGGTGATAAGCTGCTACATGACACATCTGGCAACACATATCTCCGTGGGGAACAGAGGATTGGTCATGGTAATCGTCATGCTCAATCCTTGTTTCCTCCAACAGCAGAGTTTGAGGGACAGCTAGGGTGCTCCCACACACACTAGATTGTTAGGGTATGTGCACACACACCAATTACGTCCGTATTTGACAGACGTATTTCGGCCGCAAGTACCGGACCGAACACAGTGCAGGGAGCCGGGCTCCTAGCATCATACTTATGTACGATGCTAGGAGTCCCTGCCTCGCTGCAGGACAACTGTCCCGTACTGAAAACATGATTACAGTACGGGACAGTTGTCCTGCAGCGAGGCAGGGACTCCTAGCATCGTACATAACTATGATGCTAGGAGCCCGGCTCCCTGCACTGAGTCCGGTCCGGTACTTGCGGCCGAAATACGTCCGTCAATTACGGACGTAATTAGTGTGTGTGCACATACCCTTAGTGGATCCCACCAACATTTTTCTGATGTGTATAGCCAGCCTAAATATGAGGTAGTAGCAGCCTACGTCCTCTTTCACAGTCCACTGTTTTCTACTAAGTTATTAAAATAGTTTTCATTTACTACTTTGTTTTTAGAAGGTATAACTAAATATAATAACATAAAATAAATATATCAAAACCTGAAATTCTAATAGAAACAAAATTTAGAATGTCATTTTAGAAGGAATCATTATTGGTGCCTTGTTTTCCATGCGCTTTAATTTCTGTTACTGAGGCCCTAGTTAGAAGCATTTATCTCATATAGGGAACCCTTTTCCATGCACCCAATAGGGGATACTGAGATACTAAGGGTAGGAACACACACAGCGTATTCAGGGAGGATACACTGTGTCAAGCTGCGCAACATATTCGCCCTGAACACTGCAGGGAATGCCGTCTGAAAAATCACACCACATTGTGATGTGTTTTTCCGGGGGAATTTCCACTGTGTAAAGCAATGCCATAAAACAAAAAAAAATGTTCATACTTACCCCCCTCCATCTTCTCTGCGCGCAGTCTAGCCTCCAGGGTTGACGTTGCAGGTTATGTGATTGGCTGCAGCGGTCACATGGGATAAAATGTCATCCCTGGAGGCCGGACTGGAGAAGAAGCCGGAAACCCCGGGCAAGTATAACTTTATTTTTTTTCTCCTTACTTTCGATTTTTGCATCGGAAATCGCTGTGATTCCGCTGCAAATATCGCGACACACACTACTTTGTGGCGGGTTTAAGCACTGCATTAAATTCAATGGGAAAACCCACAGTAGAGGAGCTGCGATTCTGCAGCATTAATTTACATGCTGCAGTCGAAGAAAAGCACCCCAGGTCAATTTATGTGCGTTTTTTTCAGCAGCATTTTTCCGCAGTGTGGGGACGAGATTTGTTGAAATCTCCCCCACACTGCTGCTACTGTAATATGCTGTGGATTTTCCGCAACTAATCCGTTGCGGAAAATCTGCAGTGTTTATGCTGTGTGTGTTCGTACACTTAAGGAAGGAAACGGACACTGTTTGGGATGTCCTCTACTAGCTACAGCTGAGGGTTACATCCGGCGTGGCTTTTGGGGTCTCCTTCAGAATAAATTGAAATCGATGGGAACCAATTGTACTGGTAATGTATCATGATTCCAACCACAATCTTGAGAGAAGGATCCACCGGTAACAGCTGATTACAGGGGTTCCCAAGACAAGGACCGCGGTGATCAGCTGGAAAGTTTTTGGCCAAACTAGACAACATTTTTGACGTATAACTTTGCTTCTGAACACCATTATATAGTTTAGGCTATTTAAAGAATTTATTAAATCAATTTCTGAACTGCTCTTGCATCTTGCTGTAAGTACAGAATGCCATTTCACATTTTTTTAGGGAGAGGAGACATTTATAGATAAGTATTAGATTCTCCCAAATAATAGTAAATATAAATAATTAGAACAGTGCAATAAAAAAATATTTAATAGGAACTAAAAGCAAAGCTTTATAAAAATGCAACTTATTGTATGAGGATAATTATGTGTTGTCAGTTATCTTAACAAGCAAAAACCTTTGGGTTTCGTCAGTGTAATCTTTAGACAGGAGCTTAAGTATTAACTTCATTTCCGTGTTCCATGCGAAGCAAAATCCTTTCTTCAATGATGACTCAAAACGACAATATGAGTCCCCATTCGAAAAATTCTTGTAGGTAGAAAATCAATTCACTGGTCGCTGTTGAGATGTATTGTGGTAATTGACCTTCCTATCATTGAAACAAAGTTTATAAGGAAATCCGTGTCATGGGTAATCGTTATAAATATACACTACCGTTCAAAAGTTTAGGGTCACTTCGAAATTTCCTTATTTTTGCAAGAAAAGCACAGTTTTTTTCAATGAAGATAACGTTAAATTAATCAGAAATACACTCTATACATTGTTAATGTGCTAAATGACTATTCTAGCTGCAAACGTATAGTTTTTAAGGCAATATCTACATAGGTGTATAGAGGCCCATTTCCAGCAACTATCACTCCAGTGTTCGAATGGTATATTGTGTTTGCTAACTGTGTTAGAAGGCTAATGGATGATTAGAAAACCCCTGAAAACCCTTGTGCAATTATGTTAGCACCGCTGTAAACAGTTTTGCTGCTTAGAAGAGCTATAAAACTGACCTTCCTTTGAGTTAGTTGGGAATCTGGAGCATTACATTTGTGGGTTCGATTAAACTCTCAAAATGGCTAGAAAAAGAGAGCTTTCATGTGAAACTCGACAGTCTATTCTTGTTCTTAGAAATTAAGACTATTCCATGCGAGAAATTGCCAAGAAACTGAAGATTTCCTACAACGGTGTGTATTACTCCCTTCAGAGGACAGCACACACAGGCTCTAACCAGAGTAGAAAGAGAAGTGGGAGGCCCCACTGCACAACTGAGCAACAAGACGAGTACATTAGAGTCTCTAGTTTGAGAAATAGACGCCTCACAGGTCCTCAACTGGCAGCTTCATTAAATAGTACCCGCAAAATGCCAGTGTCAACGTCTACAGTGAAGAGGCGACTCCGGGATGCTGGCCTTCAGGGCAGAGTGGCAAAGAAAAAGCCATATCCGAGACTGGCTAATAAAAGGAAAAGATTAATATGGGCAAAAGCACACAGACATTGGACAGAGGAAGATTGGAAAAAAGTGTTATGGACAGACGAATCGAAGTTTGAGGTGTTTGGATCACACAGAAGAACATTTGTGAGATGCAGAACAACTAAAAAGATGCTGGAAGAGCGCCTGACGCCATCTGACAAGCATGGTGGAGGTAATGTGATGGTCTGGGGTTGCTTTGGTGCTGGTAAAGTGGGAGATTTGTACAAGGTAAAAGGGATTTTGAATAAGGAAGTCTATCACTCTATTTTGCAACGCCATGCCATACCCTGTGGACAGCGCTTGATTGGAGCCAATTTCATCCTACAACAGGACAATGACCCAAAGCACACCTCCAAATTATGCAAGAACTATTTAGGGAAGAAGCAGGCAGCTGGTATTCTATCTGTAATGGAGTGGCCAGCGCAGTCACCAGATCTCAACTCCATAGAGCTGTTGTGGGAGCAGCTTGACCGTATGGTACGCAAGAAGTGCCCATCAAGCCAATCCAACTTGTGGGAGGGCCTTCTGGAAGCATGGGGTGAAATTTCTCCCGATTACCTCAGCAAATTAACAGCTAGAATGCCAAAGGTCTGCAATGCTGTAATTGCTGCAAATGGAACATTCTTTGACGAAAGCAAAGTTTGAAGGAGAAAATTATTATTTAAAAAATATATATATATTTCTAACCTTGTCAATGTCTTGACTATATTTTCTAGTCATTTTGCAACTCATTTGATAAATATAAGTGTGAGTTTTCATGGAAAACACAAAATTGTCTGGGTGACCCCAAACTTTTGAATGGTAGTGTATGTTATAATATAAATATAATATAAAAGTAAGGTGGATCACATGTGAAAAAAAAATTATGACAATCAGACTTCATAATTTCATTATTTAGAGTTTTAACCGCTTCCCGCCGCTGCCCTTTTTCAGATTTTCATTTTCTTTTTTTTCCTCCCCACCTTCCAAAAGCCATAACGTCTTTATTTTTTCATCAATATAGTACCATGAGGGCTTGATTTTTGCAGGACTAGTTGTAGTTTTTCGTAGCACCATTTATTTTGCCATATAACGTACTAGGAAACTGGAAAAAAATTATTTGTGGGGTAGAATATGAAAAAAACAGGATTCCTCCATGGTTTTATGCGCGCCGTATTTACGGAATTCACTGTGCAATTAAAACAACATGTTAACTTTATTCTGTGGGTCAATACGATTACGGCGATACCGTATATATAGTTTTTTCTATATTTTACTACTTTTACAAGTAAAAACCTAAGTGTAAAAAATAAAATTAATTTTGTGTCGCCAAATTCCGAGAGCCATAACATTTTTATTTTTCCGTCGATTAAGTGGTATGAGGGCTTATTTTTTGCGGGATAAGCTGTAGTTTTTAATAATACAATTTTGGGGTACATGCGACGGTTTGATAACTTTTTATTTCATTTTTTGTGGGAGATTACGTGACGAAAAAATACAGATTCCGGCGTTTACATTTTTTTTTTACGGCATTCACCGTGCGGCTTAAATAATGATATATTATAATATTTCAGACTTTTATGGACGCCGCTATACCAATTATGTTTTTTAATTTCTTTTTTTACTATGCTCTAGGGGGAAAATGGGAAAAGGTTTTTTTTTTAACTTTTAATATTTATTTATTTATTTTTTTACACAAAAAAAAAACTTTATTTAACTCATTTTTAGGGGACTTCAACCAGCGATCGCTTATGTATTGCAGTATATCGTGATTCTGACAGGCATCTATTAAGCCCTGCCAGAGGTACAAAGATGGCGGACCTGGGGGCCTTCATTAAGCCCCCAGGCAGCCATAGCAACGATCTCCCCCCCGCGATTGCGTTGCGAGGTGCGCAAAGAGCTGTTGGAGGGGGTCGCCCCCTCTTTCTAACGATTTAAATGCTGCCCGCTCCATACTTCCCCTACCCGACTTTGGTGTATGGATAGTAATGGTTATGGACAGTAATGGCGTATGATTGTAATGCAGGGAATACGTCTCTCTTTAGGGATATATAGGGGTTATAGTTCTATCGCACCGTTCCATATCCTTCACTTTGGTGATATGAGATCTAACTAATTTGTTAGGGTAACCTCTAAAACTGAACTTCTGGCCCATCTCTTCCAGACGCTCATTCAAAATAGAATTGTCATCAACGATCCTTTTAACTCTCAGCATTTGGCTAAGCGGAAGGGATCTTACCATTTTCCTTGGGTGTTGGCTCTCATATCTCAACAAACTATTACGGTCCGTAGTTTTTACAAAGAGGGTCTGTCAATAGACGACCCTCTTTGATATAAACGGTGGTATCCAAAAATTGTATAGATTCCATGGAGTTGACCATAGTGAATTTAATGTCATGATCCACCCTATTGAGATCCGTAAAAAAATCTTGCAGGGCAACCTGTGACCCGGTCCAAATGAGGAAAATGTTGTCTATGTATCGCCACCACCCCAAGACATTGGAAAAGTGATGGGACACATAGATGACAGATTTCTCAAGGTCCGCCATAACAATGTTTGCATACGTAGGGGCCACATTCGACCCCATAGCAGTGCCCCTAAGTTGAACAAAAAAGTCATCCCCAAATAAAAAATAATTACACATAAGAATCAGTTCTAATAGATCAACTGCAAAACTCTTGCATTCAGAGGAATAATTTGTAGTGTCTAACACTATTTTAATACTAGACAGACCTCTCTCATGATTAATGGAGGTATATAATGAGACCACATCAAAGGAAACTAAAATGGTCTCCCTAGGTAAGGACAGATCACGTATCTTAGACAAAAAATCAGCTGTATCCCTGACATATGACCTAGCTTATGTAGCAAAACTCCTTAAAAGTTTATCTAAAAGGTTAGCTGAAGGACAAAATAGAGAATTTCTACCTGACACAATCGGGCGCCCTGATGGATTGCACAAATTCTTGTGTATTTTTGGAAGACAATATATCAGAGGGGTAACCGGGTGTTTAGGTAATAAGAAATCATGTAACTCGCTGTCTATCACATCGAGAGCAAAGGCATTATCAACCAAATATTTAAGTTTCCTCAAAAACACAAACTTAGGATCCCCATTAACTCTCCTATAGACATCAGAGTCACCCAGTTGTCTTTCAAGTTCATTGACATATAATTGTCGGTCCATAACGACGATCCCACCGCCCTTGTCGGCGGGTTTGATGACAAGATTGTCGTTATGGACCAATTCCAGCAAAGCCAAAAATTCAGACTGTGTCAAATTAGGGTGTATCAAAGGTTCACCCTCACTGACAATATTAGATATTTATATCATTCTTTACAAAAGAGATAAAACCCTGTAGTACATTAGAATTAGACGGAGGTGTAAAGTCACTCTTATTATAGAGACCAAAATTCTTCAGGGAAAGTTCAGATATCCCAGAGGTCACCAGTTCAGAAGAACAATCTTTTCCAGAAAACCATACTTTAAGTTTAAGTGACATGAAAAACGCATGTAAATCAATATCAAGTTGACACCAGTCAATGGTAGATGCTGGGCAAAAATAAAGACCTTTCCACAACAAAGAAATTTGTGTAAGGGAAAGGGTATATGTAGATATATTTACCACAAGTGACTGTTGTACAAGGTCTACTTTTTCTGGATTCCCACATTCTTGGGTCACCCAAGAATGTGGGAATCCAGAAAAAATAGACAGGGAGTTACACGATTTCTTATTACCCAAACACCCGGTTACCCCAAGATATATTGTCTTCCAAAAATACACAAGAATTTGTGCAATCCACCAGGGCACCCGATTGTGTCAGGTAGAAATTCTCTATTTTGTCCTTCTGCTATCTTTTTAGATAAACTTTTAAGGAATTTTGCTACACATGCTAGGTCATATGTCAGGGATACGGCTGATTTTTTGTCTAAGATACGTGATCTGTCCGTAACTAGGGAGACCATTTTAGTTTCCTTTGATGTGGTCTCATTATATACCTCCATTAATCATGAGAGAGGTCTGTCTAGTATTAAAAAAGTGTTAGACACTACAAATTATTCCTCTGAATGCAAGAGTTTTGCAGTTGATCTGTTAGAACTGATACTTACGTGTAATTATTTTTTATTTGGGGATGACTTTTTTGTTCAACTTAGGGGCACTGCTATGGGGTCGAATGTGGCCCCTATGTATGCAAACATCGTTATGGCGGACCTTGAGGAATCTGTCGTCTATGTGTCCCATCATTTTTCCAATGTCTTGGGGTGGTGGCGATACATAGACGACATTTTCATCATTTGGACCGGGTCACAGGTTGCCCATCAAGATTTTTTTTACGGATCTCAATAGGGTGGATCATGACATTAAATTAACTATGGTCAACTCCGTGGAATCTTTACAATTTCTGGATACCACCGTTTATATCGAAGAGGGTCGTCTATTGACAGACCTCTTTGTAAAAACTACGGACCGTAATAGTTTGTTGAGATATGAGAGCCAACACCCAAGGAAAATGGTAAGGTCCCTTCCGCTTAGCCAAATGCTGAGAGTTAAAAGGATTGTTGATGACAATTCTATTTTGAATGATCGTCTGGAAGAGATGGGCCAGAAGTTCAGTTTAAGAGGTTACCCTAACAAATTAGTTAGATCTCATATCACCATAGTGAAGGATATGGAACGGTGCGATAGAACTATAACATGTACCCCTAAAGAGAGACGTATTCCCTGCATTACAACATTTGATGAATATAGTCCACTTATTATGCGTACTATACGGAAACATTGGCCTATGTTGGGTAATTTCTATGATATCCCCTCTTTCAAACTTCCTCCCCTTTTATTCTTATAGGAGATCAACGAATCTGAGAGACAGACTAGTGAAGAGTGATATAGGCCCTAAGAGTACTGGTAGATCCACTAAACATGTTTCATATACTCGGAGGGGTTGTTACCCCTGCCTCGGCTGTGCCAATTTTGGATTGATGTGTAAGGGTGATACCTTTACGCATCCGGTCACAGTCAAGATCTAAAAGATACGAAATTTTTTGACTTGTAGGTCTGATTATGTGATTTACGTACTTAATGTCCTTGCAAACTTCTATATGTAGGAAAGACCACGACTGAATGTAGAACTAGACTGAACACACATAAATCTACGATTTATACGAAAAAGATAGAATTACCATTACCTAGGCATTTTTGTGAAGCCCATCATAGAGTTAATCAGCTCTGTTTTTGGATTGTCAACCATATACCACCACTCAGGAGAGGGGGGATAGGGAAAAGTTACTTAAGAGAAGGGAGGTTAAATGGATTAGCCTCAACTTTGAGTACAAACTTAGAGCTTTTTCATGAGTTCCTGGAGTGATATGGAATTTGGGTGCCCCTTTGGGTGCTATCTAAATATACTATTGTATTGTCCTCTTATGTAGTAAGGTTTTTTACATTTTATTGGGTTTTATACACTTGAATTTTTCACATTTTCATATTATGACAGATTATGAATTGCTATTGTTTTTATATTGAGAATTCATTCTCTTCTTTTCGTATTCTTTAGGTATCTTCATTGAACTAAATTCGAAATACTAATTTGAACACTCACCCAAACTGCGGGACTCAACAACATTTTTAGATTCTATATGTGAAATTACATACATGTGATATATATGATAAAGACTTTTGTTTAATCTGATATCTATCCTCCTCTTTCAATGTTAGGTCAATGGAACCTTATAGGGTACGAGCGGTTGGATTGCGACATTGCAACCCACTGCTGTAACCAACCGCCTAGCATGCCTTTACTGGCTGCTTGAGTTAGGTCAAATGAACCCTAGGATAGAGGGGTCTACACTGTAATTACATAGTAATGTTCTTTGTTGCGATATACGATCACTTTGTGCGCATGCGCAGACCTCATCTGGTTGCTGTCTCGAGGGACGCTAGACCGGGCTGGTCATGTGATTTGTTATCACGTGATCAGCTAGTGGTCATGCGCAATGGACTTTTCTAGATGCCATAACAGTGATGCTCGTATATTCCTTCAGCGTTTTGGGTGAGTGTCTCTGTTCCATGTTCGTTTCTTGTATGATGCATATGATTATATACACCTGTTCTCTTGATCACAGGTGTTGCCTAATGTGAATATTTGATCTGTTTTTGTATCACATTTACACTGCGTACTTTTAATAATTCTACGATGTTGTCACGATTATCCACATATGATGATTGTAATCACTTGAGCAAATACTCATAATATTGGAATTTATATATATATATATATATATATATATATATAATTTATTTTTTCATACTATGTTAAACCCCTCCCACAATAGGGGTGTATAAATACACTGAGATGTGTGTTTACACACTGCTTGACAAAGGCTGCATTGAGCAGCGGAAACGTTGCATTCTATCACACAGATGGGTGAATAAAAATCCCTTTTTTTGACTTTTGGAGTGCTGCCTCTATTTCTATTTGCCTGATATCTGAGGATTCTAAAGTCAGATTCCTGGAGGCTTGCACCCTACTACCCTGGAGGTTGTTGTACTACTGTGCTGCTCTCTTTCTCTATTTGGACATTTCACCCAGGAGTGTCAGATGGAGCACTGCCCACAGTGATCTAACTTCAAACTCCTGGGTCCAATTGCAAAATCTGTAAGACGGCCCATCAACTATTAGGGTATTTTCACACAGAGTGTTTTCGGACGTTTTTCGGGCTGTAAACACCCGAAAAACGGCCGAAAAATTGGAAGCAGATTGCCTCAAAACATCTGCCTATTGATTGCAATGGGAAAAACAGCATTCTGTTCCGACGGACCGTTTTTTTATGCGTTTTTTTATGCGTTTTTTTTATGCGTTTTTTTTATACGTTTTCAGAAACGGCTGTGTAAAAAAACGGCCGCGAAAAAGAAGTGCAGGACACTTCTTGGGACGTTTTTGCAGCTGTTTTTCATAGACTCTATTGAAAAAAATCTCCGAAAACGGTCGTAGAAAACGCCGCGAAAAACAGCGAAAATCGCAAGTGGCACAAAAAACATCTGAAAATCAGGAGCTGTTTTCCCTTGAGACGTTTTTGACTCTCCGTGTGAACATACCCTTACAACTCACTTATGATACTGCTCATACGGGACAGAGGGGTCTTTTGGGCACTGTAAAGGATCTGCCAGACACAGCTTCTGTGTCGACGCCCGTGGGTAATCAGTCTGCACCTGCTCCTATGTCTGTGAGACTGACTCCATCTTCCACAACTCAGGATGGCAGGCTTAGGAGTGGGAGAGCCTATCACAGCCTGGCCAGACGGAGCTAGCTCCCGCCCACTGTCTATTTATACCTGCCTTTCCTGTTCCTCCTTTGCCTGTGATTCTGCTCTGCTTGTTTCCTGGCTCTGCTGCTGCTGCTTGAACTACTGATCCTCTGCTTGTTATTGACCTTGGCTTACTGACCACTCTCCTGCTCAGCGTTTTGTACCTCGTGCACTCCTGTTTGACTCGGCTCGTTCACTACTCTCGTTGCTCACGGTGTCTCCGTGGGCAGCTCCCTACCCCGTCATTACAGGCACAACTTATTGTTGAGCTCTTCTCTGCCCATGTATTGGTCAGCGATACTCGAAATAATGGAACAGTTTGTGGTGTAAATACTTTGCGTCAGGTACTAAAATCAAACATATGAGCATTCACAGACACAAGTAATGGGAGCTAGAGATTCAACCATATGTATATATGGAAAGAGAGAGAATCCGGTATTACATGTGTTAGGATCTTACCACAACTTCAACTGAATTGCTTCTTGCACACAGGACATAATTCTTTTTTCCTATTTTGCAGCTGATGGCCACAGGCAATCCATCTTTTTGATCATACTCTCTGTATATGTGCAGGTAAAATATTGCTTGCTCCACTATAACAGAAACATGATGTTAACTTACTCCACCATGTAAATGACATTAATAAGTATTTACATATGTTCACATTACTGCTAGTCTTCATTTTTCATTGTTTCAGACCCTTTTTACATGGCGAATAGGATCGTCTTCAGCACTATTCTTGCCAGAAAAAAAAAATGAAAACCTGACAAACCCATTATAAGTCAATGAGTTCCATGAGAATTTATTAGGATCTGTTTCAAAACAGATGTGTCAATGCTATCATGGCTCTCTTAAAGGGGCTGTCAATGACCGGACAACTGATGACCTATCCACCAAATATCCACTATCAGTATATGATCTGTGGGGGTTGCCTCCGGGCACAGGACGTCCATGCGGGAAGCAGACGGCTCTGGTCACGGAATAGCAGCCGAGCTGCAGCTCTGCTCTTATTGAAGTGAATAGAAACAGAGCTGCAATTCTGCAGAACGGCCAATATGCAGTGGTCGAAGCCATCTGCTTCCGGCTCCAACTACTGCATACTGCTCAAAACATCCGGCACCCAGAGCAGCTGATTAGTGCGGGGTCCATGTGTCGGACCCGCACCGATCAAATACTGATGCTGTGGATAGGTCATCAGTTGTCCAGTCGTGGACAACCCCTTTAATAACAAAACCATGACACTAATGTGAACAGAGGCTTACTTGAAAGACACTGAATGACAGATATGTCAACTGTTCCTGTTCAGTCTCCTAAGACTCAAAATTCCTCCACTGCCTTGGGGATACTCATCCCAGTGCCCACCCAACTTGATCAGCAGTAATGCTAAGATGTTCTCAAACATGCACGACTGCCAATCATATAGAAAATTGTGGGTGTCAAAAGACGGAGGCATCCTTCTAATGATGAGCACTGAGAGCCCTCTTCTAGCTGCTCAAATACAACTTCTAGCTTGTCAGTGCAGAAATGAGTATGTACAGTATAAATGAAAAATAGTGTCCTAATATGGGGGCTCTGTGAGGGGCGCATGCTGCCAGGTTTGCAGTAAGCTTTATATTGCTTTTTTTTTTTTTTTACGTCAATAAGTGATTTATTATATAAAAAAAAAACAACTGTTGTAGAGTAAAAAAAGGACACAAAAAATGTAAGTGTGAGCCTAACCTAAGCAATATAGAGGTTGCATTTGTACCCC
Source organism: Rhinoderma darwinii (assembly GCF_050947455.1). Taxonomy (NCBI): domain Eukaryota; kingdom Metazoa; phylum Chordata; class Amphibia; order Anura; family Rhinodermatidae; genus Rhinoderma; species Rhinoderma darwinii. Next base: position 39,903,377 of record NC_134696.1, on the reverse strand, counting down.
CTGCCATATAAGGGTATGTTCACACGCACCATTTTCATTCGTAATTCAGGCGTTTTACGCCTCGAATTACGCCTGAAAAAATGTCTCCATTACGCCTACAAACATCTGCCCATTGCTTTACGATGTTCTGTTCAGACGAGGTGTAATTTTCTGCATCGCTGTCAAAAGACGGCATGTAAAATGACGCCCGCATCAAAGAAGTGCATGTCACTTCTTGGGACGTATTTGGAGCCGTTTTTCATTGACTCCATTGAAAAACAGCTCAAATAAAGTCCGTAAAAGACGCCGTAAAAGACGCCGCAAAAAACGCGAGTACTCTGTAGATAAATGTAGTCACAAAACAACTGGGCTTATAGGCAATGGCGGATTATAATATGGGCGATTCGGGCGGTCGCCCGGGGCCCGAGGCTGCCAGGGGGCCCATCGGGGCCCGAGGCTGCCAGGGGGCCCATCGCGGCCCGAACCGCACACAAACTTCAAAAACGATGCAGCGCTGCCGCGCTGCCCGCTTCCAACTGAATCTGCGCAGATCCAGTTGGGTTGAATGCTGGAGCCTCGCCCCAGCATTCACTCTGCCGTGAGCGGCTCGGTGCAGGCAGGCGCGATGTAGTGACGTCATCGCGCCTGTCTGCACGGAGTCACAGCACAGTGCAGAGGAGTTGAAGCATCGCATCCCCCACCGTCGTGGGAACCGGGATAGGTAAGTAATTATGTTTTCTTTTTTATTAGGTACGTACATATGGGGCATTATGCTGTGTCGGCTATGGGGCATTATACTGTGTCGGCTATGGGGCATTATACTGTGTCAGCTATGGGGCATTATACTGTGTCGGCTATGGGGCATTATGCTGTGTCGGCTATGGGACATTATGCTGTGTCGGCTATGGGGCATTATGCTGTGTCGGCTATGGGGCATTATGCTGTGTCGGCTATGGGGCATTATGCTGTGTCGGCTATGGGGCATTATACTGTGTCAGCTATGGGGCATTATGCTGTGTCGGCTATGGGGCATTATACTGTGTCAGCTATGGGGCATTATGCTGTGTCGGCTATGGGGCATTATACTGTGTCGGCTATGGGGCATTATACTGTGTCGGCTATGGGGCATTATACTGTGTCGGCTATGGGGCATTACACTGTGTCGGCTATGGGGCATTATACTGTGTAGGCTATGGGGCATTATACTGTGTCGTCTATGGGGCATTATACTGTGTCGGCTATGGGGCATTATACTGTGTCGGCTATGGGGCATTATACTTTGTCGGCTATGGGGCATTATACTGTGTCACCTCTATGGGGCATTATACTGTGTCACCTCTATGGGGCATTATACTGTGTCACCTCTATGGGGCATTATACTGTGTCACCTCTATGGGGCATTATACTGTGTCAGCTATGGGGCATTATACTGTGTCACCTCTATGGGGTATTATACTGTGTCACCTCTATGGGGCATTATACTGTGTCAGCTATGGGGCATTATACTGTGTCACCTCTATGGGGCATTTTACTGTGTCACATCTATGGGGGCATTATACTGTGTCACCTCTATGGGGCATTTTACTGTGTCACATCTATGGAGGCATTATACTGTGTCACAGCTATGGGGGCATTATACTGTGTTGCAGCTATGGGGGCATTATACTGTGTCGCGGCTATGGAGGCATTATACTGTGTCACGGCTATGGAGACATTATACTGTGTCACAGCTATGGAGGCATTAGGGTATGTTCACACGGCCAAATTTCAGACGTATACGAGGCGTATTATGCCTCGTTTTACGTCTGAAAATACGGCTCCAATACGTCGGCAAACATCTGCCCATTCATTTGAATGGGTTTGCCGACGTACTGTGCAGACGACCTGTTATTTACGCGTCGTCCGTTGACAGCTGTCAAACGACGACTCGTAAAAATACAGCCTCGTCAAAAGAAGTGCAGGACACTTCTTTCAGACGTTTTTGGAGCTGTTTTCTCATAGACTCCAATGAAAACAGCTCCAAAAACTGACGTAAAAAATGCCGCGAAAACGGCGCGAAAAACGCCCCGAAAAATGCGAGTTGGTAAAAAAACGTCTGAAAAGCAGGGTCTGTTTTCCCTTGAAAACAGCTCTGGATTTTCAGACGTTTTGGTTGACTACGTGTGAACATACCCTTATACTATGTCGCAGCTATGGGGACATTATACTGTGTCGCAGCTATGGGGATATTATACTGTGTCACAGCTATGGAGGCATTATACTGTGTCGCAGCTATGGGGACATTATACTGTGTCGCAGCTATGGGGCATTATACTGTGTCACAGCTATGGAGGCATTATACTGTGTCGCGGCTATGGAGGCATTATACTGTGTCGCGGCTATTGAGACATTATACTGTGTCACAGCTATGGAGGCATTATACTGTGTCGCAGCTATGGGGACATTATACTGTGTCGCAGCTATGGGGATATTATACTGTGTCGCAGCTATGGAGGCATTATACTGTGTAGCAGCTATGGAGGCATTATACTGTGTTGCAGCTATGGGGATATTATACTGTGAAACAGCTATGGGGACATTATACTGTGTCGCAGCTATAAGTGCATTATACTGTGTCACAGCTATGGGGGCATTATACTGTGTCGCAGCTATGGGGGCATTATACTGTGTCACAGCTATGGGGGCATTATACTGTGTCGCAGCTATGGGGATATTATACTGTGTCGCAGCTATGGAGGCATTATACTGTGTCGCAGCTATGAAGGGCGTTATACTGTGGGGGCAGCTATGGGTGGCAATATACTCTGGGGGCAGCTACGGGGGACATTATACGGAGCAATTACAAGAGCTGCAGGTCCAACGGGGGAGACGCTGTGTAGCACAATATACAAGGGGGGATTGTTGTATAGCACTATATAGAAGGGAGCGCTAGTATCACTATATCTAAGGGGGATTGCTGTGTAGCACTATATACAAGAGGGGGAGGGCTATGTGACGCTATTTACAGAGGGAGAGGACTGTGTTGCGCTATTAACAGGGGGCTGTGTGTGGTGCTATCTACAGTGTTTGACACAATTATATTCAGGGGCGCAGTCTATGGTGCTATAATATTTAGAGGCACAGTGTTTGTACTATTTTATTCAGGGGCGCAGTGTTTGGTTCTATTATATTTAGGGGCACAGTGTGTGGCACCATGATAATATTATCTTTGTTTATAGGTGTGGAAATGTTGGAAAAGTGAGGAGCCAAAGACATCTGAGTGGCAAATTCTGCAGAAATTGGTCATGGCCGGGAAAAGTCGTCATGAAGTCTGGACTGGATGGAGAAGAGGAAAAAAACTACCTCGTCACCTGTGAGTCACTAGATTTATAGACAATCTGTCATCTCTACTGACATGTTTATTATAGGAAATCCTTGTATTTCACAAAGTCTTTGTGCAGTCCAGGACTAATAGACAAATAAGTGTTACTATTCCCCTTGTCAGGAGAATGTGTCCCTACACAGCGCGATACTGTCAGCGATGGTTGGAGACTGTCAGTATGTGGGGACAAAGCCTTTTGACAAGGGGAGTAGTAACACCCATTTGTTAATGTCTGGACAAAAAGGAAGTGTTAACAATAGTTACAGGGCGGCGGTGGAGAAGGGGGGCCCAACTATGGGTAACAGCCCAGGGCCTATGGTCTACTTAATCCGCCACTGCTTATAGGGATTGCTTTCTACAACTGTAGCTAGTCATAGAGTTCTGGATCATTAGACCCGACCCTTCTATACATTATGTGGTGGACTAATCAGTTGACTAAATCTCTGGAGATGGGTCATTGATCTAGGGATGGAGTCAGGAAGGAACTTTTCCCTTTAATGTGGTGGTAAATATATAGTCAGATGTAGGTGCCCCTGGCGATAACAGATGATTTCTGGGGTCTAGAACGCTCCTGTCTGCAAAGGGGTTACAGTAGCCTATCCCCAATCCTGCTTGTCACCCCAGGTGCAGATCTCTTCTAGGAAAAGGGGTTTATCTCACATTTAGATTGCAGAAATGTAGAGAAGTAGATGATCATTTTTATCTTTTTGCTGGCACTACTATGGGTGTACTGAAGGGCTATGTGGCTTTCTCATATAATTGACAGTCTCAAACAGGTGCATGCATTGACTTCTCATTGGATCTAGATCAGGGAATGTAAAGTAAGATCTGACTACTGGATAAGTCTCATTGAGACTTCAACACTTGTACTATGTGACTGCATTAACTGTGAAGGGATATGGGAATGAACTCCCATACCTTATATGATTGTAGATTATTTACATAGGCTGCTGATTTTATCACAAACACTGGTCGCTGGTTCTTTATATTGATACAGAGCTCCAAATCCACTGTTTAGACATAGAATTCTAAACTTCTAACCTTAGCCACATGTTATCAAATGCTGCCAGTCATGCAGCAGCAGTGGTATCAAAATCTGTGCATAACTTTTTGTATTGAATGGGGACATCATTCTAAGGTTTTTTTCTAACATAAAAATATCATCTTCACTTTATAACAGTTTTATAACGATTTCCCGCTCTGTTCACAAATCAAGGTTAATAATATCAACATTAACCTATTGTGTACCTTGAGCATCCTGAGCTGGTTCAAAAATGGCGCAAGACTGTTCTGGGTGAGCAATCAACAGGTAATCATTGTGATTTATAAGATTCTGTGGCATTTCATCATCATCATCACTGATATTCTGTTTGAAGGCGTCTACTTCATCTGTAATTACAGAACAAAATGGCTACTAATACTATACATAGGATCGGTTTACATTACATTTGTGCCCAACCCCTCAGGTGGACTGGTTGCATCTTGACATTGACCTGTTTATTTCTACAGATCTCTGAGATTCAAAGCATGGTTTCCGGGTAAAGATCAACCTTAATGTTTGTTTACATACTGAACTGTCCCTTATCCCTTGGACTTCTTCAATAAGAGTAATGTGCAACCACCCAGCACGATGCAGGTGGTTGAGACATTTATAAACACAGTTAAAAGGGATGTGGATGATCTCACAGCTGGTTGGTCCAATGGCCAACTTTTTTCTCCAAACATGCCTTATAAGGAATCATGTGCCCCGAAGGGACTGGTCCATAACTACAACCTTGTCTATGTATATGACTGAGATTAATCGGCAACTGAATGATACCTCAGTGTATGAGCGTGTAGATGGTAACCCGAAGCAACGGATCTTGAAACGTATGAAGGTGGTAAACGAGCAGGCGTACGCCATTGATTTGATTGATAAAGAGTTGCATAAATTCTTAATTCCAGATAAACCAGTGACCCCCTGTTATATATTCTGCCAAAGATACATAAAAGTTGGTAGACCTATTGTATCCGGGATGGGGTCACTCCTTAGTCTAATTGCGATTTTTTTTTTTGGACAAAGTTCTTAGGGGTTTATCTTTAGGATCTAGATCTTTTATTAAAGACACATCTGATTTTCTCTCTAAAATTGCTGAGATAACTATTCCCCCCCAATGATTTCCTTGTCTCCTTTGACGTTATAAGCCTTTATACCTCTATCAATCATGATAGAGGCTTGGCTAGTGTCAAGAGGGCTATGGATATGACTGACTACACTGAGGGTTGTAAAGACTTTCTCCTGACCTTGTTGGAAATTGTTCTCACCAGCAATAATTTTTTGTTTGATGGTGGGTTTTATTTACAGCAAAAAAGGGACAGCAATGGGGACCAGTATGGCCCCCCACTTATGCTAATATTGTGATGGCGGGCCTGGAAGAATCATCTATCTATGTGTCTCCCCACTTTGCTTCCATAGCGAAGTGGTGGAGATACATAGATGATGTGTTTGCCATTTGGACAGGTGACCTAGCTTCGTTACATCTCTTCTATTCTATTGACCGGGATACGAAATTCACTATGGTCAAGTCAAACTCCTCCATTCAATTCCTTGACACAACAGTCTTTATTATATGTGATAGATTATGTACGGATCTATACACGAAGCCTACAGATTGTAATAATATTCTTCTGTATGATAGTTTTCACCCGAGGAAGATGGTTGGTTTATTGCCCTACAGACAGCTTCTTCATGTGAAGAGAATTGTGGAGGATCCAGAGAAACGAGATTGCCATCTTCTTGAGATGTTAAGGAAGTTTATTACATGGGGTTACTCTAAATTGGTTGTTGGGTGACATCTAGACAATGTCAAAATGATAGATAGGGAAACACTTCTATCACCTAAAAATCAAATCAGTAAATCCAATAAGATGGTGATGGTTAGTATGTACAGTAAGTTTAGTCCCCATCTAAGGAAGATTATTAACCACCATTGGCCATTATTGGGTAACTTTTATAAAGAAGTACCAGAGTTTGTTTCACCCCCCTTTTTTCATACAGGAGACCAATCAATATTCAGGACAAAAGTGTGAAAACTGATATTCAGATACCTAGGCTCATAGGAGATGGAGGACAAGGAAATACTCACAGAAAAGGCAGTTTTCCATGTATGTCCTGTGATAACTGTTCACTGATGTTGAAGGGTAACATCTTCTTACATACAGTGACCTTCCAAAAATGTAATCTTAGGTTCACTTTGACTTGTAGAAATGAATATATTATTTACATTATTCCGTGCCCATGCAATTTGTTATATGTTGGGGAGACCACCACAGAGTGACGCCTGAGACTGAATAATCTCAGATCTACCATTAGAACTAGTAAGACCGAGTTGCCGGTCCTGAGACATATTCTCGAGGCTGGCCACTCTGTCAACAGTCGTAGGTTCATGATTGTTGATCACTTCCCCCCATTATAACGCGGGGGAGACAAGGAATTGATCCTCAAACAGTGTGAGGCCTGATGGATTCACCGTTTGAACACATTGAGCTCACATGGCCTCAATGTGGATTACCCACTTAATGTTTTTAGGAAATGAGTACAGTTGTGGTATATCTTTCCAACTTTCCACGAGCTATTTGCCCATGTGATTTCCTCCCATATGACTGTCATGCCTCTTCGTTTATATGTAGGCTGAATGTTTAATACTATCTACATTTATTCTGTATTCTTAAATTTGAATACTGTTATATATATTTTTAATATATTTAACCTTTTTTCTTCTTTCTTTTTTTTCTCTTCCTCCCATAGGTAACTATTGTACAACAACTGAGCACTTAACAGACTGAGATGATGTTTTATTGTACATCTTTGTATTCAATCACCTAATATTGTATATTAATTATTTGTAATCTTGTCAACATTTCTATATCACTTCATATTAGACAATTTTTCATCAAGATGGTCAGGAGAGCTATATGGATCTCCCCTATTGCTGTGAGCATTTGTTATGTTGGGATGAACCAGGGTGTTTTTTTTGACCAAGACACTATATGTTGCTATTATGTTGGCGCTACTATTTGAATACTGAATTGTAAAATTATTTATGCTTTAAATGACGGCAGTATTTGAGAACTGAATGGCAATTCAATTTGGACACTGAATAGCAGAATTCTGTGGACACTGTGGAATATTATTTGGCATTGTACATGCAAAGCAGCGTGAAAAATGGTAGGTGCTGCGTAATTATTTTTTGTGCCCGGTGACCCTCTTTTTCTTCTGGCTCCACTCCCCGGTGTATACAGCCAGAGGATTTGATATACTTCTGAACTGATATCAAATTCCATAATTATGTTTTGGAAGATAAAAAGCATAGTAAATAACAGATTACATATTGTGGCATATTCTACATTTTAGTTTACCCAAGTTTTATTTGCATATATGTTATACCCAGAGATCTTAACTCACGTTTAGTCTTGCTAGGACATGTCTGAATAACTTTCTCACATGTATTTGCTTTTTATCTGAAGTTAAAAAGAAAAGGGTTTTACCCTTGAAATCAATATTTCTACTTGTAGAAGGAAACCTAAACCTGTAGGGTGAGTTTTTCCAGTAATAACATTTTTTTCTTAGAACAAAGTTGTTTTTGTGTTATATTTAAGTAAATCATCTATCCACTTCTAAATGTTATCTAAAAAGAAGTTTAAAAAAAATTAAAGGCTAATTTTTTTCATGAGCAAACAAGCCAAATGTTTGTTGTGGCAGGGAAACGGCAATTTAGCATGGCATGGTTCACAATGACGTGAATGATGTCTATTCTTTACAGTGGGTGTCCTTGCAATACTGCAGTGCTGGGAGCTGAGTTTATGGACTTTTGGTCACAGAATTGGGGTTTCCAAAGTGAAATACTCAATTCACTACCCTAGACCACCTAGGATGTCTTCACAAGCCCCTGTCTGCTCTAGACCACCAGGGTAAGCTATACGTGCTCTAAAAAGACATAATGATGAATCTCATAAACTCAAGTATATATAAACAAAGTACATTCAATGTATTTCTTCCAAAACAGGCATTGAAAATTGGCTTCTGCTGCTCTACCTCGCTCCATACGGTATGGCATTATTTTGAAATGAAAAAAGTATAGTTCTATGAGATATTTTACACACATCTTGCAATGCAGTGTTGACGTCAATGGGTACCTGACACAAATTCCCCTTGAAAACTATATTGATGTTTTTTATTTTCTTTTTGGCCAAAACTTTAATTATATTTATGTTTGTTTTTAACATGTTGGAGGGTATGTAACTCATTGTTAGAATAAACTTGAAATCCAATTACTGTATGTTGTTTTTTTCCCCAAATAAACATGCCCTGAAAAAAATAATAAAGCAATAAGAAAAAACATACACAAACACATTACCCTAAAACATAACACTGTACAGTGAAGTCACTGCAATTGATGTTGCCCTCTTGGTCTATGCTCTTTATTAACAATGTGGGAAATCACCTTTCTACTTAAAAACTTGCTCTTTTCCCTAGACCAGTGGTCTGAACTTGCGGTTCTTCACCTGTTGTGAAGCTACAAGCCCAGGCATCCCACTCTGAAGCTTTTATGGTATGCTGGATATTTATGCCAGGTGGATCACACATGGAGATAAACATGTATGTAAAGGGTCCTGCACATGAGCGAATTCAGGATTTGTGCTTCGCAGATCCTGAATACACTTCACATATTATTCTACGAGTCCCTACTAAACCTTCATGTGATTCCAATTAGAAATAAAATAGGAACCTAAACTTATTCCCTAAAAAAAAAGCATGCCATTCTGCAACACAAGTTGTATAACAGATTTATTTTCACCGAGTAGCATGGGAAAATATTTTGGCACGGAGAGATAGAGACTATATAGATTCATATAGCAGATGGGATTTGCAGTCTCTGTACCTCTAAGTGCCTCCATGCAACGTGTGTATAAGACCTTATTATGACATCTGCTGGCCGCAACTAGTAAAGCAATATCTAAATAATACTACAGATCCTCCCCAGAGTACCTGCCACAGATATCCCAAGATGCCAGTCACAGGTGCCCCCCACATTGTCTGCCACAGATGCTCCCAGAGTCCCTTGCACAGATGCCCCTTAGACTGTGACCCCCCCTCCCCCCAAAAAAGAAAACAAAAACAAATAAACAGCCTTTTGGAGCTTTTCGCTGTCCGAGGTGCGGTTCTCACATCTGCATAGACTTGGTGGCAACACTAGTTACAATGATAGTTACAATAGCTGCTATAATACCATAGGAGTTTTCAATTTCTCTATTTCTTGAAAATCAGGCTAGATATCCTAATATGTATTGTGATGATTGTGATAGCATTATTGATATCACCCAACCCTAGTTGCGCAGCTGTTTGCTACAGTTTTTTAATCTGTCAGTCTGTTTCTGACAATTCTAATCAAAACTCAATTCATGTAGCTCAGTTTCTTTAGGCCTTGTTCACATTGTGCAATTTTGATGCTGTTTTTTGAACTGGAATAGGGTGCAAAAAAATATAATCCTTTAAAAATCTTTATTTGCTGAACTCATAATAGCCCTTTAAATAGAGTATGGGAATATCAATTCATGACAGAGATATACAGTAGTGGGGGCATCAGCTCTCTGAACTAACATCACTTTAGAGACAATAAAACTTTCACACTGTTTATTTGTGAAATAATCAGGTACTTAAGGTGCCCATACATATTAGCTGAACGGCAGCTGAACATGTACATTTTGTCTGGACCGTCCGACCATCTAATGTGTATGGGCTTGTCCCAATTCTCCTCCAACGGCAGATGTCAGGGGAAAGAAAGATAGGTGCTCTTACGGCTGTGGTCACTGACCGCAACCTCCTCTTACCTGCCTCCCGAAGGTCATCCTCTTCCTGCCGACATCTCCCTCCCCGGAGACACCGGCACACGCGTCCGCTCTGTCCCGCAGTGGTCACTAGAGGGCGCACGCTGGGTCCCGGCCTTAAAGGGCCAGCGCTCACTGACGTGTCCTGCTGCTCTTGCTGTCATTCGCCACGTCTGGCGCAACCTGTTGCACCTGCTGTCATCCGCCACCTGCTGCTCTTGCTGTCATCCGCCACGTCTGGCGCAACCTGCCACATCCACCTCCATCCATGCTAAAGCCCCTGCCAACTGTCTGGTTTATCTCAGGTACTTTCGTGCTACGTATGTCTTGTATAGACTTGTGCATTGACTGTGACAAAGCCAGCAACCTCTCTGCTACGGCGGAGCGGCCTAGTTAGTCCACATACCCCTAGATCATGACGGTACGCTTAGGCCATGGTACCCGCTGGCCAGCCCAAGACCGCAGTTCAAAGGATACAGACAGATGCATGACCTACGGACACATCAGGATCATCTCCTTGAGGCTGTAAATTCCATCATGGCCCATCAACTCACTGTTCCACCTCCGGTTTCTCCTCCAGGGGCTGCTGCCACTCCACTGCCCATTGCTCCTCCTGTTTGTTCCGGATGCACAGTTTTGTTGCCTCTTCCTCCTCGCTATGACGGTGACCCCAGAGCCTGTAGAGGGTTCATCCACCAATGCACGGTTCATTTTAGGGTACGAGCTCATCTCTTCCCCTCGGGGGAAGCCAAATTAGCGTTTATTATCCTCGCTGGCAAGCCCCTCACATGGGCGAATCCCATCGTAGAACAACAGGGACCTGAATCCTCTGACCTAGCCTTGTCCCTGCAGTCTTTCCATGCTGTGTTCGAGGAGCAAGGCCAAACATCTTCTGTCGTTGCCACTCTGCTGACTCTCAAGCAAGGAGGATCCACAGTAGGAGAGTATGCTATCTCCTTTCTTACCCTGGCAGCAGAGTTGGCATGGAACAATGAGGTTTTGGTGGCAACCTTTTGGCAGGGACTGTCCTCACACATCAAGGACAAACTTGCAGCCAGCGAACACCCTTCTACCTTGGATGCCCTCATCCTGTTGGCCACCCAGGTTGACGTGAGGATTGGGGAGCGCACTCAGGAGGTTCGACAGGAGCGCCGATTTCCCAGACTAGCACCTTCGGTCCAGAGACCACTATTGCCTTTCCCTAGTGTGCTACTTTAAGAACCTATGCAGATAGACAGTCAGGCTGTCAGAGCAAGAGAAACAGCGCAGACGTTTGTCTGGTTTATGTCTGTATTGTGGTCTTAATGGTCTTCGTGCACCAATGTCCACAGTAGCTGGGAAACTGCAGAACCTAGGGTTGGTTGGAGAGACAACTATAGGGGGTACGTCTCCAAATTTCAAAAACTATTCCTGTGACCATCATATCTGGAGAGACATCACATTCCTCCTCTGCCTATCTTGATTTCAGAGCAACTGCAAATTTCATCCAGCAAGGTCTAGTGGATCTCATACATCTACCCACAGTTCTTCTGTAGAGACCCCTCGCTGTTGCTTCTGTGAATGGTCTACCATTGCCCGATCCAATTGTGTTAATGACGGAACCACTGAAAATACAAATTGGAGTTCTTCACTCAGAACTGATCGCCTTCCTTGTATTGCCTAAAGCGATCAACCCTATTTTGCTGGCCTACCCTAGCCTGCCTGCCATGGCTTCGTCTACACGCTCAAATTGAGTTCCGACAAAGTCCTCCAATGGGTTCCCAAATGCCTTAACAGCTGTCTGCCACAAGTTCGTCCAGTTTTGCCACCACTACCTCAGTCACTCTCCGATCTACCAGCCAGTTTTGCAGACATATTCAGCAAAAAGGAGGCAAAGACTCTTCCTCCCCATCGCAGCTACGAATGCCCAGTCGAGTTACTTCCTGATGCCTCACCATCCCATGGGCGAGTCAATCCCCTCAACCCGCCAGAGACCCTATCCATGTCTGCCTACGTTAAGGAGAATCTGGAGAGAGGGTTCATGCGGAAGTCTTCCTCCCCGGCCGGAGCGGGATTATTCTTTGTGAAAAAGGAGGATGAATCTCTTCGTCCATTTATCGATTACAGTCTTTTGAACCAAATCATGGTCAAGAATAAGTACCCCTTGCCACTCATTTCAGAACTATTCGATAGCATTTGTGAGGCCAATGTGTTCACGAAGCTGGATCTACGTGGGGCCTATAACTTGATCCGTGTCCGCAAAGGTGACGAGTGGAAAACCACATTCAACACCCGAGACGGTCACTACAAATATCTCGTGATGCCCTTTGGACTGTGTAAAGTTCCAGCTGTGTTCCAGGAGTTCGTGAATGACATCTTCCGGGATCTGCTGCATGTCTGTGTGGTGGTCTGTCTGGACGACATCCTGATCTACTCACCTGATTTGACGACATATCAGAGGCATGTTCGCCAAGTTCTGTCTCTGTTAAGGGGGAATCTCCTGTATGCTAAACTCGAGAAGTGTGTATTCGAGAGGAACTCTCTGCCCTTCCTGAGTTACATCGTCTCCGACCGTGGACTCAAGATGTATCCAGAGAAGGTGAAATCCGTCTTAGACTGGCCACGTCCACAGGGGCTTCGGTCCATACAATGATTTCTAGGGTTCGCAGACTTCTATCGACAATTTATCCCGAACTTTTCATCTCTGACTGCCCCAATCTCTGACCTCACCAAGAAGGGGGTGAACACCAAGGTTTGGCCTCTGGAAGCAGATACAGCATTATTAAACCTCAAGAACGCTTTCGCCTCAGCCTTTATTCTTCATCACCCTGATGCATCGCGGCCGTTCTCTCTGGAGGTGGACGCATCCTCCGTTGGTGCTGGAGCACTACTATGACAAAAGAACTCTAAGGGCAAGATGGTGGCCTGTGGCTTCTTTTCTAAACTATTCTCTCTGGCTGAACGTAATTATTCCATCGGGGATCGGGAGTTGCTGGCCGTCAAGTTGGCATTAGAGGAGTGGAGACAATTGCTGGAGGACGCGGTTCACCCTATTACCATATATCCGGATCACAAGAACTTCACGTACTTACAGTCAGCACAACGACTAAATCCTTGCCAAGCCAGGTGGTCATTGTTCTTCGTCCGATTTCAATTCTTGCTTCATTTCCATCCTGCCGATAAGAATGTGAAGGCTAATGCCCTGTCTCGATCATTTGAGACTAATGACTCTGAGGAGATCTCTCAATATATTTTAGATCCTTCTAGGATTATTGCCGCTAACCCTTTACAAATTAGAGACATTCCTCCCAGAAAGACTTCTGTTCGGCTTGCAGACAGGAAGAGAATTCTCCGCTGGGGACACAGCTCCAAACTGATGGGGCACTCCGGTGTCTGAAAGACTCTGGACTTCATAGCCCGTCAGTACTGGTGGCCCACGCTGCCTAGAGATGTTACGGACTACGTGTCTTCATGTACAAACTATGCCTCGAACAAGTCTACCTGCTCCAAACTGCTGGTCTGCTTCTACCCCTGCCTGTCCCTGATGCCACTTGGCAGCATATCGCTATGAACTTTATTACAGACCTTCCCCCCCTCAGCTGGGTGTACTGCGGTCTGGGTAGTAGTGGATCATTTTTCTAAAATGGCACATTTCATTCCGTTGACTGGTCTTCCGTCTGCTCCTCGCCTGGCAAACCTGCTTATTCTACACATTTTCCGTCTGCACGGACTTCCTCTGCACATTGTCTCGGATCGGGTGTACAGTTCACGTCCAAGTTCTGGAGAGTCTTGTGCTACCTGCTAGAAGTTAAGCTGGACTTCTTCTCCGACCAATCAAATATCTTCGTCATTTTGCTTCCGCCCAACATAACAACAACCACATTCTCAAACAACAACCACACAAGTGAGTCTACTGCTTCGTCCCCCTTCTACATTGTGTACAGCCAGCATCCCCGAGTTCCTCTTCCTGTGCCAGCCATGACTCAAGTACCAGCAGCTAACTCTTCATTTGGGACTTTTAATCACATCTGGCAGCAAACTAAAGCTGCCATTCTCCAATCAGTGGCTCGCATGAAAAAGCAAGCTGACAAAAAAAGAAAGTTTCCTCCTCAGTTCTCTCCTGGAGTCAAAATCTGGCTGTCCTCGAGAAACATTAGACTCAAGATGCCTTCTCACAAATTCGCTCCCAGGTCCTTTCGAAATCCTGAAAAGGATAAACCCTGTATCTGGTTGCCTCCTACGCTCAAGATTCCCTACTCTTACCACATGTCCCTCATTAAACCTGTGGTCCTGAACCGCTACAGTAAAACTCCTGGTCCTGTAGTTGCTCCCAGCGGTTCATCTGATGTGTTTGAGGGGAAGGAGATCCTGGTCTGCAAGAGGGTAGGAGGAAGGACTTTCTATTTGGTGGACTGGAGTGGGTTTGGTCCTGAGGAGAGATCCTGGGAACCAGAGGAAACCTCAATGCTTCTACCCTCATTAAAAAATTCCTCTCTCGCTCTGGACCCAAGAAGAGGGGGCGTAAGGGGTGGTACTGTTACGGCTGCAGTCACAGACCGCAACCTCCTGTTACCTGCCTCCTGCAGGTCTTCCTCTTCCTGCCGACGTCTCCCTCCCTGGAGATGCCGGCACACACGCCCGCTCTGTCCCGCAGTGGTCACTAGAAGGTGTGTGTGCGCTGGTTCCCGGCCTGAAAGGGCTAGTGCGCATATGTAATTAATTCATTAATTATGCTCTGATCACCTTGAACTATAAAAAGGGCCCTGCCCTTTCGAACCTTGCCTGAGCGTTTTTTGTAACTCCCATGTTAGTCTTGCAAATGGTCCCTTAGAGTTACCCTGCTCCCAGTGTACCCGTGCCTGGCTACCTATATCCTGTGCTGTGTTATTGTTCCTGAGCCTGTTTAGTGATTGGAGTCATGTACTGCTGCTCCTGCTGTCATTCGCGACATCTGGTGCAACCTGCTGCACCTGCTGTCATCCGCCATGTCTGGCGCAACTTGCTGCACCTGCTGTCATCCGCCACGTCTGGCGCAACCTGCCATATTCACCACCATCCATGCTAAAGCCCCTGCCAATTGTCTGGACTATCTCAGGTACTTTCGTGCTATGTACTTCTTGTATAGACTTATGCATTGACTGTGACTTGGCAAGCTGCCTCTCCGCTACGGCGGAGCGGCCTAGTGGGTCCACATACCCCTAGATCGTGACAGGTGCATGTCTCACAGGCGATAAATCTTCACTATAGGTGTCTGGCAGTGGCTAATTTCCTTCTCTCCATTGAGAACAAATGCACTTGTCACATGCTGAAGCCAACTATGCATGTGAATGATGCATCCAGAGAAAAGCTGTCGGCTGAATCAGCATTTCTAAGGTGTATGGCACTATTATTAGCCATTTGATGACAATTAGCCATTCAATATATGAAACAATGAGTGATGTCACATCCATGACGTCTGTATCAGTAGTTAGTGGTACGCTATCAGCACCAGGCTTTAAATTTAAATTCTAATCTATTTATTTGAAAAAAATGTCACTTGGACATAGACTGAAGTATAACAATGCTGTAAATATGCTTGATGCAGAACAATACACCAATTTTTGCTGACACTATTAGATATATGCAAGACAATGAGTGACATCACACAAGTGGTTCAGCTGCTTCGTTCTAGCGATTGGTGGGGGTCTCAGTGCTCGGACCCCCACCAATCCAAATTTCTAACATGTCACTATGACATGTCAGAAGTTTGTCAAACTTTTAGCTACACTTTAAATAGCTGCCGCCATTTTGAGCGATTTGTGCGGGACGAATTCCAAACGATTTGGATCAGTAAAATCCGATACTTTTGGGACATTCTTACCGAATTTGATTAGTGTAGAATCGATTCACTCATATAAATACATTCGGAACAATATTGAATACAAAAATATATAATTATCAGTTGAAATAGAACAGAGCAACATATAAATAATAAAGAAAAAAAAAGTCAGCAAGGTCTATACGTATGCATAATAGAGAGAGAGAAAAAAAAAGTCACGTCCCTTGAAGAGATTTACTCTACTGTCCCCATTAGGCACATCGGCGTCAGGGCTCCATTCTGGCGTTTGGTCTGAGCTTTCTGTCAGAACGTAACCCTGACTGAAACAAACAGAAACCATAGATTTCCGTTTGCATCACCATTGATTTCAATCGTGACGGATCCGGTGCAAATGGTTTCCGATTGTCTCAGTTGTGCCAGGGTTCCGTAGTTTTGACGGAAGCAATACCGTAGTCGGCTATGCTATTCATTAATGCACACGGTGGATGCGCATATGGAGCGCGCTCAGTGCGTGAGCGCACTCCAAACATCACACCCGCACCCGGACGTAATGGCATGTCTGGGTGCGCGAAGGGGTTAAAGGGAATGTGTTGCCAGAAAAACATGTTTTTTTAAAAAAAATTAAACATTTAGTGTGTGGGTGATTAAACATGGTTCAAATTTTTTTTATTTTTTTCACGAGTCAGGAAATAGTCAGGAAATATTATAAATTAATTCTAATTTATAATACTACCCATTTTTGGTCACTAGATGGAGCTATTCCCAAAATTGCAGCATTGCAACAATGGGTTAAAAGCCCTCGCTCTAGTGAGCTCTCAGCATCCCCCCTCCTTTATCCTGGCTAGTGCCGGGATAAACGAGGGGTTTGAACGGTGTAACCTCCTACGCTGTGTGTCGCCATTTTTTGAGCTAACACACAGCGTAGTAGGTTTACATACAGTAGTAAACACACACAAACACGAACATACATTGAAATCTCTTACCTGCTCCTGCCGCCGCGGCTCCCTCCGGCCCGTCCGCTCCGTTTGCTGCCGCTGGTCCAAGTGCACAAATCCGGAAGCCGCGACCGGAAGTAGTAATATTACTGTCCGGCCGCGACTTCCGGTCCACAGGAAAATGGCGCCGGACGGCGCCAATTTCGAATTGGACTGTGTGGGAGCGGCGCATGCGCAGTTCCCACACAGATGCCGTACACTGAAGTCAATGGGACGGGAGCCGTTCGCAGTCCCTATGGGACTGTGGCTGCCGTATTCCATGTCTGTATGTGTCGTTAATCGACACAGACAGAAATGGAACAAAAAATGGCAGCCCCCATAGGGAAGAAAAAGTGTAAAAATAAGAAAAAGTAAAACACAAACACACAAATGAATATAAACGTTTTTAATAAAGCACTAACATCTTTAACATATAAAAAAATAATTTGTGATGACACTGTTCCTTTAAGGCTTCATTCACACCTGCGTTGTGACAGTCCGTTGTTCTGCTCCGTCAGAGAAGCAGAACAAGGGAATAACGGAAGCAACGGCTCCGTTGCACAATGGGTTCCGTTGGCTTTCCGTTGGTGTGTCTGCGATTTTACCGGACACAGTAGCACAGCTATTCAACTGGTTAAACTGTACCAAACTTTTTATTTTGAAACGTACCTTGAGGCAGCCTTCTTCTATCCATCTTCACAAAATCTAAAAGAGAATGACAGTGAATTACTTTCTACATGTACAATTGCAGGCAGGCTCCTTCTTTACACCTTCCTCCGAACCTCCCTCTCTCACACAGTGTCTTTGCAGCTCAGAGAAGAAATATGATCCCTCAGTGAGAAATCAGTTCCATTCATCTGAATGTGGTTGTTTCTGCAGCAAGCGTATTAATTTCTGCAAGCTTTGTTCAGATGAATGAAAGTGATATTCAGTCAAAGAAAATTTAAAAAAAAAAAAATCTGCCATATGTGACTGCACCCTTACAGATAATGCAATAGTCAGGTAAAGGTAAAGTTTATTATCGTTTCATACACTACCCCATACATTTCAACCCCTTAGTGACCAGCCCATTTTAGGCCCTAATGACCAAGCTATTTTATTCGTTTTTCTATAGTCGCATTCAAAGAGCTATAACTTTTTTATTTTTTCGTCTACATAGCTGTATGAGGACTTGTTTTTTGCGGGATTAGTTGTGATTTTTAATAGCACCATTTTTGGGTACATATAATTTTTATATTAACTTTTATTAACCCTTTTGGGGGGGATTATAAAAAAAAACTGAAATTCCGCCATTGTTCTATGCGTTTTTAAAATGACGCCGTTCACTATGCGACGTAAATAACATGTTACCTTTATTCTATGGGTCGGTACGATTACGGCGATACCACATATGTAGAGGTTTTTTTATGTTTTACGACTTTTGCACAATAAAAACACTTTTGAACTAAAATTATTTGTTTTTACATCGTCGCTTTCCAAGAGCCGTCATTTTTTTATTTTTCCATCAATGTAGTGATTTTTTGGGCTTCTTTTCTGCGGGACAAGACGTAGTTTTGAATGGTACTGTTTTGGGGTGCATGAGACTTATTGATTCATTTTTATTATCACTTTTTTGGGGGGCAATGGAAAAAAATTGCAATTTCGCCATGGTTTTTTGCGTTTTTTTTTACGGTGTTCACTTTGCGGTTTAAATTACATATTAACTTTATTAATGGAGTCATTACGGTCGCGGCGATACCACATATGTGTACTTTTTTTTTTTTTTTACACTTTTACTAAATAAAACCACTTTTTATGGAAAAAAATGGTTTTATTTATTTTTTTACTGTACTTTTTATTAATAATCTTTATTTCACTTTGATGACTGATTTTATTAGTCCCACTAGGGGACGTTACTGTGCGATGTTCCGATCGGTGCTATAATGCTCTGGTATACTTCGTATACCAGAGCATTATTGCCTGTCAGTGTAAATCTGACAGGCAATCTGTTAGGACGTGCCTCCGGCGCGTCCTAACAGGCATATGTCCAGGGCAGACCTGGGGGCTTTTATCAAGCCCCCGGCTGCCATGACACCCCATCGGAGACACGCGATTTCATTCGCGGGCCGCCGATGGGTGACAGAGGGAGCGCACTCCCTCTGTAAACAAAGTTAAATGCCGCGGCCGCTATTGACGGCGGCATTTAACGGGTTAAACGGCCGCGATCTAAGTAAACTTCGATCGCGGGCGTTGGAGCAGGAGCTCAGCTGTCATCAGACAGCAGAGCCCCGGCTCCTGCCTGCACGGGAGACCCGTGCAGGACTTAGACTAGGCTGACGTGAAAAGGCGTCAGCCTAGCCTAAAGCCCATTAGTGACCGACGTAAAAAGGCGTATTAGTGGTCACTAAGGGGTTAATCAATTGGGAAAAAAATCCCTTAGAGGCTCTGTCACTAGTTTAATAATGACCTATCCCCTAGCTAATCTAATAGGCGCCGCCACACTGAAGATGCTAGTGAAAACTGTGTCCCAAAACATTTATTATTTTAATAGTTATTAACTTTTTTCTAAATATGCAAATAAGGCTATAATAGACAAGGGGGCGTCAACACCAGTGATTCTCCTGAGGTGGAGCTACCTCACAGCCTCTGACGCTGTCCTATTAGCATGAAGTTGCTTCGCGCAGTGTGAGAGACTGAAACTGGAGGGAAGGGGGATCAATTCAAACAGCCATATCTCAGGCCGTGGACCACCTAGAACAGTGGTTCTGGTAGCATATGAAAGAAGATATTCTAATCTTTGACATCATATGATATATGACCATATCATATGACACCAGGATTGCAGTTCTAGTTGTGACACGACCGGAGATATCGCCAGTTGAATACACAGTCGGGAATGGAAGCAGTGTACGATAAGATCCCTCTGGGCAAGGAAGGAGAAGAAGCTGTATGATGATTGGACAGCGTCATACAGAAAACATTACACCGCCCAGAGTGAAAAGAAAGAGACACCTCCGATTTGGCTATTATAGCCACATTAGCATATTTAGAAAAATGCTCATAACTTTGCAAATAATAAGTTGTTTTTTTTTAAAACAAATCACACTGTAGTTATCAGCAGCAAAGCACCTATTAGATTAGTTAGGAGATAGGGAATTGATAAACTGTTGACAGAGACCCTTTAAGCCCTTACCGACCAGGCAGGTTTGGGCCACAAATGCAAATGACTAAACCAATTTTTGTATATTTTTTTTACTCATGATAAAAGAGCCATAACTTTTTTATTTTTTCCACCGATTTAGCTGTGTTTTTGCAGGACGAGTTATATTTTTTAATGGCATCTTTTTGGAGTACAGTACATATAATTTATTGATTAGCTTTCATAATTGTTTTTGGAAGGAATTACAAAATAGAACAGCAATTTTGGCGTTGTTTTTTGCGCACTGTTTTTTTGCCATTTATCGTGCAGTAAAAATAACATGTTATAGATGTATTCATTTTTAACTTGACTTTTAACGCATGAAATACACAGTGGCAAGAAACTTTAACTTTATTTTTTCTATGCTTTTTTATCACGCTGCAGCAATTTATCAGAGTTAAGATAAGGATCGCTACATCTGTATATACACCATAAGGACAAAAATATTGGGACACACCGCTTAATTGTTGAATTCAGGTGTTTCATCCAGTCCAATTGCCACAGTTGTATAAAAGTCAGAACCTAACCATGCAGTCGCCTTTACAAGCATTTGTGAATGAATGGGTCGTCTCAAGAGCTCACTGAATTTGAACGTGGTATAGGATGCCTCCAATGCAACAAGTCAGTGAAATGTTTTTTCTCCTAGATATTCCTCGATCAACTATGAGTGATATTATTGTAAAGTGGGAGCGTTTAGGAACCACAGCAATTAAGCCACAAAGTGGCAGACCAAGTAAAGTTACAGAGCAGGGTCGCCGAGTCCTAAACCTTCTCTGACATTAACATCAGCAAACAAAACTGTGCGCCGGGAGCTTCATGGCATGTGTTTCCATAGCAGAGTAACTGCATGCAAGCCTCACATCACGAAGCACAATGCCAAGCGTCAGATGGAGTGGTGTAAAGCACGCCGCCACTGGACTCTGGAGCAGTAGAAACGTGTTTTGTGGAGTGATAAATCACGCTTCTCTATCTGGTAGTCTGATTGATGAGTCTGGGTTTGGCGAATGCCTGGAGAACGTTACCTGCCTGACTGCATTGTGCCAGCTCTAAAGTTTGGTGGAGGAAGGATAATGTTATGGGGTAGTATTTCAGGGGCCCCTTAGTTACACTAAAGGGAAATCTTAATGCTTTAACATACCAAGACATTTTGGACAATTGTAGCTTCCAACTTTGTGAGAACAGTTTGGGAAAAGCCCTTTTCTGTTCCAGCATGACTGTACTCCAGTGCACAAAGCAAGGTCCATAAAGGTAGGTTTGGATTAGTTTGGTATAGAAGAACTTGACTGGCTCACACAGAGCTCTGACCTCAACCCCACTGAACACCTTTGGGCTGAACTAGAATGGGCCTGACCTCACAAATGCTCTTCTGCATGAATAGGCAAAAATTCCCAAAGACACACTTCAAAATCTTGTAATAAGCCTTCCCAGAAGAGTGGAAGCTGTTTTAGCTGCAAAGGAGGGACCAACTTCATATTAATGTCTATGGATTTAGAATATAGATGTAACGTGTAATACTTTTGTCTTTATAGTGTGTGTTACGCTCAATTCAAACTACGACTGTGGTGCACAGTTGGTGCATAACCCAGCAATTTCCCAATGTATATGTCAAACCAATAACATTGCACATTATATATTTGGATCTTGCAGTACCAACTGTCCTAATGACAAAGTGCCTTGAATAAATGATACTGTGTTTATATTACTATTTGTTTTCCTAAGGCTTCAGTCAAACTGCTTACATAATAGTAGTTTCTCTAAACTGTAAGTCTGGACTACGTCACCTCTAGCTGTCTTGGCAGTAGGGATTTCCCCAGAGTGTATTAGGACATACTTCCATTCAATACAGAAACTGTGTAAATAACTAAAATAAAAAGTACAATAAAAAAGTAATCTCTGCGTTTCTGGGGTTAAACTTAACTCCCAACCCAACCGTCCCAAATTCAGCGGTACAGTCCCGGATTCTGGGCTCTGTCCCAGGTGGCTGGTGGTAAGTCCCGGTGTCAACTGCATCTGCGTCCTCAGTAAGCAGATACAGTTAAATCCAATGCTGAAGCAGGGAACCGTCAGCTTCCTGCTTCAGCATTCACTATGTGAAGCGGTTGTGAGCCACTCTGCACAGACAGGGATCTCCTACACTCGTCTAGGACTCCCCAGGCACAGCGCTACTTTATGCGCTGAGTCTGGGGAAACCCTTGACATCACCTTTATTAGGCCCCCAGGCAGCGATAGCAACCATCACCCCCCGCAATTGCATTGCGGGGGGCGCGATGAGCTGTTAGAGGGGTTCACCCCCCTCTTTCTAACGATTTAAATGCTGCGGTCGCTATTGCCACTCGTTACTCGGAAGTGTCGGCTGTAACAAACAGCCGACACCCGCATCGATTGGAGCGGGTTCACTCCGTGAGCCCGCTCCATACTTCCCATACCCGAAGGGAATGTCAGGAAGGGGTTAAAGACAGACAGACGGACTGGAAATAAATGACAATTTGGAGACACACTGATGCAAAACGACCATGAAAAACTGACAGTTGATCAGTTTTTAATGGCCATTTTTTTTCACTGCCGTGTGAATGTTGCCCATGTATTTATTTTATTTATTTTTTGTTAGACACTATGGGGCATTATACTGTATAGGGGCGGCTATAGGGGATTATGCTGTATGGGGCAGCTATGGGGCATTATAGTGTTCAGGAGAATTTGAGTTGGCATTATACTGTATGGGGCATCTCTGTTAACTTTATACTGAATGGGTGCATCTATGGGGGCATTATGCTTTATGGGGGGGCAGCTAAGGGGCCATTATACTGTGTTAGGGCAGCTATGGGGGCATTATACTGTGTAGGAGGACCTATGGGGTATTATACTGTGTGGAGGGCAGCTATCGGGGCATTAAAGGGACGGACATATCGCCAATGCAGCCGGTTAAGCTGCACAGGGGCCCGGAGCGGGTGGGGGCCTGTTCAGCTGCCCTAAATGCTGTATGCATAGATCGGCATGGCCGTGCGGCAGACGGAAGGGGGCCCCCTTCCTTCCCTGTGCACTTTCGGCAACTCACAGATCGGGCCCCCTTCCTTCACATATGTTATTGATGCCTCGCCGATCTATTACTTAGAAGATGTATTAGGAGGGGAGAGGCCTGGCGAGACTTACTCTGTCTGGTAGTCTTCGTCACTTAGTAACCAGTGTCACCGTCAGATGCAATGTAACATCTGACAGTGATGCTCACTAGGTAACCAAGACCACCAGATAGAACACGCCACACCTAGCAAGCAGCATCGCTATCTTCGGACTACTTTTTGATCCGGGATATCGGTGCTGCTGAAATTAAGCCTAATGCTGGTTGGCTGAGCCTCTCAGCCAATCAGTGTTAGGGTTCGTCTTGCTCTGCCCCCTGACCCTGCCGATGCTTTTATTGTGGTGTGTGTGCTGAGTGTTGTGAAGGGGCTGACTGAAAATAAAAAGAGGTAGTGGTTGCTGCCCTGTCTGTAGAAAATGTTTGGAATAGAGTGGAGCTCAGTGGACAGTTGAAGGGGTTTGCCCTTCTTTAACATTTATGTCATATCCAAAGGATATGCCTTAAATGTCAGATAGATGCGGGTCCCACCTCTGGGACGTGCGCCTATGTCTAGAATGGGGCCCTCTAAACCCTGTTCTGCCTTTCTCGGCACCTGCTGCTTCCCGGCCACTTCCGGATTAGATTGTCGGGAGTTACGAAAACAGCAAAGCTCGCTGAGCTGCTCTGTTTTGGTAAGGGCCTGTTCACATCAGCGTTGGCTTTCCGTTCCGGGGTTCCGTCGGAGGTTTCTGTCAGGTGAACCCCGCAACGGGAAGTCAAACTGAAACCATAGCTTCCGTTTCCGTCACCATTGATATAAATGGTGACGGAAACATTGCTAATGGTTTCCGTTCGTCACCATTCCGGCAGGTTTCCGTTTTTCTGACGGAATCAGTAGCGCAGTCGACTGTGGTGGTTTCAGTTTGACTTTCCGTTGCGGGGTTCAGTCGACGGAAACCTCAGACGGAACCCCGGAACGGAAAGCCAACGCTGATGTGAACAGGCCCTTAATCCCATAGACGTGAATGGCAGTTACGGAAGCAACGTAGCATGCGAGCTACTCTGTGTCCATAACTACTATACAGTTATACAGTTATATTGGAGTTACGGAAAGAGCGTAGCTCAGCGAGTTACGCTGTTTTCGTAACTCCCGACCATGTAATCAGTAAGTGGCCGGGAGGCAGCGTGAGCACAAAAAGCTAGAATGGGGTTTAGGGGACCCTGATCTAGAGATAGAGACCTGGATCTATCTGACATTTATGACATATCCTGTGGATATGTCATAAATATCTCTGATGGGAAAACTCCTTTAAAAGTAAAAAAAAATTGCCGCGCACCGCATCAGTCATCCCTTTTTGTTATACTTGACAGTAGGCAGGTATGGGGTTAATGCTTCAAGGATAGTACAGAAAGCAATCACATGGAAAGATTTGTCATATCCGTTATGGATCTTTTAAAAATGGAAGCCATTATGCCTAGGTGTTCAGTTCTTCATTATATAAGCACCTTGCAGTAAGGACACTGGGCTGTTCATGTTGCATTTTGTGTTAGAAGGAAATACATCTACAGTAGTAGATGATTAAACTTGTAAAAAACTCTTGACTTGTCATAGTAACATGTAAGAAGTTTTGATCGGTGGTGGTCCGAGCACTGAGACCACCAATCGCTAAAACAAAGCAGCAGAAGCGCTGGGTTCACACAGAGTTTTTTGCAGGAGAGAAATCTGCCTCAAAATTCAGTTTGGAATTTTGAGGCAGATTTTCCTCTGCCTGCATGCCAATTTTCGCGGCGGCCATTGAGCGCCGCGGGCATAAAACTCCACGAAATACGCTTTCTCTGCCTCCCATTGATGTCAATGGAAGGTCAGAGACTTAACACCCGAAGATAGGGCATGTCCCTTCTTTTGCCCGCAAGCCGTTTTTCCCGATGCTGGGGGAAAAAAACGCCGGCATTTTTGGCCGTTTTTTGGCGCATTTTGCGGCGCGGTTTCCGCGTAAAAAAACCTGTCAAAAACTCAGTGTGAACTCTAATTTCTGATCGGCTTTCCTTGGAAAGCAGTGTTAGCGGCGTATGGGCTCAATAGAAAGTCTATGAGCCCATACACCCAAGCGCTTCTGCCGCTTAGTTTTAGCGATCGGTGGAGGTCTCTGTGCTTGGATCCCCTCAGATCAAAACTTCTGACATGTCGCTGTAACATGTCAAACGTTTTTTAGAAGTTTAGTCACCCTTTAATGTTACATTATATATTTTTTTTCCATATACTAGAAGCATAAAGATATGGTTTGAACAGTTCTGCCTTCCATCCTTCATATGGAAATATAAAAATATAAGAACTCAGGGGCAAAACTAGAAAATCCTAGGCACCATAGCAAACTTCTGAAACAGGCCCCTTACGAATCAGGGTAACATATACTGTCACCCAGTGCCCAAATTCTGCAATTGATTGCTCAAATAATACTGACATGTAATGCCCAAAACAGTAACCGACATAAACATTAAATTAAAATAAATAAATATATATATATATATATATATATATATATATATACACACACAAAATCAGCACTCCAGCAAGGTCCAGTAAGAAAATCTGTGGTTTTATTACATAAACAAATGAAACCACAGGTTTTCTTGATGGAGTGCTGCAATCCGTTTTTTTTCGTATGGTTTCTTGAGCTGTGGAATAAGCTCTACTTGCTTCGCACCCACCACTATATTACATGGGTGCTGCATTATTTGAATATTTTTGGTATATATGTATATATATATATATATATATATATATATATATATATATATATATATATATATATATATACTGGTTCCTTTTAATGAATTAGAGTATCATCAAAAACATACCCAAGGAAAGTGGCCTAAGGCCCCAAGTTTATTTTGCCCATAGGCTCCTGACATGTAATTCTCATACTGCATAGAAGTAAGACAGGTTTTCAATGTACACTAAAAAGCCTGTTATAATCTTTTAGGGTATTTTAATGGTAGTATGACCATACAGCCTTTTATAGGTTGGCTTTGGTGAGATGGGTTCGATAAAAGTGTGACAAACAAAGGCAGGTGGCATGGTGGAGATTTTGATATGGCCACTATAGTATACTATTTTAATGCTAGTGTGAATAGGGCTGCACTAAACATTTCCAGATCAAAACGTTGTAACTATTTTCTTTGCCATTATTTATCTGTTCAAATGACCACCTGATCTTCAACTATTTGCAGAGATTTAGATGCTTGTAGTCATGAAACATCTCTATACAGTAGCTCTCTAGCAAATCCCACCCTGACAAATTCTCCAGTGTTGTGACATGAGGTGTGGGAATTAAACAGAACTAATTGAATGGCTAAGTGAGAGATTGCATCAGAAGTAACACCAAGCAAACATTGCATCATAAGAAATAGAAAGACATTACAGATATTATTGTTTAACCATGAACTATTTCTTAGCTCAACATTATCGTAGTGAGGAAACCTCCTTTAAATACCGCTCAGTTCTGCATTGCTCAGAATATGTAAAATTTTTTTTACCAAAACAGCAGCAGTGTAAACAACATAAATAATATACTGTACATTTAGAAGATACATTGTGACAACTCTCTGATAAAGCAGTATGTTAACCTGCAGTCCTATGTAAAACTACAGATCGCAAGTCTGATTCATCTGAACAATTACACAACCCTGTATTTTTAAGATGTTTGTAGAAGAGCTAAAAAATGCATTGCGTCAATTCAACAAATGCAAAGTAGCATGAATATTAGGCAATACTTCACATCTAGAAATTGTGCACCTTCTGTACGTTCTAGGAGTGCTAATGTAGTCATGCTGCCTCAATCTATAACTAACCATTATGTATGTATGTATGTATGTATGTATGTATGTATGTATGTATGTATGCAAACCTTCTCTTACCTTAGTATATAATATATGGCAGATCTCAATGAACAGATAAGCCTGAGATTGATGCTCTTTGCTCACTGAAAAGTGACTACAAATGCACAACCTTTTATCATCTTTGTCTAGGAGGAGGGATTCCTTCTTCTTTTGTATCTGGTATTTGATATGACTAAAGGGATTTTCCAAATTAAGCAATAAGTGCCTTAGCTACATGCATACCCTTTTTGTATAATATATTGCGATGCAGATTGTTTTTTTTCTTTTCCAATGGTGTATACTTGGACCCAGACCAGTCGTACACATCAAAGGAACGTGCCCAATTTGTTGGCTAGGGTACACAGTTTCCGTGGCTATTCATTGCTGTCTTATAGTACATAAAATACATGACAATGATGGGAGACATTAATTAAGAGAGACAATATAGAAAGTTTTTCCAGACAAAGTAGATGGTGAACACTGACTCATTTTCATGCTTCTGTAAAGGAGCTGAGCTTTGAGAAGGCAGTTACTTAAAGAGGCTCTGTCACCACATTATAAGTGCCATATCTTCTACATAATATGATCGGCGCTGTAAAGTAGATTACGGCAGTGTTTTTTATTTAGAAAATCAATCTTTTTTGACGGAGTTAGGACCTATTTTAGATTTATGCTAATGGGTTTCTTAATGACCAACTGGGCGTGTTTTACTTTTTGACCAAGTGGGCGTTGTGGAGAGAAGTGTATGACGCTGACCAATCAGTGACCAATCAGCGTCATACACTTCTCCTCATTCATTTACACAGCAGCATCGTGTTCTTACTAGAACACGATGTGCAGTCACATACACACACATTAATGTTAATCAAGTGTCCTGACAATGAATAGACATTACCTCCAGCCAGGACGGGATGTGTATTCAGAATCCTGACACTTCTCTGTACTTCTCTGTGAGTTACAGCATAGCAGGCGTAGTCTCACGAGATTACGCTGTAAACTGTCATTTACAGCGAGATCTCGCTGTGCTGTGCTGTAGTCTCACACAGACGCTACAGAAGTGGTCAGGATTCTGAATAGTCATCATGTCATCATGCCCTGGCTGTATATTCTTTGTCAGGACACTGCAGTAATGTTAGTGTTTGTGTTTGTGGCTGCACATAGAGATTTAGCTATATCGCTATGTGCTGTGTAAATGAATGGGGGTAAGTGTAAGACGCTGATTGGTCACTGATTGGTCAGCGTCATACACTCCTCTGTACAACGCCCACTTGGCCAAAAAGTAAAAAACGCCCAGTTGTCCATTAAGAAACTCATTAGCATAAAGCTAAAATAGGTCATAACTCCGTCAAAAATGATCATTTTTCTAAATAAAAAACACTGCTGTAATCTACATTACAGCGCCGATCACATCATGTACAAGATAGGCCACTTATAATGTGGTGACAGAGCCTCTTTAAGCCCCTATTAAACTGGCCGATTTTGGCTGGTGCAGCGAGTGCCTTTCAACGAGACAGGTTGTTCATCAGCAAAGTTTGCCCCTGTCACAAGGAACTATGTATGGGGACGAGCGATTGTTACTCTAAACGCTCATCCCCATACATTATTATCATGTCGGAGGAACGTCTCCCTTTTTACACATATTTAACTTTTTTAAAACTATACAATCAGCAGATGATCGAGCGTTTGCTCGTTCATCTGCTGATCACTGCACTGTTTACAGAGGGCAATTATCGGCAACGAGCGTTCTATGAACGATCGTTTTTCCGATAATTGCCCAGTGTAAAACCCCCTTTACATGAATAAAGCAGTCAAGAATATCACCTTTAAAAATCTAAACTCATATTCAGATAAGTTCCTAAAGGAGGAAACACAATTTAGTGTTTTATTAAGAAACATTCAACAGTGCTCTCCCGATGTCTTTTAGAAAATTCTCTAAACAGCAGTTGGGAGCAGAAAAATTATGCGACTCGCAAAACGCCAAATTGGTCTGTTTTGCCACATCCTCATGATGCCCATTAACCCCTTCAGGACTGAGCCTGTTTTGGCCTTGTGGACGCAGGCGATTTTTTCAAATCTGACATGTGTCACTTTATGTGGTAATAACTCCGGATTGCTTTTACCTATCCAAGCGATTCTGAGATTGTTTTCTCGTGACATATTGTACTTTACGTCTGTAAAAAAATTTGGACGATAAATTCAATATTTATTTGTGAAAAACACCAAAATTTATAGAAAATTTGCAAAAAATAGCATTTTTCTAAATTTGAATGTATCTGCTTGCAAAACAGAT